>NC_142105.1:18887500-19487500 GCF_056152115.1 Neolamprologus brichardi | reverse complement strand
TGCTCTTGTTAATGAAGAAGGAGGACTACCTCCAAATTCTTTAACTTCATTTTAAATCAACTGATAAAGTGTTGAAAGTTACTCAGAGAGTTGTGTTCCAACAGGACAATGATCCAAACACATATCAAAGCTGGTTTTAGGAATGGATAACACATGCTAGCAATTAGCTTCTGTAATGGCCTTCCCAAAGCCCCAACCTCAACCCTATTTAATATTTTGGGACTATGATTAAAAGCCAGGCCTGTGCAAACAAACGAACCAGATTAAATGAACTCTACCAATTCTGCCAAGAAGAATGGTCAGATATCGATCCAGAATTATGCCAGACGCTTGTTGATACCAAAAGTGCCTGATCAAGGTGAGTGTATATGTATATACTTGCGCCTGTATGTAAACTTGGCAACTTGTGTATATCAGAGAAAACCTGAAATGATTTCAAACTTTTGTACCAAGTTTATGTTTTTGGATATAGAAAATCTGAAAAAATAACATGTCATACATGACCATGATGGATGTATCTAAACTTCTAATTACAACTGTATACATTTACCATCTCCTACCAGAATGATCACATTGTGTATTTATTTCTTATATGTATTTCTTTAGTGTAAAGTGATCTATTTTTTTTAGATCTATTTCTTTTCTGATAGTTTTATTTTTATAGAGCTATGTTTTTTTTAATGTTTTGAGGACATGGTAATTTCCCAATTTTGGGGATAAAGTATTTCCTCATCATATTCTTCTGGAATTTTATTGTTGTTCCCTTTTTTCCATTTTTTTTTCCAAGTGGCAGCAACATATGCAACTGGAGTTTGTGGCATTTTGCTAAATCATATTTTGAGGAACAGTACTGTTGACATAACTCACCTCAGTTCTTTTTTTCATTACCATACTGTAGCCTTTTCTAACTGAAATCTGTCTATTGACACATACTGTGAATCTGATGTTGTGCTCTTCTATGACAAACTGGTACTCAAGCTCAATCAAATTAACAGTACTTTGTTTTTGACCTTTGGCTCTGGTATGGATCAGCTTTCACATGAAATCAATCAGCCCCAAAAGCTAACACAATGCTCGAACACAAAGCAGAACTTAATGTCTTGGAAAACAAAACTATCTATCTGGATGATGCTGACTGTTGTAGTTTGTCAAGTGCTGAACCTCATATAGCCCTCTGGCTAACTTCTCACAGTCCGCTGCTCTGACCTGCATTCAGTTTCCTCTATGGAACAAAAAACACTTGAAATATTATTTTTTAAATACTCCTACTTATCTCCCTGTTTTTGGATGTTCCTCTCTGCACATTCTTATTTATACTCGAGTGCTTAATGTAGTATCAGATGGGGCTGGGTAGAGGAATGTGATGACACTGTTTTGTAGACACGGACGCAATCAAAAAAGCAAGCTTAGTTGCGACAGAGGCTTTTCGCCACAATTTCCCGCTCAGCAGCCTGCTCATGCTAATGTGCGAAGAGAGATTTTAAATACTGTGTAATTCAGACATTCAGTAAGTGCTTTAATAATCTACAATAGTGCATCTGCTAAAATAAAAATCAAAGGGAATGAGTTAAACATGGTAAGAACAAACAAAATGAACTCTAACGCTGCTGCTCTGCTGACTATGAAAACAGTGCAGCTTGGAGATGATAACATCACGGGTCTTTGCAGAACAGCAGTGCAAAAGCTCGTATGCCTCTTCTAGAGGAATTAACCAAAAACAAATCAATGAGAGGTAATGCACTTTCCCAGACAGACTCCAGGACGCTGATGGCATCGCTGGCTCTAAACTCACCCCACTCTGACTCTACAGGAAGCTCCTGTGCTCTAAAGCCTGCTGCTGAGCCTGTGCAAATGTCATTTACTGTCAGGGCAATAAAGTAACTCAGAGCTGTCCAACTGAAAGGAGGCTCTGTGTTTGATTATTTCCTGTATGTGAGCTGTGAAAACAAACGGCTGGCGGAAGGAAAATCGCCCTACAGGTGATCTAAAGCACAAGGGTACGACAAGTGACTATAAAGTTGGACACTTTTATTAAAGGAATCTTTAAAGGTTCTTTTTTTGGGAGCATTTCTCCTGATAAAATTTGCACGTTTACAGTTTTGAGACTTTGCAGACACCAGGTGCGATGCTAAATGCAATGTTTTCATCGCATCTTATGTTGACTAGTTGTAGGATACAGTGCGCAAGAACTCAGTGTTTAATGAGCTTCTGCGTGCTCGTGTTTATGTTGATCCAGAACTTCTGCAAGTCTTAAACCCTGCTTCAGGGCTGCAGCTGCTTGTCTAAAAGGGGGGCCCTGGAGAATTGCATCACCATCATTCCTCTGCACTCTGAAAGAAACTGGCAAGTCTGGAGCTAAAAGAATGTCCTCTCTACTGAAGGAAAACAAGAGTCCTGCTCTGGCATCAGGTGACACATCACATCGTTTTAAGTTCATCTATTGATTTTTGTATTTTCTGCATGCCTTTCCTGTTCACAGTCTAGTTTCAGCTGAAAAACCCAATAAACTGCCACTCCAGGAAGCACTGTGACAAACCGCAGCTGAGAGAGACAGAGACGCCCGCTCGCTCCTCAAACTTCCTCCCTGCCTCTTTCTCTGTGCACGAAGTTAAAAGAAAATCAAGGAGAGACTCGAGCTGCGTTCAAAGTGTGGTGGACGGCAGAGCTGCATGCTTACTGATGAGTCAGGCCACCCCGCGCACTGAGCGGATGACAGCCCGGTGGACATCAGTTAAGTAGAATAAAAAAGTTCGGCCTGGCTGCTGCATATACACCCGCCTATCACCTCGTACGCACACAAGCCACACGCAATCATCCCGAATCTTACCGAAGTGGATCCAGAGGACGATGCTATGTACACTTTGATCACCATCTTATCTCCCTGATGCTGTTGTCACAAAAGTCCGGCGGGCTGAGCTGGTCGGCTGCTTGCTCTGCTGCTCGCAGACACTGTGCAGGTGGGCGGCTGAGCAGCGAGACACAAAGGAGAAAAAACTACAGCAACAAACTTCCGAGGCTGAAATAACGTACCAGTCTCTGGTAGACAGCGCAGACGATCTGCGCAAATGCTCCGGTCCTCAGCACTGGATGGAGCTTTGCATTCCTCCCCCGCCTCCACTCTGCCTCCCCGCCCCTTCTAGCCTCTCTCTCTCTCCGTTTGTGTGTGTGTGTGTGGAGCTGAAAAGCACACACTCTCAGACTGGTACACGCACAGAGAGGTGGCCTGTCAAGATGGTAACGGGGTTATACTGCCTGAATATTTCAGCATCGACCTCCCCCTCCACAGCATCACCACCACCCCTCCTCACCCCTTTGTCTGTAAGCCAGACACCGGCTATTGTTCGGCGCACAATGCACGTGTGCACGGTTACAGGTGTCCCGGCACTACGTGTGAACGAGGAGGCAGGTTAATGTGATAGAAAATAAAATTCTGATTTGATTTGATTTTTTTTAGCGTGTGTGTGTGTGTGTGACAGCACAGCCTGTGGAAGCGCCGTCTTCAGAGCAGGCGCTTTATTATTAGCCGGGCTTCGTGGGCCCCCTGCAGGCGTCTGGAGAAGTCGACGCGAGGCCTTTTTTTTCCCTGAAACGAATTTAAGGAAAGCCGACTGACAAAAAAAGTGTCGGAGAGGAGGAGGGGGAGGAGTGGGCGCCATATTGGACTGAAACTCGAAGTGAATCTATGGTTAAATCTCCCCCGCTGACTTCTGCAGAGGCGAGCCTGTGCTTTAATAAGAGCCAGCGAGGATGCCTGGCTCGCACTGGGGGCATGTTGCCTGCCGCCGGGGCCTGTATGAACCATGCATGCGGCTCCCTCTCGCTCTCTCACACACACACTAACACGGCTCACTCGTGTGAAGGCAAACATGTCCTCGAACGCGAGCCTTTTCCCCCTTCTTTGCAGGCTTCCTCCCATCTCCCTCTGCAAGAACAAGCCATTCGCGGCAGACCCCTCAACATCACCGGCTCCAAAATTCCAAGTGTTCTGCAGCCCCGAATGGCGTCACCCGATTGGCCGAGGGCCTATCAATCATGCCTTTAGCCGCACCCCTCCCCCCATTCAACCACTCGCCTCTCTGTTCCAGTGTGTTTACTACACTGCCGAGCATAAGGGAGACACTCGTCTTCACATGCACTGATCCCACAGAGAAAAAAAACAGTTTTTAGTTGTATTTGTAAGGAAACCCTCCAAGAGATCAACATGCCCAAGAGAAAGGTACGTATTACGAAAATAGCAAAAATACTTTGAGGCGGATAGCAGCCATTAATGCAATGAAAACGATTGTGAAGACATCCCTCTGAGACATTACTTAATTATAACGCAACGGATAGCGGTTATTTTTCGCTGGTAATTTTTTGCCTGTTTTCTAGATATAATCTGCATTTTTTTTGTGTTAGAGCGAATATTTTCCTGCTCGGACACGGCCTTTAAAACGCCTTTTTCGTGTGCGAGCCGCTGTCCTTTGGGGAGTCAGAAGTCTCTCTCTCGGTCTCCATGCAGTTAAAGCACAAGCAGCAGCCATGCTTTGCAGCTCTTGTCCACCTTCGTCGCCCGACCTACCGAGAACAAACGCTTCGCTTATCGCCGTTCGGGCTCCAAACCGGCCCGAAGTGGCGCCAGAAAATGCCTTAGTGGCTTTACTTTGCATTTTGACCGCGAAAACAAACATTCGCCGTCGCGTTTCGATAAAATTATATATTTTCTCTCTTTGTTCGCGGTCCCAAATGGCTGCGATGGCGTTTCCCTGCCGCCCGGTGGCGCCCGTGAGCCCGCTAAACCTGGTCCCTCCCCCTTCTCAGAGACTCCCGCGCCAGCTTTCAAATCTCAGCTCCATGCATTGAATGAGAGAAAGAGATGGGGGGCGTGGAAGGGGAAAGCAAGGCCTGGACCCTCGAAATATGGCCTCAGAGACCCGCATGGCTCTGCTCTCACAGCCTCCGTCGGAATCCAGGCGTGGAGCCGGCATTTCTGGCCTGTAAATCGCTTAAACCCACCTGTATTTGAAATGAACTTTGCTTTTCACCTGAAACTGAAAAGTTTTTTCAGCACCTCTATGACCAATCCTAATATGTGTCCAGGTTGCACAGCATCTGTTCGCTGTTGATATAAACAGCAGCTAAGCTCTTATTTTTTCCAGTCAATCATTTAAAGATGTTGTGTTGTGTTTTTCAGGCACACGGAGCAGAGGCAGGAGAAAAGGAGGAGGTAAGCAAGGAAACGACGAGCTGCACCTCTCGCACGCCATTTAAATTCAGATTTTAATCGGCACGTGAGAGATTAAAAGGGAAAATAAAATTTTTAGATTAAATACCTGTGTGTCTGTGCTTCCTGCTTGTCAAAATAAAAGCCTCGCATTAACAACAACCTCTTGTCATGTTTCAGCCCCAGAGGAGATCAGCTCGGTTATCGGCGGTAAGATGGCACACACTTTTACACGCTCACCGACATCACCTGCTGAGAATCGACACATAAAAAAGCCAAACAAAGCAGAGCGGCTAAAAGTGTAGCATATGCAGATATTTAAATCGAGTGTGCATAGGGGCGCATAGGAGCAAGAACTGCGTTTTCCAGCAAAGCAAAACTTTTCAACAAGTTGTTTTTGCATAACATAACATAGCAGTGACTTGAAAACAGTTATATAGTGCATTAGAGTGCATTAAAATTACTACAAATGTCTCAGATATACTTTAATTTGTCTAAATTCACAATTAAAGCAAGATTAATGAACATCACAGTGAGTTAAAACAGCCAAAATCAACCTCAAAGATGTGTTCACATGTATCTACATGTAATACTAATTAAAAGCCAATAGCTGGCATAATCGAGCCCCAGTATTGACTGTGTTTTGTTTTTGCTTTTTTTAATTATTGACACAGTGTCTTTATTCAAAGAAGTTTCTTTTCAGGAACATTTTAGGGGTTTAAAGATGTCTTTCATGCACCAAAGTCCTCATGAACATTCAGAAGTACTGGGGAAAAAACAGGCTCTAAACTATCATAGATACTCCTGTAGTGCTGCTGTATTCCAGCGTAGCAGTTTCCACATCGCTTTCCTCTTCTTTCCCCAGAAACCGGCCCCGCCCAAGCCGGAACCAAAGGTGAAGAAGGCGGCGAAGGTGAGAGGCTAAATGAAGTTGTATTTGAGGGTGGAGGGAGGGCGTTTGTAGATGCTCAGCATGCTCACTGCTTGTGTCTAAACCTGAACAGAAAGAAAAGGCTGTGAACGACAAGAAGGAGGACAAGAAGACCAAGAAGGCGAAGGAGAACGCCGAGGCAGAGGCGAACGAGGAAAACCACTCTGAGAACGGCGAGGCCAAGACCAACGAGGTGTGTGAGCAGTGGGACGCCCCTCCCCTTGGCCTTTTTGGACAACCCTGGTAATTTCACGATTTCACCAAAAACTAACAAAGTTTTAACTTCAGCCTTTCTGCTTCATCCCTTAGGTGGAGGCAGCTCCCGAGGAGGCCAAGGAGGAGGCCAAGTCCGAGTAGCACCACTGCCCAAACTCTCTCCTCCTCCGTCTTCTACAGCCCCCCCCCACCCCACCCAAAAAACTACCCCAACCAGTCCCACCCCACGCCCCCTCTAAGTCTCTCTCACATGGTTTCCCTCCAAGGCGTATTGTTAACAGAGGAATATTTTTATCAATGATTTTATAAGTATCCGTACAGATTTTTAGCACAAAAAAGCAAAGCTGATTATGGAGCGCCTTGCAGATTTGCAGTGGTCATATCAAAGTGTCTGCAAGCGAAATGAACACACTAAAATCTTTTTTAAATGGCATTTCATGATTGTTGAAGGCTTGTTTTTGGTGTAGAAAGCGTGTCCCTGCCGGATTGGCTATGTTGTGAGTTGTGTATTACTGTGGGTTTTTTTTGTTTGTTTGTTTCACTTCTAACTCCACAAAAATCAGTCCTTTTCTTCCTCACCTCCTCCCCTTTCTCCCCCCTTTTATCCACGTTTTTACTACAACGGTTCAGACATGTCGGTGTGGGCGATTCCTTTTAGACCTCTATAAACGTGCAGTGAGTCCCCTCCTCTTTTTTTTTCCATTTTTGTTTCTCTGCTTCTGTCTCATGGTGTTTTTTTTTTTTTTTTCTTTCATTGAAATTGTGTTTTGACGAAGAAGAAGAAAAAAAAGATACAAAACGAAAAACTACTAGCGTGTTGTCCATAAGAAAGAGGAAGACGAACATGTGAAACATTCCGGAGAACGGCGACTGCCTCCGATCCGTCTCCTTAGACGACCCTGCGTGTATAAAAGAAAAGAGGAAAAAAATTCTAAAAAAAAGAACAAAACAAAACAGCTCCCGCTCCATCCACGCTGTCACGCCAGCTTTTCTAAACACTGTTTTTTGTTTTAGTTTTTTTTTGGTTTGGTTTGTTTTTTTGGTTTTTTAACAGCGATTGAATTTGGAATCCTTCTGTGACAAAAAAAAGGAAAAAAAAAAGAAAAAAAATATATGCAGGTGTCCGGTCCCTCTCTTATGTTCTGAAATTCTCTTAATAAAAAGAAGTCCTGGGAATTTTCCTCGAATCGGAGTGTCCAGTTTGCTTTCTTTGAAGACCGAGTGGGATAAATAATGGGAAAAATGGGTTGGGGAGGGGTTGTGAGTCAAAACTCGAGCTCCAAGTGCTCGTTTTGTAGGTAAAAGCAACCATGTGTTTGAATTGAAATATAAAGCCTGCTTGTGTCTTTAAAGCATGCGATTTCCACTACTAACTGTGCTTAAGAGCCTCCCGAGATCTATCTGTACGCATAATCAAAAATGACTGCATTCATTTTTCTTTTTTAAACAAGAACATCCTTGCCACTTAGAAAAATCCAGTATTTCCTTCAAGAGAAGCTGCTGCAGGTTATAGATTCCACATTTCATCCGTCCTCCTTTCTCTGATTACACACTCAAGTCCACTTCATCCTCCAAACTTACTTGAGGCATGTTTGTTACAGCCCAGATTGCAAATATCTGTTGCAAAAGACTCTTTAAGGGAGGTCAGGTCAGCGAAAGGTCAGCCAGACCTTCATTGTTCATCCCACTGATCGATCCTTCTAAAATGCACCAGTGAGAGGACATCATACCCAGTAACTGAGCAAAGTCTTTAATAAAGTCATGCTTCTACATCCTCTCTGGCTCACAGCCTTTACAAACCCAGAGAAAAAGGGCCTAGATGCAGACAGTTCCTAACTGCCTGCTTCTTCCTTCCCCTTTAGGGCTTAACACGCTGACGTTAAACCCTGGCGCGAGTGCTGTGACCCACATTCACCTCGACCCTGAAAGAAAGAAGAAGTCGCTGCTTTATTTCGTAACCTGCTTTAAAGAGAGCCCCATATATAGGTTGCACGTACAAAGCTTTCATGCATCGGTTCATGGCAAAGGCCTGGCAGGAGAATGGTGAAGAAGATGCTTGTAGTCTGCTCAGCAAACACGGTGTGAATGGGCGACTCTGATGTGCACTTGCCTGCAGCACTGGCTGTGTGAGCGTGCACGCTTGCTGTCGAGCCTCAAAGTCAACCGCTGCTGTGAGTTCAAGTATATGAAGACACATATGCATGTGTGTGTGTTTGTAACAGCATTGTTTTTCAGGCTTGGACTGGGTGCAGCAGCCTGCAGCAGCTCCTGTGGTTTAAGCTTCAGCTTTGTGTCTTCATGTGCTTCACTTATCTGTGAATCACTGCACAATAAGACGCTCGATTTTAATTTGTATTTATTTATTTTGTTTAGTTTTGGTTTATTTCCCCCCTTCTCTTCCGCTATGCTGTGCAGCAGTCTCAGTCCCCCTGACCTGCATTGTCATGGCCGAGCACTGGGCTCCATTTTGTCGATGTCTTGCTGTGCGTTAAGCGTCGTTGCGCCTCGCCGCCACTAGATGTCAGTCTTGTCTCATATTTCATACCTTAAAAGAAGCCAAAACAAAAAACGCTCTTTGCCCACGGCCTCATGTGGAGCTTTGATTAACCTTACATTTGATTAACTCATGCATTAAAATGTGTTATTCTGTTTTTTTATTATTATTTTACTATGAGAGATGACTCACACATTTCTTAATGGAGCAAAAAAAAAAAAAAAAAGCGTTTCAAAGGCCTCCTACCTCCCTTCCCCTTCTTATTCACATCTCGCTTCGTTATGGCTTTTAATCCTCTTGTCATCAGCTGGTGTTTAATGCATTTACTTTTCAATCTAGTGTGACTCGAGCCGGGCCGGATAAAAGCACACGGTCGGGCCCAGGCGATTAATTCGCAGCCTCTGTGTGTGAGATCCGTCGATAAGTGAGGGAAACTAAAGGAAATACATTATTGATCAGACAGAAAGTTTCAGATCTCAGCCAGGGTGGTCTCTTTTTTATTGCTCACCACCTTCTTTCATCTGTGCACTCCTTGTGATATTCCTCAGCTCTTACACTCTCATTGATCCGTCCATTCATCCTGTCTCCTGTGATCAGCAGTCTGACTCGTTAACGGCTTTGATACTGAGACACACACAAACACGCGCAAACAAACCAAACATGCAGCCCTCTCTTAAGGCAATCGGGCATCAAAGTTCTAATTAGCCCCTACCGATATTGTTTTATCTTCTGCCTGTGTGTGCGTGCTGAGTGCTCTGGCTGAAATTGAATGTTTGTCTGCCTGCTTTATCTGTCTCTCGGCCCATCTGCCGGTCTGCCTGCTCATCCTCTTCTGTCTTTTCACTGTCTGGTCTGAGTAATCACAAGGCTACTTTGCCCCCGCCGTGCATGAACCCCCCCTCCACCGCCGGTGTTTACTCTCACTTTGTCCTTACTCCTGGCAGGCTTGTTGACTAAAATAGCCCCCACCCCCATTTCCCCCCTTTTATTTATTTATTTTTAAACATTTGCACAGCCTATTCTGTCATCCCACGCGTTTTCAGCTCCCGTCGTTTACCTCCCCCTGTCCGCATCCCTCTGGTCAGGGATTGTGCATGTTTGCACACATCTTCCCCGCGTAGTTCGGTGTGTGTTACATGGAAGGAGATGGAGGGTGGGGTGCTCTCTGTGTAAAAAAGAATGAGGATGACCTTTAGCGAGGAAGTGATTTATATGATGCCCTGTCGTCAGCAGGAAGAGCACTGTGTGAATGTGGATGAGCAATTGTTGTGGAAAGGACGTCACACTTTTTGCACACGCGTAAAGCAGGACACACACACACACACACACACACACACACACACACACACACACACACACAAGGTGCCAGCAGGTTCAGATTCACATTTTGTATGGAAAATGTCTGGCTGTCTTAAACAACTGTTTGTGTTCGACTGTCTTGTTTATCTGTACTCGATGGGGGTGGGATGTTCAGGAGTGAATGGGAACACGCAGAAGGAGAAAGAGAGGAAGAGGAAACTAACGGGAGGTGAGGAAGAAGAGGGGAAGGAGAGAAGAGAGGAGAGGAAGTGTGCAGGGGAGAAGAGCTGGATGCAGATGGGGATCTATTCTCTCCGTGCACACAGACAAGATGGAAATGAGTGGGCGTCTGTGACGTCAATCAGTGAACACACACACACACACACACACACACACACACACACACACACACACACACACACACACACACACACACACTCCCCTCCTCTTCCAGTCCCATGCTAATACATGCTTCACTGCAAACAGCAGCAGTCCTACGGATCACAGGCATAAACATCAGCACACACAAACACCCTCTCCACCACATCCACACACACACATCTTCGCGCATCCACACACACACACACACACAGGCACATTCAGACATGCAGAACTGAGTTTCATCTCTGAGCGGCTCGCGGAGCGCAGGATCTCTGCTCTGTTGTTTACACAGAAAGAAAATCTTGTTTGGCGCCACAGATGGCATTTAAACACACTCAGATCTTTACCAAAGTATAAAAAAAAATGAATCTCTTCTAGTCAGATCAATATAAACATATATATGTTTTGTTCAATCTGTTAAAATTTCTTCTAAGTTTTTCGAACTTGTCAAGTCTGTCAGCGAAGTCTTTGTTTGAACCTTCTGCAGAGAGCGCACTCACTTAAATTAAAATTTCAATAAGAAACAAAAAAACTGGCATATAAGCCAACTCCAGCGCACGCTTACAGCCACTCTTGTTTTTGTGCAGACCTAATGGAAAGTTGCTGTGTATATGTAATGTGGAATTATCTTCCTTTTAATGGATGAAGGTTCCGCTGAATTCAGTCCCGGCCTCCGTAGACTTCTCGTGCCATCTTATCGCTGACTGAGGGAATCGAAACAAGCAAATATAAATTCTTCATGTATAACCAAGAATGTACACAATATCACACAACATAGCATTAGGGGGTTGTTGGAAGAATGAAAAGAAGATGACTACAATTAAAGCATGCTATTGACGCACATAGATGGGTTATCTTGTTGAATGCTGGGTAACTGTACCCCACTGTTCATTTAAATGAGAGGGTGTGAAGAGTCTAAAAGGAATCCACCGCATCTTGTCTTGAACATGAAAAGAACTACTTTCTAAAAGCTGACATTTTTTTTTAAGGATTTGAGCACAGAAACTGAAATTCGTCAGTGAATGTCACAATACATCATCAGCTACATAGCAGCACTTGTGCTGCTGTATGAAGCAAAACACTTGGTAAACTCACAGCAGCCACCTGCATGTTTTTCTCAGTAAAATGGGCCCCTCCCGCTGTCGTAAACCTCCCTTTCCGTCCGCCTGATTGATCACCTCTTATGTAAGCCAGTGTCTTTGCCACACAGCCACCATTAAGATCCATTATGCTGAATTTAGTTTGCATAATTAAAAAAAGAAGTAAGGTCTCGTTGACCCGCGGGTTCCTGAATAAATCTGATAACTAAGAGTGAAGTAGGCAGGCGGGAGGCACAGACAACCGCTCAGTAAACATAATTGTCTGCCACTATATTCCACATCGGTGCACAATTTTCCACTACTTTAAGAGGAAGTTAAAGCCATCGTGGTGCGAGCTGAGCGTGAAAAACATCACAGATGGGTTGGCGCCGCTCGGAGAGAAAGAAAGTGATATGATCGACAGCTTTGATTCCTCAAGGTTTTCTGATTCAGGGCCCATGTAAGGCGTGCATTTGGCAAGTTCGCCTTTAAGAAATCATCCATCCATGTCACAGAGTCGTGACGACACAGACTTCTATCTAGAGAAATGAAAAAACTATTTTTGAAACACTCCACGCTGCCTGCCCAATTTTTGCTTTTAAGGATGAATTACCGGATAAAGTAAGAGCGCATCCGTTTCAGAGCGGGGGCGGCGTGTGTCTGTGTGTGTTCCTAAAGTGGGGGGTTTGGGTGTGTGGGTGTGGTGGGTAGCATTAATGATGCAGCAGACACTTGTCTTTCTGACTGCTTTATTTCTTTGAGTATTTATTCCCCCCCCCCCCATAATGTTCTCATGTATCCTCAGCTGGAAGAGGACTGAGTCACTGCAGCCATGGAAGCAGGTGGGTGGGTAGGAACACAGTGGATGGGAGGGCGAGGACATGGGTGTGGGATGTGGGGTAGTAGGAGATGAGGGAGGGGATGATGAAGAGGGAGTTTGTAGTGAATGAAAGAAAGAATATATGAATGGTGAATACTGTGTGTCCATTTTATTGCTCTGCACTGCTCAATCACTAAGAGATAAATTCTGTCTGCAAAGGCGAATAAAGCCGTCCAAACTGGTTTTGGACTCTTACATTCGCTCGCAGGAGACTTTAAAGGGTAATCGAGAGAAAGAAGCAGAAAAATTAATTCATGGGAATATGATCGGGGGAGTGGGAGCAGGGGGAATACATTTGTCGGCAGCCTTAATTATCTTAATACACACTTCAGGCAAAGCTACATGTTTCATCCCTTAAGCCTCCGCTAACCCCAACTTGATGCTTTGCTTTGCTTTTCTCTTCTTTCTTTCTTTCTTTTTTTTTTTTTTTCTTTTTTTTTACATTTTTTCCCCTGCAGAGGCTAAATGTGCCCACAAGCGATTCCAGTTTTAACTCCGAGGTATAAAAAGATTAGGCAATGTGAGCATACCAAACTAGAACCCATATTGTGTTCATAAAATGGTGCTGAGAACATCATCTAATCAAATGTATTGGCCTGAGTGTGTGAGGGACAGAAAGAGACAAAGGCAGATGTGTGGGTGATGTTCTCTTTTTGTCACACTGAGTTTGAAAATGTTTATTGAGGGTGGACGGGTGGGCAGACCATTAGGAAAATTGATGTGCATGCAGATGTGTGTGGACATGTGTGTGTGTGTTCCTGCTCTGACATCACTGCTGCCGTCACTGCAGCCACCTCACGGTGACTCCCTTGTGACTGAAGGCCTGACAACCTCCCACGCTCTCCCCATCAAACTCCCATGCTCCTGCTCCTCTCTCGCCTGGCTTCATCTATAAACCCACCCCCCTCCCACCTCACTCACTCCTCGTCCCCTGCTTTCCGTCTCCTCCTCAGCTCCGTTGATATATCCATACATCTTCTCCGTCCACCATCTTTTCACCTCACCCACCTTCTTTTCCTTCTTCCTGTTTTTTTCCCATCTCTTTCTCCCCCTCATTTGGTGTGTGGGTCTTCCCTGTCTTCCGTCATGCTCTCTGCACCCACAGTGCTCCCTGTCTGTGTCTCTATGGAAACCCTGTGTGGACATGAGTAGCTCAGAGGTTTGTGAAACACTGATACAGACACTATTAGATCACATGCTCCCGTTTCCTCTCAGAAAGCCGCGTGCATGTGCAAGCCCTACTGTGTGGGAATAGATACTGCGTGACCATGGCAATACAGCCTCCTCGCAAGATACACCTCGTCTCCCCCTGAGCCAATGACCTATCAATGGTGTGAAGTGGGAGTATAGGATGGAATGAGGGAGTAAGGAGGGAGGCCTGTTGTTTCATTATACTGTAAGTCTCTTCAATTACTAGCTGGGGAAAGGGACCACCTGATGCCGCCTCTGCACAAATATTTCCATCAGAAGAACACACACAAGGCTGTGTTACCATGGCTTCAGAGGACTCTTGACTTACAGTCATTTCTTAGAGACATACCTTAACCTTATCGCCTTACCTTAAAATATGTCCCCATTTTATACTATAGTGATTTAAATTGCTTTATGTCCTCATAAAGATGACAAGTCCCCATAAATATGACTATGTAAACAGATTTAGGACCCCATAGTATCATAAATTCCAACCCATACAAACATACACACACGCCGTCCCCCTCCTCTCCTTTCTCCCCTATCACTCTCACACCTCATGAACCGTACTCTCCTCACATTTACACATTGTTGAGCCTGCTGTGTTGCGTAGCTCGTGCGTCATCTGTGTCCAAACACATCAGAAGGACAGGTGATTTGTGATAAGAGGCCTCGCACAGACAGAATTTTACAGCTCTGGGTCGCTCTCCTGGGCACCATCGTTATTTGTCGGTCACGCTTAAGTGGATCATTACAGAGCTTAATCACGGGGAAGGATACGTAAGCTGCACAGCATGTCATTTCGGGAGTGCCGTGAGGTTATGAACGTGCGTGCAAAAAGGCAGGAAAATACGATAGTGGAAATCTTTTTCTCTTTGCAGTCGAAGCATTAACTGATTTGAAAAAGGGGGAAAAAAAGAATCAGTTTCACTCACATGTGAAGGTTTGTCGAGTCTCCCCTTTATTTTATCAAAATGTACATACAGAAACTACAACAGGACTACATTAAAGAAGACATCAAAATGGGCAGCAATAACAGGGGTCAACAACTGAACAAACACCCAACCCAGCCCCAGGCCCACCCCATTAACATCCCCAGTGCAGTGAGATAAAGACATGCCAATGATGTCTCACATTTAGGCACTTGATTTCCCTACCAAACCATCTTTGGTCATAGTTGCTGTTGCACGGTTTCAAACTGAGATTCAAACAGGTTTGAGGTGGATCCGAACTCGATTCACGTGGATTCTGCTGCGAATCGGCCGAAGCCGATGTACGCTGAGAGGAGTCGCATGAGTTTAAAAGCAAATCGGTTTAGACAGAGCTGCATCTGCCAGGTTTAGAGATGACCCAAAGATGGTTTTAACCTGACCGCCTCCATAGAGTAAACCGCAGTATTAATTAAATTAACACTAGATGATACAATACTTCACATAATTACAGAAAAGACTCCACAACAGAAAGGAATCAAGCAGCACATCTTAACACAGTTTACCTGAAAACAACGCAGTGTATTTTCACACGATATACTGTAATCAATACGCTGTACAGTCTATTCCAAAGGCAAGGTTGTTAGACTTTTTTGTAAGAACTAATCAGTCTTTTTACCACTGAGTATAATCTTGGAAAGTCTTGCAAAAATAGATCAATTTTTAATAAATTAAAAGCCTTGTTTTGATTGTAGGATGTGACCTTTTAAGCTACTCATGCATTGTCTAACTTTGTGTGTATACAGTAATATGCGTTACCTTGTATCTCTTTATGTATGTATGCATGTATGTGTGTCTATATGTATGAGAGTGATTTGATAAAAATACTGTACACACTAGTAGACTTATCCCGCTCTCCTTTTTTTGGAATACACCTCTTTCGGTAAAGGAATAACAAAGTTACATTAAACTGTTTAAGAAGCATAGTAGTCACACAGTATTTGGCAGTGAACAGTCCTAATTTATCCATGCACAATATCAACCACAGGCAAGGTCCACATTCTGAACAAACCCATTAAGAACAACACAGTAAGAACATGTAAAGAGTTTACAAGAATTTAAGACCCTGGAAGTGTGTGTGTGTGTGTGTGTGTGTGTGTGTGTGTGTGTGTGTGTGAGTGTGTGTGAGAGAGAGAGAGAGAGAGAGAGAGAGAGAGAATGTCCACAGCACATTTGGTTTCCCAGGGAGACCAAAGGCCTATGACTCATGTAGTGCATACAGCATTTTCTGGAATTTTTAACAATATCGGAAGAATTATTATTTTCCACAAAGCCCAGATAATTACATATAATCATGTTAGAACCTTACAGAGTACTTGGGGAGTTTAGTGTAAAAACCCACTCAATCCCACCCCCATAGGTCTATTATAGACCAAACAGTTTATCCCTGGATTATATTTCCATTCTCAAGCTTTTTCTTTGGAGCATGCACCATCCCCTAGCTCAATTGTGTATTTTGTGTAATGACATGTATATCCATGCATGTTTTACACAAGTCCAGTTTGCGGGTGCAGGTGTAAAGGGTAAGGTTGGTACAGCAGAGCTGATCCCCCTTGGGGTATGTAGTAGCTGCAGTAGCTGGGTTCTGCTAGATAGGGGGCAGTGTGCTCAGCAAGGTACGGGGCAGGCTGGTAGAAGCACGTCACATGGTCTGTGTTGGGTATTATGTTCTGCTCTCCCAGAACCTTCAGTGCCAGCACTGTGATCATATTCAGTGTTTGACGCCTTTCGTGTCCCATCAGACACACTGTGCTGTCATCTACCACACGACGCAACGTCATCAAGTACTGGTACTTGCTTCTCTCCTCGCCGATAAAATGGTTCTTCAAGTAGGACAGGATCTTTCGCTGTTGTTCCTGCACGTCAGGGAAATCAATAAAAAAGCGTGAGCACATGTAGCGCTCCAGTGTCTTTATCTGAGTCTCGCTGGCTGGTCGGTAGTCTCGCACCAACAGGTTGCTGTATTTCAACAAGCCACCACCTCGAATCTCTTCGGGGTTCCTGGTAGCAATCAGGCGGTAGCGCAGGTGGTCCATGGCAGCCTCAAAGTCACCATACATGCTCTCCGCCAGGACCTCGACAGCAGGGACTGAGTCAGATGCCTGAGGAGAGTCACACTGTTCAGAAGTGTCTGTGGTTACCTCAGGGGCCTCTTTGTTCTCAGGCACAGAGTTGGCTGCCTCAGCGGCTTCTGGAGAGGCAGATTCCCCGGGGCATTCAGACTGAGAGTGAGGCAGAACATGTGAGGTGGAACTTGGGATAGTGATTGGAAAAGAGACAGGCTCAGTAACCTGAGGCAAAGATGAGATATATTCATGTTCTTTTTTAACCTCCAACTGTAAGAGAGGAACTCCCGGCTGAGGGGAAGACTCTTTAATCTGTTCATCACTGTCTGTGTTTAGTATCAAAGGCTCCATGTCTGAAGATACCTGAGGTACAAGGTCCTCCGACTCCACCGGTGGAGTGAGGCAGAGGAGGGGAGGGCTCAGGCAGGGGGAAGGGGGGGTGAGACAGAGCGGTGTAGGGCTCAAGCTGAGCATTGGAGGGGTGAGGTAAGGAGGCGAGCTGAGGCAGGATGAGGTAGGGCTGAAGCTTAGGGTTGGAGAGCTAAAGCTAGTAGCAGGGCTGACAGTGCTTAGCATCGGAGACGAGAGGCAGTGAGATGGAGGGGTCAGGCATGGGGGAGGGCTGAGGATGGGGGGTGGGGGAGTTAGGCAAGGAGGGGACAGACTGACTACTGGAGGGGTGAGACAGGACACAGGAGGTGTAACACAGTGGACAGGAGAAGCTGAACTGAAGGCAGACCCTTGCGGACTGTCACTTGGTTGATTCACAGCCATCTTTTTGGTCTCTTGTTCTGTTCTGGAAGTAGAAGGATCTGACTGTGAAACTAACATGTCTGCTGAGTCAAGGGGCTCTACTTGTTTGGCAGTTTCTGTAGGGGAGGACTGACTGGGTTCACTGAAATCCACATGTGTAGTTGGTGTTTCAGTAGGGCTCTGAGTAGCCGTTTCACCTGGGTCTTCTGTGGCTAACTGAGAAACCGGTGGGTCTTGAGGTAAAGCAGACATGGAATTCAGAGTAAAGGTGGAGATTATATCAAGGGCTGGATCCGGAGCTGGGCTAAAGTTAAGATCTGAAGCTAGGTTACTGGAAGGACTAGGTTCAGAATTAGTTTTAAAAGGAATGGTGCTTGTTGGGGTAGCTGTAGAGTTTGAACTGGAAGCAGTTGGCTCTGTGTTAAAGGCTATCTCGGGGCTCGCGTGAGGGTTTGACTCCAGGCAGGACACAGAAACGAGTAACTCGTTTTCGGGGAGTGAGCTGGGGTTAGGACTGGGGGTGACCTTTCTGCACATCCTCCGAGGGGGTTTGGGGGATGAGTGTTTGAGCACCACCATGTGAGATAGTCTCTCTGAGGCCTTACAAGGGGGAACAGAGGAGGTCTTTTTGTCAGAAGAAAGGCTAGGTGGTGGAAGTAAAATATCCTGAGTATCTGGAGGGTTAGCGGCATCAAGTGTGTTAGGTGTTTTTTCTGAGTTTTCGGTTTGTTGTGTGGTGTCAATCTCCAGCAAATCCTGTGTGTCAGGAAGCTGTGTGCTGCAAAGTGTGAGAGCGGAAGAGGAGGAGCAGGAACAATCAATACCCTGTGTGTTCTCTGTGATTTCACATATTTCTGTGTCAGTTTTCCTCTCTTCTTCTATTTCTTCCTCTGTTTCTGCATTTCTTTCATCTGCTAACTTGTGTGAGGATGTACTAGTGTGTAGAGCTGGCGCACGTTGTGTTTTATCTTCCTCACTGCTGCTCTCACACTCTCCGAAAGACTTAGATACGTTTGTTTTATCAGATTGCTCGGTACTGCGAGGGCTTTCTCTAAGGTTCAGACACTCTCCCTGGGTTTTGTTTGAGGTTTTTGGCATCTCAGACTGTCCCATCTGCTCTGCTTTCTGTTCATCAGGGGGTTTTGTGTAGTTAGCAAGTTCTTTCTGGACAGAGAGTTCTCCGTGGTTTGAATGTGCTGGTGGTAAGTCATCACAGGGCTTCGCTTGGTTTAACTGTTCTACCTTTGTTGAGCCTTCAGTCTTTTCCAAGAGCTCTGGCTCATGTTCAATCTGAGCTGGTGGTTCAGCTTCCTCAGGGGCTTGTTTCTTTTCTGACAAAGATGTCTGGCCTGTCTCGTTTAAGTTTTCTCTGTGCTCTGACACTTCCTTCAACCCTTCAGGTATTTTCTCTTCGCTGTCTTTCTCCAGTGCTGTGTGTTTTGTCTGGTTTGAATGTACAGTTTGTTGCGAGAATTCGTGCTGAGAATTGTTTTCCTGCACCTCATCTCTCTGTTTTATCTGTCTGTTTTGAGCACCTTCTTCACCGAAAATGTCTCTATCTGTGGGCTTTTCTGTTTCTGGCGCAGCTGTTTGATTCAGCAGGGAAGGAGAGTATTTATTCTGATTCTCTGCGGGCTGGTCCTTAACTTCAACCTTATTCATTTTGCGCTGCGAGTCCTGCTGCATGTAAGACTCTAGAAGACGATCCAGAATAATCTGGAAGGAGTCTACGCTGAACTCAAATTGCCGCCTGAGCGCACTCACAAATTTGAGCTCCAGGTTTTTGCCACTGTTGTTTGAGAGGGAGATGAGGCTCCAGCGGTCATGTTCGTTGAAGACTTTTACCATTTTCTGGACATAGGCCTCTTTCATTGTGGCGTTGCTGATCCGTTCCCTGTTGACTGCAGCAGGCAGAAAGTCCAGCAAGCAGCCCAGCACTGACTCTTTGATCACCTGGGAGGGCAAAAAGTTAACAGCATGACAGCTACAACTAAGCACAACGATCTACTGAAATAAAAATCATTGCTGTGGTTTAGGTTTTGGTATAATCTAGTTAAAACAAGCATGATCGATTCAGCTACAAATTAATTATGGTTAGGATTACAATATTATGTTTAACAGAACCCCAGTAAAAACCATTTGCAACCCCTACACGGCTTATTCAATGCTGTCAGCGCAGGTAACTGGTGTCTAAACGCTACAGTAATCTCACCTGGAACTCCTCTTGAGTGGGCAACTCCACTCCAAAGATGATGTCCAAGTCCTTGTAGCTTGTTCCGTTGTCTCGGACAAGGACGTGGCTGGCCGTGGAGCCGTTCAGACGAACATCTCTAACTGTGATTCCCTGCTTCTGCAGCCTGGCCCGCACGGCAATGATGATGTCACGAGGACGCAGCTCCAGCGTGGGAAAATTCCCACGGCCGTGGATTGGAACCACCTCTGAAAGAACCTGATGGAGAACCTCCACCTGCTCAGCGTTCAGACTGTGAAATCGCTGACTGGATTTCTTTTCAGACATGCTGCTGCCCTGAAGGGAGGGATGACAATGAGAGTTTATTACAGCTCCTCAATGAAATATGCTGTGTGTTTAACTCTCTCTCTCTCTTTCTCACACACACACACACACACACTCAGTATCACTCATATGCACACTCTCTGCCAGTCTGCTGTCTGCAAGTCACAGCTTGGCTGACAGCTTTTCCACAATGCTAATGTAACTGCTGTGTTGACAAGCTGACACATGGAGCAAACCACGCAGATGTGCTTTGCATAAATACTCTTCAACTGTTCACCCAGGTCACAGCAAATTATAGGGAAGTGGTCGAGTTACAAAAAGAGTCTGAAATGCTTTACAGTATTTACTACTCACGACTTACAACGTGTTAATTAGTCACTTTATTTACACTCCATCTATTAATAGCTGGCTCAGAATTTAGTGTAATTCCTTTAACTCAAAATATAACATTTACTTAGCCTTTGTATAAGATAATAATAAAAGATAATAAAACGCAACCTTTGTTTATTATTTTCACCAGATAAGAAAGGGTTAAGTTGAATGAGTCATCACCAGCAGACTGCATTAATCACACCAACGTCACTAATTAAAGACACACATCTGTTTTTGTGGCCGTGTGTGCAGCACATGATGCGTGCATATTACAATCAATAACTCCATCCATTTGTGGGACTGCGTGCTAAACGTATAAAAAAATTCCAACCCAAATTGAAACAAAGAGAAATTAAATATGAGCTAATTATGCTGTTTGACATTTAACATGTGCAGTCCTGGCACTTACACACTCAGCCTCTGCATCCAGACTCCATTAATAAATCTCTAAAGAGTCAAAATATTTTCAGTAAGCTGCACAATATCTTTATTTGCCTAACCAAGTCAGTCTGAAGAGTCTCTGTTAAGTGACTGAGTGTGCGATTGTGGGCGCCTGTCAAAGTGTTTCGGCGAGTGAGTGCTCGTGTTCGAGTTTGCAACTGTGGTTCATAGCAGCCCATTATGATCTATTGTTTGCTTTAATCAATAGTTGTCACTCAGTGCTACAGCTGAATGCAGCTGATTGCTATGATTTGTCAATACTAGCAGGCTAAACAGTGGGATAATAATGAGCAGTAATCGGATGCTTTCTGGTATCATTTAGTCAGACACCAGAGGGTTATAGTCTGTAACAACCACAAACAAAATCTATTATGGGGGCGTCTTAGAAAGCTTTGCATGCATTTCAACAAACACTAAATCAGCATAAGTGCAGATCGTACATAAAGCTACAGAAGTACAGAAGTTGCTTTTTTTTGAAGAACTGCTTACCAGGATGAAAAGAAGTTGAGTCTTAGAGCACAGAGCTCCTAAATAGCTTTTGTGGATGAGACATCGGCTCACGTGTCCCACTTTAACCAGGCAAACTTCACATCGCAAAATGATCATACATCCAGACTTGATACAAACACCTCCAGATGTTTACACTTATCACACGCACAGCGACACAATATGTTGACGAGGCACTGCGGGAGCGTTTTTCCAACTGGCCCCTTGTATTTCCCCCACAACCCCCTCCCCCTTTCTCACTCTCC
Source organism: Neolamprologus brichardi (assembly GCF_056152115.1). Classification (NCBI taxonomy): domain Eukaryota; kingdom Metazoa; phylum Chordata; class Actinopteri; order Cichliformes; family Cichlidae; genus Neolamprologus; species Neolamprologus brichardi. Next base: position 19,465,938 of record NC_142105.1, on the reverse strand, counting down.
TGCAAACTTGCAGCCTGAGTGACTCATCCAGGCGTATCGGCTCAGCTCACACATAATCTATAGCCACTGAAAACCCAACAAATCTGAGAAGCTCATACACACTGGGCTACATGTACAAACAAACAATAAAGCTCTGTAAACTCAGGTGAATGTCTTGGGTATAAAATCTGTCAATAGCACACAGGAGGAAGAGTTAGTCCTGTGGTTAGAATACTCTAAATATATGTCCTTTATATATACCTATATATAGACACACACACACACATATATATATATATATATATATATATATATATATATATATATATATATATATATATATATGTTATTTGCATGCAAGTCCTTGATTTTTACTTTTATCCCTTTGAAATATTATAAACATATGAATACTGAAGTGGAAGACAACTCAGTAGGCTACTTACTGAGCTTATAACACAATATTTACTGAGAACAAAGTCTGTATTTTAAATGCAGTGCCTGAGTTCACCAGTACATTGCTAAAATAAAGAAATAAATAAGAAATAAAAATACAGCTATTAATTTTTCCCATAAAAGTTAACACCTGCTGGGTGTTACAGTTCACCACTTGTACAGTTTCACAGTCCTTTATTACCTAGAATATACTGGAAGCTGTACAAGAGCCCCACTGTGTTTCATTCTGCCTTGGTGCTCTTCCCTCTAATCAGCTAATCACGCACTTACTTACACCTGAGGTGGCAAGTGGAGGCAATTAAGCGCAATGAAGTGCCTGCCAGGGTAAAGGGCAGCACTCGTGAGAATTAAAAACTTAAAAACGGGATTAAAAAAAAAAAAAAAAACTTCACAGAGCTGAGTGTTCTTACCTGTTGCTGAGGCATCTGAGGGAGCGAGCGGCTCCTGACTTGTCAGCGGGATGAAACAGCGGGTATCCACCGAGCTACAGGTCCGGAGAGTTCGTGTTTTCTACTAGCTTTGTTTTTTCTTTTGAAGTCCCTGCCCGCTCCGTTTAGACTCGATGCTGACGCGGCTGGGTCCCTTATAAGGCATGCGTTGCCAGAATCTGCGCGCGAGTTCATTCGGGCGCTGTCCGGGAGGCGCGTGGTGCTGAAATGAAGAATGAAACGAGTCCTCGCGCTCTTGTTTCTCCTTCGGCAGCCTGGAGCGTAACGCAGTTTCCATAGCGACCTGCCGTCATTCAGTTATGACTGGGGAGTGCGCGCGCACGCGCGTGTGCGTATGAGTGCGCGTGCAGCAGTCTTCTCACAACAATGGTGGAGTTGTGGTGGTAAAGAGGGCGTTAACAAGTGTCAGGGATAATTCGAGTGTTCGTGCCAGGCCTGCATTAAGAAGAATAAAAGTTTACAGGACGAACTAATCACAGCCGTGCAACCTGTGCGTGTACCAACATATCCTCACTTTATTATGTGGCCTTTCTGTGTGTTTGACGTGTCAGCGCTGAACTCAACTGCTACCACATCACCTCAGTATTACACCGTGGCTGAGCTGAGGTTGAGGCCACAAATGTCGGGACATATGGTTTTGGGGGACATTTTCTCAACCGCTTCTCATCACGAAAACATCATTATATCTAATGCTGTGTCCACACAAAGTGTCAGCAGATACAGTATGAGTCATCCATGCAGCTCCCTCCCCCTAACCCAGCCTTAATCCCCCCCTCCCCAAACCCGAGCCTTCTTTGGCTGGCTGGTGCACGCACACACTGGAACACTTTCTCTATCGGGACAATTACAGCCAATAATCCTTCTCCCCCCTTCATACTGCAAATTCTTGCTCCATCCCTTAAAAATCTACTTGCACAAATCCCCGCGCGTGTTCCCTTGCCGTGTTAGCTCACACAGCCATTCTTTCCGTGCGGAACTCTATAAACAAGCAGTTACAGATGTTACCTAGTTACGTGTTAATGCATCCGCAATAAAGTGGAAGGATATGCGTGAAAGCGTTAAGTCAAACACGGCTGGCTCTGTGGAAAAGGTCAATTTACTCCTTCTCTCTCTCTTTCTCCCTCTCAGACACACACACACACACACACACACACACACACAAATGACGTCACTAGACGTGTACCACAACCTACCGATACCGGGTAAACTATTTTTAGCCTGGATGGAACTTGTCTGCTTTGCTTTGGACACGCACACCCAGTCCACTTTTCCAACGGTCGTGACGTAGAAAGCGCGAGCACGTCACGCAGAATCGTGATCAAGTGTGACGACGGTGAAAGGTGGCCAGAAGTATCAGCGATTGTATTCAAAGATAAAGATTAACTAAGATGGTTCACACAACTCTCTTCTGCCCCGATATAAGGGTTTTAATCATAGATCGACATTGTTAATGCAGATAATTTATTCATTAGTTACAAAGCTTATTTTGTACGTGTAAATATGGGTCGAATAGTGCGCTATTAATAAAATATAGATGCAAATGTTGAGAAAAAAGGTCATAAATACCATCAAAAACAAGAAGGAACATTCGGGAATAGTCGTCGTGTCTAATAGACGCTCTTTAGCGCATGCGTGATAAGAGAATTCCTAATCTTTCACACTTAGCATTTTTTGCGAGCGATGGAATTTCTTTTTTAACTGCCTAACCAACGGATTAATATTTCACGATTATAAGAGCATTTTGGGGGACAGAAAGACAAATAAAAAAAATCTACCACTCTTTTTTAACCGAATTAAAACAAAAGCGGAAGTATCTGCAACCGATGCATCTTGCCTCGCTACACTGCCGTATGGTATAACCCTCAAAAATCAAAACAAGCATCTCCGGTTGAAAAAAGCGAGTGTCTGAATGCTACTTTGTATATTACGAAACTCAGTAGTTGTCTCAGAAAAAGACTTTCATCATGTCGAATATGGAAAGTATCCTTTCATTTGTACTCTTACGTACATTTGCCTAGCAAAACCGTAGCTAGTCATAAGCTGGGCTTGGTAATTAAGCTAACTCTTTCATACATGGAAGTTCTGCTCTGTTGTGTAGTTATGAGCAAAAACTTGACCTTGTTTTCACGTTTTTCTTTTTATATTTGCCTAAATTTTCGCTAGCATCATGATAACCACTGACTTGGGTTAAATAAGCTAAATGTATTCAGACTCGTCCTCATAGCATTAAATTGTAATTTGGATTTATTACCAGTGCTCTGCTAACATGAAACAACCCCTTGACCAGCTGCTCAAGAACACTTGTTCAACCTGAAATTTGCTGCCAAAGAGCTACAGCGTAACTCCAGGAAATGTGATAAAGAGGAAAAGTCAGAAAAAACTAAAGTGAAGCAGGTTGGTTTATTACACTTATTAGAGTCTTGAAAAGCTGGCCCACAGTATAACTGCACCGCGTGTTACACTGTGTGTGTATGCTGTGTTTCTCAGGCTATCCAGAAGGGTAATATGGAGGCAGCCAGGATCCATGCAGAGAACGCCATCCGGCAGAAGCACCAGTCCATCAACTTCTTGAGAATGAGTGCCCGGGTGGACGCTGTAGCCTCTAGGGTCCAGACAGCTGTCACTATGAACCAGGTCAGGACTGTGGGTCATGGGTTTGCAGGTCACTTCTCTTGCTTTCCCACTGTAATGTCAACGATGACCACCGAAAAACAATTTTAATGGCATACATTAAGACAGAGATGGTTCCCTGGCTTGAGTTGGTTGTACTTTGCTTTTTACGTTCCATTCAAAATCAAAATCAGTTTTGCTTCTCTTGGATTGCAGTGATTCTAAAGAATGATATAAGTAATTATAGTTGTGTACTGCAACTATTCCAGATATTTGTCACACATTCAGATGTGTAAATATAGTGGGGTTTTTTAAAAAATTTTAAAAGGTTATATATGTAAACCAGATTTCATCGTAGCCTTGCATGTGCTATGACATCAAAACCTCTTGTCCTACATTTACAAGCAGTGTGCTCGTTCACCACATCAAATGTTATGCATGTATTTTTTTCACTGTGCATGTTCTGAAAATGACATCTTATTTCAGAAGAGGTGAAGAGCGCAGCCACTTCAGAGTCAGGCAAAAGGGCTCGCAGACATGCAAACAAAAAGACACCAATAACATAATGTCATTAGAGGCGCTTTAGACCTTGGGCTATTAGCTCCTCGCTCTTGTGAGAGTGACGGCCTCTTTTAAATTGCTTTAATTCAGCATCACTACAGGAAAGGCACTTTTTCACAGAGTAAAGCGTAATAATGTCTGCAGAAATGGAAGGAGTGCGTGAGATGTTACAGCCGAGCAACACCTCTGAGCACCCTTGTGTGTTGCTATAATACCGCTGCCTCTCATTAAAGCTAATGCCATCGCATTCATTATAAACCCATTTACCGCAGCTTGTTTACCTAACGGTAGGTTTGTTTTTGACTAGATTAATCTTTAATCAGCATCATCCTAGAACTATTAGAGGTGCTTCTAGTGTGAGAGAGTCATGATAGAGTGTCTAGTTAAAAGGGTTAAAGTGACACCTAGTGGACACGTTGGAAAACAGCAGCCAAGCTTCAGTAGTTTATTTCATTTTGTTTTCCCAGGTGTCAAAATCCATGTCTGGAGTGGTGAAGTCTATGGATGCTACACTGAAAAGCATGAACCTGGAGAAGGTTAGAGGCTGTTTGCAGCATATGGCACAAAAACTATTCAGGAAATTTCTATTCGTTAATTCATTTTTTTGGCTCACTGTGTTTCTGCACAGATCTCTGCACTGATGGACAAGTTTGAAAAGCAGTTTGAGACTCTTGACGTGCAGACAGCTCAGATGGAGGATACCATGAGCAGCACCACCACTCTAACGACGCCTCAGGTAACACTTCTTGTTATCTCCCAAGAAGGAAACACTCCTGAGCCCTTGTTGCTGCTTATGCATGCAGGATCACTGCATTCTTATTCAGTTGTTTCATTTCTAAAGGCCTTTTTTTTAAAATTACTATTTGCTTGTTGGGTCCCTAGAATGAAGTGGATATGCTGTTGCACGAGATGGCTGATGAAGCCGGGTAAGATCTCTACGCTGTCTAAAAGCATTAGGAAAGAAATTGGCAACTGCAGTGTATAAAATGAACTGTACTAAAAGCTTTATTCAAATGACTTTCATTAAGATCTAGGATGCACCTCTTTCACTATTTACAAGGCTGCCTTGAAACACAAAAGGCTCATTAAGATTAATTAATTAGATTTTTATTTTTCAGTCTGGATCTTAATCTGGAGCTTCCTGCAGGCCAGACCTCTTCACTGGCTTCATCTGTGGCATCAGCAGAGCAGGTAAGATATCCCAGTAGAGCAGGGCGATATGAGCAAAAATATTTATCACAATATACATTTGAAAATTTGCGATAACGATATAACTGACGATATAATTGACACTAGACAAAATACTTTACAACTCCACAACTTCATTAGTGCAAAAAAACCCATCAATGTATTTTCACTTAAACAAGCAGCTGTTTTTTTATGTGCATTAAAGTTATATAAAAAATTTAACAGTGCAAATGCAAATTCCTTGCTGACAGTTTAACCAAAATGCATTTCCAGTGGAAATTGGCCAACATATCCTCAGCATAACCATGTTTAATATCCACAACACTTAAAAAGAGATTAAACACACACAATACGATAATATTATGTTGAAGCACCGTACATATCACTCTGCGAGGCTCCTGCCTACGTTAGCCGTAATGCTCCCAAAATCCATCAAGCGGTGCGGGTTCGTAGGGAGGAGCCTCGCAGAGTGATACGTACAGTGCTTCAACATAATATTACCGTATTGTGTGTTTGACAGATTTTTGAGCGCCGTGTACCACATAAAATCATTTAGAGGTTAGTAAACACAACCACAATTCATACATAAGACACTGGGGGGGCACTGTAGATTTTCAGGTAGCATGCTCTACCAAAAATAGTGCTTTGTTGTATATCTGACGGACGAAAGCTAAACCAGTTCCACACCACTGAAGTTGCAGCATTTTTACAAACCCATTCTGGTTCATCCGTTTCATTCAACAATCCGCTTTTGCCTTTCTCATTCTCCGTCGCCGTCATGCTTTTTCTGCCATGTGTGTATGAAAACAAAGGCACTGCGTATGCGCGTTTTACCCATATTCTATCACGATATTTAATTTTCTTATCGTTGCCCAACATTATACTGGTATTACCGCGAACAGTATGATATGGCCCAGCCCTATATACCAGCTGTTAAACATCTGTCCTTTAGAGCCGTGGCTGTGGTGATGTATGTGTGATATCTGACAGGGTTTTATTGAAGTGAGTCATCACCACGACCCTCTGGTGTACAAAAAAAAAAAAAAAATCTGTGCCAAATCAAGCGTGCTGATCCATCCACTGTGCCGATCCCACGGGAAATGAGGGAGCAAGTGACTGTACCTACTTCAAACCCATAAGTATGCAGGTCACTCTCTTATTGTTAAGCAGAATTTATGGTTCAGTGAGGGCAGCGCAGCCGGGGATAGCCCATCTACCTGCAGACCAGTGTGTGGGCTACTCTTGCTTATGCTGTGGAGAACAGTGTAAGTGTGAAACGGAGTGTAAAGATCAATGAAAAGTGTCCACTGACCCGCTGTCTGTGCTTTTCATGCTGTATTTTTGAAGTCACTAAAGGTTTTTTTTTGCGGTTTTCCAGTTCCCAGTAAACTCCACTGTTGCTCCTTTCTCTATTCCAGCCCACTTGTCAACCAGTCAGCATTTAGCAAACGCATATGACTTCCACTTTCAGTGACATTGGAATTTTGGAAAACTGCAGAGGAGCAAGTCTGTGTTGGGTGAAAACCGTGATACACTCGTTGTCTGAATGGTAGTGTGTACGCTGGAGGACACGTTTACGGGACCTTAAATTACGCTGTAGTCTGACTAAACCATCAGAAACAGACTTCATGAGAGTGTGCTGAGGGCCCGATGTTCTCTAGTGAGCTCTGTGCTCACCGCCCAGCATGTGGAGCCCGATTTGCATTTTCCATAGAACACCAGGATTGGCAGGTCCACCACTCGTGCTCTGTGCTTTTCACAGATGAGAGCAGGTTCACCGTGAGCTCATGTGACAGACGTGAAAGGGTCATGAGAAGCTGTGGAGAATGTTATGCTGCCTGTGACATCGAACATTGATTCTGCAGGTTGATCATTTTCATTTGCATCAAACGATGTGACATCCCTTCACTCCTAACGCATTACCTCGTCCAATCAGTGTAGATATCTATGTGATTTATTTTCCCAGTGAGATCTGATGTGTTTTCAAAGTGTTCCTTTAATTTGTTTGAGTAATACATGTTCTTCACATGCCATTAAGGGTCAGTCAGTGGGATTTGTGGAACGTGTGAAGCCACAAAAAGGATCATCATTGTCTTTCCTGTTTAAGGAAACTTGTCTTTTATTGAGGTTTTCCTCGGTTTGTTTTGTCCTTTTTGTTAGTGTGATTCCTTTGTTACTCATCTTTAAGCTCCTAAGACCCGAACTCTTCCATTGCATGCATTTTTAATTTCTCTTTGATATTTGGGCATATTGGGGCCTGATGAATGTAAAAACAAAGAATTACCAGATTTTATTTTATTTTTTTTTACCTTTTTCTGTTTTTAAGAAAAGTAAGAGCCACATATTTGTTTAAAATTTTGATAGAACAGTAGCAGTAAAATGTCCTCGTAAGTGGATATCAGGCCCTTGTAGAGCAAAATTAAGTATTTTGGTCTAAATAACCCAAAATGTGATGTCCACATATGTGGACGCCAGGCCCTAGGAGGTTAAAGAACATTGCTGTCTGTCAGGCTTAACCCTGTATCCCTGTAAACCTCACACAGTTACAGCAGTGAGCTGGTTGGATTTTACTTAATGGCTCACCCTCTGTTTCACTGTAATACATTTGGATGAAAATTGCTTGAAACCGAGAGATTGGTTAGCGCCCCCCTGGGAACAAGTGCTAGGAAAAAATGTGTATTCCCGGATAGCAAAAGATAGCGAATGAAAATTTGAATTTCAATCAATTAGCAGGTTTCTGGAAGTTGCAAGGATTTTGGATCGCCAGGTGGTCACTGACTGGTTTCCGGGCATGCACGACTGGGAAGATAACTAACAATATCTTAGTACCTGCAGCCCTCACTAGGATGACCTGCTGTCTGTTGTTTTGAAAATGTGTACATGATGCTGGCTGCAAACTAAATCTACCTACAGGTATAAATATTTAAAGGAGCCGGAACATAAAAGATTTACAGTTTTTATAACTCTGTTCTTTTCTTCAGCCCTAAGAACACACAAGATCAATATATTGAACTGGACTATGAATGATTTAAAACCAAAGCTCCTGTAATAAATGTTTCCTTTGACCTAGCTGTCTCCATCTGCTGATTTCTCTCTCGTCTTTCGTGCCGTCATCAGGATGAGCTCTCCCAGAGGCTGTCCAGGCTGCGAGACCAGGTGTCATAGTGACACGGCGAGGAAAACAACAAGGAGGGACAAGAAGAAGGAGCAAAAACACGGAAGGGCCAATAAAAACAAAAAGTGCAATGTGCCTGCAGGCTTCATGCCCTCCTTTATATTCTTTTTTTTTTCTTTTGAGAAAAGCCTGAAAGCAGAAAATGATGTTTTTATAAGAAAGCAGGCTTTCAGTCCTGCAAGTGCGTACAGCTATTACCTCAGTCTAAGCTGCTTATGTTGCATGTGTATATAATGCAAAGCAAAGTAATATATTTATTTATGTACTAATTTATTTCCTAACTGAATGGATATTGTAAGGGTGTACTTTTACTGCTACTGCTGACGGTGTTGACACTTTTGTTTTTTGCTTCCAGCGTCAGCTTTGCTGTCGTAATACAAAATTCTCCAGGTGAAATAGTTTCCTTGAGTGTTTAATAGAATTTTCTTCATGTAGCAGTAACCACTCCAAAGGCTCACATCGCACTGCTATTCACAAACACAAAGTCATTAAAAGTATTGCAAAATCTCGTCCTTGTCACTTTTTTGTTGTTGTTGTTGTCCTTGTCATTTTGTGTTTTGGATGAAGTATGCAGCACACATTCCTCTCGGTCTCTCCATTTTTCTGCGTGCCCCTCCCTCTTTCTCTTCTTCAACAGGGAACAGATGAGAGGTCAAAGGTGTCACCTGTAGAGGAAGCAGCCTTCTGCCACTCGCATGCCAGTACCTCATTACACACACACACACACACACAGTGTATCTCTGGGAGGGAGGCACGTCTCAGCTGGGAGCCATTACAGGTGCCGTCCTAACACACACACACATATATCTTCACATGAACACGTTCGCAACCCTGTAGCGAGGGGAACTCTCCGGAGTGACACTCGGTCACCTCTGACCTCTTTTGTGTCCCTCCTAATCATCATCAGCACAAACTTAACTACATCCACAATCATCATCATCAGTGCTCGCAGACTGACACAAGTCTCTTGTTTGCGCTTGCTTCCAGACACTTTGATGAGTTCGAGGTCTGCAGTACGTTTGAGCACGCACCCGCTCCTTTAAGTCCTCAGTTCTTCTTATTTTCCACTGACCTCCGTGATCCAACAGCTGTCAGTCATTTTTTTTCTCCACCGTTTTTTTGGGGGTCTAAAATTAAAATTCCGTGTTCCTTTTGTGGTAAGAACCACAAAATGTATTTGATACTTTTGTGTGTGTGTTTCAAATCTAATTTTAACCCTCAATGGCCGTCTCTTCTCTTTCAACATGATTAAAGCTGGGAGTCTTTCACCGCCTGCCCCCTCCACTGTGTGCATCTCAACATATGTGCAGGGGATGTTTTCACCAGATGTGCAGGAGACAACTCCTGTGTGAGCAACACCGCAGGGAGAAACCTGTGTTTGTATGTGTGTGTGTGTGTGTCAGGTGTTGATACCTAGCAGCTCTCCCCTCCAGTCAACACCTCCCTGTCCAGGTTCCTACAGGAGGGCCACTTGCTGACAGGAAGGGATCTGGTGGGCTGTGGGTTGTGTCCCTGTGGTTGACCCTTCTGCTTGTGCACAGTGTGTGTGTCTGCATGTCTGTGTTGGTGGGTGAAAAGCTGCTCAAAGCCACAAATGCTGGCTCAGCGAAAAAAAAACTAATTGCAACAGGGGGGATTGGTTAGACTTCCATATGATTCATGTGCAGGATATGAAACAGCAAGTTTAAAGAGTCATAAACTGGGTTCAGCAGGAAGAGATGAATACCAAAAAGTCCCAAATTATTTTCTGGAGAATTAAATAGAAGGAAAACGAATTAATGGATCCCTAATGAGTTATTAACTTCCTGATAGTTCCCTTGAAAGTGCTAAAAAAAAAATATGGTACTTATTATAAAGAAAACTTGTTGTACTTGGATAACACAGGTTTATATAAACAAAGATGTTTTAATAATCATTTAATTGTTCCAGGATAAGTTTCAGTTTTCAGTGCTAAGTTTTCTAATAATGCAGTTTTGTTATTGTTCAAAAACCATACAGTGGTGACGAACGCAAAGAAACAAAAATTAACTAATACCTAATGAAATAATTAGCAATCATTTATTGTTTAATTGTGTTTAAATTACATATGATGTGCAACAAATTATCTAGTTTCTTACAGGAAACGTAATGTTGAAATTTAAGAAATCTCTGATTTGCAACATGAATGCAAAAAAATAACTAAATTGTTTGATCAGTTTTTATTATTTAAACCATTATAAAATCCTGATGTTGTACTTTTAGAGTATACTGTGATTAAATCAAAATGATGAGAAATGTAAATAAACGTAACATCTGCAGTTTTAAATCTAACACATACTTTTTCAGTGAAGACCACATTTGCCCATCACATGTGTCTTACGCTCATCTTTTTTGAGTGTGGATGGTAAGAAGACCGATATTTAAGGTGGCACAGTACATGGAAAAGTGCAGCGCGGCCTCATTTTCCTCCTCTCCTCTGCTTGCCTTCCTTCCACCTCTCAGCTTCCCATTTTAAATATTCAATTACCACGCGTGAAGGGTCAGGTCAAACACAGGAAGCCGAGCTGATTGGTTCTACTCAGATATCGATGGTCGTGTGTGACCAATCGCTGCTGCTCAGGGCTTTGCCCAGCTGCTGCTCTGTGTGTGTGTGTGTGTGTGTGTGTGTGTGTGTGTGTGTGTGTGTCTAATCGTTCCAGACCACGGTTTCCCTGGGTTTCCACTCACCTCTTGACCACTGTATCCTGTCAGACGTGTAAACGCTGCTTTTAATCAGTTTTACCGTCTCACACACACACATACACCCAATGCAGCTGACCCTGTCCATCCCTGCTCTGTAAAGCACGCTTCATTAAGATTTAACTGATCTCCTGCTCACACACCCCTCTCACAACCTCTGTCAGGCACACACCTGATCCTACCAGCGCTGTTAACCCCCCACCCCCCACCCCCCCAACTTAACCCTCACCTCACCCCATCATCCACCCTGATATCTCTTACACTGAAACAGCTCGTCAGCTCGGACATGCATCCTTGACTGTATGTGCTACGCTTCCAAATCTGCGTTTGACGTTATAATTGATAAAAATCAAACAAATTGGAAGACCCAGTAAGACCATGTGTTACAAAATAATAACCATAATTCATCATACTTTTTTTTTCGTGTTTTTGCTTTTGTCTGATTTGCTCTGTTAGCCAAACTGCAGAACTTAACACATTAAAGTAATAAACTCGACACTTAAATATGGATGCGATTTTCCTTAGTGGAGAGTCTGGTCCATTCATCTTCTTCCACTTATCCAAGGTTGTAGGAGCTTAGCAGAGTTGTCACAGAGCAAGAGAAGCTTGGTGGAACCTGGACAGCTCGCTGATCTGTCACAGGGCTAACACACAGAGAGAGACAGAAAACCATTCAAACTCACATTTACACCTACAGCCTATTTAGAATCATCAGTTAGCCTGACTCCGTACATGTCTTTGGACTGTGGGAGGAAGTTGCAAAGAACCCCCACAGACACAGGGTTAGCATACAAACTCCATGCAAAAAGGCTAACCGGGCTGTGCGGTGACACTACTAACCACTACACCACTGCACCTCTATAGAAGTTAGGTCACCCCAACAATTTCATTTTGCACCACATACCCGCTAAACTCCTGTCATTCACATCAAAGTCACTTCATGTGCTTTATGTTGAGTCCTGATACTTGTGCACTATTTAATTTATCTGCTGTGCTACTATTGTTACTTTATAGCTTCTTAATGTATCGAGTGCTTACATTATGCAAGCCTAATCCCACCCCAGCTGAGTCCGACTGTGCCAGAGGTTTCTTCATGTTAAAGAGAGTTTTTCCTTCCCGCTGTCACCACGTGATTACTTGCAGGGATCATCTGATTGTTTGCGTGTTCTCTGTAATGCCTTACCATATTAAAGCCTTAAAACTGAACTAAATGCTTTATTTTCCTGTAAAGGGTTGGGCACACTGAAATACAACCAAATATGAGAAATCTTTATTGCATTTGGCATCTAAAGCATGCTTTGCTAACACTTTACAAAAGGACACTGAAAAAAATGGCTCCAGAATGTTATACTAGATAGTGATTAATAAATTATCTAATAACTGTTGATTAGTCAGTGGTCAAGCCATAACTCCACCCCGACCCATCCTACTGAAAACTGCAGATTATACAGAATTTATCTGCTAGATTTTTAACTTTTAACTAGAACAAAGAAACAGGATGACATCATTGGCATTTTTACGCTGCCTCCCTGTTTGTTTTAGAACTGATTGTAAGAGCTTATTGATTAGTATCAAGGATCTTCATGGTCTTCCTCCCGCCTACACGTCTCACCTCTTACTACCATATGAACCAGTATGTATCCTGAGAGCCATGGGCAGAGTTTTTAGGGGCCTGGCTGAAAATGAAAAGAGAGCATTTGAAGTCTGGGCCTGGAGGCTCTGCAACAACCTGCCCGAGGAAACTGGGTCAGTGAAGTCAGTCGTTGCCTTCAAGTTGAGTCTTAAAACATACTTTTTATTGATTATAATTATGAACTGCACGGGTCACTAGGTACATTTAATAAATTATTTTAGTAAGTTATTAGGGAAGCACTGATGAATGACTCCCTGACTCTCGGGTTGCTCCTGATTTGTTCCTCGCTCGTTCTTTGTCGTCTCTTGTGTATTAGCCACGTCTCACTTTGCTGGTAAGGTGATTCTGGCATAAGCAGTGAGGATGAATCGGTTAATAAGGTGTTTGTCGATAGTTGTTGACAAGAAGGTTGTATTCTTGACAACGAGGGAAACAGGAAGAGAAGAGAAATCTACCGAGGATTTCTGCCCCTGGAATAACGTTGTTATAGCAGTGGATGTGGCAGAGCTTTGTGTGTGAGGATTGCATGTGTGTGTGTGTGTGTGTGTGTGTGGTGCATATGGTAAAATACTCTGCAGGTCTGCTGTTAGTCACACTTCCGCGTCTCAAATTGAATTAGCGTTGACAGCGCACAGCGCCGGCCGCGTGTATGTGTGTGTGTGCACCGGGGGCACTAGCTGTTGGCAAGCTGTCCACGTGTGTGTGTGTGTGTGTGAAACACAAGAGAAAGACGGCCTTTCCCCCCTGAAATCAATTACGCAAGTATAGGTCTGTGGATGTGGGGGTGAGAGGGGCACATCCTGTAGAAGGCAGCCCAGACAGACAGCACCATCTGGGGCAGCGGGCGGGTCGACCCTTGGTTGAAACATGAAAGAAGCAGAGGCTTGGATAAGAGGAGAGGAGAGTACAGCCTGGTGCTAAATCACTTTTTTCTCTCCACCCCACACCCTCGCCTCATCCTCTCATCTGCCATCCGATACATCAGCCACGGAGCATCATTCTCACTCAATCACTCTCTGCCTCTATTCCTATTTCCCCCTCTCCCCCTTCTGTATCTGTCCCAGGAGTGATAACCTGTCATACACAGGAAGCAAAAAGAGGTAAGAACGATCTATCCCTCTGCCAGAGATAGGGGCAAAGAGAAAAAGAATATCTCACATCTCTTGTTCCAAAGGGGTTGATGTATAGGCTTGTATTAAATAAAACCAATGCCAGAGACTCTCTCTCTCTCACACACACACACACACACCTGTAGAATCACACTTTAGCCTAACAGACAAGGGGAGGAATTAGCAAACACACACTTTCTCCCAGGAGGAGTGGAGCTGCTCATAAAGGGTAGAACGTGTTTTTTGGACAATCTTTGTGCAGAAAGTGCTTTAGCTAAATGGATGCACTGTCACATAGCTGCAAGTGTGTTAATTATGTTGAATCCCTTTTTTTGGGCTTCTTAAATTAGGAGATCCAAAGATAAAGCATGATGCATGGACTGAGAGAAATGATCTTAAGTATAAATTTGGGAAATGAGGGAGAATGCAAGAACTGGTTGGGTGATTAACACTTTTTCTGAAGAATGGCATGAGTCTGAGGCCCAGATGGAACATGCAGAGGAAACCCCAAAACTCACACATACAAACACGGAGGCCAGCTGCCAGACCACATGTTAAAACGGTTTGTCCTCCACTCATCTAACCTCTGCTCCTGTAAGACAGAGGCTTGTCAGGGAGCACATGCCAAAGCGAAGCCCCCATGACCCCCGTCTACGCACACGTGTGGCCGTACTGAAAGGTATACACGTGCATATAAATAGAAATCTAACTCATTGAGACTTCTTGCGCTGCGTCAGAGAAGAGGTTTTGGACTATATCTGTAACTAGGAGGGAGATAACGATCACAGAGAGGAGGAGAGGAGCACTTTCACTGTAACTGTGCAGCGTACGCCTGGTCGATGGGGCGGTAGAGGAGTGCTTAATAACTGTTAAACTGCTCTTGCTTTTCACATTACTCACAGAGTGTAATTCAATTTCAGCCACAGCTGGTTTCACTTTTAACTTTACAGCTGAGCTCAGTCATGTCCCATAATCTGACCTGATAAATAACCAGCTTTTATTGAATTTGCAGAGAAAATAGGGTCCAGTATAAACCTTCACGAGAGACACGCAGAGGTGAACACGAGTTTGGCTGCTGGGCGTTTAAGCTGAATGAGCATGTGTGTGTGTGTGTAAGTGGGTGTATGGCAACTATTATTAACTGACATACACGTGTTAGTGGTGTGTGTGTTTCATGTTTTTTAATCTAATGAAGGCAGAGTATACTTACACGTTCCGACTCTCTGCTGAGCCTCTCTCCTGTTTCAGGATGCCATTTCACATGATTGGAAACAAATGACTTCGGGGTCACATTTCTTTCCCTTTACCACCTGTCAATCACAGTGGAACAGTCCAGAAAAAATCAACACACAAAAAAAACACAAGCCACCCTTTCTGTTGTTTCATAAGCGCAGCCTCCATGTTATTTCAACCAGAGGATTATGCTGACTCGGTATAAGGCAAATTCATAGAGCGGATGAATGGGCAGATATGGATATTCTTCCACAAGTTGATGAAAGATTAACCCAGCTGTTACCTTCAACCCACTATGGGGTCTAACCAACACAGCGAAAAGATGGATAGTAGATCCTGTGATGTCACCCACTGGTTAGTAAATTTATAAAGCCTTGAGCTCAACTTTTTCACATCGCCATATTGAAAGCGGATATAACGGGAGAGCACGGGACACCACACAGTCTTTGGCTAATGACTTGTGATTGACAAGTTGTTAGAACTTGTTGACAAGAGCTAACAAATTGTCAACGACTTAAGATTTACAAGTCAATGAGCAAACTAATTTGTCTTTTCTGTCTTAAATTATAATCAGATTTCACAAAGTGAATTTCACATTTTTTCTGTATATAAAACTAGCGACTCAGCCCATGAAGTCACTAGGAAAGTGTTTAACGAGGGAGCTAAGGGACATTTTCTTATAGACTTAGCCTACATACAATACACATCCATCTTTTAAGTGGTTTTAAAACATATCCTGCTAATTTATAATCTATGAATACATGTAACTCTCATTACTGAGAGTCAAAGGAACTATTGTTGCTTTTATATTCTTCCAAGTTTCCAATTTTATGCTAAGCTAAACTAAGCTAAGATAAGCTAAGCTAACCATGTAAGAACCCTGCTTCCGGGTCCAAACTACTCTGTGTTTATTAAGGTTCTATGAAATCTGAACAAGCCCCTAAAAAAGATATTGATAACTGTCGGCCTATCTCGGTTTTTTATTACCACTGTTCATTTTAAAGCTTTGTTTTAAAAACCTTACGATGTAACTACAGCCCAGCTCACGCGGCAGTATATTAATGACTAACCCCTTATTGTGGATGGATTATCTCTGTTGTTCTTCTGACTGAAGTTTGGTCTGTTTACAGCATCCTGCCATGCGATCGCATTTGTCCCTAACCATCGGGAACACCCGCGTTAACTTATCGAGTGGAAAAAAGTTAACGTTCATCCTCCAGCTTCTCTGTGCTAATGTGTTTATATTATGCTAACCATAGCTGTGTAGCCAGCTAGCCCAACTTCAGTATCCCAACAAACGTCACTGCTGTTTAGTTTCCTGTCCTTATTTATGTCGGAAGCAGAGCTGTATGTCTTAATTTTTTCAGAAGTCTCTCAGTCAGAACATGGTATATTATGTTAAGTGAAAACTAGCGAGCTTACTTCCTGTTAACTTCTAACGCCATTAAATTTAATAAATTCTGTTGTCATGGATGCCTGGATGTTAAACGTAATTGTTACACCTGGTAGAGCAGCCACACTGATCATTTTATTAAAGATGAAAGAATTTAAACAGTTTTTAGCTCTCAGTGATACTGCAGTGTTAGTTTGACTTTGGGACCTGAAGTGGAGTTTGGACCCGAAAACAGCTGATAACGTCAGACTTAAAAACCGGATACTTTTGCAGTTAGCTAGGTAGCTTTTTTTTTTTTTTTTTACTTTTTTAAAATTTGTTTTATGAATTCTGCTTTCCAGATGAAATTGGAAGACAGAATTTACAATTCCCAGTTAGAATTTTCATCTTGAACAATTTAAATCAAACAAAATTAAAAACAATAAAACAAAAAAATTTCCAATTTGGAAAATCGGAGCAGTCCCGCAAACCCCAAATTAACAATCCAAGATGGCATGAGCGAATGGCAGTAAAAGTGTAAAACCTTTAAAAACAATTAAATTTAATCTTTACTGCCACTATCACGTATTTGTGACTTGCTAAATAAGCCATTCACGGAGTACTGATCAGGATCTATCCATAAGCGTGCTGCAGGTGTGTTTTTAACCATAAAAAAACAAGTATTGCACTGCTTTGCTAGTGACATATGACTGGCTCTACCTCCTAAGAAGCTAAACAAATCCTGTTTTTTCTTGCTTTTCTGACTTTACTGCTGTAACGAGTTCTGAAATGCACCTTTTCTAGGTGGAACATAGACTAGTGGCATATTTCTCCTTCTACTGGCAGAAAAATTGTTTGATGGACATTGATGAGGTACAGCTGTTCAGCTTTTTGACCATTACAGGTACACCATTCATCATGGACTTTACGTAGTCTGACATGATACTATGAACACTGCTATATGCTGAAACCAACAAGTATAAGAGTACAGTGTAAGTGTGCTCCTTCATGTATTAATTCACAGTGTGCAGTCATGGTAGATGGCTGCCCCCAGCTTGAGCCTGGTTTTGCCAGAGGTTTCTTCCTGTTAAAAGGGAGTTTTTTCTTCCCACTGTCACCAAGTGCTCACAGCATAGGGGGTTGTTTAATTGTTGGGGGTTCTCTCTATTATTGTAGGGTTTACCTTACAATATAAAGCCCATTGAGGCGACTGTTGTTATGATTTGGTGCTATGTAAGCAACACTGAATTTAACTGAATTTTATCAAACACAGTTTTAGCTATTTCAGACTCTATGAATCTGTGTCAAACCTCTTGTTTATCTTTTTCAATTTAGCACACTCATATTTAGGCGCACATGCTCATGTTATCTTTTTCCTTCTAATATCTACCACAAGTGTGTGCCTGCTTCACTAAAGAGTGACAGGTGCAATGTTCAGCCCTCCTGGTATGAAAGCAATTTGTCTAATTGAAAGATCAGGAATTAGAAGGGAGTTTAAAATGATTGTCCTATGCAGGCCAAATGGAAATGACAGACAGTATCAAATAACCTGTCCAGATTATGTCAGTCTGCAGACAAAGAGCAGGCTGTTTGATAGCGGCGCACCTGACCATTCACCAAAACACGGGCCATCCCCTTACCGAGATCCTCAATTAACTTCTTCCTGCTATTTCCATGTCCAGCTCACATTAGCTCACCGCCATGCTCGGCTGTGACAAGTAAATTGCTGTTTGGTTATGACCGTTTGTCGGGAAACAGGCCATTTCCCTCTCCCTCCCTCCCCACTTTTCCTAAACTGCTGTTCCTAGCTCTGCTGAGAGGGAGGAGAGAGACAGGGATGAACGGGTGCTGGTTTCTGACTGAGCTGAAGGCAGGAATTATCACATCAGTGGCTGAACGGGCGTGCCCCATTTGGTATGAACGCAAAAAAAACCCCCAAAACAACCGTGTTGTGTTGGCCAACGGTAGTGATAGCTTTTCATTTGACTCTGAACGTCTTTCACATTAAAAAAAAGCTTCTGCTACACAACAATCAAGAAAATAGCTGATTTAAACTGTTTCAGAGAGCAAAGCTCTCGTTCCGAATAAAGGGCTCTACTGAATAACCATTTCACCTCCATGCATCTCTGATTAGCCTTATTATTGGTAATAAAATGCAGGAATGGAAACTGGCTGCCTGGATTCTGGCAGCTGTTGTTCTTCCCCTAAAAATCACACAGAAACCTGATGAGCTCATGTTATTAGTCAGGGGTGGCCAGGCCTGACGCAGAGATTCAAAAACACAAAACATGCTTTTGTTCACTTTAAATGGACAGCGGCAGATAATTGGAACATAATGTGCACCCTTTCATCATGTCTCCTTCAAACTTGCTTCCTGTTGCTCAATACTGCATGTGTGCTTTACTCTGAAATACATTTGGCATTTATGTTCAAGCAGAACTGTCATTATGTGTGTGCTATGTGTGCACTGCCGTGTTTGAAAGTGTGTAAAAAGACCATTTGGAAGTTGTGGAGCTCAACAAAAAGCACGAAAAAACTTTAATGGGCACTTATGGTCAGTTTAACAAACACGTTCATTATAATAGTTCTGTTACATACCTCATTGCTGATGCTCTTTGGTAACACTGTTACAGCCCTTGATGCAGTAAAACTGTGGACTGAACTGTCAAAAGCAATCTGTCCCGAATAAAAATCTGCATCCTGCCTGAACAGGAATGTTTCTGTTTACTCCGTTTTTGGCTTCTCTGGCTCTAGACGAGATTGCAGAATGAAAAGGAGCTGCTCACAATCTGGTTCGGGATCGCTTGTTTGTGCTGGTAACTCCAACACGTTTGTGTAAAAGAGTTTATAAATACAAAGAAGTCCCCACAGCCACATTTCTCCTCTCAGTCGGATCAAGGAGGATCAGCCCTTTCTGTTTTGTGTGTTCAGTTTTGGGATTGTTATGGTCAATGGGCCGGAGCCCGCAAGTGCCGTCCAGCCGTCAGAGGCAGTGGTTGGTGGTCGGGAGCCAGGGAGGCTGGCGCAGCAGACAGTCTGTAGTGTCTTCGGCTAGTTTGGGGTGCCGGGAAATGGCTGCGAGCTGGGGGTTCAGAGGGAAGCTGTAGCGGTAGAGGCAATACGGGCTTACAGTGTCTGAGAGATGTGGGGGGAGAGGAGAGCTCTGAGAGCTGAGAGGGCAGTGTAAGGGGAGTAGGCAAGGAGACCCCGGGGACTCGTGAGGACACGGGTCCCTGCAGTGGGGCGGTTTCTTCCCCTGCAGCGCAGAGAACAGCGGGAGGTCTGTGAGAGGAGGCAGAGGGGAGAAGCCTCTCAGTCTGTCTGCTCCCAGGGAGGAGAAGGCTCTGCTGGGCAGAGGGGAAATGCTGGGTGAGGTGGTGGAGGTCTTGCTGTAGAGGGGGAGAGTGAAAGCGTGGACAGCGGCGTCCTGGCAGGACAGCGGGTGAAGGGATGAAGATGAAGAGACGGGAAGGAGGCTCTTCACACTGCTGGTGGGCGACCCTGAGCTCCCTGTCAACGGACAGGACAGGAAAAAAATAAGACACTGAATCAACACGTTAAAAAAGTCAAATCTCAGAAGTAAATAGAGCTGGAGCACTTTACCTTGGAGCTGTATGGTGAAAGGCTTGAAGTCCAGGCTGAAAGGGCCTCTCCAGGGATATGACTCGAGCAGGCCATCCAACACTCCCCTGCACACACACACACACACACACACACGTATTTATACATACTGTAAAAGCAATGAAAAATGTTATTCCAGGTATTTAAATTTTGGTACTGAGAGGTGTGAAATTCTGCACTACTCAGCTCAGCTTTATTTGAAGGTTTTATGTGGCTTCAGATTTCAGTGGTTGAACTATAGATCCCTCTTGGGTCCTTTAGTGGAGCACTTTCAGCTAAATAAAAAGTGTTTACGTTCAGCGTTCAGTGAGAGTTTGCTATACCTATTCCTTCCTGGATCTCGGAAGCCTTTGGCGAAGGGGTTCCTGTCGATCTTCAGTTTTGTAATCTGGCCCAGAGGAGAGGAACAGACACGGGTTAGAGTGGATTTGTCAACGGTTGACATGCTTAAGCTAACAATGAGCTCAGCTTTTACAATAGAGTAGAGTGGCAGAGCACCCCCGCTGGACTGCATCTCCCAGCAGCACCCAAGGCGATCAGCCATGTCAAACAGGGGTTCTTGCAGAAGAGGTTCAGGGTCGTTCAGTTTTATCCTGTGCTTTAATAGGCCGTGGACGGCGGTAGTCGGCGCAGTCACAGCTCGTTACTGCGTTTCTGTAATAACACGTTCACTGATAGTAAAATGAGCCCTGATGAAAAGACCTGGCAGTCCCTGCGGAGGGCTCTGTTACTGGAGGAATGGTAGCCAACAGCAGGGTCAGGTCCCCTCGACGGGAACACACACACACGCCCTCTCTGAGCAACTGGACCAGCAGAAAATCAGAACACTGCAAATTTATGATTTGGCTGCGAGCACATGGAACCGGGCCTCACTGGCTTCACAATGTGGACATTTTTATGAGGTCAAGAAGCCTGAGCTGTTCACTGGAACATCATCATAACAACCGTGCCAAGGAAGAAAAGGCTAAACATCTGTTTTTTGATTAAATCTGGCAAACAGTAGTAACACAGAGTCACTGACTGATTTTTCTTTATTAAACATCACTTCATTTTTTTAATGTTCCAATTCATGAAAAAGTCAGATGTTTATTAAAGAAACAATCCAACATTAGTGCGCTTCGTTTCTGAGCTCAAACCTTCTGTTTGTGAGAAGTATTGAGAAGTATTTCAGCACTGCTGCTGAGTGTTACCTGCTGGTTCTGGTAGGCTGTGACTGTGGTGAACTCTGTTTCTGGGAAGGAGAAGCTGTGCACTCCGTCAGCAGGCAGCGACTGGATCTGAGACAAGTCCATGCGAGGGTTGTGTTTGATGATGTGCACACGCGGCTTGTATTTATGCATCGACTGAAGAATGATCTGCATCATGAGACGAAGAATGAAAGGCTTTTTATTTATTTATTTTTTTAAGGTGGACATCAATTTGGAATCATCTTTCAGATCAGAAACAGACATATCAAGTATTACAGCTGCATGTTCCTTTTTGTTTTTTATTAAAAAAAACTTTAAAATAAAAAAATGCAATTTTGTAAATCTGTCATTTCCATTTTTTTGTGCTAACATTAAAAAAAATAAAGAAAATACTGGCAAAAACTAAATTTTGCTGTACTTTGTCGTTTTTTTTTAATGTAAAACACATTTTAAAATAAATTTCATTCTTAAAAAAATAAATTAAAAAAGTGGATTTCAGGCTGTTTTAGATATAAATCTTCTTCTGGTGCACTACAGTAGGTTACATGACTAACAGGATAATGAAAGGAAATATCCAAGTCTTTAAAATACAATTATGAAGAGCTCTACATTTTATAAAAGTATTTAGCACAAATGTGCCTTTCATCAAATAAACACAATAAAACATCAAATATGGTTAAATATGTCATATTACTAACAAAGGTCTGACAAATTATTAGTAATACACTATGGGTTACATGTGACCTCTTTGTGAACAAAACAAAATATATGAAACAATTATTTTGTTCCTCATATAGGAGGAGTAAAACTGGTCTCCTAGAAGGTTTTTTTGGGGTTTTATAGCACAATTTTTGAGGTGGAATATTAATATTATCATTTTTTTAATATTTGGGAAAGTAGATTAAAAACACTGAAAAGAGTCAAAACAAACAAACATGTAAATGTAACAGTACAACTGTAAAAATGTGTGGTCCTAACATCTCGAGCAGCTGTGTTAAACTCACTTTGCGTCGTGGGCCACATACAGTCCACTTTGATGTTAAGTGATCTGAAATGGGCCGGGTCGGTGAAACAACATGATAAATGTGTAAAATTATAGAAAAGGCTATAATAGTTCACTGTTCTGGAATTATAAAGCCTAAAGCTCTTCTTAATACAGTTTAATATAAACCGACTATCCTGTAATTACAAACGTTTTTCTTTTTAAAATTATTGTGGACTCATTAATATTTTCATATTATTTGATATTTAATATTTGAAACAGTAACTTTCCTGTAAATTTAGCTCTTTATCTGTTAGTAAATTACTGTGATGTTGTATGATGAAAGGCGATGGAGGTGGAGAGGTTTTATTAATAGGAAAAGCTGTAAAATTTATGAAATTAAAGATAGAAATTTAAACTCTATCCACTCCTTCCCATTTTCTATAGCTGCCCAATGGGCCGGATTAGAGTCTTCAGCGGGCTGATTCTGACCCACAGGCGTTATGTTTGACACCTCTGATCTAGACTATTTCTTTTCACAGGAGAAAAGCCCAATAAAAAAACGGTAATGTGATATATGAGGTTTCACAGTGGAGGGAAACGCTTTCTAAAATAAACTCAGCACTTACTGACAAACAGCAATATGTTAAGAAAAAAAGTGAAGACAATTAAGTTAATTAAAAATGCGGTAAATGTCCATTTGAGATTTTACACTGACCACGAGAGATGTGGATTTCGAGAAAGTTATTCTTGTCTTTTTTCTTTTCTTTCTTTTTTTTTTAAACATGAAATTAATTTCACAAACACACAAGTTCCAGCGTGGCCGTATAAACAGCAGGATTGAGTAAAAAGCCTCCAGATGCCTCCCTGGTCACAACATTTGCAGATTGCTAAATCTTTCGCGGTAAACTTTGGAGCTGAGAAGTATTTCCGCTTTCTTCCTCCCTCTAAGACATCCAGGTTTCCCCTCGGTGTTACAAATGTGTAGGAGAGCAGTTTGAGGACTGAAACTCTCAACGCAGTCAGAAAAGCAACACGCAGAAACACATAAAAATGATTAGAAAGATTTGTTAATATCATGATCTAATACACAAAAATTAAAGAATGATATTCAGCACATCCGCTTAAAAAACGAACTCCCTTTCAATCTCAGTGCATCCGATCCTTTATCCAAAGCAAGAAGAGCAACAGGAGGCAGCGTGTGGGTTACCTACATGTCCCTTATCGTCCATCTCGTTATTGGTGAGCTTGACTCGGTCAAAACTGATGACCTGACGCATCCACGTCTCTCCTGCGCACGGGGAGTCCGGGTGCACGTAGAGTCGCGGCGAGATGCAGGAGTGATCCGTGTTTCCAGCCACCATCCACTGCGAGCTGTGGTACACATACCTGCGTGGAGGAAAGCGCGTGTAAGTAAAAGGAAAAAACAACAACAAGAAGAATATAAAAAAATCGACGCTCACCTGTAACGTTTGGAGTCCACGGGCATGACGTCCATCGCGACATAATACTGCTGGCAAGGGTCCAGATTGCGCACCTTGACGCGCACAGAAGGAAACATTCTCCTGATGAGAGGAGAGGAAAAATAACAAGAGAGAAGTCATGTTTGATCTCTTTAATGTAAGCTGCTTAATAAAACTGTTAAATGCGTATTTGGCCATCGCGGATTTCAGTTTATAACGACGCCTTAAAGACAAGAAGAGGCCGAGACGCTTCTGCCGGCCAGGTTCACAGGAAAGTTCAGGGACCTCCAGGGGCCCCGAGGGCGTCGTCACTGTCCGAGATTTACAGCGCGTGTTGTCGGTGATTGAGTAAACGGAACTTAGATTTCAGCGCGCAGTCATGTTCCAATAACTCATTTATCTGAGCAAGAACCCGTTTTCTGCGAACCTGAGATAGAAGCTTAATTACACTCCCAGCAACAAGTTTTCTCTGTGCAAACGATGCGTCACATAAAAGAGATCTTACAGATCGGCAAATATGGGTAAAATACAAGCTAAGAATTATTTAGAAAACGGTTTAGTTCATGAATATGAGTTAATTCACAAAAGCAAAAGTAAGTGACATATTTCCACGTGATGAAAAGCCACTTTCAGTTTTTGTTCTGCACCTCATAATTTGTTTAATGATAGCTGCCTCGTTAGTTTAGAGAGTGATCTTATTGTACACTGTTGTTCTTCTACTCGCCTCCGATTGGTTGTATCTCGATAGAGCGTTTTAAAATCCTCGATAAAGCCGCACCTGTGACCGCAGTACAGTTAATGTAATTATCATAGCCTGATAAGCCCGCTCCACATTGGATTTCATTTGCAACAGACGCTCTAATGAGGAAGCACACCTTCAGTTATCATTAAAAATGTAGACAAGTCTTTTTTAAATTTATTTGCGGGGGTAATCCCCTTCAGAGGCCCGGACTGAAAACTATACCGACGGGTTTAAATTGCACTAAGATAAAGTATCTGATTAAACTGTCGTTTTAACTGAAATCTCAAACTGTGGCACTAAAAACATAACGGCCAGACTGCACTGTATCTGGTGATCTACAGAAAAACGACTGTAGCTCTTTGCTTGTTAACGTGGAGGCAAATACGGTTGGAGTTTAAACGTTTTAAATAAAAAAGCTGGTTAAAGTTAGTAAAATCAGCAGGAAGACGGCTTGTGCGGGGCTAAGACTTCACACGAACTTCTTTGAATTTAGTCTTTCTTGCGCAGATGTTTTACCTTCCGGCTTTAGTGATGATCATCTCGGTGCCGATCTCGTAGAATCTCCTCCACAGCTCAGAGCCCTGCAGCTCTACTCGGACCTCTCTGTCCGGCCGACAGTCGCTCTCCTTCGGCTTCTTCTCTTCGCTGCTCGGGTCAGAGTCTTCAGTCTGTGATCTGTCAGTCTGACCCTGCGGGTCACAGGCTGAGGGGTCTTCTCCACTCCTCGGTGTCGGACATGCTTTCTGTAGCTCGTTGATGGGATATTTATTCTGGTCTGAAAAGTGGGGAAAGGAGTGAAAAAAGAGAAATGAGAAAAAACACAGAAATGTGTCTATTTTTTAAATATTTAATGGAAAGCCAGAACTTTGGAAGCTCTTTTAATTTGGGGAAAATTTAAAAATTGGTAATATTATAAATCTTATTTTACTTCATCAATGTTAAAGTTCCTAGAGCGAGCTAATTTTAGCTCCATTCCTCAAAAGCAAGTTCACGTGATAACTCTTGAGTTTTAACTGATTGAATATATTCTAAATCATGAGAATTTAAATTTTTGAGAACTTTAAATGTGGCCTAAAGATGAAAAATCAACTGAACCTTGCGACTAGAAAGTTGTGCGTTTTCTGTTTTCCCCCCCCCCCAAATTGTGCGTAAAAGTCCTTCAAATAAAAAGCAGCGGGGTGCTCTCGGTGGTTAAGCAAAAGTGTCCTCACCGGGAAAGATGCTCCTATCGCCGCTGGTGTCAGCGCTGCTCGGCTCGTGCTCCTCCGACACTTTAATCCTCTTGCAGGGCTTCCCGACCAGCGCCTCCACCGAAAAGGCGTGAGCCCGGGAGCTCAGTCCCTGCATCCTGGTGGGAAACACCGTCTGTACGGCTCCTGTATTCCCCCGAACTTTAACTTCGTCCCGCACAAAGTTCAGCGTCCAGAAGAGGACAGGCAGAGCAAACACCAGCAGCCGCAGCACCTCAGGGAGCTCCGCGTGACGCTGCGTAATTGAACCACTGCGTTCCCATGTGTTCTCCGAGACGCGCGCCCGCATCAAAAACACCTCCCTGATTATTGGCACGCCTCTTCTCCTCACTACAACATTTCCCCCCTTTAACCGGATCAACTTCTCGCCTTCCCTCTCTCACAGAAAGCTCGTTGCTCCGGTTCCGCTCTGCTCGTCATAGAGAAGGAGGGGAGAGCGCGCATTCCTTCACGTGCGGCTCCGCGCCGGAGCAGACATCCACCTAAACTCTAATATAACCTGAAATTCATATTAACTGAAACGAATGAGAATAAAGTGAAATAATAAAGAGTGAAATAATGACATTCATTTCATAATCAGTATTTTTGCGCTCGACGTTGGAACTTTGGAACCAAAACAAGCAGACATTTGGCTCAGTACGCACCTGAATTAAGCTTATCTGAAATATCTTTTTGTTAACGTTGACGTTGAGAGAAAAGTAAAAGGACTCGATAGATGTTGGATATTTTTGCTGTGTTACTTTGGTCTCGGAACAGCCTGTAGGAGCGTGTTTGCGGGCGTCACTGTCCTCAGAAATTCAAAATTCTTAGGTCAGTTCATAAATTTGGGCAATAATCTTCGACTCATATCAAATAATAAAATTAAACGTTTAAGACAAAAAATAAATTTGATGGCTTGAATTTATCCTTTATCTGCGTCAAATGTAAATGTTGTAATGTAAAGGACATTTTTTTTAACAAATAAGCCGTTCATTTGCATTCTAAGATGCCTCTCCTATTTAGACGGCCCATAGGTAAATACACTTATTCTGTCAAATATTATAAGGAGGCGAAAGGCACAAATATTTAGATCTGCTAACTCGGACCATCTGGGAGGTAAAATATCACCGTGAAACTCTCTGCATGTCTGCTGAAGCTAACATTTCCTATATTAATTTGAAGGCTTTCCGTAAAGCGCGCTCACGTCTCCCGTTTCCTTGGTACAGAAGTGGGGTTTTTTTTGTGTTTTTTTTAGAAGTGGAGTTCTTATTCGTGGTACCCGGTGAGGTTGTGCGCAATAGTCTGGTTCTCATAAATGCGTGGATCAGATGTAGTTTGGCGCACAGGGGGAAGAAAAAGGGTCTGTAATGACAGCTCGGGATTATTACATTACTGCTCGACATGAAATAGATCCGCTTTACACAAATAAAAGTCAGCAAAGGCTCTATTTAAAATGTTTTTTAATCACATGGTGTAATTGCTCTGAGGAGAAAACAAATGAGGGCTGTGTTTACAGCACGGTTGGTTTGGTTGCTGATGGAAATCTCTGACAACAGCCGGGAAATGGAGAACTATGACCAACCGGAATCACATGTTCCCTGTCATCATATAACCTGCTGTCGGACCCCGGCCTGGATTCGTGTTTATTCTTTCCTAACTTGTCGTTTTCTTGCAAAGCATCTCAAACAACCGCCGTGGTTTCAGGCTGGGGAGGGTGTAGCAGATCGGATCTGGCTGCGGCCTGCTGCTGTTCCTGCTGGCTTTTATTGGAAAAAGACGCTCAAAACTGATAGAAATAGCCTGCGCAGTCTCTTTCCTCGCATGTTTGAGAGATTGCTTTCCGTGCTGTCTTCGCCAGTCAGCTCATAAATCTTTCTCATGGGATTATGGGATGTCAGGAGAGTGATGACGAGCGATCGCCTCGCCTGGCTTTCTGCTAAACGGCCCGGCACCTTCTTGTTGCTTTCTGATTTGGCGCAAACCTGCGGCCGTCCCGTTCAGGGATGGCTGGCACACATGTTTCCTCTTATTAAACACAATATGCGTGCACGCGCTTGGAGGAAACAAGGGATTCAAATCCAATTAAGAGGGAGGCCTCGGGTTTCCATTAAAGCGGAAGTTCGATGACCAGCTACAATTAGGTTTCCCATTCATTTTTTTCGCCTTCCGGCTGCTCGCTGCCATGCTGTTGATTTGTATACAGGGCCTTAATTAATAGCGAATAATTGGCCTTAAACTAAAGGACCTTTATTTGTCCATAAGAAGTGTTTTTCTATTATCTGCACTTCAGTTTTCGCGTTGTTTATTCACAGCCATTTGTTTTTTCCAAGTGTGTGCCTATTTGGAGCTGAAGGCCAGGGCCCAAAGAATAATCACCACCAGCCACACACCCATGTGCTGTATGTGTGCACAGGCTCACAGCTCGCAACGTGTGTGTTTATAAACAGGCCTGGCTGTCTGTGGCTCACTGCTGAATGGATGTGACGGGGCTCCCTTATGGTTTGTTTTAAGTTGGGTCATGTGTGTGTGTGTGTGTGAGGGTTATTCTGGGCACAAGTTGCCAGCTCTCTTGCCAAACGTCAAACTTCCACTGCCTGTCTCCTGTGACATTTGCAGAGTGATTAAATGTAGGACGGTGGCTCTAATGGGATGTGACCTCTCTGTTCTGTGCTGGTACATGGATGACGGCTCACCTTGAGTACTATGACTGCTATGACAATGATGTGCTCGTTTTTGTGTTGTTTGCTGATATCGTCATCATCTGCTCCTGTTTTTCATTCGAAGTAGACGTGGAAAAGGACTCATAAGGAAGCCCAAACAGAAGCTATTCATCCTCATGTCATCATGTCCAGGGATGTCTGCCTTGTCCCTCTTCTTGGAGGTACAGCAGTGTCTCTCAGACTTTCGTGTCCCTGCAGGAATGAAGCCTTCTTTCACATTCACTGCCTCTGCATCTGCAGCAGCACTCATGTGAGAGTCACTGGGACTGATCACATCCTCTTCTACTTGTAATTAATTAACTCTGTGTGCCAGCACATCGTGGTTCTTGATTTGCTGTTGAACGTCATCCAAACGCTATCTTCCAAAATCTGATGATGAGATGGTAAAAAAATGTAAGAGACCCTTAAGCTTATCAGCAAATGGATTGTAGAGCTATTTGCTGTTCATGTTCACAACTGTGAATTTAATGATCATCATATATTCAACACATAAATCCATCATGTGGGAGTTTCACACACTCTCTGCACATCATCACCGCATGTAAATTAATTTCTGGATTTACAGTTAGGTCCCCAAAGACCTTTTTTTTTTCTGAATTATTTTGTAGCTGAATTTTAAACCAAACAGTCAAGATTGGATTGAAATGCAGGCCTTCACCTTTACTTCAAGCAGCTTAACAAAAGTATTCATTAACTGCTCAGGTATTACAGACATTTTTATACACAGTCCCCAGTTTTCAGAGGCTCGGCAGTAATTCTACAGTTAAAGCAGTTTCACAGATGAGGCCTCTTTTCATGTTATTTTGTAAAAAATTAAGCAGGCAGAAGATCTGGAGTTGACCGTTGAACTCTCTCATTTGGTCTCTCTTTACTGGAACGCTGAGTTCTGAAAACATGTCAGTGCCAGTGAGGAAGATTATTATTAGGAA
This sequence comes from Neolamprologus brichardi, assembly GCF_056152115.1. Classification (NCBI taxonomy): domain Eukaryota; kingdom Metazoa; phylum Chordata; class Actinopteri; order Cichliformes; family Cichlidae; genus Neolamprologus; species Neolamprologus brichardi. The sequence continues at coordinate 19,436,585 of NC_142105.1, read as the reverse complement.
GAAAAATCAACTATTAAAGAGAGATAGCAAAACCTAAGGAGCGTCCAAATGAATAATAGTGTAATGAATTCAGAAAGACTACAGAGGAAACCTAAAGTGGATGATTGCAGAATTCTTTCCTTCATTTCTTCACAACATCTAGCCAAGTCAAAAACACTTTTGAGGAGATGTATGATGAGACAGTGATACTCTGTGGAGTATCACTGTCTGCAATCAACAGATGCGTTAATAAGTAGGAATCCAGAGGGTTTACAACACATTCAGAGGATTCTTGAGTATATGGGTTACACTTAAGAACAGGAAGGCCACATGAGACTTTGTCAGAAAATATCTTAAAGAGCCTGAACAGTTCTAAGATAGATGAAATCAAAATGAAATATTTGGGAAGAGAAAAGTAACTGAAACATACCACATTACCTGCCTAACATGGTGCAGGTAGTGTTATTGCATGGGCATGTGTGGCTTGCAGTAGAAGTGGGACTCTAGTGCAGGGGGGGCAACTCCAGGCCTGTGTTGGCCGGTGTCCTGCAGGTTTTAGATGTGTCCTTGATCCATCACAGCTGATTTAAATGGCTAAATTATCTCCTCAATAAGTCGTGTAGTTCTCCAGAGGTCTGGTAATGAATTAATCATGTGATTCAGGTGTGTTGACCCAGGGTGAGATCTCAAACCTGCAGGATCCGGCCCTCGAGGCCTGGAGTTGCCGACTCCTGCACTAGTTTTTATTGATGATGTGACTGCTGATAGAAGCAGATGAACTATGAAGTGTACACGCCTGTACTCTTTGCTCAGATGGTGTAAAACAGATCAGACAGCCTTTAGCAGTGCAAATGGATAATGGCCCAAAACACACTGCAAAAGAACCACAAGAGTTTCAAAGTAATGGATCATCTTCGATGGCCAATGGCCAGTCATCTGATCTCAACTCAACAGAGCAGCTTCAGTTATTAAATACAAAACTGAAGGCAGAACGACCCACAAACAAACAGCACAGACTCATTAGCCTTTACTTGACATGGAGAAATTACCGTACACTCACATATGAAATCACCCAAGAAAGGCCGTTTCTGAGCCAAGAGAGACGCCTGAAAAGGACCTGGTTGCATTATGAGAAGCGGAGGATCTGAGGCTTTTCAGCTTGACACATTTAAGGGAATGAACAATAAACAAACCGTCTCCTGGAAGTTATGTTGATATGAAGTTAACTTGTAGTAATGGCGCTGTGTCTTGTGCTTCAAGCTATGTTGACTTTTCCAATATTTAACCAAGACCACAATGTCAACTATGTGCCGTGAGCGGCTAAACACACCCATTAATAATGTTAGTCATAACAGTTCCCATAGTGGAAATTGGGAATACTGTATTATAAACATTGTGTTGTTTAAAAAAAAGAAAAAGGTATCCGGTTGGTGTTAAATTTGTACCAAAATGTATATGACAGAAAAAATTAGTATGAGATTAGTTTAGATAGAAAGCTCAGCCTGTCTCTGCTCCTCAGCAGCACATTTCTAAATCAACTACAGATCATTTAGTCTTGGGGGGGTTGTTACAATGGTTATAGAAGTGGTGAACCTCTGTCTCCCTCTGTGGATCCCCTCTTGCTGTCTGCTCTCTGGGTCTCTAGCCTGGCAGCATGTGGGGATCTTGGGCACAGGGCCTGGTACTGCTGCCCCCGCCTCCCCCTTTGCCCGCAGTGCAGGAAGATTTAATGGCTCATGTGTCACGGCATCCAGCCTTCACTGGCTCCTTCTGTCTCAGCCCGGTAACAAAGGAGCGAGGGCAAGAGGAAAGTAGGAGAGGAGAGGAGCGCCTCTGCCAAGATGCAGGCCTCCTCCTCCTCTCACCACAAGTGTGTTGTGAATTATGTCCTCCCTCTCCCTCCCTCTTTTCTCTCCCTAAGCTTTTACTTATCCCTTACTACTCACCCTCTTCCCATTAAAAACATATAGATCTTCATCTGTCCACAATGCTTTTATGAGGCCAACTGTGAAACTGACTCTACGGCACATTCGTCTCACTTGTTTGGATAGCTAATTCTTTTTGATGAAAATTGCTTTCTCTCTCCCTCTCTCTCTGCCTGCCTCTCTCTCTCATTAACTCCCCCTGGCTGCCAGTAACAGTGTGGTTAATGGCTGTGGTAAAAAGAAACAAAAACAGCTGTAATTGATAATGAGAGTCAGATTCTGCATGTGAGGGTCTGAGCCGAGCATCTTTTCTCCCTCTAAGACAGCCCAGACGGGGCAACTCTGCCAAGCAGGACGTTGATTGAACGGGGCACCGGGAAAGTTGGGATTTAGGAATAGATCTCTGGGAATGAGAGCTCTACTTCCCAGAAGGATGTCAAGGGGTGAAAAACTAATCTGCCGGGTGTTAGGGTGTAATTTTCTAATACTGTAATGTCTAACTACCACACGATTTTGGGAATGTTTGGATAGAGCGATGCATAAAAGTGAACGATGCTCCAACGTAAATACACTTTCTGGATGGCTCGCTGACTTGAGCAGGAGTTTGAAATGTGTTGAGTGCTCCTTTCGCTGTTGTTAACACGTATGGTGAGAGGGGGAAGTAGTAATTATTTGAGGGGGGGAAATCCGTCGTTTCACATGCATGCGGTGGAAAGCTGTTGAGGAACCGTCACGCATGTCTTTATCTGTTTCTGTCCCACAGCGCACAATCGTCCTGAACACCAATATTTTTTTTTTTATCAAAGCCACACCGCAGCGGAGGAGGGATTATTTTTAGATTTCCCTGATAAATGAGGGGTTTCATGTATCTGGATGTGGTCGCAGGCGGCCGGGGAGAAGGGTGAAAATTTAGGAGAAGAAGAAGTTGGGTGGAAAGAAAAAGAAAGAAAGATCTGGCAGAGCTACAAAAGCTTTTAAAACATGTGAAAAATCAGCAGTTCTTTAACAGTTAGCTTGTCATTTTTATTTGCCTCTTCAGATGGTGGCAGCGGTTGTCTTTCAGGCTGTGCCAGCTGGGATTGGCTGCTGGCTCGAAGGCGCAGGCCTGGCCCCGGTTAGCACTCTTATTATCATCACCACACACTGTAATTCACATGCCAATCACAGCTCTGAGGAGCGCAGGACGGAGGGGAGCAGGGGCTGGTTAGAAGGGGGCCGCCGACTGGAGTGATGGGCCGGGCGGGGTAGCGACTGTGTGCTGAATACTTCCAGCAGGCCCTAATCGGACCTTTCATTCCCACATCTCTGCAGAATGAGTCTGGATAGCGGTATGATCAGTTATACAGGGCTGGCCTGTGTTGAAGCAGGAGGCCGTGCTGGGCTGGCTGCTGTAAGAATAGGAGTGACCTCTGAGGAAGGTCAAACTGTCAGAGTTTGGCTGGTTTGGCCTCGAGTTAGACACAAGCTGGGAGAGATGGCGCAGAGGAGAAGAATATAGGAAATATTAATCTAGCAGAATTCTCAGTTTTTAAGCCAAAAGTCACAAAGCTGAAAATGCCTGTTTAAGCTAAAGAACAGTGGGTTATATGCTGTACATGAATAGTTTAGGAAATTTGTTTTAAGATGAACACTGAATACTGTGCTGCAATGGATGTCTTTTTACTGCAGGGAAACTTTACAACCTTCTCTAGAAGACTGTGGCTGTATCGGCCCCTTGTAAACTAAAATGGAGGATAGTTACTGAATTTAGATGCATCATTAACATTTAAACCATTTAATATGGGTTGCACCACACATAGCTTTAACATAAAGATTAGCTGTTATTAATTCTAAATTATGCTGGAAGTGCAGGAGTTACGAGATAGATAGATAGATAGATAGATAGATAGATAGATAGATAGATAGATAGATAGATAGATAGATAGATAGATAGATAGATAGATAGATAGATAGATAGATAGATAGATAGATAGATAGATAGATAGTAGGGGTGCAACAATACTCGTATCGATATTGAACCGTTCGATACAGTGCTTTCGGTTCGGTACGCATATGTATCGAACAATACAAAATTTTTAATTTATTTTATCAACTTTCCTTCTGACGATGCTGTCTGTGTTGAGCGCTCAGTGGATCTGCGCTCGACAGTGCAGCCTAGGCAGAGTAGTCAAACGCAGATTCACTGAGCGCAGGGCAAGCTAGCAAGACAGAAGTTAAGCTCTCCTTGCAACATGGCAAATTGAACCTCCCCCACCCTCATTCAGATGTGGCGTTTGGAACTATTTTGGTTTTCATGTGACGTATGACCCTGAAGGTAAGCGCTCATGGATAAAAGTAAAACAGTATGTTGGATGTGCCACGCAATGCTCAATTACATTGGTGGGAACTAGGGTTGCCAACTCCCTGAGAAATAAATAAGGGACACCTCGTGGCCAGGGCCGGGCGACCCAGTTGTCTTCACCCTTCCCAGTGTGGTGAATTTTTTAGCTCTTTTTTTGTGTGTGAAATTATTTTTTTTAACCATTTGACTTGAATTTGATTTAAGTAGATGCATATTCTTTGTGATATCAACACATGGGAAACAAAAATCATTTAGCCATTTATTTTTTAGCTCAAAATGACAACATTAACACAATAAAACAGGTCTCTTTCTTAAACAGAAGCCTGTCATGCTTAACTTTTGAGAATAAAAGTAAATCTTTCTTTAAAAGAACTCCTTCCTGCTTAACTTAAAATTATATAAATTCATAGAAAACAATAGAAAGAAAAATATTCTTGTAACAGTGCACATTTAGTGCATTTAGTGCAATTGGCTTCAGTAGAGGCATTATTTCAGCTTTTGCTCCCGTTTGTAAACCCACTTGTTCCCATGATTACGCATCATAACTCATCATCATTATTCATCTATGTATTACTTTTATGTATTACTCATCTATTTGTTGTAATCATCTATCCTTGCAGGTGTTTATTACACAAAATAAATTATATTATCACACTTCTGGCCACATAGCGCTGATATTCACTGCACATGCCCATTTTAACCTTAACCAGAGGGTTTAAAAACAAACAAACCCGTGTTTACATACCATATCTGCTTCTGCCATGGCCTGGTGGACAAAAATTGGTTAAGGGTTCCCCAAGCTTTCACGCCCCTCATGTTCTTCATGTGCCCACCATTAGAAGCATGCCTATGGAAAAAGTGCACCGGCACACAGTGCAGTGCGCTTTATAGGTGTTATCGTGCACTTTTCCAGCCAGGTGTTTTCCTTTTCCCATTCTTCCCTGTACTTTTGCAGCCTTTTTTTCTTTCTCTGAGAGGAACAAACATTGCTGGGCTTACACTGTGCGATTTGTGGCCCATTTTGAGACGATTTTTGAGTCGTGCGACCAATTTGGTGATCGGCCCGATTTTGGCCTTCATCGTGCATCGTGTAGTATACGTGGGGTAACGAGAAGCGATTAACACCTCACGACCAGCTCCCGATCATCAATCGCTCGTGAGGGTGTCACCGCAGCCGCTCACACTGCTCACGCGCAAACACGTAAACGTCGGTGAAAAAGACGGAGCAGCACGGCTGTGCAGCGTGCGATCTGGACACAAGCGATGGAGGCACAACTTGTAGAACTTTGGAAAGCTCATCCGAGCCTTTTCGATGTGGCATCACCAAATTATCACGACCACAACAACCGTGAAAATAGTTGGATTTACATTGCTGCTCAATCACAGCTGCCTGATCAGTGTTTTTCATTAGCAATTTAGCAAAGTTGATGGTGGTGTGTGTCTGTGTGAGTGAAAGACAGAGAGGGAGAGCGAACGACAGATTTTCTGTTATAACCTTCATTTTATGGAGGCACAGTGTGAGCACTCAGGTCGCATCAGAGCATCGGGCGGTATAGTGTGAGACCCTGCATCGTGACCTACGAACTTATAACCCATGCGAGCCAATCGTGCAGTTTGAAAATCGCACAGTGTTTGCCCAGCTTCAGGTGTACTGTCGTCTGAGACTTGCACCGCAGTGTCGGCGTTTGTTTCCCTGTTGGCCATGCTTTTTGTTGTGGTCATCTGTTGTCTTCCGGTATTTTCTCCGCAAGCGACCTTTCCTCAACCAATGAGATGAGCGGTAATCTGAATTGTCATACTCGAATTGTCATAAGTGTGCTGTCAGCTCATTGGTCACAAAGCAGGAGCGGGGCTGGGAATTATGTTTTCAAACAAAGCGTTAATTACATTAAAACTTATAGACTACTTTTGATTCTCACTGTATTACGGGACAAAGTGCGTCCCTTTTCAGCTCAATACGGGACGTGTACTTTTGTTTCTAAATACGGGACGATTCCGTTTTTTAAGGGACGGTTGGCAACCCTAGTGGGAACTAGTACGTTAGCGCAGTTAACGTGTTGGCCGTTCAGCCCCAAGCACGGAGTGATCCGCGGTAGCTCGTTAAAGGAGATTTGCCGTGTTGTGGCGTTAACGTCATTTCAACGAGATTAACGCTGAAAGCACTAGTGGGAACACAACGAATATGACTGCACATTTACTCTGACATCATCCTAGTGCAAAGACAAGTGGAAGCAGACAAAAACAACAAGCACGCAGGCTACAAACTTTACCGGAGTCATTTAGACAGCCGTTAGCACATGATCCTCCTTATGGGGACCTGATATGTTTAATATGCTGCTGAGAATATAGCCCAGAAGAAGCGTATAGTATAGCTTTTATTTTGGAAAGAGCCATTTCTCTGTAATAAACTCTCTTTTCCAAAGATGAGTGATTTCTTGATCAGATAGATTTATTTATTTTTTATTACTTTGTTGTTTCAGCAACATTTAATTTAAAAACTGTACTTTTGAGTTAAAATATATATTTATAATTTTAATAAATGACAAATTAAAAAGGCATGAACGTTTTTTTTGTATCAAAAAAATATTGAACCGTGACACCAAAGTATCGAACCGAACTGAACCGTGAATTTTGTGTATCGTTGCACCCCTAATTTATAGATAGGTAGATAGGTGGGGGGACAGAATCAGCCTGCCAGATATTTAGTCCCAAAGAGCCAGGCTGACAGGTTTCTTCCATTTATTAGAGAAACTTTTTTTCATGATGTAGAAAAACTGTGACTTACTGGGTAAACTTCTGTTCAGTGACAGAAATTCCTGCCCTATAAGCAAGAACTTGGCAAGAGTGGGAAGAAAAACATCCCTTTTACCAGGAAGAAACCTCCAGCGCAACCAGACGAAGGTAGAGAGAGCCCTGTAACATTTGGGATGTTGTTAGGTAGCTGGGACAAAACACACACACTGTATGAGATGAATAATAATTAATACGTTCACCAAGCATCTGCAGTTATGTTTGATGTGAAAGCTGTTTTGTAAAACTGTGGTTTGGAATTTAAAAGACTCATTGTGATGCTAAAATACAATTTCACATTCACGTGGTCGACTGTGCTACAGTGCTAGAGATGATGTGATTCTGCCTGGGAGGGCATTTGTTTGAGCATGAAAACACCACACACATAAAAGACAGATGTAGTTTCTGCATTCTTTTTAAAGGCCAGCAGGGGGCGACTCCTCTGGTTGCATAAAGTTTCCCAGATATAGAAATTAATGGGAGACAACACTTGGCTCCCCTGCTCTGTGACCTTTCCCCTACGGTGGCCCTGAGAGGCCAAACGGACTGCAACTTAAGAAAACACCAGCAATAAGAAAAATGCTGCAAAAGCACACACAATACAACGGAAATAGGAAAAAACAGATTTTCAAAAAGCACAAGGGAAGTGTTTCTGGGGAGACAATAACCCCAGAAACACTTCAGGAACCAAACATGCTAGGTAAGTGTGTTTTAATCTCATGATTCATATAATATTGATGATGGATTTTTAGGCTAATAGTTAGGCTAACACACTTACCTCTCATCTTTTCTTTCTTCATAAAACCAATAGACCCTCCACTTCTTGTAAGTGTCTCCAAGAGCAATTCTTAGCATATTTTGGTTCCTGTAACTGGTCCGTCGGGTTATTGTCTCCCCAGAAACACTTCCCTTGTGCTTTTGGAAATCAGTTTTTTCCTATTTCTGTTTTCTTTTTCCTATTTCCATTGTGTTTTGTGTGCTTTTGCAGCGTTTTTCTTGTTGCTGTTGTTTTCTTAAGTTGCAGTCCATTTGGCCTCCCAGGGCCACCGCACCCTTTCCCTTTCCTGATTACTCCCCTGGATCAGTTTTCAGGTCATAGTAAATAGAACATCACATCTATTTTTATATATTATGGTCATTATTAAATTAAGAAAGGAGGATTATCCTTGGTATGCCCATTGGCCACTGACTTCTCGCACATTCAGTTTCTAAACACCAACACGGTGACGATGAGCTTAAATGTTCATAACGGGACAAAAATCCAATTAACATCGTTGCATGCAAACTGTGTCATGTAATCAGAAACATGCGTAACCATAATCGACTTCGATTTCATTTGAAAAGATGTGCAATTATATTAAAGTTACACTCTCAAGGAGTATTTAGCTGCATTTTATCAGTAATCTGACCTAACCCTGGTCAGCTTGTACAGCATTTCCATAAATCATTAGCCCGTGAGTGAGCAGTTTCTCATTTGTCACATAACGCTTTAGCCATTTAAAGGCAGCAGGAGGATGTTGTTGTGGGATATTTTAAACTTGTTATCAAACACTTTCTTGTTCACACGTGCACTGATGTTTTCAACCACTTGTAAGAAATGCAAGTAAATGTAAAGAAAATCTCAACTATATCACGCAATTTATCAGGTTCCACATTTGAAACTTGCAAGAATCAGTTACTAAGTAATTAGTGGTGACTTTACACATAAACTGAAATAATTTATGTGTAGCAGCTGGAACCTAACCTACGCCCCTTGTAATTTTACTGAAAGCCATCACCGCAAACGACACGACACCCGGCGACAGGAAAATTCACACGCGAGGTTTTGACACCAGCGTGGAAGCTGGAGAAACTAATTAATCTTGCTACTGCCAGCATTTGGGGAAAAATAAGAGTTGTTCAACTTCCCTTCACTCATATCCAGAGTGTCCTCACATATACTGAAAAAAACCTTCTCTTTCCTGATTTTATTCCCACCCTTAGAGACGTTCTGCAGCCCCGCAGAGACACTATAATTTAAACGCTGCCGAAATGGGAGCTCAAAAGACAACATGCTATTTTAATCAAAAGCCCAGCTCTTGCCCCATCATCCCGGCTGCCAAAGCCTGGTGTGACTCTTGTACACACACACAAGCGGGATTTCGCCTGCCAATGTGCGGTTTGCTTTCACGATGGCTTAATGCCTTGTGGTTAGTGCTCTATCAGGGCCATGAGAAATGATTTATTAGTGGCTCCCGCCTGTATTTATAGATAATGAGCCTCCGTCAGTGTTAATAAAGAGATCCATTCTCAGCCTGGAAAAGCAGCACTGCTTTAAGAGATTACTGCCACTGCTAAACAATAGCTCGCCCTCCAAAGATAGCCATATATGCTGAAAGTGTTACTGTATATGTCATGGGAATCAAGGAAGAGGGTGGGGCGGGGGGGGGGGGGGGGGGGGGGTAGACAATCCCTTTGCCCTTCTTAGCACGAGCTCATTCATTATGGATACACATTTGTCTTCACGCACGCTTACTTTCCCATTATTGTTGCAGTCAGAGCTTTTCAGTCTTCTCGTTGGGCTCTCCACTGATCCAGCTTTATGGAAGATCTTTGCTCTGATTCAGATGTGGGAGAGGAGCAAAGCGGCGCGAATAAACGTTTCCCTTGTAGGCACTTTTATCTGTCTACATGTCAGTCACATATACAAGTCTGAGAGTATGTGTGTGTGTGTGTGCGCGTGTGTGTGTGTGCGGTGATGATTGGGATAAAAGGGGGGACGTGGAGACACTTGAGAGCTTTGTGTTTGTCTGACATCACTCTGTCTCCCTCTGGTTCCAATCAGCCCATCCTCCCCCTCTTAATGACACCTGATAGATTAATGACTGATAAAGTGTGCGCGTGTGTGTGTGTGTGTTTGTAAGGACTATACATTTCAGAAGTCTAAAGCTCCAGTCAGGATGTAGTTATGGAGCGCTAATTTGAAAGTTGTCTGATTGAGGGCTTTGTGTGGCCCCCTACCTAACACACACACACACACACACACACACACACACACACAGGCTATCACTTTCATCCTCACTAGACATCATATTTGTCTTCTTTGCAGCATGTTTACAGTTGTAACTTTTATATCATCCAGCTCCTCCATCTGGCACACTCTCTGTCTGCACACTTATCATTCCTAAAAATGTTGTTCTGTATCATTGCATTTATCATTTACTGATCTATAAAATGACATACATGTTTTCTCAGTGATCTCTTCAGTTAAAATAATTATAACAACTGTAGCTGTGATCAAGAGACTACAAAGTTTGTTAGAAAAAAATGTAATTTAGGCAGCACTGCGAGTGAATATAGATTTTTAATATATCGTCCTTAATATAGGCTGGTCTTTAACTAATGACTTTATAAGTGGTCTGTAAATCGGGTTTTTAAGGCTTTATATTTCTGCTGGACTCGTTGGTACTGAGCACACTGACACCTAATGGCTTCGCAGTAAGGCCCCGGTCTGCTTTTGACCACAAAGTATTCTGTTGAAACGGTCAGCGGTCACTGGCACGTCAACAGCGGTTGCAAAAGGAAAGCAGTGTCACTCCTCCCCTCTAATTTTCCCTGTCATCCTAGGTTATAAACCAATGGCCTCCCAATGGCCTCTTCCCTAACCTCTGCAGGCTACTAAAACCATATTAGGGGCATGTTAGAGTCCAGTGAGGGACTCTGGCCTCATGGCTCTCAGCCATGAGAGTTTAAGTCTGTCAGTCCTCAGCTGTTCCCGCACAATGATGTGAAGATAGTTCCTCTCTGAGTTCAGTTAAAAGAGCTGGAATTAAAAAGCCTTGATTTGACCTCTGTGTCATAAGTGAATCAAAATAGAGATCAAGCTGCTGCCCTCTGTTGGAAAGGCTCTGTGTGTGTGTGTGTGTGTGTGTGTGTGTGTGTGTGTGCTCCTCCCGTGAACCTGACAGAGGTGACGTTACTGAATCTGGAAGTGATTCGCACAGGCTATGATGCTATTGGCCACAGTTCAGCGGAGGGTGTGTGCATGTGTGAGTGTATGCTTTACCAGTGAAAAATCAACATGGCTGCAGCGCTCTGGAGAGGTCTTGCGATGAGGTAATTTCCCCAGAGTTTAACCCTCAAGAACATAACAGACGTGCATCCGTTTCCATCCCTCTGTTCTCCTCTGCTCCTCCGTCTTTGTTCTCTTTCCACCTTCGCGGGTTGTCTACCTTAAGTTGAGCGCAGTACATGTGTGATTCACCTTTTACTTTTGCAGATCTTTTTGCCCTTTCCCAAGATTTAAAAATCCTCTCGCTCCAGGATCCTCTTGTTCTTTTTCTTTGTTGCTTTAAGCAGACAAAAGATGGACAGACAGGCAGCAACATGAGGTCATAAGTTAAGAAAACAGCCATTCATCTTAAATCTAGGCAGCCTTTTGAACATTCAAACTTAGCTAAAACTTTGGGTTTACTTAGTTGAAATATATGTATCAGTGAATTAAAATTGGCTGAACGGCATAAATGTATTGAATTTGATAAACAATAACATTTATTGTTTTTAATTTGCTCCTAGTAACTGTTAAAAGCAGGCTAACCGCTAAATGATTAAAATTAGTATTAGCTTGTCTTTAAGAAAGTAAAGAGGGAAGCACTAATGCTTAGCAGTTGATAAAATTAATTTAGTAACATTAAATGTATAATAGCATACGTATTTCACGATAATCCTTCAAAAACAATATACAAGACCTACCTTAAACTGCAAAAAGCTTCGCTAATTTTACATGATTTTAGTTAAATTAGCACATTAGGAATTTAGCTACATACATGCTAACTACAAAAAATTATGAAAAATAAATCGCACAATATTTCCTTGTGTATCCACATAAATATAGCAAAGTTATACCTTTTGTGAAAAGTCAGAAAACCAATGATCCAGTAGTTTTCAAATCCACCTTTAGCAACAGTAACTTGAAGTAACTGTTTTTTAGTAACTGTCTTTTTCTAATTGTACTGCCATGAACTTTAACATTTAACATGCTAACTGACGCCTGTGGAGTCTGATATGTAACTCTTGGGGGGTTTTTTTGCAGTTTTTCTGCACACTGCAAGGTCTGACCAAGCAATTTCTTTTATAGAGGTGCTCACTCTTGCTGATGGTCAGTGTATTTGATTAGCAGGTACTTTCTCTGTTGCTATGGAAGCAGTAAGTGTGTACTTAGTTACAGGCTTGCAGAGAGTCCTATGAACAGACATGACTGTGTGTTCACACACACTTTATTTAGCTCTAAAATGTCTGTAGCTTCTGGCATTACTTCCTCTTTACAGGTTTATGTTTAGCATGGAAGTTGCTACAAATATTTTCTACCTCTCTGTAGCCAGACTATATAAAAAGAGTTATTTGCATACTGTCTATGGTTTAGAGTGAATGTATATATTTTTAAAAAACTAGTTAAAAGTGCTTAGGGACTTCATAAGGGAGTCACATAAAAAACTTAAGAATAGCCAGTGCAACCCAATCCTACCCTATTATCCCCCAACCACCCCAAAAGAACTCCTTCAGCATGAAATTATTACATTTCCCAGAGGTGAGCCAAGCTGAGAGGATGAAGAGCACAAGACAGGCAGTGCTGTGAGGGAGCAAACGCAGCTTTAGAAGCTGATACTCATAGGAAAGACTCATTTGTCACCCTTGTCTCAGATCCACGTGTGTGTGTGTGTGTGTGTGTGTGTGTGTGTGTGTGGTGGGGCAAGGATCACTCAAAATTTTGGATGCTGTGAAGCAGCATCGCTGCTCATTCCCCGAGAGATCCGCTGCTCTGTTTCTCCATCTTCTTCTGCTCTCCCGTTCTCTTTGACCACTAAATGTTCTCTCACTGGAGGCACATGGTGATTATGGTGGATCCACATGAAGACATGTCAGTGACGTTATGAAGCACCGAGCAGCGTCTAACGTTTTGGGCTCAACAAAACCCTGTGGCCAGCTGTTACCATAGCAGTATTTTAGGGCTGTGTGTTTCTGTCTGCGCCGTGTGTGTGTGTGTGTCTGTGTGTGTGGTGTGTGAGCACCGAAAGGGACAAAGTCATTTGTCACTTGTGGTTTCACATGTCTGGTATTGAAATTGATGACAAATCTATGAGGTGTGTGTCTGTATGTGGGTTCATATTTACTGGCACGAGAGCCGGTGATGTCATGCATGAGAATGTCTTTGTGAAACCAGCCATGCCCCTGCAGACTCCCACACTGTGCTGACTTTGCAGGCGCAGGGTGTGCGTGTTGTGTACACATGTGCACGAGTGTAGCCTTATTGCTTTTGTTGGACGCTTGCTGCAGACCACAGGGGAACACTGGTGCTCAGACTCCCATCATACATGCCTGCCATCCACCATTATGACACTCTCCCACCTATGTGTGCTTATGCACCAAAAACACGGGTGTCCAATTGTGTTCAGCTGTGTTCAGTTCCACCTAGGAGGCGTGTTAGAAAGTTTGAGATCTAAACTGGATGGACTGCAACCTTAATCCGCCGCTAATCAGCTCCTCGGAAAACTCACTCAAGCATCAGACTCTGTAGATTGCTCTGCCTCTCCCGGCAAGTCCTTCTCAGTGTTTTTCCCCCCCAGTCATCACTTTACGTTCTACCCAAATCACTCTATTTCACCCCCCACCTGCTTCCATGCCTCTCCCACCCCACCTCACCCCCAGTCATCCCTTGTTTCCCTCCTGGAATGAGAATCCTGCTCTCTCCTCTGCTCTTTCCCCTCTCCTGCTGTTGTGTGTGATGCCGAGAAGCCCTCAGGATTACATATAAGTCTTTTGTTTATCATCTCAGCTATTACTGCTAATGCTGTCTCTCCCTCTCTCTTTTGCAGCGTGTGTGTGGCGTGTCCGTGCTACGCATGTGTGGGCAAGCTCTCAGATCAAACACAGCGTAAGACGAGCCCATAAACAAGCCTTCAGGACCACTTAGGATTTTCAGGCAGAGCCAGTGTTGAGGGGGCGTGCGAAGGGGGAGTAAGGTACAGAAATCAGCTGCTCTGTTTATGTACCTTTCAGTGGTGATTACCGGTCCAATCTGTCTGTTTAACAGAGCAAATATCAGAGCCTTGCAGAGTGTGTGTGTGTGTGTGATGCATACAGTTGCAGTGCAGAGGGTTGGAGAGATGCCACCGAGTTGCGTGGAGTTAAAGCGGCAGTACAGCAGTTAAGTGTTTATTTACTCATACGTACAAACCTAACTGAGAGAGAGGAAGCAGAGGGACCACCGCAAAACTGAGGATATGTGTCAGACATACTGTACGGCCTTGGCAGCGGCCCGTGTTTTGCACGCAGCGCAGTAAAAGCTGTGTACTGTGTGTGCTAATGCGAGTGGGCAGACACGCTGGCAGGTAGTGCCCAGCATGCAGGAGGGAATGTGTTTGCAGAGTGGAACATTCGCAGAGATGAATGAGCTGCATTATACACTCAGATATTATTTTTCATTGCATTACAGTGCAGTCGGTTGCGAGATCGAGTCGTTTGTCATGCAAGAAGTGAATGTAGGCAATGTAGCTGACTGAAAGTGTAAACAGTTGTGTCTTTGGGTGTCAGGTTCAATCTGATGAATGAATGGAAGCCCTTGCATGGGGAATTGTTTAGGTTCCACCTGCGGCCACTGGATGGCACCAAAACTATACAAACACACCAAGAAAAAAATAAAAGCTGTGGAGAGAAACTGCTAATAAATAAATTATGAAAGCGGTAAATGTTAAACCGCTACCTGTAGTTAAACTAAGGCAGGTCATGGCTGCCTGCGTATTCTGAGACTGAAGCATATTCTCCAGCCTGTTGTTTGTTTGTTATTTTGATTCCGCCACCCCCCCCCCCCCGCCACCCCCTGCAGTCACCGGAAGCGCTAGATAAAGCCGAGGCTGGAAAGTGCGTCACACAGCTGAGCTGCGGAGAATAAACGGAACCTGCAGTCTAGCGCCGCAAGTCCCCCTCCCCGGCGTCCTCCTCCTCTGTTATTTTTGTTTGCACAAGAAAAACCCAAGCTGACGTCTGTTCTTCCAGCATGGTGAAGATCGCCTTTAACTCGGCTCTGGCGCAGAAGGCGCTGGGCAAAGAGGTGCCAGCCGCTGTTAAGGTGAGCTAACGGTGCACAGCGCTGCGCCTGAGCCCGGTGTCCGACTTTAGCCTGGTAGCAGGCCTGCTGTGCCGGATCGGCCAGCAAAGCGTGTGGACTTCATCCATGTGCGCATTCACAGGGTTGTCGCGCATTGTTGTGCTAAGTGTGATTTGACACGCGGTGGTTTTGCGGTGATTTTTGCATAGCGCACGGAGTCAAATTGCACCTGGCGCAGGACACGATGGGACCGCCCATCTCCTGCACAGCTGTTTGTGTGCGGAGGACAAAGATGGGGTGGGATTAAGGGATTGTTTAATCAAAGCTGAATGTGAATGTCATGTTAATATGATGTGTGTGTGTGTGTAGGACCCTGAAGTGGCCTCTGCTCCAGTGGGCGCCGAGGGCTCCACAGGTCGCTGCCTGCTCACCTTGTTAGGCATCGCCTTCATCCTCAGTGGGCTCATCGTAGGGGGGGCCTGCCTCTACCGATATTTCACCCCAAAGGTGTGTGCGCGTGCGCTGCAGCTCATTCTTCGTGAATATTCTCTTACACATGTTACCATCTTTTAAAAAGGGGTTGCAAAGAGTGGGAGGGGAGGGGGTCTTATGAAATCAGAACATTTGATTAAAAAAAAAAAAGCATTTAAAATCCTAAGTCCTCCTCAAAGTAAGTACCTAAAGTGTGTGTGTATATGTGTGTGTGTGTGTATATATATATATATATATATATATAGATATATAGATATAGATATAGATATATGTGTGTGTGTGTATACATTAGGCCATGATTGTGGTTTCATAACTGTGCATAACACTTTAACGTTGCAGATCCTTATAGTAGATTCATTTTCTGGCCATCCTTATGCACGTGAGGCACATGCCACCACACATCCCACCAGCTCTGCAAGCAAGTCACTGAAACACGTAGAAAGTTAAACTACAACCCAAGACTATTTTACGTTATAACCTTTTCCAAATTGTTTAATTTTCACGTTGCAAATACAGGTCAGTGAAATCACCATGCACATATTGTAAAGGTTGGGGGAGGGGGGGGGGCATCTGTGAGGCAGTCTTTGCAGACTGCCTCTGGGAAATTAAGTAGCTGTATGAATTAATTTGGTTATCCACTGACGTTATCAGATATGTTTTCTTCCTCTCATAAACTGTCGCTGTCTAGAAGTGATGAAGAATTATTAACACTTGTTTGTACCGTTAGGAAACAGAGTGCTATTGTTCACTCCTTTTCATGTTTAGAGAAAGTGCAGACTTCACCTTTTTTTCCCCAGTTGTTGTGTTGCCAGTAGGAGGGTCTTAGAGTCAATGAGATGAGGCAACCCCACACCCATGCAAATGAAGCAAAGCGAGGTGGGGGGAGAGCAGCGTGTGAAACTGTAACTGTCAGTATGTTGCTTGAGAAATTCTGATAAAATTGAGCTTTCTTCCGGAGATTTCATCACAAGAATCTGTTGCTCTGAATGTTGTCGTGTTTTGATCTCAGCTGTTTCCTCACTTCTAAGCTTTGAAACTGTAGTGACACATGATACACAGAAAAAGATAACAATGCAGCAAAACTCAATGGTCCAGTTTGTGCATTTGCACAGCATTGAAGTGAATCTTGGACTAAAGTGGAGAAACCCTTGCAATAAGAATCCATATCAATAATAGGTGCTGCCCCCTCTGTTCATTTCATTCTGTTTGAAAGTATGATTCTTTTGATTGGATGCTCTTTGCAAACAAAAGGTTAGAGCACCGGGTGGGCGGGGCTTCTGACATCTCAGCCAGAGCCAGTGTGCCATAATTATCAGCATAATTATCACAATTTGATTTGCAGGAAAATAAATGCCTCACATATGCCAAAAATGTTACTGGAATTCTTTATTATCAGTGCCATGTGGAGAGTGAGTGTGTAAGCATAAGCTTAAAACCTGATATTAAAAAAAACTATGATCAATAGTCATGGAAAAACTGTAGGCTTGTTTGTGTAAACGAAGTCCTGCTATATGCCGTGATGTAACTGTGCTGGAACCAAGCAGAACATACATGCTTTGGCTCCCCCTGGCAGCCTGAGCTTCCTCGACAGCTGCGTGATGGTTTTTCAGTAGTTGGTGCAGTTTGTGAAACGTGAACTTTAGACAGGAACAGAACACACAGGTTCACAGCTGATATTGCAGATTCACAGTAATACCAGATGATGCGTCTGTGGTTGTAGAGGCAAATCCCAGCTGCACCGCTGCTTGAAAATAAAATAACACTATTACGGTGCGTTTTCTTTCTTTTTTTTCTTTTTTTTTTCTTTTTTTTTGTAAAATGTACATAAGCCAAGGTTCCAGTGCCCCCACCTCAATTTATATGTTCTTAAGACTAAATGAGATGCATTCTTCATCAGAGGATGTATCATGGCGCGATGGAGTTCAGAGACGTGTCGTCCGGAGCAGAGAGCCAGCCTTACTACTTGCCGCGAGTGGAGGAGGAGGTGGAGATCTCTGACAACATCGCCGTCATCAGCGTCCCTCCTCCCCGCTTCAGGCCCGGAGACCCCGCTTACATCCTGCACGACTTCAACAGGGTGAGGATTGTGGACTCTGTCACACTTGGCGCAGCTCGGTGGATGATTTCTGCTGCTCTAAATTCTTTCCCGATGATTTCATGTGTGTGTGAGCAGAAGCTGACGGCCTATCTGGACCTGACTCTGAGGACCTGCTTTGTGATTCCCCTGAACACCTCAGTAGTTCTCCCCCCTCAGGACCTCATTGACCTGTTCTCACAGCTGATGGTGAGTACGGTCCCTCCTAGCAGGACCTGAAGACACAGATGAAAGTCCAGACTTGGATGACGGACAAACCGAACACATAAGTCTTGCTAAAGCTCATGCACAGGCGCTGATATTGAGGACAAAACAGGAAATTCAGGGATGTGTTGTCATTGCACAGACTGTCTGCTCTTTAATCCTTCTCAAATCTGTTATATCTTTAATTTGTACATATGAAAAAAATCTTCACCTGCCAGTAAGTATGAATGTGCTAGGTGTCCTTACAGCATGTAGGTTTTAAATATTGGCTAAACTGTAAAGTTCCTGTAATTCAGTTTTCTATTATTCACTGGCAGAGACTAGCAGAGACTATGCAACAATATCAGCTTAACTGAAACGTAGGTTCTTGACAGGAAAGTAAAGATGATAAATGAGCGACTGTCACCCACAGGCTTGTCCCCTTCTTCCTTTATTCATGCAGTAAACTAGAAGTACGCTGCATTTATACTGCATACTTGTATTCAAAAAGTCTCCATATTCTAATAGGGACTTTTTAAAAATCATTGATGTAGTGTTGGGTAGTTTTAGCATGTGAAGGTGGAAAAAGCTTGGCCGAGTTTAGTTTGCTTAGTGAGGAAATCAGGAAATTACAACACTTGGTGTAGAGTTGTTTCACAAATCTAGGGATGATTCATCACCTTTTTAAAAAAAAATTATTCAGTTTTCACTGATCTGTTTTATCTGGTGGAAGATCAAAAGTAATTTTTTAATTTAAAAAGGTGCCCTGACAGTCTCATGTTCTGGTCTTTGTTCCAGTCTGACTCTTACCGCAGCTACCTGGTGCACGAGGACCTGGTGGTGACGGAGCGCATTGATGATGTCAAACCCCTGGGCTTTTATATCCGTCGTCTTTGTGATGGAAAAGAAACGTACAGAATGCAGCGCCGTGCCAGCCTGCCAGGTATAGATGTGGGGGGAAAAACCTCTGATTAACATGCAGCTCTGTGGCAACCCCTCAGAAATAAGGGTGCAGACCAGAGGAACTTGTGTATATACCATGCATGTCTTTAACTGTATTAAGCTGTAATATATAATCCTCTTTAATCTTTATATTACTTAATTATATTATTTAATCTTTAATTACAACATCACTGCTGTTATGCAAGATTTTTTGCTTTACTCAGCAAGTGCAAACTGAACAGTTTGAGTTTGCAACTTTTCTATCCTGTGCTTGTCTCGTATTTTAGAAAGGAAGCTACTTGGCTGACATAAGCTCTTTCATTTTTTTTTTTTTTTGGTCAATCTGGTTATGGTTAGGATAAATAACCAGAACATCAAAATTAATGTCTGTATATAAAATATATCTGAAACTGGACTTTGTCTTACAGTTTCAGGATCATTTGCATTCATGACTACATGTAGAGCTGTTAAGTCATAAGCTAACATTAGCGGTAGCTAATGGTAATAAATAACCACACAGTCAAAATTAGTTCTTGTATTTAAAAGACGAATGCCCCCAACAGGACTGTGCTCTTTAGTTTCAGGACTACAGGTTTGTAGTCATGAGTTAAGCTTTTTGGTAATACCGTGGTGCTGCTTAGTCATAAGCTAACATTAGCGGTAGCTAATAGTAATAAATAGCCACACAATGAAAATTAGTGCTAGTATTTAAAAGACAGACCCCACCAACATGACTGTGCTCTTTAGTTTCAGGACTACAGATTTGTAGTCATGAGTTAAGCTTTTCGGTAATATTGATGTAGTAGTGTTGTCAATTAATCAGCTAACATTAGCGCTAGCTAATGGTAATTAAATAACCACACAGTCAAAATTAGTTCTTGTATTTAAAAGACGGATGCCCCCAACATGACTGTGCTCTTTAGTTTCAGGAGTACAGGTTTGTAGTCATGAGTTAAGCTTTTCAGTAATATTGATGTAGTAGTGTTGTCAAGTAATCGGCTAACATTAGCGCTAGCTAAAAAAATAGCCAGACCATGAAAATTACTGTACTGTACTGTATTTCACACTATCTATTTATAAAACTGTATGAGCTAGCTTGTTTAGCAGAGTGTTAGTGTAATTTACTATGATTCTATCTTTTGGCTAACAGAAACAGCTTTCAAACAAAATATGCTGACCACAACATAAATGAAGCAAGCTGTCACATAATGCAGCTACAACTTTAGGCCTTCATACATTTCTGATGGTTGAGTTATATAAACATGTATCCCTGTATAGTTCTTATCAAGGATGAAGTTAGCTGCTGACATTGATAACTTTTTATTTACTAGGTACACATTAATATTGATTTTGGAGTCACTAATCACTATGGCTCAAACAGAAACTGCTGACTTATCAAGTAGATGCATAAATTATACAGTGTTAAACACACTTTGGTTAGAAACCAAATAAGAGGACGAGTGTAAACAGGCACCAACCATGCTTGACACATCTTCCTAAATGTAGTTGTGTTTGAAATGTGTCAAACACGCCCACGGCTGAATATTGAGATGAATACTTAGCACTGCTGCTTATCTGTCTTTTTATTTGTCAGGTGGAGGCATCCAGAAGCGCTCTGCGGACGAATGTTTCACCATCCATCACTTTGAGAACAAGTTTGTGACTGAGACCCGCATCTGCAAGGCTTAAGCATGAATATAGGTCATAGAGAGCGAGAGAGGGTAGGTGGGAGTGGGCGGTGAAGGGAACAGCAGAAAGTTACTTCTGTACAAAACTCTTTCCAGTTTTTGCCTCCCCTGCTTTTAATCTAGTGTTGAGTGAATTTAAGTTGCAGCATTAGAGCCTAGCCCCCTTCTCCTCTGATGTACTCCCTCAAACCCGTGATATGTCACAAGTGCGTAAGTATTCACTAGCTAGTCTTGTACTGGTTATTACTTTAAGTCAGTAAGCTAAAGTTAGATATACAAGTTTCATTTATTACGTTGCTTTCTGTTTTGTTGCTGTAGTTTCCTGCAGACAGATCGTATTGATGTTACTATATAACGACACATCCGCCTCATCCAGAGCAGAGCTATTAGTCATCCTACTGAATATTCTAGTGAGATCATATTAGGCGTGTGTTGCGTCAACCTCCTGTCGCCGCTCTGACCCGGGTGCACGGTGCAGGTTCGACCAGGTATTTGTATTCTGTTACAGAGTGATATAGCACAAGTCAGCATGGAGATGTCTGGTACAGTATACATGTAACATGCTTGTCCGTGGATGGTAACGCAACGCTCTCAGTCACCACTGTTTGTAGATATCCCCCAGAGTACCGCTGTGTGATGACTTTAGTGTTACCGATGGTCTCATACCTGATGGGAAACAGTCCAGCACCCTTACAATATATGACCAGTTTTTGTGTTTGTGTTTCAAACTTCATGCGTGATCCTAAACCAGAGTGATGAGCTAACAATGAATAAGCTAAAGGGAAATTTCACTTAATTTGACTTGAAAACAGTCGGTTATCTAATTTGACTATTATGCATCCGTAGTGTTATAACACGAGATGGCTCCCTGTGATCTTTACACACATCGTGTGCTTAAATGGAAAACAGTCGTCCTTGATTTCTGAAGTCTGTCGAGCACATTTTAAGTCATTTTTTAGTGATTTCCTACTTGATGCCTGCACAGAGAGACAATCAACAGGAAGTGTGTTTGTAAAGATGGGGTTTCTGTCTCTGCTTTTTAATTGAATACTAGAAGATATTAGGGGGGGGAACGCCCAATGTTGTGTGCAACTACTGAACTGAACTCCACTTTGTTGTTTGAATAAAGTTGCATTTCTTTACCTACTGAACGTCGCAGTGGCTTTGTTATTATAATGGCGGTGAAAGCGGCACCAACACTAACCCTTTTATCATCCTGCGAAGGACATCGGGTTATCAAAACACTGGATCTGGAGGAAAACTGTCGCTGCGTTTCGGGGTTTTCCTCTCTTTCACTTGCTGACACTACTCGCCCTTCGAGGAAATGCAAATTGAGAGGGGGAAGGGGGAAAAAAACATTTATTGAGAAATAAATAGGTTTAAAAAAATAACATTTTAAAACTCTACTTCCATATTTTCACATTCCCGTTTCAGCATAAATGTTATTTCCATAGTTTGCAGGAAGTTGAAGTTTGCATAGTCTTCAGTCTCAGTGGTTGCGGGGAGGCTGTTGCCACCAGCAGTTTAGTCCTCCTCTTCGTCCTGTTCTCCGGTTATACAGGACAGACGCCGGCTGAGATGTATGCTCTCCGGTATCTCTGGCTTGCTCAGTCGCCTCCAGAATTCATCAGTAGTGAAATAGTACATGATAGGGTCCAGGCTGCAGTTCAGGCTGGCCAGGCAGAGTGTGACCGGGTGACTTCGAAGAACCAGTTTCTGAAAGTCACAGCTGGTAACTTTCTTAGCTTTGACCATAAGGTCGAGAGGCATCGTGGCGTGGTATGGTACAAAGCACACTAAGAAGACTACAGCACAGCTTAGTATCATCCTCAGCGCTCTCTTTTTCTCCCCTCTGTCAGAAATAGCATTTGCTGTATTTTCCCGAAGGCTCCAAATAGTCATGCACGTGCAGCCTAGCACCAAAACGAGAGGGACGAAGAAGCCGAACAGCTCTAGTAAAATCAAGAGGGCCCACATTGCCGAAGGACCGATATCCTTCCGCAGAGGCAGCTCCGTGAAACACTTATTTGTGTCGTTCCTTTCGGGCAAGGAAGGATCGTGTCTGAGCAGAGGGAATCCGAGGCAGACGGTACAGATGATCAGCCAGATGATCCCACATATTAACACGTCTCCTTTTTGTCGACCCGAGTTGTACAACAGCGGACGCATGATGAGCTCACAGCGACGTATGCTGACGAAAACCAGGAAGTAGATGGAGGTATACATGTTGACGTACTTGAGATAGAAGCAGAACATGCAGAAGAAATACCCAAAGGGCCAGGAGTTATTCAGGTAGTAATAGATCCGCAGAGGCAAAGAGAGCACCTGAGGAGAGGCCAGAGTGACAAAATTGAAGGCAGAGAACAGCAGGCAAATGCTGATGTACATATTTGCTCTTTGGCGATGATAGTAAGGGGCTCGCTTGGTTATCTAGTAAACGGAAACATTTCTAAATAGATTTTTAAAATAAAATCCTCCCAATTAGGCAGTTCATTGGAATAAAGAGATGAACTTCTGTAGTTGTTGTGTTCTATGATGGAAGTTTTTTCTTGTGGTTGGAATTCTCCCACAACTCTGCCAACATCTAAGAGTCATTTTGTTTTTTTGACTTCCCAATTTAGTACATGAAAGCAGAACAAAAACTAAAGAGGTCATTACACTAATTTGCTTTATTGCAGTTTTAAAACCGTATTGTAGGATCAGCATTACAACACTAAATGTAACTATTAGAGGCACGAGTAGTGTAACAAGTACTTCTTGCATGCAAACTTCTTCCCTGATTAAAGCTTGACCCCTGAGGAGGGCTATGTGGTCACTTAACCACACAACCACATCATGTGACTTCACAGTAATGGTTTAAACTAGAAAGTAAGTGCGAAATACGACTAAAGAGGATTTTTTACCTGCAGTAGGTCGGCCACAGCCAGGTTCATCATGAACACCACGGCCTTCTTGGTCTCTCTGATGTAGGCCCTGAACACCCACAGCGCCAGCACGTTACCCAGCAGGCCCGGTGCTAAGATCACACTGTACACCACGGCATACAAATGGTGCTGGTAGTCTATTATCTCACTGGTATTGGAGCAGTTCATATTAGGAGAACTGACATTCATGTCAGTGTTAAGATGAGCTGCCTTGCAAACCAGCAGGAAGCTTGTATCAGCAGAGCTGCTTGTAGTCCGGTGACGGGTTGGTTTGAGCATCCATGCCGCTGGTTACATCATGCTGCAGCCCGTGCAGCTGGTACTCTCTGCGGCATGTCAGACAGAGGAAGAATGTCTTTTAAGTTTTTGTCCAGCGCTGATGTGTCCTCCAGGCTTCTCTGCAATCCCCAAAAAGTCTGGTGGTCTGGTAGAGGAAAGAAAAGTAAGTTAAGTTAGTGTAGTCGGAGGTGGAAAGTGTTACCAGAAAGAGGAAGAAAAACAACAAGAAGGTTTCTGTGCTGTCACCTCACACCAAGAGGTTCTGTCTCTGCCTGTGTTTTCTCACACACTGTAGTACAAATCAGCTCTTGACAGCAACACAGTTGAGTTTTAACTGCTTTATCTTTTGCCCAGTGCAGCATGGGGATATTAAAGTTACTGTTTTGCATGTTGCATAGATAGCCATCAGAATTGGAGAAGGAACATTTTTAGATGAGACACAGATGACATTGTGCTCGGCGGCAGCACCTGCCAGCTATAATCTCCCATGTGTTTTTATGAATAACGTAATTAATCAATGATCCTTGATAGCAGTGTTTTTGCAGTGCCCTTTGCAGCAAGCGTGCAAACCCGCAGAGAAGTCGGTAAAATCCCCCACGTGCTGCTTCACTGCCGAGCATTATGGTGCCTGCACTGAGTCTGTGTGAAATAACTACGGCGCAAGGCATCGAAGTGAAACTAGCGTGGTTAGCGCAGGCAGACCAGGCAACTGGTTAACAGCCCAGATCAAGGAAAAACCTGTCACTAAAGGGCACTTTGAGATGAGGAGCAGCACTGCGGGTGGTTTTTCGATGTAGGTGACGCCTGTAACGCGCTTCTTTTTTTCCCTCCTTCTTTGTGACATACACACAGAGCAGAAAATGAAAGTAATAGAGATGAATTTTTAAAGCTTTTAGATGACCTTCAACTTAGATTATCTTCAAATGCTTTCAGTTCAAATGGAAATAATAATGTTAGGGACTGAACGGCCTATAGGTGCACACACCCACAGCTATAAACTTTAGTGCGTGTAAACCAGTTTAAAATTATGTTTTTTTACTTACTCGTTGAACTGTTGTCATCCTCTTTTTGATCAGCTTTTGTTTCTTGTTATCTTATTTCTAATGAGACTTATCAGACCCTAGCAAACCTAGGAACAATGTGGTGTTGCGATCTTCCACATACCTAGTACCCAGACACCTGCTATGCTCAAATAAACACCTGCATGTGTTTATTTCTGGCCTCCATTAGTCCATTAATCCTCCATCAGTTTAAAAGGGACACTGTTTATCATGTGGACCCTTAGTTCATACACTGTCTTCCTCCCTTCCCCCTCTCTTTAAGCTAGCTTTCTTCTGATTCGCTGCTCCTTGCAACCAAAAGGTTTGAATAGCTGGTGGGTGGAGCTGCTGTGCTAACAGCATTGGGATAATTTTCAGTGACATTATCCAGAGCAAAAAGCAGTGAAAAAAAGAACAGAAACTGTGTTTAGAGTATTCTGAAGCCTGAACTTTGACTCACAGGGATTAGTAATGCGTACTCTGATGTCATTATTTGGACCTTTGGCCTTGTTTAGCACTATGAGAACACTATATATGTATGGCAGAATGTTAGCAAAGCATATTAGACCTACTTTAACCAGTTTCAGGACATATCAGGATCATTTATGAACCATTTTATCAATGTGAAAATGCAAATCAGCCAGTAAAATATTGTCCATATTTGACAAGAAACTTACTGCCACGTAAACTGTTCAGAACAGCATTTTTTGTTTTGTTTTTTGCACCTACTATACTCAAAACACGCAGCAAAAAATGTGTAGCTATTTTCGTGCGTGAGGGGGAAATGGCACTTGCCAAAGACAAGACAAACAGTGGTTAACTAACTTCTCTTAGTTCTCTTTACGGGCTCCCTCAGCAGGTTTTTATACACGATATTCGCGTTCCTGTTGCTTAACTAAAAGAACGCCACATTTCTTTACAGGGAAATGACTAAATATAGCGGCACATTTGACTACATTTGAATGCATACATTTGGCTGTTAGCATTATACTGCTGTTTCAGCTGCAGCAGTAAAAAGATGGCACGGTTTGAGTATCGCCTTCTCACCCGTGTGTCTGCCCTCCCCTAAAGAGTCACGAGATAAATTCTGCGTGGGAGTAAAATGATTAATAGGGTGGACCTTTTTAGAAAAAAACAAAAAACCTTTATTTGGGAATATATTTTTACTTTCTTCAATGGTAAAGCTATTTTTTTGTTAGTTTGTACTCTTCACAGCTTGGCTCCCAAACTGTTTTTGTAAGCGGTTACAAGCCAAAGAAGTTTAGGCAGCAGTCTTTTGATAATGACCCGTTTAGTAACTTGTACCTTTAGCAGTGTGTAAGTAAATGTAGCGGCGTATAAACAGCGATCCCTGCCTGGGATGTACCAGTGTAAATGTATAAAGTAGTATTTGGGCCTGAACTTAACTCCTCACAATCATACACAAACAAACAGTGGAATTTTATTTGTAAAAAGGGGGAGTATGCTAAGCTTGGACTGCTTCTCAGCTCCCTGACTGCCTTTTATGCTCAGGCCGAGGCCCCAGTAGACCGTCAGCCCTCGGACTGCCTTTTAACTCAGTGACCGCTGACCTGTGTGTTACTGTTTGAAAATGATTCTCCACTTATTACTCTCACTTATGCACGTACCATGTGCTTCCTTCCAAGGCTGTGTGTTGATTTGTATGATGTGCAAAAGGCCAATCTGTGACAAGCTCTCGTTTCCTTCTCGCAGCAGAGGCTTTGACATGTATGTACAGGAGTCAAACCGAGACCATCTGTTGTGAAAGTAACATGTTTACGGTAACGCGCGTCGGGATCAAGCTGAAATTTCCATCTAACCGAGAGAAGTGAGCTGTATTTAAAAAGATAAAGATAAAAAGAAAAGGCAAGTGCTGCTCCCCTACCTTAGGACTCAGTAGTTTTCATCAAGTCTTGCCAGTGGAAACACATAATCTCATCTGCTGTGATTCACCTCCGTCTGTGGGCTGCTGGCATGTAAGCAGCTTTCCGAAGATCTGACCTCGTGTTTCAGAACCAAAAACGCTGCCGGTGAGCATCGGGGTCCCTCCACGTGTGTGTGCCCTGTTCAGATACACAAGAAAATATGCCGTGATCTCCAGGAAGTCCACTGACACTGACAAATAAAGACCAGACACCCCAATACTGGCCCTCACACACACACACACACACACACACACACACACACACACACTTCAACATAACAGGCATTCCACACACTGGAGAAACAAAGTCCCCCATGAGCCATGACTCCACATAGAAAGTATCCACACACAAACCCCCACACACTCGCTACTTTCTCCGAACACTTCTGAACATTATTAGCAATTAATAATCATCCTCTCACCTCTGTCTTTAAAGATGCTGGAGAAACGAAAAGCAGATAAGACCGAGGCATCAGACGAAAAACTCCATCCTCCTTTCTCCTCCTCTAACACTCTTTAATTTCAGCGTCCCGCCTCTTTCTTTCTCTGCCTCTCTTTCATTCTACCTCTCTATCTATCTTTCATATCCATTAACTTTTGTCTTCACTCGTACTCTTTCCTGTTTTGATTTCTTATCTATCACTCGTTGCATGTGTGTCACCCGTCTGTGTGTCTGCTGTTCTGGGGATTTTAGCATGCACACACACACAGACACACACACAGAGGGCTTCCTGTGAGCGTAGGGGTGTGGTTTACAATAATTTTCTTTTGACACTTCTGCTATTACACTCTTAGTTGCCATTTCCTTGTGGACAAAGTCAACACGCACTTTTTTTTGTTTTATTGACAGGACATCAAAACAAAATCAATCAAAAATAAATATTTACACCAAAGCCACGACGCAAACTTTCACAAGTTGCAATGTGACACTCTCAGAAAGCAAACGCTAAACTTTGATGCGTGTGAGAACAGAGAAACGAGAGGCAGGTGCATTTTGGTGGATGATTCATTCTTGGTAGATTTCCTTAGGTGGGCTGCATTTGTGCGTCTGGGGGCTGATGTAGACTCAGAGTTGGCTCAGGCTTGGCCTGTACAGATGGGTGGGTGGGGGGCGCCTGACAGTTACTGGTTTCAGAGCTGCTGTAACTGCTGCCAACTGCCTTCACCACTTTGCATTCTGAGAGGAAGTGAAGCAAAAATGAGCTGGCACCTGTTTTCACATTTTACCTGAAAGAAAAAAAGTCCAACTCGCAGTGAAGAAACAAACATCAGAGCCAGAGATGAGACTTAAAGCTTTTAATGGGAGTGCATTTCACATACAGCTTTTATTACATAGCTTATATCAAGTTTTATACACACAAACTGAAACATTGGGCAGCGTTTACGATACTGTCTGCATGTTGGAAGATGTTTTCTGCTTGCTTTAGAGGAGGCGGGCTTCACACAACTCAGGTCAATGTCTTTTGGGTTGTTTGTGTTCAGACAGCTGCAACATGTCAGATGATCATATCCAGCTTGGACCCGGTGTCAGTCGGCTTTAAAGTTCAACAGAATCCTTCATGGACTTTTCCTTTGAGCAATGCTACTCCCTGTATGAGGAGGTGCTCATGAGTCTGCTCTGCAAAGGACACTGGGTCGGTGAAGTGGTCGGGGAAGAGATGGAGGACGAGAAGGAGGAGGTGCGCCTTTTGAGGTGCATCCTAAACTCGGCTGTAAGAAAGTAATAAAGGATGGGGTTGAAGCAGCAGCTCAGGCCCGCCATGCACAGAGACACTGGGTGAAACTGGAGCACCACCCTTCTGACGGTGCAGCTGGACACGATACTCTGCTTCACCATCAGGTAGAGCGCGAAGTTGAGGTGGTACGGAGCGAAGCAGAACAAAAAGAGAATGAAGCAGCCCACCACCATCCGCAGAGCACGCCGCTTCTCGCCATTTGTCTGCTTTTCATTCGGTTTCTCCGCCTGGCAGTTGGAGGTGACTGAGTGGAGGCGGCTGCGTGCTGAGGAGTTGAAGGAGTTGTGCTGATCCTGGATCTGCTTCTCCTTGAGTGACCAGAAGATGCGGACGGTGCTGTATGACATGCATGCTAGAGGGATTAGGAAACCACACGCCTCAAGAAAGACCAGCATGGTGATCGTCACCGAGAGAGGAGGTTGGCGCATGGGCAAGTCTTTAAAACAGCCCGCCGAAGTGGCGTTGGAGTCTAAACTCTGTTTGGTGACACCTAAGGGAAACTGGGCATGGGTGCTGTTTAATACTTTGTTGTTGCTACTCCGCATCAGGATAAAGGGAGAGCAGCCCAGACCAACCACAACCCACACGACAAAGCTGATCAGCAGGTCATAGCGACGCCGCCACCGTCGAGCCGTGAACGGCTTCCGCAGGAACAGACACCTCTGCATGCTGATGCACACCTGAAATCAGAGAGAAATGAAAAGAAGCTACTTTGTTATATATTCTGAGGCACAGGAAGCAAAGCAGCTCCAAGAAGGAAGACAGAGGCTTTCATTCAAATCACTTTCTGCTTTGGAGTTTGATTTTTAAAACAAAACCAACAACAAAAGTGCTTTGTACTGACATTTGACTGATTTTAAATATAATGAAAACTAGAAAGATCTCATTTGATTATCCTTGTTCCCTGTGATGAGCATTATCAGGAAATTCAAGGCTTGCTTTCCCTAAACTGCCTGCTTACCAGGAACACTATAGCGGCGTACATGTTGAGATATTTCAGGTAGAAGCAGAACAAGCAGAGGCCGCGTCCAAAGGGCCAGGTGTGCGTGAAATAATAATAGATCCTGAGGGGCAGAGAGAGGATGTGGGCCAGGTCTGCGATCGCCAGGTTTATCATGAAGATCACCGCCTTGGTCTTCTTGCTGTTAAACGGCACATACAGAGAGAGTTAGTGATAATGTACCTGAAAATCTAAAGGTGTGAACTTGTATGAGTGTTACCTGATGTATCTGAGGAGGACCCAGAGTGCAGTGGTGTTGAGCAGCAGCCCGGGTATGAAGAGAATCAGGTAGAAGTAGGTGTATATCACGTCCATTTTCTGATTCCAGACCGTTTCATTGTACTTGCATTCAGTCATATTGGTTACCATTTTTCTTTTCCCCTCACAGTGACACCGATGATTTAACCAAGCGTGCCTTTCCTTTGATCATAATTTTTTTTGCTGAAGTACCTTTGACAGCTGAAAGGCAGAGGAGAACTTGTGAAACATCCGATGCACATACCACGTTGCGCTTTATCTTTATTTTCATAATTTGCCCTTAATAAAAATCTCGTAGCCTGCGCGTGGAAAGAAAAAAGCTGAACAGTGCTTCATGTTTCCTGTTATGTTGTTGCGAAAGTTGAAACTAAAAGTTTGCTTTGAAAACTGGAATCAGCAGCTGGCTGAGCAACAGTCAACGGTGAACCTACATTTTCACTTTGGCAGGTGTGAAGCCTCCTGCAGTATGACACATACTTTGTAGCTTTATTTTATTTATACAGCGCCAAATCACAACAGCAGTCGCCTCAAGATGCTTTATATTGTACAGTAGATCGTACAATAATAGATACAGAGAAAAACCCAACAATCATATGACCCCTTAAGAGCAAGCACATTGGTGACAGTGGGAAGGAAAAACTCCCTTTTAACAGGAAGAAACCTCCGACAGAACCAGGCTCAGGGAGGGGCGGGGCCATCTGCTGCGACCGGTTGGGGTGAGAGAACTGAATGACTGCAAACATCTATATGTAAAAAAGTATCAAGTGTATTTAGATGAGATGATGTAATCGTTGAGTCTAAAAGTGAATGTGTGGCAGGGCGTGGCCTGCGGTGCCGTGCAGAGGAGGCGGACGCACCTGCGCGGCATCCGCAATCACGCCCGCCGATATAAATATTGTACTGGGTCCTGTGGTGGTGGTTGTTGTTGTTATGTTGAGCTGGCAGCGGGAGAGCTGCCAGCTCTGAGTGCGAATGTGCAGCAACCGTGAGGGATTAATAAAAAAAAAAGTATCAAAATGCCACTGGGTCTGCCGTGGTTGTTTACAGAATGTTAACGACTCATTAAAGGGGCATTCCATGAATTCAGTTCATCCACTTTCATTCGTTGCTGTTGCTCCTGACATCATCATCCCGATGATGTCATTAGCACTACAGGAAAAAAATTTTAAGAGTTTGGCTTTTGCTTGAAAATCAACCGGGGCATTCATTTCATGCTATTTGAATCTGTTAGCCACTTTGCAACCCACCTCAGCGATCCCTTTCATGCTGCAACATCAACACCTGCTCTATCCTATGTGCTGCTCCTCGTTTCACCTCAGTGTGCACATGGAAAGGCAGAGGGAGGTGTGTCCTCCTAGATCAGCTAAAAATAAATTGCTACAAGTAGAAATATCAGTCTTCCTTCACTATATTTGTTCCTTACTGATCAGTCAGGATATCCCCACCTTTCTTCTTTGGGGCTTGTTTGTGGGAATTTCTAAACAGATTTTGAAGCAGATGTAGCTGCTTTCTGGAGATAAGTGCCGTAAAGTCTGTTGGGCTGGTAAGCTGCAGACCCAGATAAAAACAAGGTGTCATAAAGCAGCAGCCAGCAAAACACAGAAAAGGCTTGCACTAATGGCATACAGCAAAATGACAACAATTTTATATATGAAGTAATTTTGGTCATCACAGCCAAGCTAATATGAAAAAAAATGATTCAGTTAGATTTTTCTCCCCATTCTTGTATGATGGTTAATTGTTTAACTTATGTGTTTTTATATGAGAACGCCATGAAAAAGCTGTTAAAGTGAAAATAAATCAAAAATTGCTTAGGACGGCAGCAGGAAGTGACCGGAAGAAAGATCAGGGACTGGCTCTGCTTATCACGGGAGGATCATCCTTCCTCTAACATCATTATAAGTCCGCACCCTTTCCTACACTAGGCCCACGAGGGGAACACAGTAATAGTGGTTGTTTTTTAAACTGCTTTACCAGATTCAGGCCTGTTTAGACTTGTCTGACAGCTGCTGAGACACTCAGTTTAAAAAAGCTCCCTGATGATGCCTGTATGATAAAGAGTTGTGTAATACTATCTGAGGAGTTGTGCTTAAGGAAATTACAGAAACCGAGAATTAATTTTCATGACACACCATGAAACACGTGTAAAGAGTTTCTTATATCTGTTAAACGTGCTAACATAAAATATCAAATTGATATGATTAAATATTGGTGGTAGAGTAACTGGTGATTCGCTTTAGCCAACATCGAAACAAAAACAACAATAACGATAACTTTTTTTTCAGTGTATCAGAAATTTCAAAGTCTTTATATCTTGTGACACAAAAGCTTTCGTATGCACACGGCGACACATATACATTTCCAGATTTAAGATTAAATGCAAAGTGAAAGCACTAATAACAGTCCGTTAACTTCAGCAAAATTCAAAGCATGACTCTGACCGCAGGGCACAGCAGCATGACGCCCTCACAGACATGTCTACACAAACAAACACTGTGTCAATACCTCGTTTCTTGTGCCTCTAAATCACCCGCATAGGCAGAAGGTAGAGGTCAGAGCCAGGAGCGACCGCGTGGAGCATCGCGCACACTTTCTACAAAGTCCTCCCGCTGTGCAGCAGAAAAAGGAGTCAACAGGTGCCGAAAGAAGAATCTGCCAGCGCACTGCAGGTGAAGACAGCATGAAGCTGATGGTGATGTGATATGAGAGTGTTTGCTGGAGGTGGCGGGATCTGGTGTCACTTGTTCTCTGACTCAACTAGCTGCCAGTTTTGAAGGGAAGGGGAAGCTCTGCCCTATTGCGTTTGAGTGTGTTTCTGCAGTTTGCGACGTCGTCACTAGTGCTTAGCAACGCACGTAAGAGCTAAGACGAGCAGAGTTGGACACACATGTGGTTAAACCAAATGGCAGCAGGAAAAGAGGTTACGCTGAAAGAGCACAGGCAGATGCAGACACATGCTTGTTTTTCTTACCTCAGAAATTTCTGAAGATTTTCAAAAGATCTTTTTAAAGGTGATCTGGTCTGCAGACACAGCAGATCCCGAGGAAATCAACCCTCTTCTTTAGCTTCTCTTCTTTGCAGTCTGTATTTAAATACATCTACAGTGCAACACTGTAGCCGTTGTGACCAAAATAATTGCACTCATCTGCTTCCCCGTTCAGATTCCTTACTTCCGTTTTTAAATCATAGTATTTATTCAGCAAAATGTCTCCTAGTCCTCTAAAAGTTAAAAAGAAAAATTAAATTAAAAAAGCTGCATTTGTGTGTCCGCTGACACTGAGCAGTAGCTTTTAGGCTTTGTTCTTGTGGTTATGGTTTTCGTTCACGAGGCCTAGAGAAAAAAAAGAAGGAAAGCCTTCACGTGTTGTAGAAATGTTTAACCACGCTTCAGCTTTATGACATACACTCGCCATCCTGTTACTTTCACAGCATGAGGCCACACCCAGAGAAAATAACTTGACAAAACTTCCCATGCTTGCCCCAGCTGCTTTATGGCTTCTCTGAGACTTCTACAGGGCTGACAAACAGGTGACTATAAAGCCCAAAACAGGAAAATAATCAGCAAACGTGGTCTGTGGTCACTCTGTCTCAAATTAAAAATTGCTGTTCTTCCAACTTATTGCCACTAGATGTCAGGACAGGCCACTGGTCATAAATGACTGAGCCATGTGCATTTTTCTCTTCTAGATTTAGGGCAGACTGTTCCTTTAACAGGCGTGCTCAAACAGTAAACATCTGACTGTTATCTGTTCAAAAAAATGGAAAAAAAAGTGACGCAACACTCTTGGAATGAACCACTCGGGGGATGAAGCTCATGCATACCTCTACACTCCCACTGTTCTTATTTCCTGGTTTTCTTCTCTCCTCCTGCTACCCTTGACCCCAAATCTGAGAATCCAAAAACTGCTGCCCCTCTGTCGTTCTGCTGCTAAATGCTCCCATCATTCACACAACCAGACTCCCCCCCCCCCCCCCCCCCCCCCAACACCCCTACACCCTTATTTCTCACTGTGCATACCAATGAAGCAGGTATACTCTGTTACATTGCCAACTAAGGCAATGGAAAGCAAAAGTTGTATTGCTTAGTAAAGGAATTGAAAAAACTAAACTTCTACCAACATTGAGTGTAATGACCCCAAGAGAATTTATTGAGCTTCTCCAGCAGAGGGCTGTAAGTACACAGAGAGAAGCTGCGAGCCTGCTGTCATCCTCGGCTCTACAGTTTATGCTTTAATGACCAAACACGAGGTGGTGCTAAAGCATGGTGGCATAGGGACTACTTGTTGAACTACTGAAACTCGCTGGGTTGGAAGACGGTAGAGTTCAGCAACACAGCTGGTTGCTCTACACTGTGTTGTTTACTCTCTGGACCGTTTATAATTCCAAGGTTTGAAGATTGAAAAAAGCCCTCCAAACTATCCAGCCATCCAACCCAAACTTGTAGCTCGGTTGATAACAGGAAATTTCACCATTAATTCCGCATCTGCTTGTGTTATTGATTCCTGCCTCACAGCTGACCTCAACTCAGCTGTGTCCTACATGTGTATGAATACTTCTGCGTCAGATCTACATTGTAACTTATGCAACAACCGAAACTTCATTTGAAACTTCCTTATGCTGAAATCTTCTAAATAACCTGCTGTGTACATCCAGAGAAATGTAACTAAACGTCAGGTTGATGCATACCACATAAGGCTGAGGTGTGGGGATAAAAGGAGTTTACTGTTACTATGTAGATTTCCCACAAAAGTATAAATCAAGTTTAATGTAGAGCAGTTAAGCTACAGGTGGTTCCTCCATCTTCAGATGCCAAACTTGACCAAAGTTTAACTTGATTCAGAAGCTTCTTCACAGATTCAGCTGCAAAATCGATTTATTTTGCTGTTGCAGATGCTGCTCTGACCGGATTGTGCATCCTCTTCGGACTTTATGATAAAGATTGGACAAATTCTGCACATTTCTGCATTTTATACATGCAAATTCAGCAACACTCAAACTTCCAAATCTGCTGACACACAAGTGTTTTGTGCTCCATGCAGTTTAAATCCATGATTTTGGGTAAACAGCTAAAGGCGTTCATCTGTACTTGGAGTGTTTGCACATTGCTGTGTGTAAGAGACTTTGAGCAGATCTGCAGTCTAAGGCCGGATTAAGACAGAGAGACCTCATTCAGAGGCAAACAATGGACCATTGCTCCAGTCATAATAAGCATTTGGCCTGTGACACAGCACACAGGCCGAGGTCCTCAACTAAATCAGAGCTGCCCTCTGCGCTGAGGACAAGCTCACACTGGCTGCTTGGTGAAAAACCAAGAAGCTGGAGTAGAAAAACTCCCGCACAAGTTCAAATGTACAGGCTCGCTGACAAAGAGCAGCTCAAAGCAGGTTTGACTGTGAGGACAATTACAAGACCGGAGCAAAGAAATAATGAATGCAATTCAAAAACAGATATTTACTGGCCTCAGTCTTCAACATGATGAGATACATTTGACTCAGCAGGTCAACACAATGCTGTGTTACACAGTAGCATTACTAGTAACACACCACAGTGATATAATGCACTGTGAAAGCTTGAGCTTTATAACAATAATACTTAAGGAACTGTTGTGTTACACAAGTACTAAACAGCATGTGGATGGACATCATCTTCTTCAGAGTCCAGTGGAAGTGTGCATGTCTTATGTTTGATCAATGACATGTCAGAATCTCTTATAGACCCACTTTGAGTCTCTGGATTATTGCAATAGTCCCAGTGTAGTTGGGTCTCTGGTCCCTGTAGCGATCGCTCATAAAAACCACAGATACATTCCTCTGATACCCGGTGCCGGGTTAATTCATAAAGCCCAGGCCATGCCTCAGGACTTACCTCAGGACTTAACTAATCTGGTGAGTTATGTGTTTTCCATTTTCAGGACCAAACAAATGATTGTTATATTTGTCAAATTCAGGAGTTGCAGTCAAACCCACCCTGTCCTTCTTCTCCTTCTTTCTTGAGTCACAATTGAATTTCAGTGATCTTTGTCTCTTTTCCGTTGCTGGTCAGAGTGTGGGTGTCGCTCGGGACAGTGGTCGCTGTGTCCTTAGTCTCCGTGTCACTGCGGGGCATGCTCTCAGGTCGAGAACCAGACCCTTTGCCTCCCATGGTCAGGCTCTTCTGGAAGCTCTCTGAGGTGAAGTAGTACACCACAGGATCAAGGGAGCAGTTGAGACTGGCCAGACATAGAGTGATGGGGTAAAGTGTTCGGACAAAGCGCTCCACAGTGCAGTTAGCCAGGGCCTGGGTTCGCACCAGGGCATACAGGAAGAGGATAGAGTTGTACGGGACGAAGCAGATGATGAAGATGCCAAGATGGACAAGAATCATCCGCAGGACGCGTTTCTTTCTGTCACAGCCGTGACTAGCAGTCACGGGGCGACGCAGCGTCCGCAGAACCAGCGAGGAGCATATTAAATTGGCCAAGAGCGGGAGGAGGAAACCAACAATCTGGAAAAAATAATAAAAACATTATGAAAATTACACCTTAATTCTATGTCTTGGTTATCGTAATAAAAAAACAAAGTCATCTGTATGATGTGCATCTCGATTCACCTCGATGAAAATGGTGATTTTAGACAAGTAGGTCTTCCAGGTGTTCTTGGAAAAGCCCTCGAAGCATGTGGTGGCTTTGTGTCGGCTGTTGATGGTAGAGAAGAAGGTCACCGAAATGCCTCCTCCCACAATGGTGAGCCACACGGCGGCGCACATCAGCGCCGCGTTCCTCCGCGTGCGGATGCCGCGTGAACGCAACGGATAGACTATTGCCAGGAAGCGGTCCACGCTGATGCAGGTGAGGAAGAGCATGCTGCCATAGATGTTGGTGATGAAGGCCGTTCCCGAAACCTTACACAGTCCATCTCCAAAAGGCCAGTTGCGGTTCACGTTGTAGAAGACCTTGAACGGCAACGTGAAAACAAACACTAAATCAGATAATGCTAAGTTGGTCATAAATATCGTGGTCTCGTTCTGCATCTTCATCCGGAAACAGAACACAAAGAGTGCGGCACAGTTGGTTATCAGGCCCGACACAAAGACCACGCTGTAAACCGCAGAGTACAAGTTGTACTTGAAGGAGTCGTCAATCCCACAGTCCACCATTCCGGTCTCGTTGATCACCAGGCTAGCCATGTTGAGAGCTGAGCCGCAGAGGGGGGGAGGGGGCGCCACAAAAAATATAAATAAAAGGGTGCACAACAGCTCAAAAGCTGTCGGGAAACGGGGGTGTTTTAGAGCGGAAATCTGGGGATCAAAGATGTCAGCAGGGGATCCACCAGTCAAGCCCCCTCGGAGTCATCGTCAGTCCTCCTGTGGAGAAAGAAGGAAAAAGCACTTAGTCACTTCCTCATTACAAAACCACTCTAGTTCTCCAGAAAATGTGGTACAACTGAACATGATGCAGATTTCATTTTAGGAATATGGCTGGTTGAAATGTATTACTCTGTGTTTCTACAACTGAATCTCAAGCGTACAATTCTGAAGAAACTACCAGATAGAGCCAAGTATTTAAAAGAAACAAGATACAAACAAAACTACATGGATTATCCATCTGAAGCCATCTATATGTACGTATTGATACAGTCCTAAGATTTGGGCATGTTTGTATGTGACAGGATCGGGAATCATGGAGTCGCTCGTGATCATGTATCACAATATTTTATATTTTAATTCTGAAAGGCACTTATCTGTGAGACATGCCAAAAAGAAAATAATAAACCTGAATCTTAAACTGAATGACATATGTTATTATATATTGTTATCTGGCACTACTACATTTGTAGCTGATCGAGTAGAGTTAGTAAGGTAGGTTGTGAATGTTTCTCTCTAGTTGCTGGTTGACTTTTCTCTGCTTCAGTCAGTTTAGGAGAAAAATAACCTTTTAGACACAAATAACTGTGACGTCTTGTTAAATTCACACTATTGGCTAGCTGATAACATAAAGACATCAATGCTGCTGAAGTGGGACCTCTGCAGAAATTCTTCTGCAGTGCTGTTAATGTCAACTGCAGGTCACAAGTTCAGCCTCTGCCTCCCTGCTGCAGTGCTGTGCGGAGTTGTTTCCACAGGAAGAGGTGAACACGGCACGGTTAGT
Source organism: Neolamprologus brichardi (assembly GCF_056152115.1). Lineage (NCBI taxonomy): Eukaryota > Metazoa > Chordata > Actinopteri > Cichliformes > Cichlidae > Neolamprologus > Neolamprologus brichardi. The sequence continues at coordinate 19,398,781 of NC_142105.1, read as the reverse complement.
GTAGTGTCAATAGTGTCAATCGGATGGTAAGTTTCAGTATCGATTAGCATCCGAGTATCAATTTCTCTCATAAATGTAACGCTAATAATGGGTCAATTGAATTAATTCACAGGATTTATATGTAATTATTTGCTATAACAGTTACAAAATTGGGATATACCATTTAAAAGTGCACATATACAGACTGGGAAACTTTACGCCCATAAAAAGAGAGAATATTGAATGAATAACCACGCTACTTTTCATGAAATCTTGTATGTAATCCAAGTAATCTTTTATATCAAAGATAAGATAAAACGAAAACTGAGGGTGCAGACACATTATGTCAGTATGCTGTGAAACTGCTTCTATCTGAACAGATATTGGCCTTTCACAGCAGTGTTTAATCAGAGGAAGTGAAACAAAATTACTGAATATATAACTATTTCACCATTCTAGCTGCTTTCAGGACTGTGTGAGATAACATAGCTAGAGACCGGAATATGTACTGTAGTGGGATACCTACATATTTCCTTTAAATTCCATTTATGTCCATGAACCAGAGTCAAAGAGCTCAACGTGAAATGAATGTATGGCTGAACTCCAGCTGGAAGAAGTAAATAACCCAGCGTGGTGGAAAGAGCAGCTGAGAGCGGCTCCCACCATCACAGAGCACTGCTGTGGGGTGAAATACAATAGTTTTGTCAAACATTAACAATTACACTGATCTGATATTGTTCCAGACAATGTGTTCCCAAGTTGTTTACTCGATGCTAAATCTGAATGTGTGAGGTCAGAACAGGAAGTAGGCAGATGGAAATGTGTTGGAGAGTGGTAACTATCTTATCTCTGCCACATCCACAACAAATTCAGTATTTGGATTGGGGTAATGATTTCCAGTGAATCACAGTGTTCGAGTGGAAGTAAGTAAGAGGAAAGAAGCATTTCCATGTAAAAGAACCTGAGCATGAAATTGCTACACAAAATAAGAGTAACTTTCCTTACAAAGTATTTCAAATGTGGCAAACTAAACAACGCTTTACACTGAGAAAGAGGTGACGTCACCGAGCAGAACTACAAACCTTTAACTGCTGAGTAATTCAGTGCACGTTAACACATTATTTTAAGTTTCATAAGCAGTTCAGCTGTATGATGTTGGTTTCTAAGGTTTCTAAAGTCAGTTAAAAGCAAACCTCAGTGATGTCATCACACTTTGTGTCCAATTAAAAACGGAAAATTTGGCATTTTAAAGCGATTCCTGCATCCATCTTTTTTCAAGCTTCACCTAAAACTCTAATTCTAACTTTCTTTTTTGGTCTTCCATGGAAATGTACCCCTGCTTTCCCACCCAGTTAAATAACCCGACAAGAGCTAAATCTGGGTTATGCAATTACACTAAACAAGCAGTGAGGTGCTCTCAACAGACTCTCCAACGCACGTACAAAGTAATGAGAGTTCAGGCTGTGTTGACAAATAAAGACGAACATGTCAAATATTGATTTTCAAGTTCGATGGAGTAAAGCGTACACTAGTCCATCAGCACTGTCCTGTGCCTCCATCAGTCTTTACAATACCCCTACTGTACCCGTCTGCACCAGACGCACACTTACATGTGCACAAGGCTCCACATGTGAACGCACAAACAGGCAAACACTTTAAATGTGCCAGTCCTCCCTCTCTCTCTCCCACACAAACACACTAACACTATGCTTTTCTGTGTGCCGTGGCTCAGGCCCAGGACCCCTGACAGCGTCCCTGATTCACAGTCAGCTGTTGTTGCCTTTAAATGCAGCAGAGCCTATAGAACTGGGAATCTGGCAGCTGAACAGCTTGTTTAAAAGTCAGGAGAACTTCCAAGGTTTGAGCATGTTGTGGATTGCCAGTGGTCCAGCTGAGGGTTCTCAGCCTGGAGTGTGTGATTTCTCGCACGGGTCGTGGACAGCTGCACGGTTACGGGGTCTCCCCCCGCCGCAGCGACAGAAACAGGCCTCTGGAGACTCGCTGATACCAACAGATCGAGTTCAGAGCTCAGCACACATCCAGCTGTTCCTTTCTCTCACATGCTAGAAAGAATGAAAGCACACAGGGCTGAAGGTGGAGGACGAGGAGACGCACAGCGCGGTGTAATAAATGGACATCTTGACTACTTCACAACAGTACATGAAGTCCTCTGGGTGTTACTTAGATCAAAGCAGAAACAGTAAAAAAAAAGCCAATATTAGAACTTTTTTATTATTATTAATAAATGTGAACATTTGCTAGTTTTCTTCTTCTATGATCCCAATTCGAGTATTGATTGAGACCTGAGAAAATGTACTGGACGTGTTTATTTTACTATTTTATGATAATATATACACAAAATTATTAATCAAATGTTTTAAAAATAAAGAAAACTAAAAGAACAAATATGGTGCTGGACGTAGTGTAATTTAACCAGGCTGTTACATGCACAACAAATACACAAAAATCTACTCATACTATCCATACTGCAAAAAATCTGTAGTAATGAGCATTACAGACAGATGCTAATGGTATTTCTTTCAGCTGCATCACTCCATCCACAGCTTATAGGTTTTCTTTGTTAAAGCTGTTAGACCTGCTGCTGGTTTCAGAAGCTTCAAACAACCAGAACCCGATAAAAATGTGTTTTGTTTTTTTCTCCACTGGAGACAAAATCATCAGTTATCATCAGCTATAAAGGGAAATATTGCAGCTTAAAGACAAAGCAGAGCAAACTTACTGACAGCTGAATGGATGGTGACAGCTCACCTCCCGGTCACTGATGTTTGTCGGTGCAGCGGCGCAGCTGTCAAAAGGGGGCGAAAAAACCCACCAGACCTTCTTTTATTTCCCAACTTAAAAGTTTTGCTGCTGCTCCGACTGCAAGCTACTTTCCTTAGAGTCTCTCACGCGTTAAACTGTAACCCAGCAGCGCAAACCACTGGTTTTTAAGCGAGCCGCAAATCCTGACGACTCGCTCCGTCCGTCCGCTACAAATGTGACCGCATCACAACCCGCCGCGCCTGCTGTGCGCGTGCGGAGAGCCGCCCGCACGGTGACAGGAAACAAGACAATAGTACCTCGGCCAGTGAGGAGGAGAGGAGGGGAGGAGGGAGAGAATGAATAGAGATTTGTGAAGAAGGAGAGGACAAGGAGAGAGGGCCACACAAGAGTGATCCATCACAAAAGTCTTTCTTTTTTATTTTGCTTGGATGAGATAAAGATGGAGAGATTTATTGGAGGATGTGCAGGTATAAACAGAAATGCACTAACAAAAAGTTAGTATAACTTCATTGTTCAAGTTACAAGTGCAGAATTATTTCTAATAAGGTAGCACCAATCTATGGTGAAGAAACGTCAAACGGTCTGAAATATTGTTGAAGATGCAGCAATTCATAAACATTCACTAGGAGTAAGTGCTGCCTCATAATAACATCGCGGTTATATTGAAGTAAAAATTTCAACCACAAGATAACTGCTGTAATAATGGAGATAGATATCCCATCTGCCACAGGATGAAAGGCGGGGTGCACCCTGGACTGTTCAATTGTCTGTCGCAGGGCTACAGATAAACAAGACCAAAGTGGAGATGTTTGGCCATAATGCAAAGCGCCGCTATTGGCAAAAACCAAACATAGCATATCAACACAAACACCTCATACCAACTGTCAAGCACAGTGGCAGAGGGGTGATGATTTGTGGTTGTTTTGCAGCTCTGTACCTTGGAGGCAAAGACTCCAGTCACCCATCACATGGACTCTTCACCCTCCTGCCCTCTGGGAGGCGCTACAGGAGCCTCCGGACTAAGACCACCAGGTACCGGAACAGCTTCTTCCCCACAGCTGTCAGACTCCTGAACTCTGCCTCCTGACATCTGACCCACGTTAACACATGGACTGGACATACACACACAACCACCTACACACACACAATGGACAACCGTACCCTCAAACACACAATAATAACATGGACTGAACCACCACTCACAACCACTAACACTTTATATAGCCTCTGTAGAAATTATCCACATATCTCACTCATCTTAACTGCACTACTGTATAATTCTGTGTAAATAATCATTCTGTACATACGATAATTTTTAAATCTACAACTGTTTATAACCTGCATAGCTCACATTTCTGTATAGTTTTTTTATTTCATATTTATATCCTGTACATAGCTTGTACTCACTACAGCCAGTACATACTTATAGTTATAGCATATTCATAACATACTTCATACCGTGTACATTATAACATACCATAATAGACCCATTTCCGTAATATACTCACACATCTATATTATTGCTAATATATATTTGTAATATATCTATATCATGGCTAAAGCACTTCTGGATGGATGCAAACTGCATTTCGTTGCCTTGTACCTGTGACATGTGCAATGACAATAAAGTTGAATTTTATTCTATTCTATTCTATTCTATTCTATTTAGTCAACCACGAAGTATTCTAGGGTCAAATACAGGGCCATGTGTCCAACAGCTGAAGCTTGGCTGAATCTGGGTCACGTAAGTGGACGATGATCCCAACAAATCAACAACAGAACGGCTGAAGAAGAAAAAAAAGAGTCCAAATGTTGCAACAGCCCAGTCCAAGTCCAGACATCGCCATGATTGAAATGCTGCGGTGGGACCTGAAGAGATCTGTGCATAAACAAACAACCGCAGACCTCGATGAACTGAAGTGTGCCAAAATTCCTCCACAACACTGTGAGAAAACTTCATGTTTTTCCTGCTAAAAGTGGTTCTACAAGCTGTTGAATTATGCGGCGTAATTCGTTCTTCACACACTTCTTCTGTGCTTTACCGCAGCTAACTGTTAAATAACGATCTGAGGTTGTATTTAAATCATTTTGAGACCTGGATTTTAAAAATTATATCCTGATATGTAAAACCTCAGACCTGACAGAGAGAGTACAGTCTTCCCTCCCCCCCCCCCCCCCCCCCCCCCCCCCCCCATTATATACAGTATAATTACAGCACAATAAAAAGAAAATGGATGTGACATCTTCGGGGTGCCTGCCAGCTTTACAGAGCCAAAACACACAGTCAGCTCTGGTGAGTGATACCTCAAAATAACAGCGTAGTGCTATTTTGGCTGATCAAAGTCCTGCTATTGTTAAAACACAGCCATAATCTGTTGCAAAAAGAGTTATTTTTATCCAGGTGACAGGGCGGTGTTGGCCAGGTTTCCATTGTGTTCAGGCTGGCATGGGGCGCTACAGTATGTGAGCATGTGTGTGCTTGTGTGTCCGTGTGAACAATGTGTTTTTGTGTGACAGAGACACAGAGAGTGAGGTGCTTGACAGAGGGGAAGTGGTCTTTAGGAGTAGCGTCTGGCAGGCTGACCGCTCCACAATAGCAGCAGGGAGGACAGGACATCCTGCTTAAAGCCTAAACTGAGCTGAGACGCACACACACACACAGACACACAATGCTTTGCGCACCACCAGATGTCTTTAACCGTCTTAATTGCTGATGTTGAAGAACAAGCACTTAAAGAAGTGTGAGTCACGCCGTGTGATAAGAGCATATTTCCTGAATGGTGTTTCATTGATTACTGTAATTGAATCCAGATAGTGAGCCTAAAAAAGCTACAGCTTCATGTAATCATCCAGAGGGTATCCCATCAATTTGGCAAGGCCTAATATAAGCCACAGTGGCATGTAAAACAGTGCAAACAATGCCATTTTCACACATATCCTTACAGTGACTTTCATACCACCACCAAATCCACTTTAATTTATTCAGCCATCATCAGAGGGGCTGGATGCTAAAGCAGTATTAATAAAGTTAAATGTGTAAATAATCAGAGTATTGGACCTATATTACCCCGACCTAGAGCCCCAAAATGTCCCCCAATCACACAAACCCATATGCACTCCTCCCTCCTGCTTCTCTGTGTTTGGTAAGGGTAACTAAGCTGTGCGGCCCTGGCCAAGGCTTTGTGAGTCACACCAACCAGAACAAAGACCCCATTACTGCCACCACCGCCTCCTTCCCTCCCTCCCTGGCCTCTTCTTCTTGGACCCTTCTGTCCAACGTTCTTTTAATGCGATGATGAGTGTATTTCCTTTGCTTTTCTTCCCTTGCCTCTGCCCATCCTCTCATTCACGGGCTCCAGGAGGGTTTAGGGGTAGCCCCGTCATGCCGTACATGCCTCTCCCCTGACAACAAGGCTGGACAAAGGCAGCAAGGCAGTATAACACAGGAGTCTCGAGCTTTGTAGGCTCTTTTTGGACTGATGTTAACAGGAGTACAGTGGGCTTTACTCCTTTACTCCTGTGTGCATGTGTGACCGTAGTCCCTGAGACGGCATTAATCTCTGACCTGATTAGACACTCGATTGGGCAGAGCCCAGATCAATGCCGTTGGCTTTAACTGAGGCCTACAGCTACTACAGCTTGAGATCGAGGGGGAGTTGTTTACCCCACAGCACTGATAGGTGCAGCATGAGCAGCCATGGGTGAGTGCCCGTTTCTCCAGACTGAGAGGCGAGGCAGACAGGCTGACCAGACTGACCTCAACCTGTTCAGACGGAGCTGTTTGTCTTTGTGATATAATGGGCTGATGTTCCTCATTTCAAGGGAGTAAAAAGTCAGCTCTCAAAGACTGTATCAGCTCTTTTTCCAAACATGGTCTTCTTGAAGGGGAAAATTGGCATTGCTCCAGGGGATAATTGAATTTAGTTTAATTTTAACCCTCTTTACTGTGTGATACAATAGATAAAAGCACTGTGTTACCATAGCTGTGTTGAGTGCTGAGCTTAGAAACACTGAGGTGATGAAGTAAAAATCCATAAATGCCACTGATACATGAAAAAAGGACGTCCTTAATCCTAATAGCATAAACATTACAACCAAAGTTTTGTATTTAAAGTTCGGTTGTATATACTGTATATACAGCTGTTCATTAAGCAACTTACATGCATAGCTGTCTCTTAGTTAAAATTATCTCAGTGCAATAAACAGCTTTTTAGGTGCAGCAGGGGTGCCATCAAGGGGGGGCAAGGGGGGCACTGGCCACCACCCAAGATTTGCTGCCCCCACCAGTGGTCCCCCACTGGCAAGCGGAGATGGGCATCCAATTACTTTTTTCAAGTAAGAGATTACTATTGCAAAAAAGTAATTAGATTACTGTTACTTTCCCGTAAGCACGCTGTGTTACTGCGTTACTAAACCTTCATGATTTTGTTTGAGAGTGTCGTGACAGTGACGTAAGCGTGTGCGATGCCCGTGGCAGCAACAGACGTGTGCAGATCAACAACGGATAATATGGAGTGATGGAGAGAGTACGACCGTGCAGTTTAAAGCGTGGGCGTACTTACATTACTTTAAGTTTTAGTCCGTAAAAAGTGACAAATAACATTAGCGTACACTGTACACTATGCATGGAAAGAAAACTTCTATCTACAGCGAAAAATTAAACTTCAAATCTGAGCGAGCACCTAGCACGCCGCCACGGGAACGTGACATTCACAGAGAAACCCCCGGATCCCCCTGCGGACATGACTGCGACACCAGGCAAACCTCCACCTGCTCCACTCCTGCTAAACAGGTGAACATAGATTTAAGAGCGACAGGACTTAGTGCCGCTGAATCTTTGATTTTATTTATTTTCTGCTGTGTTTTATTTGCATCTATTTGAAAGAGTGTAAACAGAATATGCAGAATATGCAGAAAATAAGTTTAAATGTTAAACAAGTCAAAAACTGTTTCATATAGTTAAATCTTTGCTTAATGCAGTGTGCATAAAATTAAAAGATTAAAACTCATAAAACATTTTCTATTTGATTCAATTTCATATGATGGATTATGCATAAAAAATAGAATTGGGCTGAAAGGTCTGTTGCTTTATTACGTATTCAGGTTGTGTATCATGTTTTTAAAAAAATTACTAAGTAACTAATTACTTTTGAAAATGAGTAATCAGTAAAGTAGCAGGATTACTTTTTTAAGAAGTAATCAGTAATTAGTTACTAATTACTTTTTTCAAGTAACTTGACCAACACTGCTGTCAAGACTGTCCTATGCTGGTATTAATTCTAATAAACGTGAGCAAAAGAGAGCGACACCCTACAATGAGTTGAAACATTAACTTCTTATTTATTCCTGCTTAAAATTGATTATTATGAATTTCAAAATCTTATTTGCTTTTCAGTGTTATCAACTTTAACAGCATTAAATTAACTAGGCATATATTTCTTGTCTCTCTTTTTGACATATTTTTCAAGTAACCTGTATTTGACAACACTATAATAAAACTGGAAATTTGGTGGTGTTTGGTGTGACACTCCACATGACCACTGCTATGAAAAATATTCTGGAGACGCAACTGCAATCTGCTGGAAATATATAACAGTTTATAAATATTTTATTTATACATCAAAATTAAGGAGGAAAAAATACTTTTCCTGTATATTGTGAGTACGTTTGCAGGTAAAAAAAAAAATCGGTTAAATGCAGTAAAATGAACGTGTGTCACAGCTCAAGGGATGGACATGCTAACCTGTCTAGAACAGGTCTGCAACCTTTACTATCCTAAAAGCCTTTATGTGCGTTATCTTTCTGATTTCTCATCCACAGGAAGAGATCCATGCCATCACACAGATTCACCAGAATAAATGAGAACAAGGCGTCAGGTGGTAGAAGTAGGCTATGATGAACTTTTTTTGCTGTTGTTTTTTTTTTTTAAATATACATTTATAGGCCGGACATTTTTACAGCTGTTTAATCTAAAGAAACGTTTACAGCAAAATGTAACAAAAAGAATGAATTTTCATCTTAACATTCATCACTTTTGTGCAGCTCCAGAGCAGCAGGTTTTAAAAACATAAAATGTACTAATGGATGGACTGCTGTGCAGTTTGGTGAATGCTTCCAGCGGATGGTCTTTGTCCTGTGACTCTTTGTATGAGCTGATGTTTTATTATATATACTTAACAAAATATAAAACTGTAACTTACTGTCAGTTTAATCAGTTGGTGAAAATCTGCACATTAATTGATAGATTTCTTTACAGACATCATAGCTGCAACAGTGTGACAAAGCATGTGGCTTAATGATCTGGACTGATGGATTTTTACAAGTTTACAAATTTCAGCCTTATATTTAAAATTGAAAGACAACACATCAAAGATCAAAGCTGAGAGAAGATGAAGTCTAAATGTCAGAGGGCTCATTACAGACATACAAACTTCGGTCCGTAAACCTTTGATGCAAACCGGTCGAGCACAAGGCCCATGTTGATTTGAGATGAAATGACCCAGTTACCACGGTCTCTCCTTTACAGCCTGTAGTGCAGATGAACCTTGACTCATTTGAGAGAACAAACAGGACATGTTGTTATTTTTAAAAGTGTAACCTCCCACATTGTTCCCCTGTGAGTGACAGCTGCGATGCCAAAGTAGTCTGTGTAGGGCGACCACTGCCAAACATCACGGGAAGGAAGCGGCCACCGAGGCCCCTCTTTCTTAAGCTGTTCCTCGCTTTTCAGCTTTAATTGATTTCTTCCAGGAACACTTGAGTTTGCAGCTACACACTGATACACACAAACACAGTAGTAAATAGGTTAGCATAGAAGCAGAGTTCCTCGATCCTCTTCAGTCTTTTACACTGTGTCAGGAGCTCCTTGGAGTGGATTATGTAAAGAAGCAGAGCAAGCAGCTCTGTGCTTCCTTCTGCTGGACACACCGCACACTGCAAGAACAAACTCTGGATTCACTCACAAGTACGTGGAAGCTGCTGCTCACATTAACTTTGAACCATGTAATGTGTTCACCCCTCTCTGTCGTTGGAACTTCCTTAATTTCATCATGTATGGCAGTGACAGAGCACATATTTCCCGGCACTGACTGCTGTGGGTGATATGGTTATGTCGCAGATTCTATCCAGATGTCGTTATCTTGAATCTCTCATGTGCTTTGTGACAAATGTGAGGAGTTCAGGTATTACTGTGGTGGTTGGTTAGATCATGTCTTGATACAGCCCTGCCTGCCAAGCTGAGTGTTTGTGGCTTTGGTCCTGCCCAAAGTTACCCACATTTCACTAACCATCCATTAAATCATTTAGGAAAATTATTTTCCAATCACCGCACATTTGTACTATCCATATAGTAACAAACTAAATCAATAGAAGACATTACGGAAATTACGCTGAGGCCATTTCCATTCATTAGAGCGTAATTGTGACCCATCCCAGTTTGTTGTTTTTGTTGTTGTTGTTTTCCGTTTTGCCGCACAAAAGAAATGATGAAAAGCTGCAGTGAACTGGAAACCTTTTAGAAAAGACTGTTATGAGCTCTAGTAACATCTAGCAAACATTTTATTGTGTTGCACTCTGGTATGAACACCATTTCCTGGGCTGGCTGCCAGTTTAAATAAGGGAGAGACAACAAGTGAGCGCGCATTTGCACGTAAAGCTGATCATGTCATATAAGCCTCTCAAAAATCAAGTGTGAAAACCGTGTGTGTTCAGATTCCCATTTAAAGGATGTTTTGTTCTGTTGCAACACATTTTGTTGTACCAAAAGTATTTGCTTTTTTAGTAATATATGTCAATACATCATTTTAAACTCTAAGCAAATTTCAGGTGTTGCTCCAAGTAATGTTAAAAAAAACTAAACTTGCTTTTAGTTTGTGTTTACACATGAAAAGTTGCATTTGAAAGAATTAAAGTCTTTTTATGTCTTACAGTCAGACTTTTCTCTGCTCAGTTCATAAAACACTGTACATAAAAGATGGGCATTAAATGTGGTTACTGAAAAGTGAAACGGCTTAAATATGAACTCTTTTTGAATTGTCGTGCCGAGCAGGGTGTGACGACTTTGAATACAAAGAAAAGAAGAATTGTTTAGAAGTTTATGAGAAAATTACACTAATTCATATTTGATATGTGACCTCAGTAAAAAGCTTCCTAATGAGTTAATGGTTATAGTCACATGTTTTAACTCTTACTGAATATAACATTATATTAATTTTGTCAATTATAGTCCCATTAAGACTCAAACAGATGCAGATAAAGCAGGGAATGTTTTAGTGCATGGCTCCTCCTGTAACAGATAAAACACAATAATTCCAAAGATTAACCCCTCGATGCCTATACCACATTTGATACAAAGAATGTACTGAAAAACCTGAATAAACTCCACAATGCAGCTTTTTTCCCCAAATGCCAGATAAAGCAAATATGATACAAATTAAAAGTCCATCCATTCTCTTTTCCTTGTATCCTTATCAGAGTTGCTGGGATAAGCTGGAGCCTACCTCAGCTGTCATAGGGCGATAGGTGGACTCAAATTAAAGGTCAAATTAAAGGTAATTTATAGAAATTAAAATGTTATTAATTTTTAAAGCAAATTCCTCAGATCATTCATAAAGCTAATTTTCCTCAATGATAATCTGTTTATGAAAAATCACTTTCATTTTACTCTGAAGCTCCTGAACAGGATAAGTGGCTATGCAAATGGGAATGCAGATGATGGATTAGTCACTGAATAGTTGTCTATTTATGACTACTGTAAGTATGAAACCCTTGTATTTCCTGTTCCAGCTAGTGTAGGCCTAGTGTAACTTCTACTTTGCTTTCTGTAGTCAAATTCATGTTTATTAACATTTTAAAGCATTCATTTTTACATTAGTATATTTTTTTATTGGTTTTATAAATTAAAATTAAATAGTCTGTATGACAGATTATTCGCAGAAAAGCTTACATAGTCTGGCTTGTAAAATAAGTTTTTATAAATACAATTTTGTTTTTGTATAAATACAACCATTTCCCCTCTTCTTACAAAGGTCTAATGATAAGAACTCTTTTTCCTCTGTGGTTGACCATAGAAGATGGTGTAATGCAGCCATAAATTCACCAGCCATAACATCTTCCTCAGATAACATGAGAAGGTAGGCAGGGAGGGGGGAAGCACGATGCCAGGAGGGGAAATCTGAGCATCCTGAAATGCTGAGGGGTACGTCTGAAGTCTGAAGTCCTGCAATGTTTTGCAGTGTAGCAAAGACGTGAGTTCCAGCAGCACAAGCATCCAGGCCAGATGGCAGCTGAGCTGCGCCCAGCGAGAAGTCCTGAATCTCAGAGTCTGCTGAGGCCAGCGTGACACCAGCATGGCCTCGAGTCCCAGCAGACCCAACAGCAGCAGAGAGGCCAGCTGATGTGCATCAAGCAGCTGATGACAGAGCACTTTTGCGGCCTCTCTCCACCAAACCAATTTCCCGTCCTTCATAAAACTCACCTCCGCCTTCCAGCCCGCCTCCTCCATCCACTTGCCCAGGGTCGCTCCCAGCCGAATCGCCCAGTGCAGCAGCACCAGGCTATCTGAGTGAGCCAGTTGGCTCAGGAGGACAGTGGAGGGCTTGGTGGAGATGTGAGGGGAGCGCAGGAGCAACAGAGCACGCAGGCTGAATACACAGCCCAGGAGCAGGGGGAGGCCCACCCCATGGGGGAACAGCAGCACCGTCACCAGCTTCAGCAGTAAAAACCTGCGTAGCCATCCTTTGGAGGCCGGGTGCACCCCTTTTGTGACTAAACCAGGAAGGCAGAGGCAGCTTATCTCCCAGATCGACTTTAAAAGTTGATGCGACCTGCAGAGAGTGCAGCACGGGGCGGTTAGCTCAGAATGACATAAAACAGTTTAGACACTAAATAATTCTCTAAATTGTCGCTAAATTGTCGCTGCCTCGGACTCACTGCTGACTTATCTCGTCTACATAGATTTCTTAATGCTGTTCTCTATTTTTATGAGTAGGCAGTACTACTCATGAAGGCAGAAGCCCAGGCAAGCAAACAAACCACTGATAAATTCCTCAGCTTTACAGGAATCTTAAGATGACTCATGTTAACTTCATTTAGCCTATAAGTCAATTTACACTGAAAAATACAGCAGTAAGTTATGCTTTTAATTGGAAAATAAATATAACGTACAAACCTTTAAAATTTCCAAAGCAAAGTAGCTATATACCAGTTTATGTGTATAAAAACTCTCATGATTCACAGTATGTATGTATTCAAACCTTAACTAAAACTATCTGGAAAACAATACGTTTGAAACTGCTCTTATTAATTATAAAAGTTAGCTTCATTTAGATCAGGGGTGGGCAACTCCGGGCCTCGAGTGCCGGTGTCCTGCAGGTTTTAGATGTGTCCTTGATCCATCACAGCTGATTCAAATGGCTAAATTACCTCCCCAACATGTCTTGAAGCTCTCCAGAGGCCTGGGAACAAATTAATCATTTGATTCAGGTGTGTTGGCCCAGGGTGAGATCTAAAACCTGCAGGAAACCAGCACTCGAGTCCTGGAGTTGCCTACCCCTGATTTAGATAATTTCCTCAGCTTTGTTAACCTTCGTCTATCACTTCTAATATCTAAGGAACTCACCTGTGTATAGACAGGAAGTCGCGACTGAAGGTCATTGCCCTGTTTCACCTCTTGTGCGTTGATCCCTTCTTTTTAAAAAAATCACATTTTAGCCCCTCATCCCAGCCTGACTGCCGGCTTGGGCAAATGGAAAACAGTGAGTGTGAGGAGCCCCAGCTCTCTTCTTCTTATTAGTGTCGGTTGCTTCAGCTCAGTTGGCTCATTCTCACTCTGTGGTGTCATGTCTGTGAGCAAAGCTGGATCTGACTCACGAGGGCAGAGGATCTGTGCCCAAGAGTTATCTTTTAACAGCGGACATCAGCCTAACCTGTATGTTTTTCAATGTGGCACAGAGACAAAAAGGAGTTTGCTCAAAGAGCCTTTTATACAGACTAATATCAAACCAGTAACTAATACAACTTCATATAATTTTGTCTTTTTTCTTTTTAGATGTATGATTGAAGAGTTGACTAAACAGCCAGCATGTGCTGTCAACATGTCATGTATTGCTGTAGGGCAGGTAGAGACGTGTCCACAACAAGGATGTGATCACTACAACAACTGCTGCCAGCTAAGAATGACTCATTACTTGACTCACTTTCACATTAGTTGTATTCAGTTCAAGTTTGTTTATACAGCACCTAGTTACAACAGCAGCCACCCAAAGTCACTTTGTTCTGCAAGCTAACAACCGCACGAAAACCCCAACAATCAGATGATTCCCTATGAATGAACTCTATGCAGCAGTGGGAGGGGAAAACTCTTGTAAGAGGAAGAAACTTCTGGCAGAACCAGCTATGGGTTGGGGGCAATGGGAAAGACTGGATGTGTAGCAGTGGGGAGAAAAAAGAGGTGACTGGAGAAGAAACCAGCGGATCACACAGAGTCTGAGCCTACGGGGTGTAACTAAGGGACGGTTCAGGGTCACCACAACTGACACAAAGACTAATCTTAAAAGTAGAGAGGGTGTCTAACTGGCCCAAATGGACACAAACGGTCTAATGGCTGAAGGCTGTTAGGACGTTTTTGTATGAGGAGAAAGCTTTTAAATTAAACTCTGTGATTAAGAGGGGGTAATGAAGAGAAGCCAGTACAGGAGAAAAATGCTCTATCTTTCTGCTCTGTTGCAGTACTGTCACTGCAGCTTTTTGGATTAACTGCACAGCCTGATAATAATGAATTACAGTAGCCCAGCCTAGAAGTAATGAATGCACAGACTAGCTTTTTGGCGTCAACCTAAGACGAGATGTTTCTGCGATATTGGGCAGATGAATGAAAGGCTGTCCTAAATATTTGTTAATGTGTGGATTGAAGGGCATATGCTGTTTAAAAACAACTCCTGGGTTCCCCACAGTGTTACTGGAGACCAAGATAATGCCATCCAGAGTAAGACATGCCTAGTTCAACTAGATGATTTGTGCCCCCTGGTTTCACAGATAAATAAAGCTTGGTATCATTTGCAAAGCAGTAAAATTATATTTTTCTGTTTTCTAATAATACTGCCTAGGGGAAACATGTATAATGTAAATAGCGTTGGTCCCAGTAAAGAACCCTGAAGTCCACGATTAACTTTTGCATGTGAAGAAAAGCCATTTACATCCAAAAATCTGAGTTTATCAGATGTGATTGAAACCACTGCTGCACATTTCCTTTAATACCAATCCTATTATTGGAAATATTAAAGATAATAAAGGAAAGTGCCAATTTTATTTAACCTCCTAGGACCTGGTGTCCACATATGTGGACATCACATTCTGGGTTGTCTAGACCAGCAGTCCCCACGGACCGATTTATGTCCGACAATATTTTACTGGCTGGCTTTAAGGTGTTGTGGATAAATACAACAAAATAAAACCAGTAACGGTACAAAAAAAGAAAATTTGTTCATAGCACACAGGAAAAGATCCAGGGAAACCGAGTTAACGATAAAAAATAACGATAAAAACTGATAAAAACCCTGAAAACCATAAATTTCACACCCGAGCCTCAACTCTCGCAGCCTAGTACCAAATGACTCCCGGGGATTGGGGACCGCTGGTCTAGATCACAATACTTAATTTTGCTCTATAAGGGCCTGATATCTCTTACGAGAACATTACACTGCAAATGTCGAATGTCCTCATATGTGGATATCAGACCCTTATAGAGAAAAATCAGGTAAAAAGATAATTCTTTGATTTTACATTCATCAGCTCAAGTAGCAAAGCGAAGTTAAAAATGCATGCCATGAAAGAGTTCAGGTCTTAGGAGGTTAAGGTAACAAACTGTATCAAATGATGCACTGAAGTCTTTGAAGTCTTTGAAGAAGTTTTCAATAAGAGAAAGGTTGGAAAAGCTCAATGAAACATTAGATAAGGCTTGGCACGTGGTGCCTAGGGGCAGCATGTTGCTGCTCTGGATGAAGTAGTTATTGGAGAGAGTTTGCAGAGGCTGATGGGAAGGCAACTGTCTAGATAAACATCAGTAAACAATAAGGTAGCTATAATTAATGAGGTACTTGTCTGAAGGTCGTAAATATTTTTTCCTTGAATGCTTTCAACGTTGTTATTGTGAAAAACAAAACATAAAGTTTGATGGAATTCTTGGGTAAAAGAGCTCCAAGGCGAATAGGTTTACTGCAGAAAAGCAACCTCGTTTTGTTCCTCTTTCTTTTATCAGTGAGAAACAGTAAGAAGTCTGCGATTTGTGAAGGTGTTTTTTCATACAGCAACAAATTATTTATCCAGGCTGATTGAGAATTATAGCAGCAAGGCAAACTTGTCAAATTTGTCCCTTTCTTTTCAAGAGAAGCCACGGTGTCCAGTATTGCATGAAGTGAGGCATGCATCGCTCCTAACAGGAGCAATAATGCAATATTTGCCAAAAATGCCACAAACTTTGCATATTGAATTGCTTCATGTATTTGTTGCTCTGCTTATCACTCATAACAGGTGCAAATTTATTCTGTCTCTAAGCTGGTAAACACTTGTCTGCTGGCTGGACTGAGAACAGGCGTTTTTACTTTTAGTCTGGTGCACTTTGCATGCAGTGTTTGCACAGTGAATAAACCAGACGAGTATGTTTGTATCAGACTAGACATGACAGTTCGTTTGTGAGTTCTCATACGCATGACTTTGCCAAAACTAACACGATTATGTTTATTAGTTTCGATGCTTATATGAAAAGAGAATGGATTTATGGTAGTGGCAAGAGGTGGAGGGATGAGATTCTAAACTAGCATGTTATAAAGAAAGTAATGTTTCAGAAATTAATGAAACAATAACAAGGAACAAAAAGGAATGAATACTTTGCAAGTAATATTACAGTGGCTCTAACATGATTTATCAAGGAAAACATTGGGTGTTAAGATTTAAACACAAGATTTAAGATTTAAAAATATTTTTTCCCATTACTTCCTCTGTCAGCTTCATTGTCCAGGATGCAAAACATATTCAGTTCAATTCAATTTTATTTATTACAGCGCCAAATCACAACAACAGTCGCCTCAAGGCGCTTTATATTTTAAGGCAGACCCTACAATAACACATTCAGAGAAAAAACCCAACAATCATATGACCCCCTATGAGCAAGCACTTTGGCGACAGTGGGAAGGAAAAACTCCCTTTTAACAGGTAGAAACCTCCAAGAGAACCAGGCTCAGGGAGGGGCAGGGCCATCTGCTGTGACCGGTTGGGGTGAGAGAAGAAGGACAGGATAAAAACATGCTGTGGAAGAGAGAGAGAGAGAACAAGTGTGATTCAATGCAGAGAGGTCTATTAACACATGTTGAGTGAGAAAGGTGACTGAAAAGGAAATACTCAATGCATCATGGGAATCCCCCAGCAGTCTACACCTATAGCAGCATAACTAAGGGAGGATTCAGGGTCACCTAAACAAATATAGAAAACATTTTACAATACATGCTGAAGCTAAGCATGGAAAATGATTGTCATTGTGACATATCAGCATGCCATCACACTGCCAGCTCATGCACCGTCTATCTATCATCAGCAAGGAATCCAATCTTTAAGTGATGACGTATGAACCCTGCTTCAGGGTCAAAACTACTCTGCGTTTATTAAGGCTGTTGTGTGTTTAACATGTTTTAATGCTTTGTATCTTGTTCTATTTAATCTGAACAAGCCCCTAAAAAAAGTCAGTGATCACTGTCAGCCTCTCTCAGTTTTATTACCACTGTTTATTTTAAAGCTTAGTTTTTAAAACCTTACGATGTCACTACAGCCCAGCACACACAGCAGTATATTAATGACTAACCTCGTATTGTGGATGGATGATCTCAGTTGTTCTCCTGACTGAAGTTTGGTCCATTTACAGCATCCTGCCATGCGATTGCATTTGTCTCTAACCATCGGGAACCCTCACATTAACTTTTATTGAGTGGAAAAAGTTAGCGTTCCTCCTCCAGCTTCACTGTGTTTATGTTATGCTAACTTAGCTGTGTATCTAGCGATCACGTAGCACATCATTATATACCAGCTAGCCCAACTTGAGTAACCCTACAAACGTCACTGCTGTTTAGTTTTCTGTCTTCACTTATGTTGGAAGTGATAGCAGAGCTGCACGTCTTAATTTGTTTCAGAAATCTCTCAGTCAGAACATGCTATATTATATTTAGATGGAAACTAGCGAGCTAACTTCCTGCTAACTTCTAACTCTGTTAAATTTAATAAATTCTGTTTTCATGGATGCCTGGATGTTAAACTTAATTGTTACACCTGGTAGAGCACCAACGCTGATCATTTTATTAAAAATGGCAGAATTTAGATAGTTTTCAACTCTCAGTAATGCCGCAGTGATCATTTGACTTTGGGACCTACAGCGTAGTTTGTATGGAGGACCACAAGAGCCACGCGTGTCGAAATAAAAAATCCTGTGCTTAATTAATGAATTGTAGAATAAAATCTGCATTTGTAAATTCATTTTTGAATTCCAATTTAATAAACTGATTTTTAAAATGCTTTTTAAGTCTTCATTTCAAAAAACATTTTTGAATTGCACTTTAATAAACTTCATTTCAAAATCCTTTTTCGAATTGCACTTTAATAAACTGCATTTCAAAAACCTTTTTCGAATTGCACTTTAATAAACTGCATTTCAAAATCCATTTCCCTTTCCTGTTCGCTCAGGTACGGTGGCCCCTAGAGACAAAGCACGTACAAACTCCAAAACACTTGCAAACTCCAAAACACTTGCAAACTCCAAAACATATGCAAACTCCAAAACACATGCAAACTCCAAAACACTTGCAAATTCCAAAACACATGCAAACTCCAAAACACTTGCAAACTCCAAAACACTTGCAAACTCCAAAACACTTGCAAACTCCAAAACACTTGCAAACTCCAAAACACATGCAAACCCCAAAGCACATGCAAATTCCAAAACACAACGGAAGTGCTCCAGGACGCTAGGGGCAGTGTTGAGCTTTTGTTACCTAGTAACTACACAAGCCAGGATGTACCAATGACCGGATTTGGGGTCTGCAGCCTTAAAGGCCGCATTTTAAGGCCGATTACCTCACAGCGACACGACGAAGGCTGTCCCAATTCAAAGGCTGCTCGAAATGCGGCCCTCAAATGCGTCCTTAATTTCCCTGAATTTTAAAGATGGGTCGGTGTAGCCTTCATGGCCCAACATATCCCAGATTTCATAGCGCGGCTGTGGTGTGGATAATTTTGCCGAAAAAAACGGCTGAAGCGGAGCCGCCGAAGAGTAAACTTTCAGAAGTAAGTACTGAATATTATGTCACTTATTTATGCGCAAATGTTTTTTATAATGAAGAACATTAAAACATTACTGTTGGCCACATGTCGGGAAAGTTATGTGACATTAGCGATGTTTGTACTAACTTGGTTTTAAAGCCTTTACTCCAAATTATACGCCGTTCAATAGTTGACTTTAATCTTACAGAGAATGTGATGATTTTATGGATAATTAAAGTCAGTCATATATCCACAAACACAACAGGCTGAAAGTCAGTGATGCTGCTCGGTTTGCAGTCCTGAATATCACGGCACAAGCAGGATTCACTGCACTGTTAATGTTAGCTATGTTATATTGCTGCCTCTGTTCGGTGGTGTCGAGCCAAATGGAGTTTAACGTGTGTTTGAACGAGCTGACGGTTCACTCGTTAAGCTGAAAGAAAGATGCTTTAATCACAGGAGTCACACATGTGTCCACTGTACCATCTGGGAACTCTTCTTGTTTCGTAATAACACAGTCCTCCTTCTTTTGTGCTGTTTTGTAGCAGTGTATACACCTGAGACTGTCACCTGTCTGTCTGTCCTGCACTCTCTCTCTTTTTCTTTCTCTCTGATTGTGTAATAAAAGTATGAACGTGTATTTATAAGTTACACTTGTGTTTGAATCCTGCAGCTTATCACGCATTTGATTTCCATGTGTGACAACTGCAAGTGTCCAGAGTGAGGACAGACTGAGGGACTCACTGCTGCACATCATCTGTGAGGCTTTGCACCCCTGATGATCCACCAGGACTCAGCAGTGTGTGAGGAAGAGGAGGAGGAAGAGCCAGCAGCAGCTGACAGATGGAGAGAATAGACAGACTGTTCCCTGTTTGTGAAGGACTGCTAGAAAAGTTTAACATAACTAATTGTCTGTCCTGAATCAGTCTTATTAGGTAATGTTCAAATAATTTTATCATTCCAGTGTTTGCAGTGTGGGAGAAAGTACTCAGGGCCTTCAAGTTACACACTATGAAAGGAAGAAACAAGTTTAATATTCAGAAACCTAAAGTATGTATCAGCAGCTGAATGGACCTAAAAGTAAATGTTTGTTTCAGTTCTATGAAGCTTTGAGTATTTTGGATTAGTAGCAGTACTGTGTTTGTTGCATCATATTGCTGTAATTGTTTATATGCTTTATATATTCTGAGGTAAGTTGATCTATAGTGTTACATCATATTCTATAATGATGCTATGTGTTTGTAGACTTTCTGCCCAGTTTGATCCATTTAGCAGAAGTCAGCCTGTTTAAGGCTCTGATATCTATTCTGTATGACTTAAAG
The DNA here is from genome assembly GCF_056152115.1 of Neolamprologus brichardi. NCBI lineage: Eukaryota > Metazoa > Chordata > Actinopteri > Cichliformes > Cichlidae > Neolamprologus > Neolamprologus brichardi. The sequence goes on along the minus strand of NC_142105.1, from coordinate 19,378,397 downwards.
CAGTTATGACATGGTCTGATATCTCACCCAATAAAGGAATATTCAGTATATCAGTCTACTCTTCATTTTATCAGAAACAGTTATCACAGCTCATATAATTTCTTTTTACACACGTATGTAAGCAATGAGCCAAATTTAGTAATGCCAACATACTGAAGGAACAACATTTCTCTCTTATATATGATACACCTATATATGCACTGTCAAAGATACTTGTCTTTGAGGGAAGATTTAAGGTGATAAGACCTATAAATAACTGCAACTTGAATCTGTACTGAGGCTCAGTATTTGACACAGAGTTCATGTTCACTGCTGTAATAGCTAATAATGATTAATATAATAACTATAATATTGGCCATATTATAGTTACATTACCAAAGTGATATGACTTTAGTCTCATGAACAACATTAGCTAATTGTTATTTACTAACTAATCTTAAATGACTGTTCAGTACAGAAATGAAGCCCAAAAATCATGTTTTACTGTCCTGTGGTCTCAACCTCAGATACTTATCAAATCACACAAAGCTCTTGTAGAAACAAACAAACAAATGAACAAAATATGTTTTCCTTCATTTCTGTCAAACAAAGTTGTATGACACGTTTCCAGCGGTTAGTATCATGGTTGCTAGGCAACCTGGGAAGCGCGACAGAGACTAGACCGTCCCATACAGACAAACTTGCCGTTTATTTTGCAAATCGAGCTCAACACTGCCCCTAGCGTCCTGGAGCACTTCCGTTGTGTTTTGGAATTTGCACGTGCTTTGGGGTTTGCATGTGTTTTGGAGTTTGCAAGTGTTTTGGAGTTTGCAAGTGTTTTGGAGTTTGCATGCGTTTTGGAGTTTGCAAGTGTTTTGGAGTTTGCATGCGTTTTGGAATTTGCAAGTGTTTTGGAGTTTGCAAGTGTTTTGGAGTTTGTACGTGCTTTGTCTCTAGGGGCCACCGTACTCAGGGATTAACATGTGGATTAGCATTTGGATTAGCAGTTGGATTAACAACTTCATTTTAAAAATCCTGCTGCTATTCAAATTAGCTACACCGTGGGATGTAAGGAGCTCTCTGATTGGTTGGTCAGACACAGGCTGTCTGCCAGCTTGGATTTTTCTAGCTCATCATAGCTTCGCCCTGCTAAGAAGCCTGTGTGCTTGTACAAAGGCCATTCGGCCTCGGGATTTACACTGGGCTCGACACAGATATGTGAAGAATGAAGGGACCCTGCAGCGAAACGGAGAGCCCAACCTCTGACTGAGTGCCTGTTTACAACGTCTGACCACCTGTGAAGGTAACGTGCTAACGTGGCTAACGCTAGCACCACCACACGTAGCCCCTTATTTTAAGGTCATCTTAGCTTGTGAAAGTTTTACGTCGCAGCTGTACGAGCTAGCTACGTGTTTTGTAAGCTGCTGTGCTCTTCACAAATAAAGCTGGAAGCAGCTCAGACTGTTAGAACCAGCCCTGAGGCCCGTTACATTTATACAGTGTTAGAGCAACGGCTGCAGCCTACAGCCTTTAAACTAGCGATTAAAATGCTGACAGTAAACTCGTCAGTCCAGATGTTACAGATGTTGTTAGATATTACTTTGTGATACTTGTGAGTTAAAACCACTGAGACAGGCTGATTAAAATAACAGCTTTCAGTTCTCTCATTCAGCATATAAAGACTGGAGATCACACTACTGATTTCAGTTCATTTAATATGTGAGTGCACAGATTCATTCTCAACTGGACATAAACGATGATCAAAGGTTGTATATATGATGAATTCATCAAATCCCAGCCTCTAACACAGTGCGCTGAATCTCAGCTTTGAATGTCCAGTATATTCTAATCAGTGCAATCTAAGCATTCACTGAACCTACAGTATCTACACCTGTGTGGTAAAGCTACAGATAATGAAATTTAATTATTAATACAATATACATCATGAGAAACGAAAGCTGAAATTGATTCAGTTTAGTACTTTTCTCTGTATGCTCTGTGATTATAAAGGCCTTAAATTCTGTGATATATACTGTAAATGATTTTCACAGAGGTCTTAAAGTACTTCAATCACTGCTGATAGTCTGGTTGTTTATATTTTCACATTTTTGTGTCTGTAGGGCTGTTTGATGACAATTTGGACTCCTCTGGGAGATGAGGACACACCCACACCTGTTCCATACTGCAGCCATTGATGGTGTTACGGCTCTGAGTCAGCTTTGGGCCATCAGACGCACACACTGGAAAACCACCACCTGGACTTCATGCAGGAGAGACGGCCTCAGTGATGATGGACTCTGCATCCTCTACTTTACCTCCTAATCTCTTTCTCTTTAACACACAATTAAAATCTTAGTGAGGAAGTCTCTAACTTGTACACATTTGTACTTTTACTTGTTTTATGAGTTATTTTTAAGAAGAGTAAAGTTATTCACAAAGTTTTTATTCTTCTGTATTTATTCTTTTGTATCATGTACCACAGTCATACTGAACTATACATACCTGGTGAATTTGAGAAAAAAAAATCATATATGAATGAATCATTCAGCTTCAGCAGTATTTCTATTCATCTTATGAATTCCAGTCTAATGTCAATTCACTGTTTGAGTTCAGTCTTGGTCTTAAACTCCAGAGAATACCACCTGGTTCAATTTTTTCATCTGATTATTGGGAAAACAGTTTTCTTCTGAGAGATGCTGCTAGAGCTGAAACAGAGCCCAAAGAAACGACAAAGTTTAGTCCCTCTGGAGTTCCATGGAAAATTGTTTTATCACTCACTCAGGTGACTTCTCCAGTGTCACGGATGAGTGATGAATGTATCTCCCACTGGAAACCATTGTGTCCAGTTAAAGTCAATCGACATTTTTAAGGAGAGTTGTTAGATGCTGTGCTCATGAGGACAATGGGTTTTAAACTTGCAGCACAACACAAAGCTGAAATACTGGATCAAAGATCAAAACAGATTGAGCAGAATTAGGTCAAAATGTAATATCCTGATATGACACATCACACATGATCCAGCATTGTTCTAAGAATGCAAACTTTCTTATTGGAAGTTTCCACAGCTGCCAGAAAGGGACAGATTTCTGGCTGGTCTTAATGAGTGGTCGTTGCTCTCTTGTTTTCTCTGGAATTGCTGCACGGAGGATGTAACACCCATGATAAGCGCTGAGGTGTGTGTCCTTGTCAGAAATCAGCAATGCTCAGCTTCCAGGTAAGGAGAAGTGGAACCAGAAGATATTCAAATGCATCTCTCCACAGCTGCTGATGAATTCTACAAAAACAGTTTGTTAAAAACATTTGTAGGTGAATCACCACTGATTTATCAATGACATCCATTTACTCAAAAATTACTGACAAGTGGATAACTAGAATATATAGTTTATAATTTCAACAATGTACTGTAAAAAATGGAACTTTATATGACAAATGTGGTGTGGTGCTTGTGGAATTTTTAACAAGGACCCTACAAAACTTTACAGTACTCATGCTGCCACACTTCTGATGGCTAGGTGTGCAGTTCCTGCTTTAAATGCATTCACTTTTAAGATTAAGAAATCTGATAAGAGGCCAGAAATGTTTGAACTTGCTTATGAACCTAAATCACTGAGTCTCTCCTGCATGAAGTCCAGGTGGTGGTTTTCCAGTGTGTGCGTCTGATGGCCCAAAGCTGACTCAGAGCTGTAACACCATCAATGGCTGCAGTATGGAACAGGTGTGGGTGTGTCCTCATCTCCCAGAGGAGTCCAAATTGTCATCAAACAGCCCTACAGACACAAAAATGTGAAAATATAAACAACCAGACTATCAGCAGTGATTGAAGTACTTTAAGACCTCTGTGAAAATCATTTACAGTATATATCACAGAATTTAAGGCCTTTATAATCACAGAGCATACAGAGAAAAGTACTAAACTGAATCAATTTCAGCTTTCGTTTCTCATGATGTATATTGTATTAATAATTAAATTTCATTATCTGTAGCTTTACCACACAGGTGTAGATACTGTAGGTTCAGTGAATGCTTAGATTGCACTGATTAGAATATACTGGACATTCAAAGCTAAGATTCAGCGCACTGTGTTAGAGGCTGGGATTTGATGAATTCATCATATGAAATATGAAATGAAGTTTATTAAAGTGCAATTCAAAAATGTTTTTTGAAATAAAGACTTAAAAAGCATTTTAAAAATCAGTTTATTAAATTGGAATTCAAAAATGAATTTACAAATGGAGATTTTATTCTACAATTCATTAATTAAGCACAGGATTTTTTATTTCGATGCGCGTGGCTCTTGTGGTCCTCCATAGCTGATGGTGGTATTGGGGGTGTCCACGTACACTGAGCCACATTTCTTTCTTGTAATTTCTTTAAGCAGCCTCCAGGAATAGTTCACTCTTAAAAACAAGTTTTCAAACAGCTATTTGAAAGGGTCTAAAATGCTCTTTAGACTGGGTCTTGCTACAAAAAACGTTTTCAGTTCATTTAATCTTTGTCTCTGTTTTCCTGTGACAAATGACCTCAGTCACTCACATATGCTGTATGGATGAGTGGCTGTTGAGAAAGTCTTAAACCCACAGTCTGCATGTTCTGCACAGTCACATTTTGAGCAATCGCACACACACGTCCTTCTAGCTGTCTTCATTTCAAAACAAACTTTTACGGTGGCCCTGAGAGGCCAAACGGACTGCAACTTCAGAAAACACTTGCAAAAAGAAAAATGCTGCAAAAAGAAAAAGGCTGCAAAAAGAAAAACACCTGCAAAAAGAAAAACACTTGCAAAAAAAAATGCTGCAAAAACAAAAACACCTGCAAAAAGAAAAACGCTGCAAAAAGAAAAACGCTGCAAAAAGAAAAACGCTGCAAAAAGAAAAATGCTGCAAAAAGAAAAACACCTGCAAAAAGAAAAATGCTGCAAAAAGAAAAACACCTGCAAAAAGAAAGACGCTGCAAAAAGAAAAACGCTACAAAAAGAAAAACGCCTGCATAAAGAAAAACGCTGCAAAAAGAAAAACACCTGCACAAAGAAAAACACTGCAAAAAGAAAAACACCTGCACAAAGAAAAACACCTGCAAAAAGAAAAACACTGCAAAAAGAAAAATGCTGCAAAGAGGAAAAACGCTGCAAAAGCACACAAAACACAATGGAAATGTTTCTGGGAAGACAATAACCCAACGGACCAGTTGCACGAACCAAAACATGTATGTATGGCTATATCGCAATTCAGGGTCTGCAGCCTTAAAGTACGCAGCCTTAACGGTCCTCAAGGGCCGCATACTCAAAGACCGCTGAGGCCGGAAGTGCGAGGCTTGTGAAATGGGACGGTCTAGCCTCCGTTGCGCTGCCCAAGTTGCCTAGCAACCATGATACTAACAGCTGGAAACGTTTTATACAGCATTGTTTGACAGAAATGAAGGAGAACATATTTTGTACATTTGTTTCAACATGAGCTTTGTGTGATTTGATAAGTATCTGAGGCTGAGACCACAGGACTGTAAACATGATTGTTGGGCTTCATTTCTGTACTGAACAGTCATTTAAGATTAGCTAGTAAATAACAATTATCTAATGTTGTTCATGAGACTAAAGTCATCTCACTTTGGTAATGTAAATATAATATGGCCAATATTATAGTTATATTAATCATTATTAGTTATTACAGCAGTGAGTTTGAACTCCGTGTCAAATACTGAGCTTCAGTAAAGATTCAAGTTGCATTTATTTATATTTCCTATCACCTTAAATCTTCACTCAAAGACGAGTATCTTTGACAGTGTATCTATAGATGTATTATATATAAGAGATAAATATTGTTCTTTTAATATGTTGGCATTACTAAATTTGGCTCAATGCTTACATATATGTGTAAAAAGCAAATGTACGAGCTGTGATAACTGTGTCTGATAGAATGAAGAGTAGACTGATATATGAAATATTCCTTTATTGGGTGAGAAAATCAGACCATGTCAAAACTGCTTTAAGTCATACAGAATAGATATCAGAGCCTTAAACAGGCTGACTTCTGCTAAATGGGTCAAACTGGGCAGAAAGTATACAAACACATAACATCCTTATAGAATATGATGTAACACTATAGATCAACTTACCTCAGAATATATAAAGCATATAAACAATTACAGCAATATGATGCAACAAACACAGCAGTACTACTAATCCAAAATACTCAAAGCTTCATAGAACTGAAACAAACATTTATTTTTAGGTTCATTCTGCTGCTGATACAAACTTTAGGTTTCTGGACATTAAACTTGTTTCTTCCTTTCATAGTGTGTAACTTGAAGGCCCTGAGTACTTTCTCCCACAATGAAAACACTGGGATGATAAAATTATTTGAACATTACCTAATAAGACTGATTCAGGACAGACAATTAGTTATTCTAAACTTGTCCTTCACAAACAGGGAACAGTCTGTCTATTCTCTCCATCTGTCAGCTGCTGCTGGCTCTTCCTCCTCCTCTTCCTCACACACTGCTGAGTTTGTCCTGGTGGATCATCAGGGGTGCAAAGCCTCACACTCTGGACACTTGCAGTTGTCACACATGGAAATCAAATGTGTGATGAGCTCCAGGATTCAAACACAAGTGTAACTTATAAATACATGTTCATACTTTTATTCCACAATCAGAGAGAAAGAAAAAGAGAGAGAGTGCAGGACAGACAGGTGACAGTCTCAGGTGTATACACTGCTACAAACAGGAGGATTTAGTGTTTGTGTTATTACGATTGCTAAACAAGAAGAGTTCCCAGATGGTACAGTGGACACATGTGTGACTCCTGTGATTAAAGCATCTTTCTTTCAGTTTAACGAGTGAACCGTCAGCTCGTTCAAACACACATTAAAGTCTGTTTGGCTCGACACCACCGAACAGAGGCGGCAATATAACATAGCTAACATTAACAGTGCAGTGAATCCTGCTTGTGCTGTGATATTCAGGACTGCAAACCGAGCAGCATCACTGACTTTCAGCTTGTTGTGTTTGTGTATATATGACTGACTTTAATTATCCACAAAATCATCAGATTCTCTGTAAGATTAAGGTCGACTATCGAATGGCATATAAAGTAAAGGCTTTAAAAAAAAGTAAACGCTGAAGGTACAAACATCGCTAATGTCACATAACTTTGCCGGCATGTGGCCAACAGTAATGTTTTAATGTTCTTCATTATTAAACATTTGCACATAAATAAGTGACATAATAGTCAGTACTTACTTTTGAAAGTTTACTCTTTGGCCGCTCCGCTTCTACTTCTTTGAAGTGTCTCCCAGTACCAGTGCACTTGTTAGCATGTTTTGGTTCGTGCAACTAGTCTGTCGGGTTATTGTCTCCCCAGAAACATTTCCGTTGTGTCTTGTGTGCTTTTGCAGCGTTTTTCTTTTTGCAGGTGTTTTTCTTTTTGCAGCGTTTTTCTTTTTGCAGCGTTTTTCTTTTTGCAGTGTCATGGTCCTGAGTCTGCCGACTCAGTGTTTTGTGTTTCTTTGTGCATTTGTTGTTGAGTATGTATTCTGTTATTATTTGCCATTTGTTAGGGTTCTGTTCTGTGCCTGCCCTGGTCCCACTTCTGTGTTCTGTCTGTCTATGGTGTCACACTGTCTGCGTGTGAATCTGTCTAAGTTTAGTGTCTCGTCTAGTTCTCTGTGTCTCTCATCTCCTAATTACCTGGTGTGTATTTATACTGCGTGTCTGCCTGTGCTCCTCGTCGTGTCGTCTGTGTTTCTCGTAGAATCTTCTGTGTACTCAGCATTATTCCGTTTTCACCGTGTCTCTCTGCTCCTCGCCCCGTGTCCTCCTTTTGTGTTAGTTTTCCCAGTTTAGGTTTGTGTTTCAGTTCTGCCCGCTTCTTGGTTATTACTCACTGTAAATAAATCTCACTTGCACCTCCACCACTGGCTGCTATTTGGATCCTCCTTCTCACCTCCACACGACTGCCGCCCCAGCCGTGACATGCAGGTGTTTTTCTTTTTGCAGCGTTTTTCTTTTTGCAGGTGTTTTTCTTTTTGCAGCGTTTTTCTTTTTGCAGGTGTTTTTCTTTTTGCAAGTGTTTTCTGAAGTTGCAGTCTGTTTGGCCTCTCAGGGCCACCGTATGAACTTTATAATTTACGATAATCTGTTAGTAGAAGCTGCAAAACACTGGACTGAAAGAACACTCGGCTAGTCTACACAATGAGCAGATTTACTAGTAAAACTCTTGAAAATGTGCCTCTTGGTTGGCGGATTTATTTGAATAAATGAAATGTTAGGGAAGATGAAGAAACCCAGGATATATTAACTGTGTACAATGTAACAGTAGTTACATCTGACTGATAAATATATGATAAATAATATCAGTGATGATCTAATCAATGATTTGATTAGAATCTGCATGACCATTTAGGTTAACATGCTCATGATGAGACTCACATACTTCAAGGACACTTGACTTAATACAATTCTAAAAACATCAGGATGTTAGAACAAAGGACTCCCACGACTGATGAGCATCTGGAATCCTCTTGAGCAGCTGGTCTAGATGTTTACTGACCGCTGTCAAAGAGGAGGTAATGCTACACATAGGTAAACATGACTGAGCTGTGTTACTGGCAACAAATTCAAAGTAAGCTCCTATTTTTTCCTAAAACAGTTCATTGTCTCATTTGAAACACTTGATATGTGCTCTCTTGTGAATAAAATATGAGGTTATTACATTTGGAAATCCGTGCATTCTGATGTATTTTGATTTTAAACAACATTTCAACTTTGTTTTTTACAATCGTGGTTATAAAAATGTTGACACAGATGTAGACTAGATACACTTTCACACAAAGTGTGTCCTCATATCTTTACTTCCACTGAAAGTGGCCTGTAAGTTGTTCTGCTTTTGCAGGATGCTACAAACAGCGCTTACACAATGTTAACGGCTCAGATAAACAACAGTTTCCCCATGAATATTTCTTTTGTATGATTTTGGTTTTATTGCTTTTTATACACTATTAGATTTATCTGTTTGTTTGTTTTTTCATTTGTTTGCATGCACTAAACTAGTCTGGTTTCGTCTTTGTTTGTCAGGTGTTTTGTGGTAAATATGGTAAAAATATGAAACAACAATGCTGAGTGTCATATAACCCTACATACTCTGCATGAGGACTATAACAACTAGCAGGGGGTCATCTGAAAGGACCGTATTCTTACATATGTGCAGCATACACTCTGGCTTAAATTCTTTATCATAATGTGTAAAATGAAGCTATACCATTCAAATATGTGTCACTATTTCCACTGACCCAAAGCATCCCGGATGTTTGAAATAATATCTCTAGATCAGTTAACAAGAACTCTGTATACATGCACAAACAATGTCAGCGACCAGAAAACCACAAAGCTTTACATGGTGTTTGTTTCCTATGAGTGTTCTGGCAGGGTTCTGTCTCAGAGGTAATTGCTGAGGTAAGTGGTAATTTCAGAGATAAAGTGACCTACATAAACATCTGCAGGATAGCACCGGCTCTGCAAAAGCCCACAGAATGGACCATTTTTAAAGTCAAATATCACATCAATCATATGAAGACGTTCTTTCTCATATGATTTGAAACAGATTTGAGTTTCAGGGGATCACACATATATTTAACGGTGATTTGAACCTCAACAAATCTCTCTTTAATCTATAACAGCTATATTTTGCAAATTATGGAGGTGAATAATGACAGACTCAACAGTGTAACACTGGTTTAAAATGATTTAATCAAATTAATGTGTATTAGTTAATGATGAGGAATGGCGGCTGCTCTCATTTCCATGAAAGGACTGGAGCTGCTGTGAAGTCAGAAGTGTTGTTGGGCCCATTTCAAGTATGTAGGGTGGCTACATCCAATAAACAGAAGTTGACAGGAGTAATATCTAAATCTGTGACTACTTCCAAAAGAAGTCATGGATTCTTCTAGCATTAATGGTTATCACAAAAGAGGTCTGTGTTCCAGTTTACAATGCAGCGACTGCTTTAAACACCGCTTTGGTGTTTTTTTTAAAAATGTGAGCATTAACCCACAGATAAGTCAGCTGTGTCAGTGCTTTCTGTTTTTTAGTGGGTTATTTTTTCCCCCAATCATTGCTAACCCAGTGTAAGCCACATACCTAGCATCAAACCTAGCAACTAGCTAGTGAATGTCCATCTGTTCTTGTCCATCCATCTATTTTCTTCCGCTTATCCAATTCAGGGTCATAGGTGGGTGGCTAATGGAGATGGATTTGTCGCAAAGCCCTGCCACACGGGACAAACGCTAGGAAGAAGAAGAGGTGGGTGGCTAACACAGAGCGGCAGACAACTGCACATACTAAAAGTAAGTGTTGGGGAGTAACGGAATACATGTACCGGCATTACGAAATGTGAGTAACTTTATTCTGTTACAGTTACTGTTTAAAAGGGTAGTATTCAGAATGCAGTTACTTTGTTGAAACAAAGGGATTACATGGTGGTCTTTTCCTGTTTCACATGTTGGGCCATGCTCTCTCTATTTTTGGTAATTCCACGCCGGTGGAAACCCAAACAAAACACGCATTAAGACGCTCGAATGCCTGTGTCTCAATCTCGCAGCCCATGACACCCTTACTTGCGGCCTGCATATTGACGTAATGAAATATTTTTTTGAATTATTGTTCAAAAAATTATTTAATATGAAGGCAATAGGCAGAGTGTTACAGGCATAGAGAATGTAGCCTCATGGGCAGTGTAGCCCAGTTGTAAGTAAGCTATTAAGACTTGACTGTACACTGTGTTCGTGTTTTCCTCCGAAACAATAAGTTCCACTGGAGCAGCCTTTCAACGCCTCTCTCTGTCTCTTGCTAGCAAAGTTGACCCAGACAACAAAGTAAAGCCCGACACGGAACCCGACGTATTAGCCAGAGGTCTCTTTACTACGGTTCAGAGCCGCGGATCTGTTTTATATACACGCGGAATAGTTTTCTATACGAGATCGCTGCAAAAAGTGCAGCCTTACCTAATGTCCACCCTACTGTTACTCATTTATATTAAGATTTAAAAATCTAGTTGGTATTGGTATGGCAAGTAACCCTCAGTGATAGTAATAAATCACACAGCAATAGGACATTCATGTGGTTGTAAAAAGCATGATAATATATTAAGTAATCCAGAATATTCAGAATACGTTACTCTGAGTAACGTAATGGAATACGTTACAAAATACATTTTGGGGCATGTATTCTGTAATCTGTAGTGGAATACATTTCAAAAGTAACTTTCCCAACACTGCTAATATTCACACCTAAAGCCAATTTAGAATCATCAGCTAGCCTAGCATGCATATAGATGTGCATATAGCATGCATAGCCTTGCAAGCACATTGACGTTCTTGTGCTGAGGCAGCAGAGCTAACCATTGTGTTGCCCTATGACCGTCGCAGAGAATTTAGCAAGGAAGACTAAAACTAAAACTGATATGCTGATAGCGCTCAAACACAGGCTAAAAAGTCAAATCTATCTAACTTGTGTAGCTAATAAAGCTTAATTTAATCCATCTATCTGTAGCTATTCATATATTTAACTGCGGATTTAGCATGGAGGGCTTGATCTTATCCCAGCTGAAAATGGGTAATAAACAGAATACCTGCCACTCAAGTCATGGTCACACCCGCAGCCAATTTAGAAATACCAAGTAAACTGTTACACATGTCTTTGGGTCACTGTAGGAAGCCAGAACACCTGGAGAGAATGCACACAGGCGCAGGAAGAACATAGCAATTAGCAGTTACTCAGCTGTGGCAACCGTGGTATTGGGGGAAACAAGGCTCGTCTTTTTTGTCTTTTCCAAAGAGCTACAAATTAGCTGGAAATGCTGAGGCGAGACAGCAAAAGAGCTCTGTGTAAATGAGCAGTCAGTCTTGTAAAATTCTGAGTAAATGAGGTAAATCTGGGATAATACACTCAACATGGTAAGCGTCTCCACTTCCCACCCACATTGGACTGTTTTATTGCATTTTGTAGATCAATACAATTATGATCCACAAAGAAACCACAGTTCCGAATCCACAAAGTGCACTCGAGTTCATCACCAGTTAACAGTTTTCAAGTGCACGCTCACAGATGCAAACAGATAACGCTAATCTGTCGAGCAAGTGTTTTTGAGTCTGCCACTGCATATGTGCACTTTGATGTACTGATTAATGCTCTAGATGCAAATCCAGATTTCTCAATGCGCCATTAAGTTTTGCGATGGCAGAGGAAAGCATTTGTTGCCAACATTAAGAGTCAAATCTCATTGAGGTCACACAAAGAACGGCTACATGTGGTAAACGCTAAACACTTTGTACACTTTTAAGTTTCTGGCGCTCCTATTTCGTGGAATGTAATGACTCAGAAAAACAAACAAACACACAAATGTCCTCTCAACATCTTTCAACGTCTTAAAAGACCTGCCCCCACCTACCCGTCATTACTCCCTGCGTTTGGCGCTAATGCACTTTCAAGCTAATACATAATGTAACAGACGCCTTTGTTTTTCTATGCTTGTGCTGAACCACTAAATAGGTTATAGATGAATTATCTTGGCTTCCATCCCAAAGGCTGTGAGAATGAGTTTGCCCATTTCCACTGCAGCATCCGCACTCCATTAACTTAGTGTAAACCACGCTCATTGGCAATATACAGAGGAAATGCAGCACAACAGCTGTTGATGATGTGCTTGTGTTTTCCTTCTTTGGGTTAACCAACTATCTCTGCATCTCCTTTCTTTATAGCTAATCATCATCATCACCTGTGTCAACCCGAGTTCCAACTTGTTGTCGACATGTTCAGATGAAACAGCTGCGCTAAACTCTCCAGTTTACTCGACAGCTGCATCCTAAACAACGTGTTCATTACAAAGCGAATAGACATAAGCTGTCACCTAAAGCAAAGACTTTAAATGTTTCTATTTCCCAACACTTTTCATGCAGTACCCAGTGAAATTAGACACTATGTACACAATCTGTTGTTAGAAATTGCTGTGTCAACAAGGTGTCAGACTCGAACAGGTCAGGCAGGCTGATACAACCATCTGAGGGAGAAATATGAGAAAATAAATAAAGAACAGATGGTGTTTGCATTGCACCAGGAAAGTGTGAAGTGAGTGGAAAATATGGGTTTAGGGTGTGTGTTCAGCAGAAGCAGATACTGGCCTATCAGGATAAACCAGTAAGTGGCAGTAAAAACAATATTAGTAACAAATTTTGGCAAATGAAAGCACAATATTGCCTACAGTGAAGAAGTAAAAAAAGATCACCTTTACAGTGGATTCCCCCCACCTGCATCTGTGCACGAGCTAAAGTGTTTGTGATGTCACTGAGTTTGATGTGACTGTGCTGCGTGGTTAAAGGGAAAGACCAGCCCCACTTCGACTTGCTTTCAAAGTGAGCCTCTGAAGACGCAGCATCATTCCATTACTGTGACAACATCTGGTAGATGAAGCAGGCAGTCGGTCTGAGGCAGCATTGTGATTGCGGACGTCAGGCAGGAGTGAAGATTGACATACCAGCCGTGGTTTTTGAAAACAAGAATTCACCGGTAAGGAGAACATGCCTTAGCTGGAGTTGAATCTGCTGGAATGTGGGTTTTTATTATTTTATTTTATTATCTAACAGCTGTGGGTGACAGAGAAAGCGCTCAGCAGCGTGTAGGCTTATTGTTAGAAGTTACCACTCATTGTCTGAGCGGTGCAAATAATGTATTTGTTAATTTAAAGAGTACTTTGAGAACGTCTTTCAATCAAAAGTGAAAGAGCAACAGAAAGTCTGTTAAATGAAACTGAATCAATAAGTTTTTAGCTTCACAGTAGTGAATGTGCATTACAGTTACGCTCAGGTGCACGGTGAGTTATGTAACACATATGCACGCTCCTTAATAATTTATCGCCTGCACAATGCTAAATGAAACAATTTGCCCTCTAGTGAAGTGGAGTCTGACAGAATGGGATCCATCTGTTAATAATGAGTCTCTGACAAGTGCTCACAATGAACAGTGTCTCAACATTTCACAAGAACTGCATCTAAAAGAGACATTAGCTTATGAAACCAAAAACAGAAGCTTTACCATGTGACAGGATGGAGGTTGAAAGTGCTTATCTGTTTTCGGTGTTTCTTCCAGAATTGCACGACAGGCTCACAGACTATCTGAGAAACAATCTACCACATTGGGGTTACAGCACTTTACACAGCTCTGCGTTTTTGTTTTCTCATATGCATATTTTCTGGGGGCCTGAACCACTTTCATTTACACATTTTTATGCACTCTCATAATCTGCTTTCCCTCTGTCTCAGCAGCTACACAAATGGAGAATGTGACAGGTGGTTTGCAGGACAACTCCAGTCGGTGCGAGTCCATCGATGACTTCCGTAACCAGGTCTACTCAACAGCATACTCCCTCATCACTGTTCTAGGCCTGGTTGGGAATGGCTTTGCCCTGGTGGTGCTTATCAGAACGTATCGCCAGAGCTCGCCCTTTCACGTCTACATGCTGAACCTGGCTGTGTCTGATCTGCTGTGCGTTATGACGCTGCCGCTGCGAGTTCTCTACTATGTCAGAAAGGGAGACTGGCACGAGGGGGACTTTCTCTGTCGTATCAGCTCTTACGCCCTCTATGTAAACCTCTACTGTAGTATTTACTTCATGGCAGCTATGTCTTTCACGCGTTTCTTGGCTATTGTTTTCCCTGTGCAGAACCTGCGGCTGGTGACAGAGAACCGTGCACGCCTTGTTTGTGGTGCTATCTGGGTAGTGATCTGTCTTTTATCCTCACCCTTCCTGATATCTGGCCAGAAGTTTGATCCGGTAACAAATAAAACCAAATGCTTTGAGCCACCTCCACCCGGGAAAAGCTTGAAAAAACTAATCGCGCTGAACTATGTGTCGCTGATGGTGGGCTTTGTCCTGCCCTTTCTGGTCATCATACTTTGCTACGCTGGCATAGTCCGAACCCTGCTTTCCCGCACCCACGCTGCCCGCCGTCAGCGGGGCACAGGCACCAGAGCCATCCGGATGATTGTCATTGTCCTGCTGACCTTTCTGGTCAGCTTCATGCCTTACCATGTGCAGCGCACCGTGCACCTGAACTTTCTGTCTCGGGGGGACACTACCCACTGCGAGAACGTTTCCATGCAGAAGTCGGTGGTGGTGACGCTGTGCCTGGCTGCTGCCAACTCCTGTTTCGATCCACTGCTTTACTTCTTCTCTGGGGAGGGTTTCCGCAGCCGGCTGTCCTCGCTGCGCCAATCCATGAAGGCAAGCACCATGCAACGCACAGACAGGCGAAAGCCCATCACAGCTTCAGAGTCAGGGGAAAACCAACAGCTGAAGACCAGTTAAATGGCACCATGAAGACAAGTTGTCAACAAGAACATTTTATCAGGCTTAGACAAAAGACAGACGTTTAAAAATGTTGACAGTTTTAAGTATTTAAACAGAAGGATGATCCTCACGTAAGTTGATATTTATCATCTCAAAGTATTTGTTAAATATTTAAGTGATTTTATGTATTTCCAGTATAATGTAACCTGTCGTGATCTAAAGGTTGTGGTCTAAATGCAAATATATATGTTATGTCACTGCATGAATGTATTTATATGATGGTGTAGTAGGCTATTACTTTTTATTGAAGGTTAAAGAAGGTCAAGGTTCGAACTTTGTAACTTGCATATGAAGGGTTAACCTCTGCCTCATGGTGAATACTGTAGAAAGAGCAGTGTGGTAAAGACTGTGGGTATTTATTTTCCTTTGTAATTATTCTACTCTATTCTGTCGCTTTTATTTTTCACATTTCTTTGTGGAAACATTACTTTGATTTCTGTTTTTTCAGTATGAGTTATCATCATTTCCTGTCTTAGTTTATGTGTTTTGGTTTACTCTGAGATTTCTACACATTTTAGACATTATTTTTCTTTCTTTTTATAAATGTATTAATAGTAATAGATATTTCACATTTTTACAGTATAATCTGGAGGAAGGTTTGTGGATTTAGAGGGTACATCTAAAGCAATAGTTGACATTTTGGGAGATTAAGAACGTACTCATGTGAAACTGCAGCCACATGACTGGAAGAGGGAGTAAATAGCTTGCATGTTGCTCTCCACAGGTAACACATCCACCTACAAGTGTCTGTGCACATATTTAATCCCTTTAATGTTTACAGCTTTAGCTTTATGCTGAATTAAACGTCACTTTCACAAAGCAACATGAGAATGGTGCCACTCTTTTTACTACCTGACATTAGCA
Organism: Neolamprologus brichardi; assembly: GCF_056152115.1. Lineage (NCBI taxonomy): Eukaryota > Metazoa > Chordata > Actinopteri > Cichliformes > Cichlidae > Neolamprologus > Neolamprologus brichardi. The sequence continues at coordinate 19,362,163 of NC_142105.1, read as the reverse complement.
AAAATAAGCAACATTTATTACCCAAAATGTCGAACTATTCCTTTAAACACATGGAAATATGTTGCTGTATTCAAGCAATTTTTCAAGCCATGTATAATAACTGTATTAATAAAAGATTCTGTACATGTTTGTTCAAAGTGATCGTATGTCATAAAAGTCTATTAAATTCCCACAGCCCTTAGGAGCAGCTACACCCTCTGGCCACTGGGGGTCAACACCAGTACAAATATTGTTAGTTCTTGCGTACAGCTCATTGTCTCCCTTGCCATACTATGTTTTTAGAAAAACAATGAGCCACTGTTTTCATGTCTAGAAACTGTGGAGGTCTTTCACAAATTGAATTTGTGAGAAATATATAAGTCATATGATCATATGTATGGTATGTGAGCATACAACCCCAGTTCCCAAAATAGGTGGGACGCTGGATGATCATCTGATTTGTGTCCTCTTTTATCGACATTTTTGTTTTTTTGTTTTGTTGATTTTTGTGTGGCTTGTTTGTTTGTTTTGTTGTTGTTGGGTTGTTTTTGTGTGGTTTTGTGTGTGTTTTGTTGGGATTTTTTGTTTTTTTGGAGTGATTTTGAGGGTAAGTAAAGGTTAAGAGCATATTTCATCCTTCCATAAACCCACAACAGCGATAAATGAATTATGCTTCGGGGGTAATTTAGAAATACAAAACAGTGAGAGAAGATGAGACTGCTGAGGCTGACCCTGCTGATTAGAACATAGAAGGCCACTGTATTACCGCTTCATACACAGATAATATCAAGCACATGATCGGCTCCCCCCTCCATTGGCACAAAAAGCTGTTTGTCTCAGTCTGGAAAACAGGAGCTATCTATCCCATAACAGTATTAGTGTACCTCACAGCAAGGATGCTAGCTATACAGGAAGCAGAGAAAGTCCCTGCTTGATTCTTACTTGCTTCTAAAGAGGGTATAGATAATTGTGCACTATTCATTGCAGGAAGTCACTCACATAGCTTTATTCAATTCATGCTGCAGATTCATTCTTATTTAATTGATTTAGCCTTCATTTATGTATCATACTTATTTCTAGCTCTGCATTGTTTTTCTGGGACAATCATTTCATTCATTAAACTCTGCTTAAGGCTATTTGAGGCCCACCTTACTAAAGACAGTGTTGTCTATGATTGGCCAGCATCTGGAAGCACGGTGAGGGGCAGAAATTGGGGCTTGTAAAAACTGTTTTATTGTTGGAAAGGTTTGAAACCTGTAAACCTGCTAAGTAACATGATTTTCTATTAATATTTGAATTCTAATTAATATTTTTCCAGGTTGGACACGCTTAAAAAAAATCTTGACAGATTTCATCTGTTAAATGTAACAGAATATTCCTGTTATTTTTAAGTACATGAAACAGCAATAAAATAAAAAAAAATTAAAATTACCATAAAATTAGCTTTATTTTTTTTCAAGACAAAATTATATAATATTAAAATACAATTACAAATTTAACATAATATCAGAAGAGGCTATTTTTTAAATAGAAAAAACGTAAACTAATTTTACAGATGTTATTCAACTAAAATAATAAAATTCTGGAAAAGTATCAATAATAGAAAAGTCATGGATCATTTTAAAAATTTGTTTTTAATAAATACAAAAATTTGATGACTTTGAGCAATAAATGCCTGTGGAATCATCCATCTTTGATCATTAAAAATATACTAAATATAAAAGATGACTTTAGAGATAACTCATTAAACTTCTATGATTAAAATATTAATTATTATGTAACACTAAAAATATCTAAATATTTTGTAATTTCTTAGTCTTTTTGTAAAAAAAAATTTAAATCAGGATCATTCAGCAACAATCACATTTTGTATTTAAACTTTGAACAGAAACACAGTGTGTAGAGAGACTCTTCAGTTTTATTTATATATGCTAAATCACAGCAAAAGTTGCCTCAGCATGCTTTATATTGTAAGGTAAAGATCCTACAATAACACACAGATATATCAACAAAAGTTAAATTTCAGAGGATGCAGGAAATGAACTGACCTGACATGTTGAGGCAGTTAAAGATTCGTGGACATTTACAGAGCGACACTGTGGAATTTTTAACTTTTTGCAGAGAATTTTAACACTTAACCATCAACAAGTGAAACATTTGTGGGAGAAATTGGGCCATTTATAACTTGAACCAGATGAAGAATGACAAACAGACCTTACAAGTCTGTAAGCCACCAACCAGTGCTAATGTTCACTATTGAATAAGTACCATGGATGCAGCAGCTAATGTTGAGGGAGGAAAATGGGCCGTTCACAGCCAGCAATGAGCACGATGCATCTGCAACTCAAGCTCCAGCCTGGCAGTAAATATCTATGAGCAATCACACTGTCTATTGTTTACATATACCTAAGGTGTCAGCTAACCATTAAACTAATGAAACCAATTCTTTTCTTTCATGGTGTTTATATAAGTTTATATAAAAGTAGAATATGGTGGCGTAGTGGTCAGCATTTAGCACTATGCAGTTAGTGAGGTTAGGCTAATTGAGGGTGATTTGCCCATAGGTGGGTGTCTATTTCGATAACAAATGTTACCATTCTGGAATTCAAGAATTGCAAGAACTGCTCCTTGACATCACTTTGGAGGAAGGGGAAACAGACTTACTTTTACAACATGTGTAAACACTCACTCTGCTAGATGAGAAACACTTGGAGGAGCTTCCTGGGAGAGCTGTTTCTGTGTCAGGCATTTAGCCTTTCAGTCATATTTTCAAATTAAGTAACCTATATAATCAGAAAAGCTTGCTAAAATTGATCTGAGGGATTTTTGTATTTGCCTTAGACAAAGAGATCACACTGATGAATACCACGAGAGGAACAGGCCTTGAATATGTAGTTGTCCACGGTGTTTTATTATTCTGTGTTTGAGAGGCTGATCGAGTTTGGGTTTTTATGGAGCTGATCAAAAACAGAATGGCCCAAAGTGATACAGAATTACCACACAGATGTTTATTTATTCACTAATATCTAATTCATGGGCGTTCAACATGTAGAAGTAGAACATTTTATATCACAATCAGTTACTGAGTTTTTGAGCGGTCCTTTTGTTGCTGTTGTTTTTATGCCTGGAACTTTGCAATGAAGTATTATTAGCAGAAATTAGAATCGAGTACTCTTTTCCTTCGCACATGCAGCTATAATTTTTGAAAGTTTTTGTCAGCTGATTTGAAATCTTCGAAAAATGTTATTCAGTAGCGTCTTTCCTGCCTGGTAAACAGTCGTATCTGTCAAACTAGTGTGTAACAAAAGCTTTCTGTTGAAACTCTGAACTCTCTAAACACAAGCTGATATTTTTCTTAGACTGGAGAAAGCACATGAAGAGCCAAAGGCCATACGTATGCAACATGTTTTCATCCCCGGCATCACATCCCGGCATTCTGTGAAATCCTGCTTGCGTCACAGAGACAAGGTGTCCTTTGGCTCTCATGCCTTGAGACAGTGTCTGCATTGATATTAAATGCAGGGAGAGAACAGCCTCTTTTTAGGAACCACAAACATAGCAGCAGGCTGAAGCAGTGATGGTGGAGTGCCTTGAATAGCTGGTCAGCTACAAGATTACAGTTCATGACCTGTGTGGGAGGTTTACATTTTGTTTTCCTCACTTTTTACTTTCACTTTCACTCACTGCTTGATTCGGCTTGGCCACCACATTTTTTGTATTGCTGCCTTTGTATGCAACCACAGTCAAGGTGTGATTGACGTGTCAGTCAAGTCTACAATCAAGAGAAGCCTTCATGAATGGAAATATAAAAAGTTTAAGGTACAAACAATGGGTTACACTCAACAACAGGAAGATCAGATTAGACTTTGCCAGAAAACATTTTTAAAAAATCTCCTGCACAGTTCTGTAAAAACTGATTTGGACAGATGATCAGGATGTCCTAAAAACTCCTTGAAAAGTCTTTCAAGATTGAAGATTGCCCCCCGGAGAGGAAGCTAGAAGAAGTGGCTGACATCAAGAAATCATACCAGTGTCTAGAAAAGCCTGGCTTACAGGACAACAGACGCTCTGATCATGGAGGCACAAGAACAGGCCCTAAGCAACAGATCCATAGAGGCAGAAGTCTACCACAGCTAACAGGGCCCAAGTTGCAGACTCTACAAAGATGACCTGAGACTATCTAACACATAGTAGCAGGATATTTGTTGGGACTGTCTACACTGAGAGGCTGATTAAGTGACTGAGACAGTACACAGGACAACATCTGTGCCGCATATGGACTAGAAGTCCCCAACTCCCAATGGGAGACACCACCAGTGGTGTTTGGGAACAACAGGGCAAAGGTCCCGTGGGATTTAAAGTTCCAGACAAGCAGCTGCTGTTCAACCAACTGAACATAGTGGTGGTTGAAAAGGGGGAGAAGACCACAGTTGAGATGTGGCAGTGCTAGCAGACAGCAACATCAGGAAGGAGGAGAAAATAGAAAAGTACCAGATGCTGAAGGCACAACTAGAGAAGATAAAGTCTAAAGTAGTAACAGGAGCATTAAGAGCTGAAATTGTGGTTCCAACAGATCTCTGACCAGGATAGCGCAGTCCTAAGAACCGCCTCTGGAGGAGGACCCGAGCTTCAGGAACATATAGATCTATATGTTACATACAGCATGTTTGGCCTTGTGGTTTTTAAATTACTAATTGAATTTGGAGACGAGAGCCTTGAATCTAAATAACTACTGGACTCAAGTCATATCAGGTAATTAGCCAAACTTCTTCCAATCAGAGAAGACCACTACACTAAAAAAACCCCAGACAGCCACATTTGCTGTACTAACCCTCCAGACAAGGCCCCACCTGCTCTAATAGGAAACTTGTGAAGGGTGCAGCAGTGTCAATGACAGTAATTGTGTATCGTATTGAAAATATTTTTAGCCAGCAGTGTATTTTTGTCCACACTGTGACGCACGCAGAGAGAAAGGCCCCTTCAGTCTGCATGACTTTGAAAATGTTATCATCCCATCACTTCTCTAAATCACATAAAGCCTTGTGGCATTTGTTTTCCACAAAACAAATGAAAACGAGGGTCGCTTTTAAAATGGATTGGGAACTGTTGGGATGTTACAGTGTTGGTGTTGTGTACTTTCTTGTTTTTATCCTGCACCTATAGACCTGACAAGAACTCGTCGGACATCAAGTCCTTGAAGTGGGAAGTGCTAAAGGAATTAGGATCTTGACAGTGTTTCTCGTGACTTTGTGCAATATTTCATATTAATTAAAATTGGCAAAAGCCATAGTTTCACTGCTCTCTGTCCGGCCAGCTTACATCTCCAATAAACAGAATGAATAAGATTCCTAAAACTCTCCAATTCTCAAACTCCAAGAAGCCTAAATCTTGTTCAATCTGTGTGAGCACCAATGACCAAATGAGTCACTGACTTGCTGATCTTCTACCATGAAATTCTCACATAATCTGAATCAGATCAATCTGAGCAGAACTTCACAGCTGAGTCCACACTACGAGAGCACTTTAATGGCAAAAGCTGCAAATGAACGTTTGGCAGAAAACTTAACTTTGGGAAGATTATTCAAACAGAAAGCTCATTGTTCGGGGGGAGGTCAAAAGAAGCAGTCCCTTTTGAAAATTTCAGTTTGACTCTTTGAGGCAGAAAACTGCTTTGTTAGTCAATGAGGGAAGAAAGAGAGGATTTGGAGCTTTGGTAAGGAGAAGACAGTCATGATGCAAAATTCACTGATAAGCTGCAGCATGTCCAGACGCAGTGAAACTGGGTCATCCTGCTGATATCCCAGTTAGACCTTGTCTGTTTTGGTGCCTTATGCACGTCACTGCCTGAACATTAGCAACACATACTGGCCTGTTTGAAAGCTTCAAGACAAACTGGTTAGGAGTATACTGGGACAGTTTGTGAGCAGCCCGTACAAGTTCATCTGAACCAAAGAGAGCACTTCACAGAGCAGATCTTGAGCAAATAAAAAAATGTAAACACAATTTGTTCCCTATGAATACTAAAAAGTTATCAGTTATCATCATTTATAAGCATGCAATGCTTAGGTCATGCAATTTAAAACAACAAGAGGACTTTTAACTCGTTTTAATTCTTCAACTGAAAACTTCATCAGAAACAAAAGACTAGCTTTACAAGAAACTACAAAAGCACAGGAATTGCAGTCCTCTATAACACAAGTGCATAAAAGAAACTGCTTTAATAAAGAGCAAATGTGTGAATTTGAATCCGGCTTATTACAAATTCATCGATGCAGGAAAACGTTAGATTCATCAAAGATGTTACTTTTTGGCTCATATCTCGTGTTTCCTGCCATCGGAATGACCTTTTCAAACAAAACCGAGCGTAATAGCAAAATATTTTGACACTTGGAAATAACTGCCAGGTCCTTTGAGGTGTCGGAAGAAACTCAAATGATTTAGCAAGACTGAAGATAAGCTAAAAACCCTGTTTCCAGAATATAGGATGTTGTGAGTTATATAAATAAAAATAGAATACAACAGTTTGAAAAAACAAAACATTACATTTTAACTGATATTTGCATGAAAACATGACAAATCTGAAAAAGTGAAACATGCTCATTTTGATTTTGATTCCATCAACATGTTTCATGGAAGTTCAGCTCAGTCTGGAAAAGTGTAGGAGGACAACTTCCGGAAACGACATTTGGGAAATCAGCCGGAATTCTTTTTAGAAATGATCAGCACACACTGCAACATCCATGGGGGGCATTAGTGAACATGGCCTGGGTTATTCGCAGTGAAGGTTTCATTAATGCTGATTACACTGGGCAAAAGCACAACCCCTAATTTCCTTATATTTTAATTAGAAAGACACAGATCTTATTGTATTAGTGTTTTTTTGGTGTTCTTGAGCAACAGTTCTCCAGGCTTTCTGGAGTTCTTTCAGCTTTTCTTTAGACATTTGGCTGCTTTTTCACCATTTTCAATCCATTTTCAATCCCGACCATTTTCAGAGGAATGTTTTTTGTTTGTTTGTTTCTTGAACCACTTAACGCTGACTTGTGGATATTTCAGTTAAAAAAGGCACCTAACTCAAGGAATGCACCAGTGTTGTGTCTACACAAAACACAAAACTTAGCAAAGAAATTGTGTCTTTGAGAACTTTGTTACTTGAATCTGTTAAAAACACATCATTTGTTTCCATTTCTTTTGTTTCATGTACAGAAAATGACAACTCTAATATAGTTCAAAAGGCATAAAACAATATTTTTGCATCCAACAAGATAGGCAGAAACATCCAAAGAAGAGTTTTGAATGTCCTGCAAGAAGCCTGGAGAACTACTCTTAAAGACTATTTAAAGCAATAACAAAGAAGCTGCCTGAGAGAGTTCAGACTGTGCTGAAGAATAAAAGTGGTCATTAAAAATATTCACATTTAAGCTCATTAAAATTGTACCATGTTCTTGTTTTATGTACTGCACTAACTTCCCATTTTCCAAGCCATTTTTTGGCAACAAGCCTCTACTACTGCATGCTTCGGTTTAATTTAATCCAGTCGTTGCTTATTGAGCAGCTCAAGGCAAACAAGAAACCACCACGTATATATAGTATGACATAATGACATCATGCACATAAGAACTTGAAATACTTTCAGGTTAAAATCATCAATAATAAATTATAATTGACTGGCAAAAGACGCTGGTGCATGAGCTAAGCAGTGAAGCAACTATTCCCGCTGTGTTAGACAGATTTATGGCTTCTGGAATAAACCCAACTATTTTCTCCTCATGCTGGGCTTCTTTTGCTCCCTTTTTCTGGAAACATCACAGGAAAACCTGACAGCGTGATGAGCTGAAATGACACAAAACAGAATCATCACTCACTCTCGTCTATGACTATCACTGCAGCCACAAAGCAAGTGAGTTATTTGACCACTGACCACATTCATCTTTAAACTTAAAAAGGTCATTTTGAATTTGATGGTAGCAACATGTCTCAAACACACTGGGACAGGGTCGTTTTTACCGCTGTATGGCATTCCCTCATCTTTGAACACCCTCTGTAAACATCTGGGGACTGAGGAGACCAGCTGCTGGACCTTTGGGAGAGTCATGTTGTGTCTTTCTTGTCTAATACAGGATTCAGACTTCTCAACAGTGCTGGGTCTTTGTTGGATCCTTCGTTTATGATTTGGCACATGAAAATTCTGGACTGCGGGCAGAACAGTTCAAATTCTTCTACGTGGTTTAACATTGTGTTGCTGAAATATGCAAGACCTTAGTTTAAAAAGACGTCATCTAGATGGATGTTGTTCTAAAACCTTTATATACCTTTCAGTATTGATGGTGGCTTTCCAGATGTGCAAGCTGTCAGCTTTATAGGCACTAATTCAGCCCATTAGCATCTGAGGCAGGGATGGTCCCTATCCACTTTAGGTCATCTCCACACTAATACATTTTCGTTTGAAAACACATCGTTTTCTCTTCATTTTGGCCTCCCGTCCACACTGAGACGGCATTTTTAGTCAAGGAAAACTGAGCTTTTTGGAAACGCTCTCCAAAGCGGATGCATTTGAAAACACAGCTTTTCACGTCACAGTGCAGACTGCGTAAATGGAGCCTTTCGAAAACCATGACGCATTTTAGTCATATGATGCAGTCATGTGACCAATTCAACTAAGATGGTGGAAGGCATTATACAGCAGTCGTTTTGTTTGGATTATGGATTATCCATAAAAATATAGGATTATGAGACGTGCAAATCACTGTACTCTGTTTTAATTAAGATTTTACGTATTGTCCCAACTTTTCCAGGATTGTGTTGGTAAAATATGAAATTAAATAGTACCTCTGCGCACTTAAACAACTATGACATGCGATGAGTCTAATTACAATTAAACTGGATAGCTTGACTAGATCTAAATTTTCTGTTTTTCACACAATCTTGCGAGATTTTCCATGTATCTGTTATCTCACACGTACAGGCCCAAGCCCTCTGTGAGCTGAGCGAGAGGAAACAGCTGCTTTTGAAGTTGTAGCTGAAGTGCCCTGGTGTGGAGGAGACTCACAACAACCTGAAAATTGTGGGTATAATTAAAGGAGGCTGAGGAATAACATAACACAAGCCAGCTGCTGAGCCTGAGATATCAGCAGAGTCAGAAGACACAAAGAAACCAGGAAGGGAGAGGCGGAAAAGGGGAACCCAGGAAAAGCTGCTGGCTTGAGCAGAACCAGCAGGTTTGTTTACAGAGGAGTGCTTTTGCCTTGTATGTTACAGGACGCAAACACTTCTTTACTGTACTTAAGTAGAATTTTCAGGTCTCTTACTTGAGTAGTTTTAAGTTAGGAGCCTGTGAGTTATTATATCACATTTCGATTTATCGTTATTTAACAACTGCAGGTGTCTGTAAGTTGAGGTTGTGGTACTTTAGCATCTAGCTAGCTCCACTGAAGAGGCGCGAGCATAACGGGAGTGACTTTTAAGTGTCAGCTAATTTCAAATGCGGCGTTTCTATCAGCTCAACAAACATTTTGATGGGTGGACTGCTCATTTAAAGCTTACATGTAAGTCTTCATGCTTTTAAATCAGATATTGGGACTGTACAGGCGACATTATGTTTTTTCATATTGCTGAAAAAAAGCTGAGGTAGAGTAACTGTTTTATTTAAAGGTGTCACGTTATGTGTAATTCTGGTTTAAATTATATTCTTTGACTTGTTGTGATTCACAGTTATCCACAGCGTCATACACAACAAAAGGTTGCATGAAAAGGTTAATGCAGGATAAACAGGTTAGCTTGTTGTTCTGTGTTGGATTTAAAGGTTCTCCTGCCTGTTGAATCCATTATAACCTCTCCACTCATTTTTAAATATTCCTTCTTTTTCTGTTCTCATGTTCTACTTAACTGATTAAAGCTGACTACTTTCATTAGAATTAACATTCATTTAAACTGAAGTAGAGTTTTTAATGTCATTTATTTGTGTTATTTCATTATTACATTAATATAACACAAGGCTCAGTTAGCTTTGCTCTAAAATAGCTGGTAGTAGCGTCCTCCAAAGAGCTGCGTTTTACTGTTTTACTTTGAGTACATTTTAGAGCCAGTACTTTTTTACTTTTACTTGAGCAAAGAAGCTGAATCAATAACTGTCTTCAACTTTTACTGGAGTATTTATTAATGACTTTATCACATCTGAAGCATTGTCTATACAATTTTGAACTAAAAGGCAGTCGCTATGGAAATAAGCTACATGCAGGCTAATTAAATGAATTGATTTTCTCATTAATTTATATTTATATATATATGCTTTCAGACTAATCAGACTATTAGGGAAAAAAGCAACAAGCAATAAAATTTGCACTTTGTGAATAATGACATGTACACTATAAAAAATTACATGATTTATTTAACCACAAGAAGTCTTACTGGATAGTGTTTAACAGTAATTATAGACTTCCAGTCCTCCTCTGGCATTAACATTGGGGAAAAACTGTGGGCCAGGAGCTTCATGGTATGGTTTTCCATGAGCGAGCAGCTGCATGCAGGCCAGGCACAATGCCAGGCATTGGCTGGAGCCACCACTGGACTCTGGAGCCGTGGAAATGTCTTCTGTTGAGTGATCAAACACACTTCTCTGTTTGCAAAGTATGATGGACAAGTCTGAGTTAACAAGAATATTACCTGCCTGGCTGCACTGTGCAGGGAAATCCTTGAAGGGAATGAATGGAAATCTAAATCCTTCAGCTCACTGAGACATTTTGGACAATTGCATGTTTCCAGCTTTGCGGGAACAGTTTGAGGAAGGCCCTTTCTGTTTCAGCATGACTGTGCACCAGTGCACAAAGCATGGTCCATAAAGGCATGGGTTGTATGCGTTTGGTGTGAAAGAACTTGACTGAACCACAAAAAGCCCTGACCTCATGCGCTTCTGGATGAATGGGCAAAAATTCCAACAGACACATTCCAAAATCTTGTAACAAGCCTTCTCAGAAGAGTGGAAATTGTTGTGGCTGCAAAGGGGGGCACCAATCCATACAGAACCAATTTAGATGTTCTACATCTGCCTGTAAGGCTGTGAGACTAGACCCTGGCCCCTGGTAACACAAAGAGCTCAGCCCAGCGTCTACAAAAGGAAAGAGACGACTAAGAGCTTGTTCACACCTTTAGCTTATTTACTCTACTTGAAATCTGCTGACGAGCCAGTAAACTTGTACTGCACTTTGGTTTCTTTTCATGCAGAGAAATTCCAAGCGAACACCACAACAAACCACACAAGAACATCCAGTCCATTCTTTGACAAAAATAAATAATAATTTACAGCACAGATTTTCTTTTATAGATAGTTGCTATAGTTTGTGTAATCTCCATGTGTACTCTGCTGTATCAAAGCATACATACTTGCAGTGTACACCTGGTAGTTGAGTCTGAGGGAGGCTGGATCATCTTGATGTGATACACATATGCATGACTGTGGACACCATAAAATATTTTAGATTGGGTTTCTTGGATTTCATTACACGTGACTGTCATTGTTGGTATATGAGACTGTGGGCGGGACTTAATTGACTCATCTGACTTCCAGTTCTGTAAGTCGTTTGGTACCGGGCCGCGAGAGTTGAGGCTCGGGTGTAAAATTTATGGTTTTCAGGGTTTTTATTGTTAACTGGGTTTCCCTGGGCCTTTTCCTGTGTTGCAGTTGTGCGTCTTATTTTGAAAGAAATGTTTACGCGTTACCATAGAGACGAGAGCATTAAGGAGCAGAGAGGAGGATGTTACTCTCAGACGTGTACCTCTGTCGGTGGGTGAGGCAGTTGCTACAGTAGGAGGAGACAGCATGCAGGGTTAAGGTTGTTTACTTTCTTTTTCAAGTGGCCATTGTGTTTACTTCCACCCATCACATGGCACCTGGTCACAGTCTCCTCATCAGGGCTGAGCTCGACCCTCAACATCTACCATCACAAAAACACACACGCACAGTCACACACTCAGATGCACACAATGGGCTGCTTGTTATCTCCAGCGAGTGTACAGAAAGCCTCTCCTGCAGATTTCAGGGTCAAAGTCATGATGCCGGCATGGTCCTGCATGTGCCACTTGCTCATGCTGCAACCTCATCAATGCAGCCTATTGATGCGGCAGCCATTTCCTCCAGTTAACTGAAGGCAGCACCTCTTATCCTACGGCCAGTTAACACTGAAAGCCACTGAAATATGAGAACATGGCGATTTTGTTGTTTTCACCGGCGTATATTTCACATCTGAATAATCAGTGGTTTATGTGTAGTCAGCTGACGCTGCTGCTGCTATTACATGGGACACCGGCTTACGTAAGCTGTTGCAAAGCTTGTAATTAGCAATGTACCCAGCACGTCCTGATCCCTGACACTGCCTCCATGAAAAAAAAAACAAATCTGTTTTCACCAAACAGTTCTCTTTGGTAGAAACTTTTTGCCCGGTTTTATGGAGCTCACATGCTCATGTTAAGCATTTGTCAATATTTGTGGAGACAGGAAGTCTGAAAGTTTGAAGACCTACCATGTTTACTGTTTCATAAAAGTCATAGAGCAGTGATGTGTTTTTGAAGTTAGTTCTGCTTAGTGTTGCCACTGCAAGCTCAAGGGGGAACTCGTGGAATTGTTCATGAAATGAAGAAAAGTTTGCATGTTCTTCAACGAATTTATATCTTACATTCAAGACATGAGGGAAGTAATAAACTTTAAAATAAAAAAAAAGGTTTAATGTCTTCCTGCTCTTCCACCCACGGTGATGGAGATGACGCTTCATGCTGTTTTCAGAAAATTCAAGTCAGTGGACCAGAGGAAAGAGAAAAAAATGTAAAGCAGATGTCCAGCTGGGTTTGTAAGCACAGCCAAACCCCGAACAGCACCATGTTGAGAGGAAAGAACATAAATTCTGATGAGATGCTGTACTAGAAGCCAAAACAGGTTAGAGATTTCAAAATTTTCATTGTACTGGCTTTCGCTGACCTAAAAATCCCATCAGGCTGCTCTGAGACCAGCGCACCTAAACATGCAGCACAAACAGATGCAAAAAAGCTGGAGCTGTGGAAGAGATTTCACAAGCCCTGAGCTGTTTGGAATCAGAGTGTGCAAATATAACGGTGTGTGTGTCTGTGTGTAGCCTCTGGGTAAATGTGCAATAATGTAAAACAGGATTTGGATCACCCTCAGCTGTGAGCAGGTGTGAGGTTTTTTTCCAGCTTGTCAACTTCCTCTCTTGTCCTCTTCTGTCCACTGACCTCGTTTTTAGCAGTCTAAGAAAATCAGCCACTGCGAAAGGGCTTTGCTGCAGATTCACAACATACATTTATTGGGCCGAAAAACAACTGGCAGCTTTGTGTCCCCAATTACGCTGTTTGCCAGCCGGTAATGGGATGCATGAGAGCTTCATTAGAGGCGGTGAGCCCCTCTCTGTCGTCAGTGACCTCGAGATTTGCATTCGTACACAAACACACCGCAAATGCAAGAGTACAGGAGGCGGCCGAAGACTCAACATTCCTCGCTGGTGGCCGCAAACACATTTACACACACCAGGGTGGCCTGGCCTTCAGTGCTGCCATCATTCAACCAGAAGACAAAAGAGCTGAAAGCATCTGTGCTTCGATTCTTCTGCTGAAAATGGGTTTGAAAAAGAGCCAGAGTCACCTTATTGCTACATGTTTTTATTTTGTGCAGTTCTTCATTAATCATAACATTAACTTTTTAATTACACATAACATATTTAAAATAAAGGACTGGTGGTATATATCTACAAGTTATTTTGACTTGGATTTAGTCAGTCTGCCTAACAGAGTGTTTTTTCATGTGGGTCAGCTCTTGCATAACCACATGACGACTGTAGAAAAGTACGTGTGATGGTGATTGTGTTACAGTCCAACTGCAGCACAAACAAAATAATTGCAAATGTGTACCATGAACTGAAATGGCTGCTTCAAAGATGGGGACCAGGTCTGACACCACTCACAGTCCATCTTCAAATACTCTGGCGCAATGTGATGGTGACAAGGTGGCAATAAAACTGTCTGCTATCGGTTTGCTGCCAGTTTGTGATTGAATGGGGTTAAGTTGGCAACTACATGCAAACTCTGCATGTAAAACTCATGCAATTAACTGATGAATCAGCAAAGACTGCAAATCTGATGTCATCTACATACACATAGATTCCAATTACTCATATTTGGTGTTTATAACTCGGGTGGTAATTAGTTGCAAACCTTCACCAGTCTGTCTGAGAGTGATTGCAGTCAGTCTGAGTTGCCTATCTGGCAACCTGAGCAACTGCCTTGTTCCTGAGCCATTATCCAGTAGATACAGTGAGGACAAACTATGACGGACACAAACAATGGCGGCACAGACAGACCAACTAACAAAGATTTTTCTTCTCCTGCTCTATAGCAGAGCGCACGGCCTGTTGTTGACGTTCTCATGCTGTTTCTGAGTTACTACAGACATGTCATCATCTGATGAGCAACATAGCCAACTGACATATACAGTATGTTTAATTTCCCTAAATTAAACAGAAGAAAAGGCTGAAGCTGGCTGGACAAAGTTAGCATTCTGTAGATACTACATATATACAAAGCGTTACATACTTGTTATCACTGCACATTAATAGGACCTTTGATAGTTGTCAAACCAAACAGTTGGGTAGTTTGTTTGCAATCTGAGACCCCTTTGTCTAGTCTGCTGACACAGCCTCTGGGCACACTGGGCAACATTTTAGTGTTTCCGATGTAGCTAAAGTCTAAAAACGTCCTGTTTTCCGGGTCATTGTTCACAAAAGCTGATGAATTTTAAAACGCTAATACAAAGCTAAATTGTCATCAGACAACAGCCAGTGTTTTTGAATTTCTGCAAATACGTTCTTTCGTCTGCACTTCAGAAGGATTGTTTACCTGCATGAAGCCAAAGGCTGCACAAGCCTGATTGAACAATGCTATCTGCCCTGAAAGCAGACTGCAAACGGCAACCAAATACTGAGACACACTATATGGACAAAGTAGATGGGCCACAACTCTTAATATTTAGATTCAAGAGTTTTCAGTCCCATTGTCACAGGTGTATAAAATCAAGTCACATTTTACAAACATTGGTGAAACAATGGTCATTCTAATCAGCTCACTGAATTGAGCATTGTACGGGACACAGCCCCTGCTCTAACCACTTGGCACCCCTAGGCCAGATTTTAGGTGGCGCCCCCACCCTTGCGTTGCAGTAAATTCCACTTCCTATTTACATATACTCCTGAAAGGAACTGAATGGCATTGTCTTTGACATTTTCTATACTGTACATGTGTTATATTCAGTGCTTTGTTCTGAATAAGCAAATGTTTCTACTTAGATTCAAATGTATTGTCATTACAGTGAATTATTGATTAAATTTAGTATTAACATTCACGGTGTGCACTTCAACACTGATTTAAAGTTTAATACTATAACCAGAAAGCAACAAAAATGTAGAAAATGTAAGACCTGCTGAATAGATCAAATCTTTAAAAAATAAAATTTCACTGAGGAGTTTAAGGTGGACAAAGTAATCTATAATACTATAGGTCACTCCTAATCCTGAAGCTACGGTGGCCCTGAGAGGTCAGTCAGACAGACAGACTGCAACAAAAACACCAGCAATAAGAAAAACGCTGCATAAGCACATAAAACACAACGGAAATAGGACAAAAGAAAATGGAAATAGGAAAAAACATATTTCCAAAAGCACAAGGGAAATGCTTCTGGGGAGACAATAACCCGACGGACCAGTTGCAGAAACCATAAGCTAAGAATTCTGCTGGGAGACACTTACAAGAAGTGGAGAATCTATCAGTTTTGCAAGGAAAGAAAAGATGAGAGGTAAGTGTGTTAGCCTAACTATTAGCCTAAAAATCCATCATCAGTGTTATATGAATCATGAGATTAAAACACACTTACCTAGCATGTTTTGATCCTGCAACTTGTCCGTCGAGTTATTGTCTCCCCAGAAACATTTCCCTTGTGCTTTTGGAAATATGTTTTTTCCCATTTCCGTTTTCTTTTGTCCTATTTACGTTGTGTTTTGTGTGCTTTTGCAACGTTTTTCTTAATGCTGGTATTTTCTTAAGTTGTAGTCCGTTTGGCTTCTCAAGGCCACCATATAAAGCACTTCAACTGATCTTAAAACTAGCTATTGATTAGCAAACCATGCTATGCTAAAGGCTACTAGCGTTCAACAGCAAATTAGCAGGTTAACACTACGTTCTGCTAGATAATTAAAGCAAACAAATATTATCACATTATATTTACTGTACCTCTGTCTCTGCTACTTTTTCCTCTTGAACAATCAGATGTAACTGATTCTACTGTAAGATGGAGTCAAATAGGAACCACACCAAGTAAGCCACAAAGTGGCAAACCACATAAAGATACAGAGCTAGGCGCTGAGTGCTGAGGCCCACAGTTCCCAAAAGTTGCCAGCGCTTTGGTGATTCAGTAACTGCAGGGTTCCTGTGGTTTTAACATCAGCACAAACAGTGCACACCAGGAGTTTAACAGCATAGCTTTACACGGCCGAGCCTTTCATCATTCATAACACTGCCGCTGATTTTCAGTCTAGTTCATGTATAATTTGGCATAGATCAGTTTTTTCTCCCTGTTTTCATTTCTTAAGAATGGCTTGTGGACAGCCAACCCTCCACTGAGAGCAGTTCTGATAAGGTGAACAGAAGATGAATCATCTCTCAGTTCCTTTGTCAGTTCTTTTCTTAAGAATATGACTTTCAGATCCTGCTCATCTGCTGTAGATAGGTTTTCAGGTCTGACATTTATACCTTTTTCCTCCACCAGTCTAGTTTCCTCAAAGGACACACTGCACATCGCCAAGTTTCCAGCTAATAGCTCTTTGGCAATCACCTTGTTAGTGTAAAAATATTATTTCATGCATGTCAAACTGTGTTATCCTTGGCCTTTTTCATATATTCAGCTAAAGAAATGAAAGCAAAACGTGTGTTTTTGTGACAGGCTGTTAGTAACAAAGTGCCTAAAGATAACATTTTAAATTCAGTTCTTTACTAAGTTTTCTGTAGACACAGCGTTGTGTCCTCCTTTGAGTTAGGTGCCTTTTTGTGCTTGAATTCACTGGTCAGTGTTAAATGGTTTAACAGAAAAACAGCAAAAGAAAAAAATCATTTGAAAATGGTCAGGCACAAGGACCGGACTGAAGATACCGTTTAAAAATGGCACAGTCTGATACCATGAAGGTCAAATAGAAAGAAATAAGGAGTGGCTAAAGACTTGCACAGTGCTTCAGATTTTATTTTTAATTACTATTCAGATGTTTATTATCTCCAAACTCTCCAAAGGTAATTTTATGTAGTTTCAATCAATGTTCACTGGAGAAAACCATCAGGTTTTCAGTACATGTGATGCTAGATCTCTTGAGTGTAACACGATTTGTTTTGGTTTTGGCATACCAGAATTACACTTGTAAAAAAATACTCAAATGAAAACCATTTTAGGATGTTATAACAATCCCAGATTTCAATCAGCGCCCTGTAGTACTCAGTGTTTCATACAGATGGAACAGCAGACTTGTTATAGGTGCATCTCTGCACACACGCGGTGATGAGAGACACTATTTTACAGTCCAGACCTGAAGGAAGCACCAAATGGTTGTTACCATCATTCACATGGTAGTAAAGAACTGCCTGTCTTATTGTAATCTGCATTCAGGGAGCTGTTTTCAGGTGAATGGGTAAAACAATATTAAGTAGTTCTATCTGTCTGGTTCTTTATTCCTTTCTGAACTTTTATTATAGTTTGTTTAGCTGGTTTCATGTGTGTGAAATGGCTAATAATAAAAGGTTAATAAGATCCTAGCTAAAGTAACAGTTACAGCCTCTGTATTTAAAATAAATACTTGTGTTTTTAAGTACCCAAATGCTTGACTATTGAGCAGAACAACAGTCCCTATATTTACTCTTATATTTTTTTCTCTGTCCTTTTTACTGCACAGGGTCCACAAACAGTGGGAACAATCCATGATAGCTTCCTGAACTAAAGCCAAACTTCCCAAATTTCAGAATGACTTCAGACCCACAGCCTTGACCTCTTTATTAATAAAATCATGAGAAAAAATATTTAAAACAGCAGTGAGCATCTTGACTCACTTTGCTTCTAGAACCGAGAAGGACTCAGGCTCTTCGCCTTAAGAGTTCGACTGAAAATGCAGAATTGTTTGGGGACTTCAGTGCCACACAGCCAGACATGCAATTGCAGAAGCTCGCTATCAGAGTTAAATGTCAGTCCTCTTTTTCCTTTTGTACTCATGGACTCTACAAAAGGAGACATGAATGAATAAACCCATCCACCCAAAACCAAAAAAAGGTTGTTTTTGTGCATGCATGGCTTTCTATATCGTGTGCTCCTAAATTCCTGATTTTGTGTTACATTCATGTGTCTATGTGTGCTAAATGGGTTACCCACTGGTTATGGTGTATCCCACTGCAGCATGACTAACAGCCCCATGGGGACAAATAAAATCAGTGATTGATTTATGGTTGATTTTCCAGAACTCCTGAAAACCACAAGAAACCCACAACAGAGGGTGATAAAATAAGAGAGATGACAGCAAAGGCCTCACTGTAGCGTGACATTCAGCCTGCTTATGTTGTATTTGGTGGGGGGGGGGGAGACAGGTGTTAGAGGAGAACCAGGCAGTACACCGAAGCTCTAAACCAATGAACATATGGTATGTTTTTGAGCTTTACTGGGGCTGGAAACCACATTTAAACCACATGAGAATGATTTGTCTGGATATTTTTTCTCCCCTCAATACAGATGTCCTCTATGAAAACTAGGGAGGAGAGAAATAGTAAATGATTATGTTTTATATGTGTTGCATGCCTCCTAAAACTTATCTCTCATACTGATAATGTGGCCCCTTTTGCATCATGCAGCATAAATATCAATCAAGAAAACATTATGCTGCATGGGAGATTTAAGTCTTATAAACATTTAACATCAAAGGGAAATCCTTATATTTTTGTCTTTCTTCCCCATATGAGGTTGCTCAACATAAAATGTTCATTCAAGCGGATACAGCGGAAAATCTTACAACATACAAATAGTGCAGTTAGTTCACTGTCTTGTCCAGTTTCTGTTTAGTCTTGGTACTGGATGATATCTTCCTATTCACTCAGGATTTCCCCAAAACTAGCAGTATGAAGACAGTTAACATCATTCAGACATCTACCAGTCAGGTATTGTACTAAAGATGTATTAAAGCTTCATGAACAGCCGAGCATCGATAAGTGAGTGGAAGATGCCACTGGTTCAACCTTCACATAGTAATGGTGTAGTACAATGGTCCCTTGTTTACCGCAGGAATCACGTTCTAAAAATAAATTGCAATAGGTGAAATCTGCGAAGCAGCCAGCTTTATTTTTTACAATTATTATAGGTGTTTTAAGGCTGTAAAACCTCTCAAAACACACTTTATACACTTTTCTCAGACAGGCATGAACATTTCCATGTTTGTCAAGTTCAAAACTTCGTTGTCAGGTTTTATAGACTGAAACCAAAATCAAACCTTGTTTTCAGGTCCAGAACATGGGAATAGAGCAGCTGCAGAGAATTCACCATTAATGAATCAATGTTACTGAAGCAGAGGAAGCAAGAAGAATGAGTTGAGTAAAGGTTGACTGATCTGACTGTTTTGTTTCGCTTAATGTGCCTCATAATCTGGTGCGCCTTATGGTGTGAAAAATACGGTAACTTCTACCTTCCTTTAGCATGTCCAGAAGTTGGGGAGAAAACTTACAAACACACAGTACAGCACTTCAGAGTCACACTGCTAGCCATCGAAGATTTACGTAAATTTGATAAGCTGAACGCATTCTGCACTGTACAGGAGACATGGCACGGAGAAGACTGATTGACAGTGGTCTACAGCCAATCAGGACACAGAACATAATGCGCTGTAAAAAAAACAAAAAACAAAAAAAAAAACGCCTGCAAGATTGCCAAAAACCCCGTTATAGCAAGGGACCACTGTAATGCTAATGTAGTAATGCTAGCATCATAAACCTATACAGATTCACTGTAGAACCTTCACTTCTTAAAAGCCTAAAATTAAGTTCTTTTGCTCGTTTTTGGACAACTTACTTGCAAACACACCAGGCAAGCAAACTCTGAGATTGCTAAAATGACGATCGAGCCCTGACATTTTGAACATGTAATTCACAACATCAGTTACACTAATTATCAGCCCAAACGTGCATTTGCACATAAACATAGGATCAGGCCAAGATGCATGTAAAGCATGTTAGTGAAATCAAGAATCTAAGACATGAACTGCTGTTTTTAAGATATATTTTTAAGATATTATTAGAGATTGAGCGTTAGCTGCTCCTAGAGAGCATTCATCCAGCTACAATTTAGCTCCATGGTATGAATCAGTGGGTTAGTAACGCTAGCTGATGGAGTAATTTGAAAACAGCCTTGTCCACTCAAGACAATTTTGTTATGTGTGACAGCTAGCAGTTCATCTTTGCATTGGCTTGGAGTTTTCACAGAAGCCCATTTTTAAGCAAAAATTAGGGCCCAACCATCTCAAATCAGCCAATTTTTTAGCACATTTTTTGCTCAAGCATCTCCAATTGGACTAAAAGTTTCATGGACTAAAGCTTTAACATGTGTAATCATTTCTGTGAAATTTTAGCTTGAAATTGAAAAATGGTCAATGAACCGGCTTTCTGGGCATTTTTGGCACAGTGAAACCTGCGGCAATGTTTTAATATGAATACTGCAAAAACTATTAAAGACAAAAGCCTGAAATGTCCACTGGCCCATAAAAATGAAGGAGAACCTGTAATATTGGGACAGATACATAAAAAAAATGTCTGACACTTGGCTTGTTAAAATATGAAAACAACTTCAAGCTGTCCTGTAAAGTCCCATATTTCAGCACAATAATAAAAAACTTCACATTGGAAAAAATAATTAATAATAATTCTGAATGGTATCTACTTCAATTTCACAATACTGCAAAATGACACGCGTAGAATATGTCGTAACATGAAAATGAAAAAATAGCAGTTTTCATTTAACTTTCATCTTGGATGGAGCAACTATGACAAATTGTCCCACAGAAACAAAAATATCGGTGGATTTTGCTGTTAATACAACAAAACATTTATCATATAATATACTCATATTTTCACATCCAGATAGCACTCTTATTATAACTCAGAAAATCTTGTTAAATATATTATATTTCTTGTTTTCGAGACCTGAGTCACTTAATCGCAAATCATTAAAACATTTTTTCTGCTCAACCATCTGCAATTTGCATAAAGAATTTAAACGTCAGTTTCTGCTGGACATATCTCTTCAACATGTCCTTGAAATCCTTGTTGAGCTTTCCAAGAAAAGAAGCATTTATGGTCAAGAATTGTTTCATATTATCTTTATGTTTGTTTGGTTTTTTAATCATTACTTTACTAGAACACAATGAAGTAGGCTGAGAGGAAATCATTAATGCCAAGAAAAGCCTCTAAGGTACAGGCATCGTGAACTCTTAACTTCTAATCCTAATAAACCAAACGATCGGCATCTATGCATTTGCATCGCAGGATATTATTGGAAATGTTTATGTATGTTTTCCAAATTCAAGCTGTATAAACCTGAAAGCTAACTGGATTTAAACCTATCATGTGTATTTGTGTAATGAGGGAGGGAGTGCTCTCAGGAGATCAACGCCCTATATCAACATGTGCATCATTGTCAAGCTGTTCCTTTTCCTGAGGTAAAAAAGAGTTTTAACGAACTCTGAAAAGGCAAAAGTGCTCAGAGACACGACCAAGGTAAGGCAGGCTGAAACCCAACCATCAAGACTGGACCAAGAAACATCTGAAAACAGATTTTTCAAAGGTTTTATACACTGATGACATGAGAGTGACTCTTCATGGGCCAGATGGACGAGACTGTGGCTAGACCAGAAACATGCACTGAGCTCCGCCTCAGATGCCAGCAAGGTGGAGGTGGGGTTAGATTTAGAATCTGTTGTTTGTTTGTTTTTATTACTCTCACTTCTTCTATTCTTCTAGGAAAGCCAAAACCTCACTTTTGCTTTCATAGACATTCAGGTGTGACTTTAACATTTTGGATTGACCTGGAACACTGTACTTGATCAATAGTAAAAATGAATCCTCAAAAATATACTTTGGCTAATAATTGTTCACAAGGTTCAGAGCTACTTAGTAACCAAACCTGTTGTCAATAAATGTTGTTAGCTGACCAGTTTTGACTGGGAAGATATTGTTGCTGTTTTCAATCAATCAATCAATACAATTACAATACAATTTTATTTATATAGCACATTTAAAAACCACAGGTATGCCATAGTGCTTCACAGAATGAGTTAAGAGCAATAATAAATACAAATATAAAGCACAAAATACAAATAAAATATACTAACAGGCGGGTGACATAGCTAACCAATAATACACCAGGCATAGTAGGCACTAGTGAAGTCCACACACAATGCTGAAGGTTAAAACATTATAAACATTAACAAAGTGATAAAGATAAGTTCCAGTACCCTAAAAATGTGGGCTCTAGGAGGTGGGGAAAGCAAGGCTAAACAAATAAGTTTTTAATCGAGATTTAAAAGATTGAATTGTATCAGACACCCAAATAGCTAGGGGGAGGTTATTCCAGAGGTAGGGTGCGACAGCGGCGAATGCGCGGTCACCTCTGGTCTTGAGCCGAGATCTAGGTCGCACCAGGAGCATTTGGCCTGCTGATCTAAGCGCTCT
Organism: Neolamprologus brichardi; assembly: GCF_056152115.1. Taxonomy (NCBI): domain Eukaryota; kingdom Metazoa; phylum Chordata; class Actinopteri; order Cichliformes; family Cichlidae; genus Neolamprologus; species Neolamprologus brichardi. Next base: position 19,339,396 of record NC_142105.1, on the reverse strand, counting down.
CCCAGGGATATAAAAGCTGAGGAGATCCGCAAGATAGCTGGGCGCGGTGTTATTTATGATTTTAAAAGTGAGCAATAAGATTTTAAAATCAATACGAAATTTAATAGGGAGCCAGTGGAGGTCGGAAAGAACTGGAGTAATAGACTCAAACCTGCCAGTTCCAGTTAAGAGACGCGCAGCCGCATTTTGAACAAGCTGCAGTTTGTGAACAAGGGCAGAATGGAGACCAGTATAAAGGGAATTACAGTAATCTAACCTTGATGTAACAAAGTCATGGATAAGTTTCTCCAGGTCCTTATGTGGTATGTAGGGCTCGGCCTTAGAGATGAGACATAGTTGATTGAAACTCGATTTAACTACGGAGGACACATGTTTGTCCAACTTGAAGGAACTGTCCAAGACAACACCCAGGTTCCTCACAGTGTCAGAAAGGGAGTCAGCAAAGGGCCCAAAAATACCAGTTAGTTCAGCCCGAGAGAAGGGAGTATCAAAGATTACAAATTCTGTCTTCTTATCATTTAAAATGAGAGAATTGCTCAGTAGCCAGTTTTTAACTTCATTCATACAATCAAAGAAGTGTTGCAATGACGACGTGACATCCTCAGCTAGTTCAAAATAAATTTGAATGTCATCTGCATAGAAGTGAAAAGAAAAGTTGTATTTATCAAAGATTCGGCCCAAGGATAACAAGTATAAAGAGAACAGCATGGGACCCAGCACAGACCCCTGGGGGACACCAGAGGTAACAGGGGCAATGGAGGAGGCATAGGTACCCATGGTGACAGAAAAGGACCTTTCTGAGAGATAGGATTTAAACCAGCTAAGGGCACTGCCTGTGATGCCCACCAGATGCTCAAGCCTCATTAAAAGGACATTATGGTCCACCAAATCAAAAGCAGAGGACAAATCAAGCAAAATTAACACCACAGGGCGCCCTGAGTCAGCAATTGAGAGAAGATCATTAAAGACTCTCAGTAATGCAGTTTCCGTGCTATGGCGTGGCTTAAACCCTGACTGAAATTTTTCCCCGATGTTATTTGCATCCAAATAAGTTTGAAGTTGGGAATGAACAATCTTCTCTAGGATTTTAGACATAAACGGGAGTTTGGAAATAGGTCTAAAGTTGGCGAGGTCATTCTGATCAAGGGAGCTCTTTTTGAGTATAGGTTGCACTACAGCGTGTTTAAAAGCAGCCGGAACACAACCCGATAACAATGACAGGTTAATTAATGATAAAATACAGGGCCCGATAATGTTAAACCCATCTTTAATCAATCTTTATTTATAAAGCATTTTTCATACAAAAAATGTAGCACAAAGTGCTTTACATGGTTAAAAGCAGCCCACCCCACCCTGCCCTCCAACTCACTCCCCACACTCTCGTTAACATAAACGATCATGAATACACACATTCCCCCCCCCCCCCCCCCCCCCCCCCCCCCACACACACACACACACACACACACACACACACACGTTTTAACCATGTTTGCAGGGATAAAAGTCAAATGCTGGGGATTTTTTTGCAGAAGATCTATCCCAAATCTTTCCCATAAAATCAGTCCAATAAGGGAACCAAGCTTATCAGGGAAGGTCAGATTTATTAAGTTCACATGCCAGCTTATTGAGGTTTTCATTTACAGAACTTCTAAATCTGTCATGCACGTTTAAATTATTCTGCAAGCTATTGTTCCAAACTGAGAACTACTGAACAAGAAACATTCAAGCCCTTGAAGTTATCAGCATCCCTGATGCTGTCTTTGTGTATCAGATGTTTCCTGCACAGGGCCTTAGCGGAAAGGAAGTACCCACCTATCCTGACTCTGACACCAGCTATCTCGTACTGTTATGTTGTTGCTAAATAGACCCTTTGCCCCGAAGCCAGCACTGCAAACGTTGCTTATTCAATAATAAATCGGATGCGTGCAGCAGGTTTCCTAGATGTTGATGTCATCTGGAAGTCACTGTTCCTGTTCCCAAGGGTAGAACCAGCCAGGGGCTGGTGGGAATTGTTCACGTGCTGAGGGAGGGTTACAACATGTGTGCATAGTGTGGCTTTGGGGTTATCACTGAGCTACTAATTGGAAAGGCTTCAAAAATTAAAAAAAGAAGAAGAAACTTTGTACAGTGTAAGGTACCTTTTCCCATTTCTCACATCATCAATCAAATTTGTACAAGTTTCTGAAAAATTACAGCAGACGGGTGTGGACAGAGCAGGGAGGGGGGATTTTCATAATAGCCCTGTGATAACCCTCTCGTCAGTGCTAATGCACACATGCCTAGGCCCAGCTATACACTAAACATAATACAGAGCTCCAAAACAGATTGCTACCAGATGTGCTTTTCCTCTGCACCAACTATATGACAATTTCCAACCTCACTCAAATATTTACCGGAAAACTGCAGTTATCATAAAACGTAATTTTCTGGTAAATATTTGGCACAGAGATCTCATCATCCAACACTCTAAGAAATTCATGACAAATCGTTCAGGTTGTATCCCTGGGAAAATCACCTATTGAGTAATGCTGCAATTTTCTCAGTCTTCCGTACATTTGATATCCAGCGGTATTTTCTTTATTCGTAAGAGAGAAAACAAAATCACAGAGCTGGTTTGGATTTCATTAAAGAATAAATTCCAAGCTCAATGAAGAGGTTTCTCTCTAGTATATTCCCTACTGTTCTTCTCTCTCCTGCCAAGTGGTATCGTGCTACAGAAACAGCAGCGTGCAGAAGAGAAACTATTAGAGTGTTAATGGTGCTGTCTATGGCAGGACCGTGTGCACCTTCTGCTCAACTCATCCCCCGATCCTGTCAGTCTGAAGCATTATTTTTAGGATTATTTCAGAGCCAAAGCTCATCTTTAAGTCCAACGGCAAACTGATCAGTCGATCCATCTCACAATTTGTCTTAGGATTTATCACATTCATCCTTCGCCATCGCTGAATTATACTGCTATAGGCCTTGGCTCTTCCCTAGGTAGAACAGTTTCTGTATTTAAATATCGAGAATCTGTCTTTAAGCAGCTGATGCCAATTTCAATGGCAGATTGTTGTTGTTTTTTGGGGGGGGGGGGTTCTTTTTTTGTGTGTGTGTGTGTGTGGGGGGGGGGGGGGGGTATCTCTTCATAGTTTTGCTTGTAATTGAGTACTTTTGATGGTATTGATGTTTAGTTTATTATTAGCTTTTTTTAAATTTACCAGCAGCAAAAACGATGACCTCCAGACAGAGGCTGAAATGTTGGCTCAAATACCAACTGGCTACTCTAGAAGCCCTGAAAACAGACCAGACAATGTGTTTCCAGATAGTCCACAAAGCACTGAGCACCTCTTCTCTCCTTTTCTCTTCATGCCTTTTAATCCCACTATGCATTTATGTTGTCTTCTGAGGGTAATGTACCATTTGTTGTTGTAGTGTCCACTATTATGTCAAAATGATGGACAAAATAAGGAAAATTATGCAATTCTTGTCATAGATCTGTTCTAAAAGAAATTTGAAAAATGCTTTAGGATTTATGCTGCCACCCTAAAAAGGGACTCATGGATAATTTCCTATATGGATGGATCCTCCCTTTATTTTTTTTTTCAAACCAAAATGTTTAAAAACAGTCAAAACCAGACAAACTGCAAATCCCACTCATCTCTCAGTTGTACACAGCGTCCATTGTTCCATCTTCAGGAGGATTTGTACTTATATTGGAAAACCAGTACTTCCATAAAACAGACAAGTCCTTCTGCACCACAGCACTGTTGAACCAAGGATAACTTGGACTTGATGCAAGGGCAGGAATATGCAATCCTGAGACAGTGGACCACCACGAGTTCTTTGCAGCTTTAGCAACAGTGATGAGTGAAGTCTGAGGCCTAACAATGCTGTTTAATTTCCAGCATCCTAATGTGGCAATCTTCCTGTGGAGTCCAAACTCCACCTATTCAACTTCATCACTCATATACAGTTCTAGTTCCATCAAGCCAAAGCAAAAGTGGCTATTGTCCCCTGAGATTTAAGTCTGTCTGGTCACTGAAAGATTGAGTTCAGCTGTGCTCTAAATCTTTGTTTCCCTCACAAATATCCAATCCATCCGGAGCTAGCTCGGCTGAATAGAGTAAACAATGAACCATTATTTTGTCAGCACTATATTAAAGACACGCAGTACCAACTGTACTCTGTTCACACATTTGGAGAACATGGAGAGTATTATGCATCCAAATATTCACTATTCTTTGAGCATGATGTTCTCCCTCATTTCCTGTCACCACTCCAGTGGCAAACAGCTAAACTCTGCAGAACATAGATGTTTTGGGGTTTTAGCATCATTTTAGTGAAAAATACCAAGAAAAGAAAATAGATTTTTTGGAATCTCTGGACCTTAGGAGAAGAACCACAGAAATTGGATCTTTCTGTAAAAGTTACCAAAACTCATCAGATTGAGCTACTTTGTCTAGAAACAAAAGGAATGAGACACTTTATCTGATAACTTTGTTCCTTATAACTTACGGCCTTTTTTGTGCCACAGACCCGTTTATGTCCGACAGTATTTTCACAGACCGGCCTTTAAGGTGTCGCGGATAAATACAACAAAATAAAACCAGTACCGGTACCAAAAAAACAGAAGGTTTATTCATAACACACGGGAAAAGACCCAGGGAAACCGACTTAACGATAAACAACGATAAAAAAATAACGATAAAAACTGATAAAACCCCCGAAAACCATAAATTTCACACCTGAGCCTCAACTCTCGCGGCCCGGTACCAAACGACTCACCTGGGGGTTGGGCACCGCTGACTTACAGCACATAGTGTAGTCTGACCACTAGTTCAAGGAACTTTCCTCTTAGCCTTTCCTCTTTATTCAAAAAGGCACCCCCTCCTTAAAAATGATTAGCGTGTAAAACAGAACTTTTAATACTCACCACTGAAAAATATCTCTCCTTTAACACCTAAATGATACAACATCAAGAGCCAGAGGGATGCATTTTAAGGTTGCTATGTTCTACATCACAGCAGCACACCAATAGGGGAAGGCTCGATGTTGTAAAAAGAGCAGTTCTGGCATTTGGCAGTACTTTATGTTCTTATTATCAGTGAAAGCTGACGGTAGCAAGTGAGCTGAAACAGGAAAAGCAAAACTGCATGCAATCCCCTGATGATTTTGTCCTGCAGGTTGTTCTCACGGTTGCAAAAACTGTATATAAGGTGTAAACGTCACAATAAGATGCAAACAGAATGAGATGTTTGCCTTTTTGGTCAGCGTTGTCACCTCACAGCAGGACTTCTTCTAATCCAAACCTCCTGGTTGACTGGAGCCTTTTTGTGTTGGGTTTGCATGTTGTCCCTGTGGGTTTCCATTGCGAGATCACGCTGCCCCTCATAATTCAGAGTCATGCATGCTGGGTTAAGTGTGACAAATTGGCCACGTGAATGTTATTTGTCTCCATGTGTTAGCCTAGCAGTGGATTTGGGATTTTGGGATCCTTATTCTGTTGGAACATATAATTGTGTCCAACTTTCAACCATCTAGCTGTTGATTTAAGGTGAAGTTGAAGAATGTCTTCATTATTTCATTCACCTTGTTCAATGCAGCATTAGCACTGGCTGCAAGAAAGCTCCAGAGCGTGATGGTACCACCACCATGCTTGATAGTTGGTACAGTTTCTTAGGTTTGAAAACCTTTACTACTGTGAACACAAGTAAAGAAGAGACATGCTATATAAAAACCAGCTCAACCATTCATTGTGACCAGATAGCTTAATCTTTGTCTTGTCTGACCATAGCTTGTCCACGTGAGCCATTTGAGCCTGAAGGTGTTGATTTTCGAGTGGGTGCTTCTTTCTTAATCAGCCTCTCTGAGTGTTTGGCGATGTTTTACTGACAATGATTCACTGTGGGCAGTGAGACTGGTGTTTCAGGAGTTCATGTTTCATGGTGGTTCCTGTGTTGTTTCTGAGCATCCTAACCAGTTTCCTGTCATCTGAAGGTGATGGTTCTTCCAGCATTTGACAAAGAGTTGACGTATCAGAATAACTTGTACTTATATCTATGTATAGTTGTGCTATGTTTCCCTGTTGAGCAGACGATGGATGGTATTGGTTTGGTTTCTTTTTATTTTATCAGTACTTGCTGGTGTATGCATGTATATTGCCACTAAAACCTGCTTTTACTGTCTTCATATTTTCTGCTTTAAAATCAGATCAAAATAAAATATATTGTAAGTTTTCATAAGCACATATTAAGTTTTAGTTTAGCGAAAAGAAACATTTAGCCTCCATTTGTCTTCACATTTAGACGAAGAAGGTGCATTCACTGCTTGTGCTGCTTGGCCTCTCTAGATTTATGTCAAAAGTCATGTGACGAGCCTACATGAAGAGATTAATTTGAGCTGCTGGTGCTGGCCGGTATTGTTAATCAGTAAATTTTACATATTCTCCCATTATGCAAATTGTCAGGTTAGCTACACCCTAGAAAGACTTCTCTTTCAGATATTCAGATCAACAAAAATGTAATCAGTCATCACGTTCATTCCATTTTTCTGCCAGTGCAGGATTTCATATTGCAGTGCTCATCATTCATTTTATCAGATACAAAGCCAAAATTTCACACAAAGACTCTCCAGAGTCTTCTTGAGTTTTTGATGTTATTTGCCTTGACTAGTAACCTTTCCATTTTGCACCCCACCTTTTCCCAAAGGTAAACTGGGATAAGCTCCAGCCCCACCACAGTCAAGATCGGATAAGCGGTAAAGGGGAAAAAAGAGATGGTGCCAGGTTAAAACAAACCTGTCTGCTGGATAAACTTGTCATGTTTCATCAGGTTAGATCCAGCACCCCTTAAGTTTTTTAACCATATGAACTTGGTGATATCAATTGTTAAAAACTAATGTTGGGTGACCAAGCATTGTTCAAACCCACAGATATTTGTTTTCAGTTAACATAACTCATTACAATTTGACGTCAAACATCTCTGAGTTTGTGGGAAGACCTTATTTACAAAGTGATGGAGTAATGGTGCTGTGGCATGATGAAGAAGTGTGGCTTTATTTCCAAAGTTTAAAAAACTCCAGAGTTCAAGAGGTTGAGCAGGCATAAATGAAAGATACAAGAACGATTCTTTTTGTGCTTTTTCTGGAAGTGGAACATGATGTGTTGAAATTGGATTTATCACATTACAGCTGAAGAAAGACAAATGTGTGCCTTCAGGAAAAAAATAGCTCAGATGGGTGAAAAGAAATTAAGCGGCAGAAAAACTTCAGCAATGATGAGAGGGGTTTGGGGTTTTTTTTTTTAAAGAGTCTTATTGTGCAGCAAGAAAATCCTATCCAACAAATGCTCATCAGGTTCCTCCCACTGGACATCAGCCTGAAGGTGGAGCCATGGAAACTTAACTCGCACATGAAGATCAATCATTGTCTTCCTCTATTGTCTTTTTGCAACCTCTGTTCTTTTTTGAGTAGCAAACAAAATAGACTCCAAATTGAAGAGCTGTCGTATTTGCTGCTTTCCAACTTCAGAGTTTGGCTGCTTCCTGTGGTAGAGGAGGAGGAAGAAGGAAGAGCTTTAAAAAGTGCCTGTGTGCATCTGCCAGGGCCAAATTCTCTAGAAGCACAACAACACATCCTCTCCTCGGTTCCTCCGTCTCCTCAAGCACACACAGGTGCAGAGCAATGCTGCATTAAGGAGTGTGTAATGGTGATAATGTCTGTTAATGGTTTAATAATTTGAGGCTGTGGTAATGACAATAATGATGCACCAGGAATAGTCGTGTCCCAAAATAGAGCAGGGGATGGGTGCCATTAAACAGACTCCACAGAAAAGTCCTTTGTTTTGTATGAGCGTGTGTGTGTGTGTGTGTGTGTGTGTGTGTGTGTGTGTGTGTGTGTGTGTGTGTGTGTGTGTGTGATGTGAAGGATTCACACATGCAGAGGGTAAGTGTGCAAGCATGCATTTGTTACAAAGAGAAATGATTTTATTGTTATTGTATGTTTTGAATTGTTAAACTCTAAGATTGTTAAAAAAAATGAAAGCACAAAGTGTGTTTGTGTTTGTTTGATAATGCGTGTGTTGCACCTTTTGAATACCTAAACAGCACTTAGTCATCAAAGTAACAACAATGCATGCAATAAAAACAAGTGTTAAGTTCACACTTGCAGGTTAGAGTACCAGCAAAACGCAGGTGTGAAACCCTCAGATCCTGCAGCCTATAAAGATGTTTCCATATTAGAGTCATGCATGCAGTCATATCATAAACATAGGATACATTTTTATAACAGCATATGTGTCACTGTTGCAACTGCCCACCCCCAATAGCCGAGTTCAGTTACAACGCTAACTTCCTCCATTTGAATAAATCATGTGAATATTTTCATTTCGTGTGTAATTATCTTTCAGTCATGTGGGCAGTAAGATAAATAATACGTTCTTTATTTGACCCATTTTGGGGGAAATTATCATATTACAGCAGTTAAAGTAATGATAAAAGATTTTACGGGGGCAGCTGTGGCGAAAGGTTGGTGGTTCAGTCCCTGGTTCCTCTAGCCTGCATGTGGAAGAAAGGCAAGTTTCCCCTGATACAACCATTGGAGTGTGAGTGTGTGGATGAATGTTATCTTTTAAAAAAAGTATCAGTGTGTTTGTGAATGGATGAATGAGGCTTCCCATAGGTGGTCCAGGTGAATCAGTGTTTTAATAACTGAGATATATTTGGTGCAACCCACCTCAGTTTTCCCCTGGAGATGGAGTCGATTATTCTGAAGAGGCTCACCAGTGGAGAACGGCTGAAGGCAAAAAAGATTCCCATAAAACAAGCAAACAGCAAAGGAAAGGTCATATATTACACATTTATTATTTGTGCGTTATCAGGTGGAACAATCCGATACGCTTTTCATCTGCAGTATTGAAAAGATGTATTTCAAAAGTCTTCCTGCATTCATCCTGACAACACAATGGAAAGAATGGCTGTGTCTGATTGGCTGCTTTCGCAACCTCCCGGCTTGGGTATTTAACCCCCTCGACTTGTCGGGAGGCTGCTCAGAGCGCAGGCGGAGCAGGGAGGGGAGGTTTTACGCACAGCTAAGCACGGTGTGAACTCTGAACGCCAGGAGCTCACACAAACAGCATCGGGCCAATCAGAGGAATATTGATCTAAAACGTTGAGTTTGAGCACATCATAACAGCGCGGTCCGGTAAGTCGGGTTAAGCTGGTATTAATGTAATAATTAACATTTGATTCAATTTAAATATGGAGAGGCAACAACAAATGTATGTTATGTTATACTAGACTCAAATCTATCTATCTATCTATCTATCTATCTATCTATCTATCTATCTATCTATCTATCTGCAGTTTTGTGTATTTATTAACTGCTCTTGTGCGTCTGCTACTGCATTCTCCGGGCTTTTTGAAGTTTGCACTTTGCATGCCAAATATGTTTTGTTGCCATGTCATAGAGTTTTATATTTACTGCTTTGAACCCCATTCAGTCCTTTGTGCCGGACTTGGTGAATGCTTTAACCTACTTTCAGCCTGTCCTCTGATGCTCCTGCATGATCGTGTAGTTTTCGGACAGCTGCAGAGCTGAAAACGAGCGGCTTGTGCGCCGCATCACCAACTGATCTCAGGCTGCGACCTTTGTCGCTTCCAGAACCTGCAAGCGCGCAGGCTTTGTCTTTAAAATGTGTGGCATGAATGCATCACAACACCATCAAAAGAGTAAAGCTTTGAAGAGCTTTTCCTTCTTGCTAGACAGGATTTATTTGATCTTTTCACCCTGGAGATCCTGCAGGGCACTGTCGGAGAAACATTTAACACTTTAATAGTGATTTTTTTTAAAAGGAGGCTGTTTAACTATTACCTAAATTCAGGTTCGGTGGATTTGGAAACATTTGGAAGCATTGGTTTTTATCCCCTCACAGCCATGTAAAACGGCACTGTGATGATGTGCACAGGATTTTAGACATTGCGCTTCTAAACAGCAGTGACAACGTGACGAAGTTCAACAAATATTCCCATAAACTTTACTTATGCGGGATTTGTTTGCTCGGTTATACAAGCTCCCAAGCTTTTTGTCTAAAAATACAGTTTTCAGGTTTATGCGCACTGTGTTCTCACTTTAAATAAAATGCATAACTTTCAGCGGCTGTATTCTGCCGCAGGGAATCCTTTCAGTCATAAAGGCATGCGAAGCTTTATCTGATTGTTGCACTTTTATTGCCAACTAATTATCTAGCCAGCGCTATAAAATTATTGATAAAATGAAGCCACCTCCTTTCCACAGCTTGGGATGAAAACCACATGTTGCTTTCAACAGTCCCATCTATTGTGTGCTGCTCGGATAATTCAGAATGTGAAGATCGCAAGAAAATGAAGACAGTTTGATGTCATTTCCTCACATCATGGACATCCTGGAAATTTATGCTGAGGATAAATGCTTCCTAAAATCTTCCTGCCATCTCTTACTTTGAGGTCACTCTCATGACTTCTGCCCTCTCCTTCATTGTAGCTCAGATACCCCCCTCCTTCATTCTGGCTCTCCCTTTCCTGTGCATTCCTCCCTATTTTATTGTCCTTCCAAACTGTACGGTAAGTCAAGTTGTCAGTTTTCTCCTGTCCTGGCCTCTTGTGTCTTCCTGCATTTCATTGTTTTTTAAAAACACAGTTTTAAACACTTCTCTGCGCTCCCACCTTCAGCCCCCACGCACAGGCATACACTATCTGACCACCGCAATATCCCTTCCACTGCCGCTCAGCTGGTTGCCAACGTTCCCCCTCCCTCTCTCTCAACCTCTTCAGATGTGGAGCCAGCAGAGCTAAAGGTTGGAGATGGTCTCTAAAGCCAAATCTATTAGATTAAGAGGATCGGGCCAGTTAAAACTCAGGTTTCCAATTAAATCAGACAATTCTGCTCTAACATAGCCTAATGAGCTGCCATGTTACACAACACAAAGGCATCATTCACATGACCGAGACATACGTTTGGACGATGGCCACATTTTTCAAAACTGATTTCTTGTGATATGTGTGTGACCCATGTGATTTTCTGTCTTTGTCTGTGAGAACAGAACCAACTAGTGTTTTTCAGTCAAATGCATTTATGAATAGCAGTTGTCTTTGAGCGAGTGTGTGTGTGTGTGCATGCGCTCAAGCGTATGTTGCTTCTTTTAGTGCATCTGCATTAAATTTTGCAAATGCAAGTGTATTCTGACATGATTATTTAAAAGTGACCCTGTCTGTCTGCAAATTGTTGCCTTTCCAAACCATCATGTCAAAGAGGTTTGCTCATCTGCGCCAAGATGAAGATTGTACCCATGTGTGTGTGAGTGTGTCTGTGTGGTGTGTGAGCGTGTGTGTACGTCTTCACCCCGATAGCGTGTCTCTATAGACGCGGTTGTATTCGTCAATCAGCCCATTTATCCCTCCATGCTCCTGGCCATTCGGAGGGTGTGTGTGTGTGGTGGGGGGGCATGATTCTTGAGAGGGCTCATAGCCAAGTTAGAGTCCTCTATGAGTGAAAGAAAGATGTCAGAGCGCACAGGACACACAAACACTGTTTTCATCAATATTTCATCCCTCCTACTCCCTTTGTTCACCAGCCTTTATTTTACAGCTTCTTTTTCATCGCACAAAAACGCTGCTTTGATGATGTGTTTAATATACGTCCACATGTACTCAGTTAAATATATTGTGACGCCTGTTGATTCAAGAGCAAATTGTTTACTCAGGATTGTGCTTGAAATGTTTGCTTTGTTTTATAATTACTTAGACCTCAGGATCAAGCGACAATAGGCTGGCTCATTGGTGTGGGGATGATTTTGCTCTTAGTTGATCCATGAACATACTGCAGGGGTCGCTGAGATTGTTAAACAGGTTTCTTTTTTTAAAATTTCTTCAAAAATTTTTTTTTTTACCATAAACCAAAGCACAGGAGAAATTTAAATTTGCACCTGGTGATGTTGGTCATGCTCAGAGGGGCATGATTACCTGTAGTAAACTTTTTAATAATCCATTCAGTAGTTATTTTTATAATTATTTTGTACAGAACTGTAAATGTGAACCCCAAGTTGAAAAATCACAGGATCAGCAACAAGTACATATTTTATAGGGTAAACAAAAACACAGACGTGCTTTTGGCGTTCTAGATGAATCAAAAGTCATCCTCTTCAAACCATAAATATCTTTTTATGCGGCCTGAGAATCTAACATTTGTTAGAAATACTTTAGTCCAAAGCGGTGAACTCACCATCGTTGCTGGTTTTCACCTCAGCATGCATCCTGGAAGGCTTGTCTTCATTTCACACATGCAGCAATTTTTCTGTTTTGATGGTTGAACTATTTTCTCTGCAGGACAACTTGGACTCAGACGTTGCCAGCTGTGGAGCAAGGCCCAGTGGGTGGATGCGTGTGTGTGCCTTAAGTGTGTGTTTTCTTACTTCTGTGCACCTTTGGGTGAGGCTTCTGTGAAGATGAGGGCCATCACACTGCTGTGTCTTCTGATGGTTGCGGAGGCTGCAGCCTCCAGGTTTGTCCGTGACTCCCAAAGTGGGCTTGAAGCTTTAGAACCCGCCAACAACAACGCATCAGTTGTTCTTCCACCCTCGCAGCCGGGCCGACCACGGAGCTCGCACCCCCCCATGTGCATAAAACCCACGGAGATCAAGCAAGCCTTCAAATATGTGAACACCATCATATCCTGCCTGATCTTTGTCGTGGGAATCATTGGCAACTCAACACTGCTCAGGATCATATATAAGAACAAATGTATGAGAAATGGACCCAATGTACTCATTGGCAGCTTGGCACTGGGAGACCTGTTATATATTGTCATCGCCATCCCCATCAATGTGTACAAGGTAACCAGATTTATACTATGTGTCTTTATGATTCTTTTCATAGTTTAACATAGACTGTACATAAAAGATGGACATAGCTACATTACCCACTGGTTGCTGGATTACCCCTCTGCCAGCTTTGAGTATGTTTGTCTGTTGTTTTTTGTGGCTTCATTATGGAGTTTGTCACTTTTATGTGACCTCTGTCTCTCAGGTCTTTAATTCAGAAACTGTTTGCTCTGTTAAAATCACACAGTTATATCTTTGAATAAAATTCAATTCACTGTTAATACAAGTGAAAGTTTCGCATTACAAAGTCTTCATTAAACAATTTAGCCGACTTACACAATATGTAAAAACTTAATATTGATTCAGTTTATTACCAAAGCTGAGGATGCATCTCATTTAGTATTACTTCAAGCTAAAGCAGTTTACATTGCCTAAAATGTAAACCTGATAAATAAATCAGGTTTATTTATTGCTTTGTAAGATTTGATGTTGCAGACTTGTCTACCTAAAACTTCAAGGGATTGTCAAACCCATAAAAAGGCAGATGTAAAGTGTTATGCTAGGTTTTTCATAGAAATGTCTTTATTCACTTGCACTATCCAATGGTCAGAGATTTTAGTGCAGCCAGACAATCCCAGCCTGCAAGAGCTTATAAAACCAAAAAACAATATTCGAAACTTTTTTGTGGGAGTATTAAGATGCATTTCAACAGCATGACTTAATGAAGAAACATTTAGAGTGCGAAGGCTTTACAACCTCTGATAGATTAGCGAATAGTACAGATTGCTGTGAGCAGCTGAAAAATATAAAGTCCCTTCTGATATTCAGATCTGTGGCCATAATTTGTTGTTACACACGCTGTCCTGACCCTGAGCAGAACTTATTACCCCTGGGAGATGGACTTGGCAGTCACGAGGAACATGCTGTTGTTGCTTTTGGCATTAGAAGCTGTATTAATGAAAGAAGACACGAGGAAAGAAGGACCCCTAAATGGACCTCAAAGAGGTCTGCCCGCATGTTTACACAGGTGAACTTCTTACATTTACAAAACTCTCTCCTCTCCGTCTCTTTTTCCTGCAGCTGTTAGCCGAGGACTGGCCATTTGGCGTGTACGTCTGTAAGCTGATGCCGTTCATCCAGAAAGCGTCGGTGGGAATCACCGTCCTCAGCTTGTGCGCACTCAGTATCGACCGGTGAGTACACCACTACTCCACACACATACATAGACACTGACAAGTGTTAGTATTAAAAGCAGCTAATGGATGTTTCTGTTTATAGCTACCATGCAGTGACATCATGGAGCAGGGTGAAAGGGATGGGAATCCCACTGTGGAAAGCTGTGGAGGTGACACTGATCTGGCTGCTTGCTGTGGTGCTGGCAGTTCCCGAGGCGCTCGCATTCGACATGTTGGAGATACCATACAGAGGCACCAAGCTGAGGGTTTGCCTGTTGCATCCAGAACAGACCACAAGCTTTATGAAGGTAACCACCAGATTGTCACAGTCAAGTCAAAATTTACAGCATCACAAGGTAGAGGTCACCAGTAGGAGGTGGAAAAACTGCACAAGTACTTTTTATATAAACGTATTAAGGTCATAAGATGTTAGTTGTTGCAAAGGTGTCCTTTGCTACCTTCGGTTTCCTAATTTCCATCACTGTGCACAGAAATTAACAAGATATTGTTAAACTCTTCTACAGTAAATACAGAACTACATTTTGGCCTATACTCTTATTTCTGCAACATGATCACGTTGTCCACCATGTTAATTTAGGATGTCAGCTTGATAGCATTCTATAAAAATCACTTAAACACTGGGCTAACAGCTGGCAATGATGACATTCTCATTAAAATGCAGGACACTTAACACAATAAATAACATACAAGCTCTTCCTCCCCTCACCCCCAGCCAGTAACAGCAGATGGCTCCCTGAGCCTGGTTCTGCTGGAGGTTTCTTCCTGTTAACGGGAGTTTTTTCATCCCACTGTCACCAAGTGCTTTGCTCATAGGAGGTCATGTGATTGTTGGATAGTTTTCTCTGTATTATTGTAGGATCTTTATCTTACAATATAAGGAGCCTTGAGACAACTATTGTTGCGATTTGGTACTAGTGTTTTGCTATAAACAGAATAAATTTGAGATATGCTAAACTAAGGGTGTCATAACATTATAATTTATACCATCAGTTTGCAAAACAGATGCTAAATAGCCTGAGAAATACGAAGTGTAGAAACAACAACATGTCTCAGGCATTTTACCTTCAGTACGAAAAAACTGTTGTAAATCGAAGAAATGCATCAGCACAGCTCCATGTGTTGATCACAGAACATCAGTTTGCCCGGAGAAGTCGTGTGTAATGTTTGTTGGCAAGAATGTGGTAAGAGTTATTCACATAATTTTAAACTCATCAAATCACACGACGACCCCTCTGCACATAGGTGAAACTGCTGCAGCTGATCGGAGAGGAAATGTTTAAATGTTTGATGCTGCGGTCAAAGGTTCAGATTTTTCCTTTAATTTGTCTGCCGTCTGAACCTCTGCCTTAGCTGAGGAAATATGAAAACCAGCAACATGGAAAAACTCCAAACAGCTGGATACTTACATCTTTCTGAGATATATGATCTAAACAACTTCAGTTTTGCAGAGAGGAGTTATGTATCAATTCAAAATGTTTGATAGGGATTATTAAACTTTCCCACAAACACATGGTCAAAGTTATCCAGCGTGTTGATTTGGATCTGTTAGGATTGGGCTGAGGGGGAATAAACCCCTTGGATTCTATACAGCTTGCACCTGATGTTACTTTCGAGTGAAAATGTCAACAGAATGGTTCTCTTCAAAGTAAAGCGCCTGGACAGCAATGATACAATTAGAGTGTTTCTTTAATCAGGCTCCTTTTATCACTCTGCCAGTAAGGTATTAGTGAAAGCAAAGAAATGCAATACAACACACTGCAGGCAAAACATGTCAAATTACTTTTTCACAGTTCATTGATAAAGCCACGCAGCAGGATCAAAATCACAAAGATATTTTGTTTCTTTTAAATCTGAAGGAAGGAACCACAGAGTTCAGTGGAAACAAAGTGGGAAGCTGGCTTTTAATGTGTCGCCATCGGTGAAAGGATTTGAATTATCTTATAAACCTACAATGTCAGCTTTGATCAATAGTCAGATTTAAGCTGATTATTGCTATGAATCAAGGTACTGTTTATTAGTCATAAGCCACTCCTCATTTCTTTGCAATCTCCAGGAAACCAGAGTTTCTGTTATTTTTTTTTTTAGGTCTTTTAAAGTTTTTATTTAGTTTGGACATCGCCTGCATCATCACACATTTTTAGTCCGGTCCTTGTGCCTAAACATTTAGAGGATCTTTTTTTCCCTTTGTTTTTTCCTTTGTTAAACTGCTTAACAACAATCTATGAGGGATGAGTAAATGTTGTCTACACATAACAGACAACTTGGCAAAAAACCCAGTTTAAATTGTATCGTTAGGCACTTTATTCAATGCAGCCTGTCATAAAAACAACATTATTTGTTCTCATTTCTTGAGCTGAATTAAAAAAGAAAAAAACAGAAAAACACAGCAAAGTTTTTGAAGCCAAATAATGTTTGCATTAAAATAATATTCTACACCATCAAGGTGTTTCCCAAAAACATGTTTTGGTGCAAAAGAAGTGGCAGGCCTAAAAAAATGTCAGAGGAATCGTATCTGAAAATTATGTCCTTAAGAAATAAGAAAGTCATCATCAGCATGTATGTAAAAGTTCAGTGTCTGCAGCATCTGTAAAACACCGTGGAGGCTCTGTCATGTTTTGGCTTTCAAGGTTGTTGCAATTTTACAAACTCGTATTTTTCCTTGTATGTTGTATTTCCATGTATGTTTTCACCTATTTCCACTTTTCCTAGGAAAACAAAAAAACAAACAAACAAAAAAACAGAGGGGTGGCTCAAGACTTTTGCACAGTACTGTAAAATATAATACACACAATTTTATGTTGGTTTAACAAAGTAAATATTCAAGCTGAAATATCAGCAACAATATCAACATTATCCATATAAGCAAAGATTAGCAAAGATGCAGCTGATCCACCAAAGACGTACAACAGGCCAGGAAAACAGTGATTATGTTGATGACGCAGAGTTCTGGGAAACTTGTGGATCAAATGAGATACAAATGGACTTATGTACTTAGACCAAAGTTGCACTGTACCTGCCGCTTACAGGTTTAACATGACATTATCTTGAAAAATAGATATGTATTTTTTCCAGTACCCTTGTTTTGTTTTGTTTTCCCAGTTCTACAAGGAAGCGAAGGACTGGTGGCTGTTTGGCTTCTATTTCTGTTTCCCTCTGGTCTGCACGGGAATCTTCTACACTCTCATGTCCTGTGAGATGCTCAGCCGCAAAAAAGGCATGCGCATCGCACTCAATGACCACATGAAGCAGGTAGAGATGCAGATGACAGCCATGCTGGGAACCATTACACTGATTGGCTTATGCAATGGCAATGTCTGCTATAATTTACAAGAATCACTTCTTCTCAGAGAGTACTGGTCACTCAAACTAATGACTAAATTCACTGGCACAGTGGATCTTTATATTAGTTTGTCAAATACAGCTAACCAATGACAGCAAAAACTTTCTTTCTGTACACCACACATTACAGTAACCTGTGAATTGTGATTAGATCAAGAGCTGGGTATGGTCACCTTACTGTTCCTCTGATTTCTTTGTGTGCGTGTGCTGCAGAGGAGGGAAGTAGCAAAGACAGTGTTCTGCCTGGTGTTGATTTTTGCTTTCTGCTGGCTGCCCCTTCATCTCAGCCGTATTCTGAAGAAAACAGTCTATGAGGAGGATGACCCCGACCGCTGTGAGCTGCTCAGGTAGGCACGAAGATAGCCAGTGCCATTGTTCTCCATTCTGAACCTTCCTGTAGTCTTGCATGTAAACCTTGGCTTTTTTATCTGTCAGTTTCCTGTTAGTGATGGATTACATTGGAATCAACATGGCCTCCATAAACTCCTGCATTAACCCGATTGCCCTCTACTTTGTCAGCCAAAAGTTTAAAAACTGTTTCCAGGTATGCAATAAAATTACAAATGTGGTTTTACTAGAAAACCTATTTGTCAAAAGTCTAAACCTTATATATTTTTTTGCTGTTTCGTAGTCTTGCCTGTGTTGCTGGTGTTACAGAACATCTCATCTGGATGACCAAGGACGCTGGAAGGGCTCATGCCACGGTAACGGACTAGACCGCTCCAGCTCCCGTTCCAGTCAGAAATACACAAGCTCTTCATAAATGCAAACACACAGACACACTAATTGCACACCTCCTCCTGTACACACCAGTGCTCCCATCAGGGACAAACAGCAGTCTCAGTGCCGACAAACTGGCCTTCAGATCAGAGTCAGAAGGGGAACCTGGAGTCACTTCTACAGGACTCGCCGCCGACTGAAAGACTCAAAGATCAACCCCAAAATGCTGATGAAATAATGGAAGTGTGCCTCCTCAGGCTGTAATAGTAAATGCAAAAGCTTTGATGAAACCGATGCTACATAAACACGTTCATATTCCTACGCTGAGGCCTCTCTAGAGGACAACTCGGTGACACTAAAAATGCATTTATACAGAATGTTTATTCAAACCACTATGTAAATGTATGTACAGTATTATTTACATATAGAGTGCAAACTTACCATCATATTTAGCCTTAGTACTTTGTGTAGCTATGAATAAGCACTGAAAAACACTACCTGTTGAAGCTTTATTACCTCACGGGGAAAGCTAGAGGGAAACTGTGACCCTTAGTAATTTTACAATGTAGCTTCTATTTTTCTAAGAAAACAACACAAAGCACACGAAGAGCTTGTGTTACCTAAAGACGTGAGGTGTCCACATGTTATTATTGCCAAATATTTCACCTCTATCGGAGAGCAGTAATGTTTCTGTGGCTGGAAATTAGTCTGAAAATGCTTTATGAGAGCTGTTTAGGTAATACATTTCTGAGCCATGTAAAAGCTTTTTGGAAGGAAAAAGAAATTTGCTGGATAAGCTGTATGTAAGTGAATGATTTTAAAACTCACATAACAAGGGAAGGTTAAAAAGTTCCACAACACAGCCCATAAAAACCTGAGGTCAGACATGACTTAAATGAGGCATCATGGACCTGTAACTTGTGCAGAGAGCAACCATCGACTTTTGTTTCAAACAGACTCAGCTTTTATGTTGAGGATCGTTACTAGGAATGACAGCTGGGTGCTCAGACCCAGAGACCAAACGGGAAATTGCAGTGGAAGAGCTTGCAGCTTTGAATGAGGAGTGTGACCAGGAGCACACATATTCTTCTTATTATCATTATTATCTATTTTTTAAACAGTAAATAAGAGTCCCAGGGTCAGACAGTCGAAGCAGGGCTGGGCTGTAATGTCCTGAGTAGGGTTTTCGCGATACTAGAATTCCGACACTCAGGAAAATACTCAATACCTGATGCTATTTCTAACACCACAGATGAAAAAATGACAAAATAGGCATACTTCTTTTAAAATATTAGAACAATGCTGGTTCATGCAAAGGATTGAACCACAGCGCTGTTCATTTTCTGTGCTTCTGTTGACTTAGTCCCACGTTTTTGTTGCTGAACAGAGTTGAAGAGGTAGGCTGCCAGTGAGAAATAAAACTGGGTTTTTTTTACACAAACAACTGTGCCTTCGTGTTAAATTAACAGTCCATTAACTTTACAGACAGGCAGGACTGATAAAATCTGCTGCCTAGCTCCAAAATTACCGTTAATATTTCATTATTAGTCATAGCTGCTAGCTTAATGATAACAGACAACTAACGTGGGTTAGCTGCTAACAGTTAAATGGCTAATGCTAACATTTATGCCAGTCTGATTAATGTTTGTGTTAACTAAGTAATACTTAATGTGTTTGAAACAGGAGTTTTACTTACCTCTCAAACTTCCTCAGAAAGACAGGATAGAAGTCTTTTTTAAGATGCTTTGCCGAGTCTGTTGATGTGTTCAGCTGCTAGTGGGGGGAGGGGCCATGCTGCATGAATTTGTCTGTCTAGACTTCTGTGGTGAGTCTTTGTAGAGCCTGCAAAGTCACCTGTGTAACTGACCAATGTCATTGCCAGCATTTGTGTATGTGCGAGTGCATTACCTGTTAATTACCCCGTGGCTGTGTCTCTGTTTTATATGCCAGCCAACAGAAACAAACGAAACGCTTTTTGAAGAAAAATCTAATCTAATCTAATGTCATCTCACAATGAGAAGGATATAGGTAGCTGAAAGTAAAGTGAATACAAGCACTTAATAATCACATATAAATCTAATATAAAAACTCCCCCTCAGAAGGAACGCATTTATTCTGTATTCACAACATTGTCACTTGGGGAGAAAAAATTGCATGTTACAGTTCATTTTAAGAAAATGGGACAGTGCCAATATTAATAACACTCAGTCCAGTGATAAAGAAAATCCCAGGATGAACCCATTTTATGTAGCGTGCTAATTTCAGTACAGTGTTTCTAAGATGTGGTTAGAAACACTTTCACTGTTCTCAGTAATCGTGAAATGTGTGTATTCTGAGAATCCAGACAACGTGTTTGAGGCCATTTGGAAGACTGAAATAGAGCACACTGAAATATGTTTATCATTTTAACGTCTGGACACAACATCAATCAAGTCAGCTGATCATGCAGTATGTGACTCATTAAAATCTATTTCTTGCCATTTTGAGCCTGCTTTTAGCTGCGTCTAAGTGATTGTACAACTTTGTAAGTTTCCTTTGTAAGTGGGACCAACAAGCTGAGACATGTCGGTAATTTGACCTGGACGATCAAGTTAAATGTTTATATCCCCTTATGTCTGAAATCACATTTATATTAGTATGCAGTAATAAATATCATTTTATAGCACTTGTGTTGTTTGAGGGTTTTTGTTTGAGTCATTACAGGTCAGTAGAGATGCAGTCACTAATTGACACATTACAACATGTTACATAAAGTAGAAAACGGTGAACAAAACAACCCGTCTTCTCTGTCAATAACAGCTTGTAGAAGCTTAAATGTGATATTATAAACATAATGCTTTCTTTTTCTCAGAAGAAGCTGCATTTGGTTTGCATTTGATATCACAGATCATAAAATGGCAACTTGTGAAATGTCTTGACTTTACTGCTGACAAATAGAGAAGCTGATTCCAAGAGGCGGGTCTTGTGGTGATTTACTGTAGACCGAATGTGAGAAAAAGATCTTAAACAACTGTTCACATTACAGATCTCTTTAATCCCACAAAACTGGCTGTTGTCAAAAAACAACATAGCTCCTGAGGTCAAACGGAGACGGCGCTGCACTGGATTCCTGGAACAACTGAATTAAAGAATTTAAGCATAAAATCCTCTATTGGCACATTTACAAGGACTTTAAGGCAAATATTTAAAGATTAGAAAAATAATATTCACTTTATAGGACTTTCTGAGCTCCTACACCAGACACTTTGGAGAGTTCCAATATGTTCTACATAAACGTGGTATGGGCTGGAACTTCATCCTGCTTCTATTCAATTCTAAACTTCGTGACACTGACAAAACCACATCAAGACTCAAAATTATTGTTTGTTAAGAGAATTATATATTCTTAGCAATGCTTCAGTGTCCCAGTGCTGCTGTCAGCAAACACATGTCCAAGTAAACAGTATTTAAAGTTTGTGACCATGTTTCATGTGGTTCTCTGTCATTATATGAGTTTCGTCTATTTTGCATTTGGGCATGACTGGCACATTAAACTGGGATTTCGAATTAAATCATTTTGAAAACCACAGCAGTGGCATCAATGCATTATTTCTCTATTAGTCATCCCACGTTACAGTGGTTATTGAGCACTTGTCTTTCTATAATTCTGCATAAAAATGACCTTGAAGATTAAAAGTTAAAAAATTTTCATGAAATTCAGGAAAAAAAATTCAAAATTACACCTACATGGGATGGGGCAAAAGTTTAAGAATTTCTAGATTTAGTGGATAATTTAAAGGTAAAATTAGGAGACACATGTTATCAATCCATTGAATGAAAATTGGGCGTGGATGGTGGGTTTTTGAGGTTTTTAAGTGAACAACAACAACATGACTGGAACAACAGGGATCTATCAAAGGCTGATCTTTACAAAACACATTTGAGGGAGTGGATCGTAGTTGGTGTTGATGCTCATGCAGCTGGAAGAGGTTACAAAACCATCCCAGAAGAATTCGGACTCCACAAGTCCAATCAGTCAGACAGATGGTGTTCAACTATGAAGGAGAGGTTGACAATCAAAGATCATTCCCACAGCAAACCATGTTACAGTCATCAAAGTCACAAAGGAACAGTTGCAGGCCTCTCTCTCTCTTTCTTGGCTAATGTTTGTGTTGATGACTCCACCATCAGGAGAACAGCGAACGGCAATCGTGTGCATGGAACGGCTTCAAGGACAGAGCGCTGCTCTCCAGAAGAACGTACGCAGTATGCTCAAGATCACACGGACGAATCACAATACTGCTTCAAAAATATTTTGTGAGCAGGTGAGACTGAAATCAATTTTTTTGGTGCATCTGATCTAGGATGACTCAACTTAATTTTGAACTTTAAAGAAAAGTCCACACACAAAATTCACTTGTTTTAGCTGCCAAAGTAACCCTTTAAATTAGGGTTGCAAAGATAAGGCTGGGGACCAGAATTGGCCTAGCAAAGCCGCTGGGCCACCAAACAACTTTGGAAAATGTCAAGGACGCTATAAAGTTTCAACTTTAAATTGTATTTTCATTTATTTTTCACCTTTTCCTGCTTTAGAAAGACCACCCTCATTGCCAGTCATACTGCACTAAAGTAATTAATTGGTAAACAATTAAAAGAAAAGCCTTTTCACCGTTTCTGTTTGTTTTCTTACAGTGGTTCATTCTCTTTAAATGTACAAAACTTAAAGTTTTCTAAAATTTTGTACATTTATTTCTTTTTTTATTACAGCCGCATTTCTTGTTCATGTAGGAAAAACTGAGACCAACTGTTACAATACTTTTTTAAATATTTATGTATCTCAGGGATTTGTGGTACTTTGGTTATGTTAGCAAATTTGTGACAAATTTTGACATTTACACCAATTATCTAACAATTATAATTCATTCTCACGATGCCTGCAGTCCTGAAACAGGGTTACTCCACACTTTTACTCAACTCTTTTCCACACTCGAAGAGCGCGCCTTGCTTGAACATGTGACTGATGAAGAGATGCGATTAACCTCAAATAACTTTAACCTTGTTATTCACACTTCACTCCCCTCATATTTTCCCTCTGTATTCTTGGCACTGGGCGCAGTCCTTCACACCACATTCTTCTTCTAATAAGGACATTCGTCAAACACAACTTCAAAGGACAGATGAGAGCAATCTAGGGAAAAACAACATTTAGATCTGGACATCCGTGAAAACCATCTCCCTATGAAGGAAAAAAAAAAAATAATAATGTGAAATCCATGGCTTAAAAAAGGAAAAATCAAAGTCTTTAAGAGTTTGTTTTATATTTGTTTCACTCATCACACAGCATTCAGGGAATGATAAACACAAAACGTATTCACATTTATTATCATTAATCAATTTGAAAATACTACAAATACAAAAGCTGCACAGATGTTTGAAACTGATACAGACTGTGTTCAGGAATCGGAGAACTTGCCATTCCTCCTGCTCCCCAGTATGTATATTTAAATAATACAAAAAAAAAAGTAGAAATGTCCAGTTAACTCATTTTCATGGTGTGGATGCAGAACTGGTGTCTCCGACTCCGCCGCTGTCCCTCGTGCCAAACGCCGTTCATTCCATGGGTTGCTCCTGTCTTTCTTTGAACTCATTAACTCTTGCCTGGAACAAATTTAAAGAACGTCCAAGTCAGAGGTGGATTTCAGGCAGCATGTGGGAGTGTCACATTTAATTAAAGTCAGCTGACTGTCCTTTCACTTAAAATTACTGTTTGCTAGAACGCCCAGGGTTTCTTTCTCTGTCCTGTTACGTGCATGAAAATTCAGGTTGGCTTCTTGTTGCTTTCCCCAGTTTAGAAATGAGAGCACCAGGTCAGCTTGTCCGCAGGACTCCTGTGATGGGAAGAGACCCTGCGGTAGGAAGAAATTGTTGGCAGCTGCTAACACGGGCTGATGATCCTCCCTGCACAGCACACAAGGCTAGCACACCACCTGCCTTTGTATTTTTTACTTATTGGTGGTAAGTCAATGCAAAAAAACAAAACAAAACAAAAAAAACCTTTGAAATATTTTTTTTTTTAAGAAAAAAGAAAAAATGGATTTGACTGTGCCTTTAGTTATTTCATCTTTTTTTCTCATTAGAATAGTACAACAAAATCAAAATACTGTCCCACATCAGTGCTGAAGAAAGACAAGCAAAACAAAATGGGGCGATCGTGGCTCAAAGAGTTGGGTGTTCATCTTGTAACCGGAAGGTTGCCGGTTCGAGCCCCGGCTCGAACAGTCTCGGTTGTTGTGTCCCTGGGCAAGACACTTCACCTACCGCCTACTGGTGTTGGCCAGAGGGGCCGATGGCGCGATATGGCAGCTTCGCTTCTGTCAGCCTGTCCCAGGGCAGCTGTGGCTACAACTGTAGCTTGCCTCCACCAGTGTGTGAATGTGAGAGTGAATGAATAGTGGAATTGTAAAGCGCTTTGAGGGCCCCGAAAAGTGCTATATAAATGCAATCCATTATTATTATTAATATACAGAATTTACACAGTATGTGCAGTTTGCACGCTTGGTTTGAATATTCTCCTCTCTATATTTTGCACTGTGATAAAGGAACTCCTAGAGATCATTCATAAAAGTCTTTGCGGTCCCACCTCTTACGTGCAATCTGTGCTCTCTTTGTAAATACCACAGTGCATTTTTTAACGCCAAAACCAATTTGCGTGGGCGTTAGTAAATCTTTTATGTTGTGTGGAGGAACAAAGAACATATGAAAACAAATGGAAAGAAAAAAAACAACCAAGTTTTCAGAACTTCAACTTGTCCAGTCTCATGGAAACCGGACAAGTTGGTGTTCAGCATGCATGAAGTTGACAGTGTTGCTGCATTTGTTTCAACAGGTAGCCAAAAAGGTCAAGCTGAAACTTCCACAGCTCAACAACCAATAACCAGCTTCTATCCATCAATTTTCACAACCTTTTGTCCAATGCAGGGTTGTGGAGGGAGTGGAGCCTATCCCAGCTATACCCTGAAACGTAGGGTAAACTCTGGCAGGTTAGCAGGCTATTGTAGAGCCAATACGAAGACATAAAGAACAATTTACAGTGACATTCACACCAATTTAGAATCCCTAAGTGGCCCAATATGTATGTTTTTGGACTCTGGAGGAACCCATGCAAACTCCACAAAGAAAAGCCGGTTCACTATCAGCGGGGTCAGACCCAGGACCTCGCTGCTGTGAGGGGACACCGCTAATCACTGCATTGCTGCCCTATCAGTCCAGTACTGTCCACTCTAATTACCTTTAATCGTTTAACCTCCTAAGACCCGAACTCTTCCACGGCATGCATTTTTGATTTCTCTTTGATATTTGGGCATATTGGGGCCAGAGGAATGTAAAAACAAAGAATTGCCAGATTTTTTTTTTACCTGATTTTTGTTTAAAAAAAAAATGAGATCCACATATGAGGATATTTATTTTAAATTTCGATAAAACAGTAGCAGTATAATGTCCTCATAAGTGGATATCAGGGCCTTGTTGAGCAAAATTTAGTATTTTGGTCTAAATAACCCAAAATGTGATGTCCACATATGTGGACGCCAGGTCCTAGGAGGGTAATTTAGGTCTCTGTGTTCTGACCAATCACTGGCAGGCACATTCAGCGACAGCTTCAGTGTATAATAGCAGGAGCAGCTCCACCCACACCGAGCTGGACATGAAACTTCCTCTCTCATCAAAATGGAAAAAAGAAATGATTCCATAACTGTGGAATTTACTGCTCATGACACGAGGCCTCAAGCACTTATTCCTCAGTCATTTATGTGCTCGAATCACAAGTCGATAGAAGTTCTATTTTCAGAAATCATATGAGTATAGGCAGGTGCATGCTTGTTTATAATGAAATTAGACTAATAAAGTTAGCGAGGAGATTGCACTCATGGCACTGTGGCTGATTTAGTTAATAAGGAGATAACATGCAGACATGACTGTAGGCTGGGATTTCTGCAAGATTCCAGCTCTATCATCAATTAAGGGAAATTTAGGATGCGTAAATCATGATTGACTGGATCATGTCGAATGACATCTCCATTCGTGTTTTACGAGATAATCGCTGTGGTCCAAAGGGACCGTGCATTTATACTTGAGCCGTCACAATAGGGAAAACAAGTTATCTGCCCTCCACTGATGATGGCTTTTCCCCCCCATTCCCCACGCACACGCTTAAATTAGAGCTGATTAAACCAATTCTGACCAGCTGTGCTGAAACCACAAACTCAGAGTTTCCTGTCTCAGAGTAAAGAGTTCAAGGTGATTCTCAGAGTTTATCAAAACTGTTTTCCGGAACGCACCCCGGGTCATTTTTCTATGTAAGACTCATGTTGTGTACAGAACAGTCACACATGCTTACCTGAAATGTGTTGAGAACATGTTGACAAACGTCGCTGAGCTCGTTCAGGCCTCTCCGCAGCGGCTCTGCGGCTGGAATTCCCCCTGAAGCAGATAGCAGATACTTCTGACGAAAACCACCACCGACAGCACAAACAGAACAAAAACAACCGTAGAAGATGTAGGCACTCTGTTAGCCACTCGTCTCTGGGTTTCATTTAGCGCTGTGAGTCATCATGCGCCCATGATGAGCACAAAAGCGGACACTCTGCACAAATTTATTATTGACAAGGGTCACCAGCGCTGTTAAGAGATGAGAAGCACGCATCAACCACATTTGCAACGTGGGATCGTTTTGTCTTGCCCAATTTGATATTTCAAGTGTCGAAACAAACGCCACACTTGCAAGCGATGCATTGTGAGCCCTACAGAGAAACTCTGCCAACGAACTGACTGCACCCTCACTGACGATGGCTTGTAGGCACGCTACGCGCTCTGGTCGGCATCTCGATGGGGAAAGATTCATTCTGCTGCAGAAATAACGAGCCCAAACACGCCTCGAAGCTTTGCGAGAACGACTCGAGGGCCAAAGAAAACCAAGGAATCCTGGACATTTCCCCCACAGTCACATGACCTGATCCTTGTAGGATATTTACCATATGGGGGACTGACTGTGCTGTTCCTTATTTTCTGTTATATATACTTTTACAGTGGTGGATACTCATGTTCTAAATAATGAGGTCCATGTATGTACCAGCAATCGCTGTAAGCCAAAAGTTGTTTTGTGCTCTTGAGTCTTTGACAGGTATTCTCAGGTGCACAGCTCTTGCTATGAGCTTAAAAAACTCTCCTCGTTTAATTCTTTTGTTTGCAATGGGCGGCCAATCAGAAGAAAGCTAAAGGTAGGTGTGCCTTAAAGGAAGAAGAGCTAAAAAAAAAAAAAAAAAAAGCTTGTTTCAGAGTTGCACACAGTTGAGAAAATAATCATTTGATGACCTGCTGGGATTATTACGTTTGTTCACTTCCAAAGAAATAAACAGTCCCTAATTTTATCGTAGTTTCATCTTAATGAAGATACTGAAGGCACACATTACAGCCAAGTTATAAATGGATTTGTGTAATAAGTCTTTGATCTAGGGTGTTCTGAGTGTTTCGCCCACTTCTATGATTAAAAAAAGACCTTTAATAGAAACGTAGGAGATAGGAGCACCTGTGTGAAGAAAATAGCAGTTTTTCAACAAACAGATTGATAACACAACAGCCATCCTATTTTATTTGGCAGCAATACCTGCAACAAGCAGGATTGAGCCTAAAGTCTACACCATATTTATTTCAGGGCTTTAGTAACATTATTTTGTAGAATTAGATTAATCTAAAAGTATATTATACTTGCCTTCAGCAAGCTGCCCGATTTAAACATCATATCAGACCAAGTTAACAGTTCATCTGCATATTTTAATGTAAGTTCTGTGGCTTTAATGTAGATGTTTGATGTTTAAAACATGGATGGGAGCAGCTACAAAGTTCCCTTTTCTTCACGGAAACAAACGTTTCTGTTTTATACGATGAAAAGAGCCAACTTTCACTTCGCCTGAGCTCAGCATTTAGGTAACAGCTCTGCCTCTTCTTTCTTCACCATGTTCTTCTGCGGCGCCACAATAAACAGGGACAACTTTGTGCAACAGTTTTTATTGATATGTGCGCTCTTATCACTGCTCATCTGTTTTTAGTTGGTGAAACGCTCGTGTTTACACTGTGACATGTGATCGTTACAGAATTGCACATTAAACGAAGCATTGAAGTAAACAAAACAGAAGCCCAAAACAGAAGCAAAACAGAAATAGAATCTAGTTACTCGATGAATCGTTGAAGCCCTAAAACGCTGTCACAGAGATCGCTGACATGCTCGCGTGTCCTCATTCCAGTCACACGTACTCACTTGTTCACCAGCACACTTAAACATGCAGACACACACACACAAACTAAATCCAGCTCATCCAGGTGATACAATACTGTCAGAACTCTTCCTGCTAATCTACGAGAGCCAGTGTGTAATTTTTGACAGATATAGTACGTACTTAAACTACTAAAAGCAATGAGCAGTTCATATTAAAACACCTGTGTTTTAAAGAGAGACAAATCACATGCTTCCTTTTGATAACACTGTCATAAAATAAAATGTTTATCATATTATTATCTATGAGCTGGAAAGCGAGGAAAGTCCCTTCCAGTTAGAGTCTTACTACAGTTAACAGCCGTCAAGCTTCACTCATACCCTTTGTACGTTAAATAAGCCACATGTGTAGGATGTGACTTCAAAGATACAAAAGAAAACATTTTAAAAATGTTTATTTATTTTTATCTGATTCCTTTGATTAATGTATGGATTAATCAAAGGAATACTCGGCTACTAAAATAATCGTTAGCGGCAGTCCTAATTTGACTCGGTACAACCCAGCCATAATTCTGGCTGCAATCAATTACAGACGTCTTGATCTTAATACGTGTATAAAACACATATATTTTCATTTTTTTCAATTGCAACCTCCTCAAGAACAAGCTTGGTGAGAAGGTGCAGTTATTCACAAATGGAGAATATAAAATGACCATCAATCGCCCTCAGTTTAAATCTCCGTGCAAGATCTTACCTCATGGGTGAGGAAAAAAAAGACGGTGGATAAGCCCCAGACTAAAGCTTCTCAATGACCTTATGGCAGCTGGGATCACAAACCCCAAGTACACCACTGGTAACACACTATGTAGTCACGGATTAAAATCTTGCAGCACCCACAAGCTCTCCCTGCTCAAGAAGGCCTGTCTTAAGTTTGCCAGTGAACATTTAAATGATTCAGAGAAGGTTTGGGATAAACGCCTGCGTAAATCTAACTCTCTGGCTTCACCAACTCTACCTGATGTGTTTTAGAAGAGAAATGCTGAGTTTGACCCAAAGAACACCATCCGCACAGTCAAGCATGGAGGTGGAAAAACTATGATTTGGGGCTGTTTTTCTGGTAAAGGTACAGGACGACTTCACTGCAATGAGTGGCCAGTGGGCGAAGCTATGTACCATAAAATTCTGGCCTAGAACCTCCTTCTCTCAGCCAGAACACCAGCAAATCAACCCACAACTTTCATGTAATGCATTCTTTTCTGGATGTTTGGTTGATATTCTGTCTCTTTCCATTTAAATAAAGCTGCCATAAAATCAGAGACAGTTTATTTGTTTGTTAAAAAGTTTGTATATTCAGCTGGAGACCTAATAATTACTCCCCCCCTGTATACGTGTGCCAAAATCTGGAATAGAAATAGTAAAAGTGGGAACTAATACATGGACAGCTTTACATAAAATTACATTAAAACATGAATAGAACGCCCGATTGAAAAAGTCAAAGGAAAAACTGAACTGAGGCCTGGTTAAAAGAATATTTCCCTTTTTCTTATGCTAAACTAAATATACAGCGACACAAAACCGGGATATGGGAAATGAATGTTCGTCATGAGCGACTGTGCAAGTGCACAAAAAAAAGAAACAATTCAGGGTTGTGTCATTGGTCGTTAACTGAATATGCTTTTGTTGGCTGCTGTTGAAACCAAGCTGTCAATTTTTTATGTCGCTGCGCTTGACTATCTTGTTTTGATAATCTAAGTGATTAAGCAAAAAAAGATGTGGCATTAAAAAAAAACCAACAAAAAGAATGCTGCGGCCCTCCTGGCCCCCTCAACTGACACAGATGACCTCAATCCAGCGTTGTGATTGCGGTCTTGGTGGAGAAATTTAACAACCAAAATAAATACAGATCATTTCAAAGGGCGATCTGATGCCTGAAAGCGCAGTGGAAAAGAGGGGGAGTATTTTTTTATTTCTCCTTGTGCCTCGAAGGTAATCGGGTCTAGCTGTATTGAAGCCGTGAAGAAAAAAAAAGAAACCTCCAGGCAACCAGAAACTTGGTTCAACAACAAAAACAAGCTGTTTTCTCAGTCTCGCCGAGTCCCTTCATGTGACAGGGCTGCTCTTATCTTTTGTGAAAGCGGATGACAGATTTTTTTTTTTTTGGCAACGGTGCAAGTGGTTATAGCTCTCAAAATAGGGCGCATGTGTTATTATTTGCAGTATATCGTGATCAGCCTTTTTACCTTGCAACGCTGCCTGAAAACCTTTATTCCCAATAAACACAGTCATACGGAGCGGTGTGTATTAACAGAGACGTCTCTCACCTCGTGTCTGAATGCGAAAGTTGATTTTGCTCTCTGACGGATGGGTGATGGTGTAGCCGCAAAACTCCACATCCGCGCTGGAAAAAGAGAAGAGTGGGAAAATGAAGCTGAGATTTGTGAGCATTCTCAGAGTTCTGCTTAAAAAAAAAAAAGACTGGTAATGACTACATTTTTTTACATTAGCAGACCCTCTCCTGGCAGGATGACAAGAGAGCCCCAAAAACAGGGAAGAGGGAGAAATCACATGCTTCCTTTTGATAACACTGTCATAAAATAAAATGATTATCTTATTATTGTCTATGAGCTGGAAAGCGAGGAAAGTCCCTTCTAGCTGGAGTCTTACTACAGATAACAGCCGTCAAGCTTCAGTTTGAATGTCAAATAAGCCACATGTGTGGGAAGCGATTTGAAATATAAAAAGAAAAAAAGAAAACACGACGGTGACCATGCTGAGTTCAAAGGGGGAAAAAACAACACAAAATCGCTCACTTCTTCATGATCATGTATCTGAGGGAGTTCCCTAACGTATGGTCCTCGTCGTGCAGCACAAAAGTCACACAGCCCTCATCTGCCCCGTCGGCCTGGACCTAGAACACAAAAAAAGTCCATTCTTAAAACATCGCACAGCCAACATGGAAGAGAAACATTACACCAGCTTCCTCCTCTGAGATTAGTGAGTGGGCGAGCCGCTCACGCTCATTATGCACTTCCAAAATATTCAAAACATACAGAGTTACAGATGCAAATAGAAACAGACACTGATTACATGCACAGTTGGGTCTAAGAGTATTTGAAAAAGGACATGATTTTATTTGATTTTTTTTGCCTCTGTACGCCAGCACAGTGGACATGAAATCTAAGAATAAAAGAAAAATCAAGATGTGACTTGGAGGACTTGGAGCTTTAATTCAAGTCTTTTAACAACAAAAGTGGACCTACTGTGCACATTTCCAGCTCCATATTTGGCTCATTGGACTCTTTGTTTGGGTCACAGTAAATTTTCTTATCTTTAAACTCAGGCCTCATAAACTTTATCAAACATCTACAACATACAATGTTACCCCGTTCCTCCTCCTTTTAGGCCAGCCTTCATCTGATTGGCCACCATTCACAAAGTGAAGATCTGCACTGGAGAAGCTAGAGCTTATTTAAAGTGCCTGACTTGACCATGTTAGGGATATCCACTCTCAACAGGAGAAACAATAGTTTGCTGTTTAGAGTAATATGAAGCCGGAACTTTTTAGCTCTTAAGAGTCTTTTTTTAAATGTACAAACACTAACTTCATTGTTTTCAAGTTTTTGCTTTCTTTATGGAAAACCATCAAAGAATTGCAGCCATTTTTACACGACAACCCACATTTTTACAGTTGCGAAGGCATGCAGGCCTTCACTGCGGCCGTCTTTAGCTGCTGTTTGTTTGTGGCTCTCTCTGCTTTCAGTTTTGTCTTCATCAGTAACTGAAAACCATGCTCTGCTGGGCTGAGCTCTGATTTGACCATTTAGGAATATTTCATGTCTTTGCTTTAGGAAACTCTTAGATTCCTTTCCGTCTGCATTTTGGGTTATGGCACTGAAAGCACCGTCTTATCAGTTCTAAAGCACTTTGGCTGAATCTGAGCAGAGAGTACTCCCTGTACGTTTCACAGTACATCCTGCTCCTTCTATCAGCACTCACATCATCAATAAAAACCAATGATCCAGTTATACCGGCATCCACACATGCCCATGCAACAACACTGTCTTCACCAAAGATGATGCAAGGCTCGCAAAATTTCAAAATCTCTGGTAGCCCTTCGGGCAGGCATTCTTCTGTTTTTGGTAGCCCAAAATAAATTTAAGTAGCCCGAATAAAAAAGAAAGCAATTTTTTAATGTTTTGTTTCCGTTACAATATTATACATTAAAGTATAATATTGTAACGGAAACAAAAAATAATCAAAGAAATTGTTAAAATACAAATCACAACAACTGTATAAAAATTACAACCATCAACTCAAATACTTGGTTCAAATTGAACAGAAATTTCTATGAACTTGTAAGAACTGTGTAGGACATGAATCTGTCTGTGTCAGATCCTGAATCTGAAATTTCCACTGTAGTCACGGGTAAGAAGTAAGTGGAACCAAGATCTAGGCCATTTGCTTTTTGATGTTTGCAAAGGCTGCTAAATTTTGCCAATGGTAGTTCACTCTTTGCATTATAGCACACTGTTCTAAACAGCTTTTTCAGGAGTTCTTGTTGTGCTTGGTTTACTTTGTTTTTTTGCAATTGCCGTTTGTTCTGGGAAAGATACTGCAGACTGGGCAATAATGCATTTCTTGCATTTCTCATGGGTCCTGATGGGGTCTTTCTTAAAATTACTGGTCCCAGTAACAAAGGCGCTTATCGACTCAGAAATCAAATGAAACTCACAACACACCTGGCAGAACATTGTTATTTAGCTTGTCATATTCCAGCCACAGAAATTCTTTTGTCCATGAAACCAAATAAGCTGCGCTTTCTTATAGCCTCATAGTCTGATTTGTCATAATTTTTCCGTTTTGTGGTAGGCTTTTCTTTGGCTGCCCCTTCTTCACCCTGACCTGTCTTATTTGGCTGAGCAGAACTAAAATACCAGCGTAAATCCTGCTGCTTTTACACACGTACTTACATAACGGTCAGCGATTCTTTGCGCACTCAACCTCTCATATGTTTAAGCTTGCTGCGAGAGATTTCACTTGTCGCGTTTGAATAGTAAGCTAATGAGTGATAAGACGATGTCAGAGGAATTGGTGCGCAAATAATCGTCACTCACCAATCAGTGCTGCTGCTCTCTACACACCGTTCGCGCGATCGCAAAATGAAAGTGAAAGCAAAAAGCAAGCGCAAACATATTGACAGTGACTCATCGATGCCAATGACATAATTACTCAGCTACATTGGCGAAAGAATGTAAAAGCATAGACATATATTTTCCTTCCTATGATAGCCCGACGGGCAGGGGGTGAGTTAGATTTTGGTAGCCCGACTGGAAAAATCGCTAGCCCCGGGACGTCGGGCTAGCGATTTTGCGAGCCCTGTGATGAGGTACTGCCCCTCTTATCATATTATTCCCTTCCAAGGTAGTTAAAGCAATACTTTTAACCCCCACTTGAATTAAACATGAAGCTTCATATTTCATTTTTAATTGGCATCTTTATTTCACATCATCTGCGGTAGGAAAATTAAGAAAAATACATCACTTTCCAAATACTTATGGCGTTTATCTTCATAGGATATGAACACTGTTTAACTACTGCCCCCTAGTGGAGATACTGTTAGGTACCCGTGGACTGAGACAAATCATCTAAATTAAACAAGTAGGTACCCTCGTGTTCCAAATTACTGTTTGTCTCTGGTGCTGGTAATGCTTCAAAAAGACAGATTTTAGCATATACTTAAGTTAGATTAACGCTGTT
This sequence comes from Neolamprologus brichardi, assembly GCF_056152115.1. NCBI lineage: Eukaryota > Metazoa > Chordata > Actinopteri > Cichliformes > Cichlidae > Neolamprologus > Neolamprologus brichardi. The sequence goes on along the minus strand of NC_142105.1, from coordinate 19,305,306 downwards.
TAAGTTTATTTACTGCTAGTCACTGTAGCTACCCACGTGAGGAGCACACAGGCGGTCAAATCGCTGTCATTTGCGTCTTTAGTTAATCGATCCGACCTGGAGAAAATAAAGACGAACCCATCCAACCGCGCACACCATCAAACCACACATGATTTTCGCTTTTTACCATTTCTAGTACTGCTTTCTTTTCTCCTTCCCCGGCCATGCTTCACTTTCCCACTGCATCCGTCAACAGAGTAAGGTTTAGTACTGTGCTCTTTAGCCCTGAATCTAGTTTGACAGGCAAAGGAAAGTTCAATACGACTGGAATTTACCTTAATGTTTTGGTAACATATGTATGACTGTAGCCATAAATGATCAAATTATCACTTAATAATTTTCATTTAAAGTGACGCAGCTCTGTGGTTGGTAGAATATTTGTCAAACGCGTCGTTTGGCTACTCTGCAGCGTGAATATGGGTTAAATTTTATATTATTGTTGTGCCTGGATGCTTAATAACATAACATGTTTACTTAAACAAATAGTTATTTTTAATACTTACCTAATAAATATTTATTTTAATAAAAAGCTAACCTGTTCAGCAATTAACAATGGTAAGTTTTGTCACATCTCTAGCTGCAGGGGACAGCGTTATCGAGCGTTCAAGTCGCCTGGAAGACTGTAACAGGGGCAAAATTTGCGCTCCTTCTATAACAAGTTGTTTATACGAAGACGTGACGACGGATCTACGTAATATGTAACCGGGGGTAAAAAAAAAAAATGTAGTTCCAAAAGGGAAACAACGACGTTAAGCACATAGAGCCAGAAATGCGGTAGGAACTACACTCCCCAGCACGCGCTTGAACGTGTTTCCGGTCTGGACGATTTGCGAAGCAGGCAGAAGTCACTCGAAAAGGATTAGCCAACTAGCAACTGAAACGTCTTTAAATGTGGGGATTTTGCGCTAAATGAGCCACTTTAATCGTCGTTGAGACATCCAGGTACTGAATATGATGTTATGTGACTATTACGTACGTTAGCTCAGCAGCTAAAAACAACCGACATGGCGTCAAGTGGCTAACTACCTTTCTGACGCTAATATGTAGGTATAATGGTCAACAGCAGTGTTAGCTAGCTTGTTGTTTCGCAAATTTTGGTTCATCTAGTTTTAGCTGACATTTTACTCTAGCATGACAACCTGTTCATTATTGGGAATTTTCCTACGGCGTTCTAATCGCAGTATTTGGATTTCTTAGTTACACCTGTTCACATATTTTATTTCCTTCTTCCTGTTATCTGTAACTATTTTTTGGCTGTTTCACAAGAATTATTCTTCCCTAATCATTATCGTTTGGGTTCTCTCTCCCCCCCAGCTCAACAGTAACAACTCGCCTTCCTTGTTCTTCTACCTCCAGGGAGGTAATAAAGGTGAAAACCCAGCTGTTGCCATGGCAATCCTGTTTGCTGTGGTGGCTCGAGGAACCACTATTCTTGCCAAGCATGCATGGTGTGGGGGTAACTTCCTGGAAGTTACTGAGCAGATCTTAGCTAAAATTCCCTCAGAGAACAACAAACTGACATACAGCCATGGCAGGTAAGGGCGTGTGCGGCCTGTGTCATCCCCAGTTGGCAGTTTACATCCTGTTAGTGACTGTGCCTACGGCGGTGTCATGTGATAAAGTACAACAGAGTTCATTCCTTGTAAAAACTGTAGGAAAAACAGCCCTACTGTATAAAACACCACTCATCTAACGATTAACCCCTCTGCATTATTTTTAGCTATCTGTTTCATTACATCTGCCATGACAGAATCATATACCTGTGCATCACGGACGACGTAAGTATATATTTGACAGTCATATATTTTTGTCAGGGGTTTGGATTTGCAGTAGGCCATTTGTAGATGTTATGAATGTATTTTAAAAACCTAAATTAGTATAAAAATAAATATAAAGCGCCCAGCCACTGTAGGAAATGGACACATGTCCTGTGTTATTGTAGAAAACCTAGCATTACTGCTGTTGCTAAAGATGAGATAGGGTTTTGAGGCAGCCACAATTTATTGTATGCAACTTCTTATAAACCTATTTGACCCTCATCTTCTAAAGGACTTTGAGAGGTCACGTGCATTCACCTTCCTCAGTGAAGTGAAGAAGCGTTTCCAGACAACATATGGCTCACGAGCACAAACAGCCCTACCTTACGCCATGAACAGCGAGTTCTCCTCTACACTGGCAGCTCAAATGGTGTGTATGATGAAAGCCTGAATGTACCAAGCAACGTTTCCTGTTACTGCAATATTAATGTCCTAATATTTCTGTGGTTTAAAAGAAAAAAAAAGGAAACTGAAGAAGACGTGAAGAAGTGTGACGTGTTCCTTTTCTTTGCAGAAACACCACTCAGATCCACGTGGACCCGATCGTGTCACTGAGACTCAGATGCAAGTGGACGACCTGAAGGGCATCATGGTCCGCAACATAGGTGAGCATCTCTTTAATTTCCTCATTTTGTATTTATTCATAAATAAATAAATAAACAAGGCTCTGAGATGGAAAAACATTGACTAAAACTCTAATAAACCAAGTTAGATAAAACCTGTAATGTTTAACTGGTGTGTTGTGTGACTTTAAATGAGTGCAGTGTTATATCATGAGCGACCACCTCACTTACGATGCATGATGTGCTGTGTTTAGTGAATTACTCATATGTATTGTATTATGTGTATTCACACTAAATTCACTGTTTGCATTCATGTTTTTACAGACTTGGTAGCTCAGAGAGGAGAAAAGCTGGAGCTGCTGATTGACAAGACAGAAAACCTGGTTGATGCAGTGAGTTTAACTACAACTGATTAGGCTCTGTTGCTTCTACTTATTTTCTGATGCATAACATTTGTCATTAAGTATATACTGCAACTGCAGTCTATTAAACAACAGATATTGTTACTGATTACATTTTTTTCCTCCTCCTCCTTCAGTCAGTCACATTTAAGACCACGAGCCGTAACCTTACACGAGCCATGTGCATGAAGAACCTCAAGCTGACTCTAGTCATTGTGCTGGTTGCCCTTGTGAGTACAGACACCGAGATGATGAAAACAAGTAGTGCATTGAGCTTGGCTTCTCTGTGCTTTATTTAGTGCAGCAGTTGTGAAGGAAGTGAACTCTGGCTGTGCTCTTTTTCAGGTGGTGATTTACATTATTGTCTCTGCTGCCTGTGGAGGTCTCAACTGGCCCACGTGTGTCAAACAATGAGAAGAGAGCGGGGACAGAAGAGAGGGAGATGAAGGAAAAGGGACAAAGGGGAGAAGTGCCTGTTTAACTCTGCTTGCCAGTGGACACAGTAGAAAATACCACGTTCCTTGCTTTTTACTCCTTTGGCTTCAGAAGAGCTGGAAAACTATTTGCTCCTCCTCCTCCCACCTCCTTTCGCACCCTGACTTTGACAGTGCACATTTATATGCCTTCTGGACCTGGAGTCCCACCTCATACCCACACTAATGGACAGCAGCCACGTGGCCTAAAACTGATGTGGAACAATGGTCTTGTCTTATGTTAGTCTGGTGCATTCATCTTGTCTCATGCACTCGGTTGGCTGATGTATCAGTTACTATACTGTCCTGCACCTGCCTGTGTAATTAATCCATATAGATTTAACTACAAAGGTAGCAAAGTTTGATTTGTGAGTGTCCTGTTTAATCTTGGATGCCAACAGAGTATGTGGGTAACGTGTTTTAAATGTATCACGAGGGTGTGGTGTATGGGCCTCTGTTGAAGAACTTTAAACACATTGTTGACTAAACTGATGCAGTATACAGACTTTCTGATAAGTTTTATCACTTAGCACAGTTGTATCTTCTAAGGTTAATGTTGTGAAATACCCTGTATGATCATAAAAATAAATATTGTACATTTGATTGATGAAGAATGGTTGTTTTAAAGCAAGTGTGATTTCTGCCTGTGGAGTTGAGGCTTCCCTTCACCTTTTACCTCCCTCTTTGAGGTTCAGTGTGCCCAAGTTTTCTTTCTGTTAACAAAATGCACTTTTTTATATTATGTTGTACATAGATTTGCTTCCTGACATCATATGGCTGATGATCATTATGTAATAATTGTACATCCTCATTTAAAATAAATAAATTCTGATGGAACTGAGTGATTTGCCTCTAAACCAGGAAAGGACAAAAGGGTGTTGTGACATGTATTCATTTTAAAAAGGCTAACTGAATGTATCGGTGTGTATTGATCCTAGGTAAATAGCACATGCACGGAATACGTTTATTTTTATTTTACAACTAATTATGTGAGAAATATAGCCAACTCGCCGTCGGTGTCTCCTAGAGGTCAAAGTTCATGTAAACAACTCTTCAATCACTCCTCCCTGTCGATAGTTGAACTCTGGCACGGTGAAACACGTGACACCGTGAAGTTTTCCACGACAAAAATACAGTGAAAAGGGGAGAAACGAGCACGTGGAACCGATTGCCCTCCCACCTGCACCTCGAGCGCTCGCTCCCGTCGCTGCTGCTCGCCCCTGTGACAGGTAGCTAGCAAGTTTTGACATTTCTGTGAAAGTACTTTTTATGAACTCACTTGCCTACAGTATGATTTAAAAGGTGGAGAGAATGTAAGAACGTTTTTGTTTTTCTTCTTTGTAAATATGTAATTAGAAAATTAAAGGTATCGAAAATTACACCTGTTTTCAACAGAAAATAATGTTAACGCTAAACGCCTCGGCTTGTTTGTTAACCGTTCTTTATTTGGTCATTTTAGCCAGCCGTTGAAGTTAATCTGTGTATATACTGAACCATTTTGTAACTACAGTCAGAGGGGAACTGCTAACAGACCGTAGACCCCACAGCGACTTCAATGAGCTTTTTCTTTGCTATTTGTAGCAACATCCTATGTTTACTCCTGAAGAAATTGTAGACCTGAGTGACTGCTGGAGGAGGCCTCACACACGAATGGATATCCGTCGGGTTCAGGGATCGAAGATGTTTTGATCAGAAGTTGCTGTACTAATGACCATCCATGTGAAAGTCCAGGGGATTATAGTGCTTCTGTAAACGCCACCTAGCAGAATTCATTCTATTTTTGATAACCCCTGAATAAGTTAATTTATGACAAACTTTCAGTTGGCACAATGTAGAACTTAATGTTGTTAAAATTTCAGCCACATGTAGCTTTCTGTGAGTATGGACATGTCTCTGTGTAGTTGGTGTTTGCTCTTTGCTTTGAAGAGAGCAGACTGCACAGGCTCATTGGTTTAACTTTGTTCCCCTGGGCTGTCTCTGACCAGCTTTTTTCCCTGAACAGAGCTTGCTGTTTTAGTGTTGGACAGTCCAGTGACTGGGCTTTTGATGGCTGGTCCTGCTACTCATAACCACTCTCTGTGTGATACTGATATGATCCAGTCAACCAGGAAAAGGCCATTTGGGGCATTGTATGCCGTGCCTGAGGGGCTTCGTGAACAGAAAAGCATTGTACTGTTGCTCTCACTCCAACTTTTAAATGTATAATTTAATTTGCAGGCAGTAACTTGCACTACATTGCTCTTAAGGAGGACAGAGACACTTAAATGGATCCCTTAATCAAACACATTGCGTTGTTTGTGTTTTAAAGCAGCTTTTAACTTTTTGCATTGTTGTGTAAGACCAGTGTTTTTTATTGTTTTTAAAAAGCTCCAATCATGTTTTTGTCAAGATCAACAGAATTTAAAAGTTGTAGGACTCTTAAAACCAAGAGCGGGGATAATAACTGTGCTCCATACCATGATTTACATCTCAAGTCAAGATTGGACTGCCGTGTCTCGGGTCACAGGCCTTGTATAGATTAAGCAGAAATAGCTTGGGTCTTGGTGGTCTCAGTCTCTGGTGTCACATCACTGTTGTCATTTCAGGATCAGGTGTCAAGCTGGCTGTGCCATCAAAGAATGATGTTGTCAGACTGAAAACTGTGTTTTGCCATCATTGTGTGAGTTTGAATGCAAATTCCAATACTGATGTACGGTTAAAAACGTTCATAGCGCAACTTTCTCCTCTTGCTAGGCCTCACATCATTCTGCTCTACTTTTCATTTATCCGTTGCTAAAAAAGCCGACTGATCCATTCCCTCATAAAAGAGGGACTTTGGCTGCTTAGCAACAGTGAATGCCAAGTCCGTCTGGCAGCCCATGGCCACTCCCCTCGGCATGGATAAGGTAACGTGTTGCTCTCTGCCTCACTTGATCCTTTTGTGAACTTGGGGAATGAACCTCTGCAGTGAGCGCCGCCTCTAGCTGGACCTTTGCATGCTTGCACAGGCGGAGCAGTGTGCAGCTAAGTTACTGAGTTTGTCTGAGACAGGAGCTGGTTAGATGGATTGATGATCCACTTCTGCAGCAGGCCTACAGGACAAAATCACGTTACCTCAGGGAGTGAAAGAAGTGAAGCTAACAACTGCATGGGGGGGGGCACTCTCACTCAGACTGTGATGTTACTGATGCACGGCTGATTCTGAACACGAGGACAGAGGAGCAGCGGGATGGCGATAGACTCTCACCCAATTGCCTGCTCAGCTGGCTGGATTTTGGACTTTGCAAGGAAAGTAGTAATTGGATTGTCTGTGAAGGGCTAAAATGAGGCGAATGGAGCTACAAAAAGTGCTTTCCAGTGCAATACAGTAAGCTTAAAAGCTGACTAAAGATATTTTCTTTCTTACTGTAAATCTCTGGATGCAGAGGATGCAAATGGAGGCATTGAAAGTTAGTTTATACTGTAGCCGAGTACCTCTCCTTAAATCTTTGTACACAGTTGTGCTTCCTTCTTTGACTGTTCCTTATTTCTGTTCACTGTCTCAGTGTCTTGTAACTTGAATCTCTCGGTTTTATTTACCCATAAACATCGTCAGATTGTCAGCACCTTACATAATATGCCATGCCCAGGCTTATTTGTAACAACCAAAACAACTGCTCTTTGTCATTATTGAGTTTACAGCATTGGCCTTGAAGGTGCACTTCCACAGTTCAATGTGCACTTCAGCTTGTCAGGGCTATATATTATACTTCATTGTAGAGATTGCAATGTACAGTAAGGTGTGTTCTCTCTGCCTGTTAAACAAACGAGTTTTTGACCACTGATCGTGCCGATAAGATTCACTGAAACTGTTGGAATTTTTTCAGCTCTGATATTAAAGGCGAGGCAGGATATGGATATAACGCCATGTTTCTTCAAAGAAATAGGCTGTGATTTTACTTCTTGAGGGTTCAATCCTATGTGTCATCATAGGATTTCCCATTTCAAAGAGTGCTTTATTTGAATAAATGTAACTACATTGAACCTTTTTTAAGGTGATTGAGATATTTTTATTAAAAAAAAAAAAAAATCAGTATAATCTGCAGGTGTCTGCGCGACTGCCAAGTTGTGTCATACTTCAAGAAGAGCCAGGTCTGTGCACAGGGAAAGAAAAGGGTCATTTTTCTGGATTGTTTTCATAATGCTGCAAAATATCTTGGCACTAAAATACGCAAATAAGCCAAAGGCTTATAGGCTGTTTCCCAACAATGGGTGGCAGGCGCTTAAGTTAACAATGTTTTCCCAATAAAAGGATGAAAATGATGGAAACAAAAATCAAAACCTACAAGTAAAAAGCTTTACAAAATGTCAATGGAAAATTGTACTTAGTAGTCAGTATAATCTTTTAATGATATAAGTTTGAATATGGTAGAATACTGCATGTAATCATTTGTGTTTAGAAGTATGTAGTTGGTCTCATCCTAGGAAGTCTGTAACATTTCAGGGTGTTCTGGCTTTCACCCCCACATTCTAGAAGCATGGGAAAGTTCGTACCTTGTTTTATTGTTTTATGGTAGGATTAACGTAGTTATATCTGTTTTAGTCTAAGTGCCTTTTGTTTAGATGAACTGTTGGACTTTCCAGACCAGCAGGTTTAGGGAAGTCTTTATGGGGTCACACTCTGACCCCATCCCCCCCCCCCCCCCCCCCCCCCCCCCCCACACACACACACACACACACACACACACACACACACACACATAGACACCTCCACATTTCAATGTATGGAACAAACGCTCACTGAAGTGTATAAATAAAGGACCAGGGCAGTCCTCAGGGTCAGTCTCTGAGACTCACTCTTGGGGTGTGAGTTCTGGGGGCTGCCCTTGCTAGCAAGAAATTCTGTGTGTTTCTCCTCTCTGATTCTCTACTGAAGAAGTGTTTTAGAATATATCTCTTAACACAACACAATTTATCCAATTTTATCAAAATGTAAAAAAAAGTCAGTCAGGATGTTTTTTAAAAGTAGCTAGTAGACTGTATGACTTTATCTTTGTGTACATCAAAGTGTTAATTGTTCTTAAAAGCAGTAGCAATGCTAAAAGCTCTTTGTGTGTGCATTTTCAAGTTGTTGGTGACCCGATGTCTGCTTTTCCTGTCATCTGTACCTCAGTGGATTTTGTAGTTGTGGCTGGCGAGCTCTGCTGTCCAGCCTGCTTGGATAAACACAACAGTGCATAGCAAAGCTGTCGAGACAGTTCATTCATGTTTTTACTCTCACATGAGCCACGGCAGAGTAAAAACATCCCTCCTAAAAGTTGGTTCATCCTTGCATTGAAGCCATTTTTGAAATCATGATTCTACAGAGACATCAACACTGACTGTGATATTTTCATGCAGTTCTCAATTTAAATATAAAATGCATCATGCTGAAAAGATTAAAAATTGTTTGGGTTGGTTGCTCACACAGGCTCACCAGTTTTGCTGAGCTGTAGATTCAGTTTCCTGCTCTTAGCTGACATTGGTGGCATCGTGTGTTGTTTTCTATTTCAAGGTTCAATAAGTTGTGTATTCAGAGTTGCTCTTCTCATGTCCCGTTAAAAGTCACTTGCATTGCCTTTCATCCCCACTCTGATGTTCAGGTTGAAATTCAGAATATTTGTCAAATTTCTTGGTTTATTAGATTTTTGCTTTATGGAGGAGTTAAACAGGTGTACATAATGAAGTGGCTGGTCAGTGTATGTTGGTGCTTTTATGCTGTTCTTTGAACATACAAATGTATTGACAGGCTATGGTGCTGCCTTCACCAAAATGGTTTCTTTTTCTCCTCTTTTACAGAAATCCTTCCCTGGTCATCAGATTTTAATGGGCTAAAGTGCTGCCAGCTGAACGCATAACTGAAGCTGTTCAGCACAAAGAAATAAAATCCCATCAGAATTCTTAAACATGGCCAGTGACCAACCAGAGAGCATGGTGCCTCCACCTCACAGTGACATAAAGCTGATCCTTTCATCTGAGACTCACCCATCCACGCCTGTGTCACCTGACTCCAGCAGTAGTATTTCGTACATGAATGTCAGAGAAGCCAGCAGCTCTGCTGACATTAACGTACTGGAACATCGCCTTAGCCAGGGCTCCCCTGTGGATAACCTTTACAATACCACCTTAACACATGGGGATGTCTTCTGTGGTGTGACTTCAAACTTGAATCAAACCTTCATTGCCACACCTGTGAATGATGGCATTAATTTCTGGAAACAAAACTTGAGCCTCATGAGCAATGAAGATGTGGAGGCTTTTTTTAGGCACAGAGGGGATGAAAGTAACAATACTGTAATGTCTCAGAGTTCATGTGGGGCATCCTGGAGGGGATCCAATGAGAATGACTGCTGCTCTCTGAGCTCTGGGGAAATGGTAATGAGGAGCAATAGTTTCTGTCTGGAGGACCAGTCACTCTTATTAGTCTCTTCCCTGGAGGAATCATCCATCTCTCCAGCTGCACGTCGACCAGAATCGCCTGCTGTATCAAACCTGCTGTCGACCACTATTCTGGGCGTCTGCAATAAACCCGCAGAGAGAGTCTCAGAGGAGAACACAGGCCATCCTTGTCTTGGTGTGACTTTCATTCAGGCAGACAACAAGGAGCTCCTCAATGAGGAAAATGAAATGGCAACATCAAATTGTTTTGTAGCTTTGCCAAATGAGAATGAACGGGGGCTTTTCACAACGTTCATCTGTGAAACCTCTCCAGACTGTGGAAAAGAGGCAAACTGCACCAGTGCTGAAGCAGAACCTTTGCCCCCATTTTCAGCAGCATTTACACCAGAACAAGGCAAGACCTTTGTGTCCACTCTGTCAAATACGCAGGAAATTGATGAGGGTGTTTGTACTTCCACTCCAGTGCAAAACATTGAGAACAAGATAAACGGCCTCCCCTCGTCTCCTTGCATTAGAAATGTGAGCAGCCCAGGACGTCACCCTGTTAAACAGCAGCAAATATCTGTCACTAATAAACAATGTTTAGACCCAGGACTGCCACCTACACCAAGAAAAGCTAAGAAAATAGAAATTAAAAGGTTTCCCAAACCTGACTTCAGTCATGTAAAATCCAAAGTCGTAACAAGAGATCCACAGCAAACCTCAGTGCCAGGTACTGTGCCACAACATAAACAATCAGAAGTTAATTTGGGGAATAAACGTACTGAATCCCTGGGAAGAACCCCAAATGGTAGGTTTCCTGCCAAGAGAAGAAGTAGCACTACATCTGATTCTGCCACCAGTAAAATATTTAATGATGGACAGTTAGAAGTGGATGCTGGAGCTGCTAATTTGGGATTAACAGTGACACAGTCATGTGAGCATACTGCTGTGGATGGCCAGGGCAAGAGCAGAGAAACCCCAGCAGGCCAGTGCAGTAAACCCAGCTCTCAAACAGAGGGGCCCTCTTCCAGCCAAGTATCCGAAACCTCAGCACAGCACGCTTGCAGCCAGAGCAGCTTCTCATCCCTAGAAAAATCCCCGGGTAAAAGTGGCCCCAAACCAACTCCAAAGAAGGGTGTGTCAAACAAAGCTGTGGCCAGATCAGGCTCATCTTTGGGTCAGGACAAGTCTTCTGTCTTCAAGAAATGGCCTCGCTGCTCATCTGAGAGTTCGTCATCATTGTCCAGGACACCTCAGGAGAAGCAAACAACTCTAAAGTTCTCAGCTAGTTTTAACATTACTAAAGCTGAGACCCACCAGAGACAAACCAAAGCAAAGAACCTGAGCTGCTCTTCCCAGAATAAACAGGCCATACACTCTGAGGACCCTACTCAAAACTCCTCCAGAGAGGTCATGAAAATAAGCCTCGTGGTGAGTAGATGGAGCATTGACTTTGAAGGTGAATATGTATGAGTGTCAGAGGTGGGGGGGGCTACAGGGGGCTTTTTCTTGTGTGTTGTAGTCCATCTGGGCCAAATGCACAAGACCTGCAGACTAAGTGAAGAATTGTTCTCTTTTCAGGCAGAGTCAGCAAGAGCTCATTTGGATGATGGTAAGACTAGATGTGTACCTTGGCGACCATCCCCTAGACTTGCTAGGAGAACACCGCTTTCACAACCTCCACCTGCCAGTCCCAGACCAACCACTTTGTCAGCCAGGCAGAGACAGGGATCCCTGGAGATGAATGAATTCAGGACCCCTAAAGCTGTAGGGAAATCCAAGCAGACGAGCATTACAGGTATGGGCCATGTTTGCTTGATTAAACCTGTTATGTTGAACTTGGTCTGTGGCAACAGTTCAGAAATGTTAAAAGTTATTCTTTATTGTCTTGAGGAAGCCAAAGTTCACCTATAAATGCATTAAAATACTAGATAGGAGGCCACAGTCAATGCCTTGTAAAAGTAGAACCGAGGGCTTTCTTAACTGGATTTTTCGATGTTATGTAAACAGAATTGTGTAACAGGCCTTTTTAACCTTTTGGCTTAAAGCACCACAGTTTCTTTTCTTTTTTTCCAGGAAGGGCATGTAGTCCAACTGATAAAGCAGGACTATAAATATTTATAATATTCACCCAATACTTCAAGAAGAAACGACTGCAAATTCGTTACTTTTCAATGTGCTTTCATACTAGAATTAGGTTGTCATGACATTTCCTTTCCACTAGAGGGTGACATTGAGCAAAGTCTGTCACAAATTATTCAGGTGTTTGTCAAAAATGGACAGCTTACTCAGTGCTATTGTTAGATGAATCCTGAGGAAAGGAGACTGTTCATCTGATGGGAAGCGGTCTGCAAACCGGAAAGTAGGGGAAGGAAAGGGAGTTTTTGAGGTTAGCAATGGTTTGAAAGGAGGACAATATTTAAACCAGTTGGACCTTTAGCACAGTAAAATGTCATGACCCATGACATTGTCATTTTCCAGCTGTACACACAGCTTTAAATGTAAATTGAGCTACAGCATTTTTGTTTATGGATTGTTGTTAGGATTGTTTGATTTTTAAATATTTAGAGTTGGTAAGATTGCAAAGTTCCCAAACTTATGTTTCAGTGACTGTTAAAACTGAAAGTAGTCACACTTTCGCATTCTAGTTTCTGTGCAATTGAATGTGGTTTTAGCTTTAACTTTTAAAAATATCCTTATTTTTATCTGGATCTGACACATCAAAAATACCTAGAACATGACTCTTTATATGTATTAGTGAGCTTATCCTTAATAAAGAGGTCTATGCGGCTGACCTCATTTCCTTCCCCAGGCTGTCAGAGAGCACAGGCAATAGGAGAGCCATCCCTGGGATCTGCCTCAGCAGCCAACATTGAGCCCCAGGTCAATGGACTACAACCTCCTCAGACTCCCACTCAGCCCTCTGTTATAGGTCCTCGGTCCACCCCTGTTACTAAACTACCACACAGGACTTTTAGGAGCCTTACTCAAACCAGTGTTCAGCATGCGCTATCCCAAAGCTCTGGGAATACACAAGGTGAGATTAATAAGAATTTTCTGTCACTTTTAGAAATAGGATATTATTTCTAGAAATAGTGCCTGCATGCTGTTATATAAAGGTATAAAAACAGTTATGAACTGATTTCTGGGATTAGCCATGATGTTTATTGGAGGGTTTTTAAGGACACATGTGGCTAGGATGATGACCTACTTTGCCCTGGCTAGGATTGGAATCTCCCCCTGGGCAGTCTTTCTCTGATTGCAATACTCCACCTCTGCTATGATTATAGGTGCTTGACATCTTAAACATAGATTTTTCTGATTTCTTTTGAAAGGATGTAGAAACATGTTAAACATAAAGCTGAATGAATGAACGGAACCCCAGGAAACTGGGAAAATGATCTGCATTGTAAGGGTATCTGCTTTGGAGTTCTGAACAGCCAATCAAATGTACTGATGTGTCATGAATAGATGGAGCAATGTTTTGATGTGAGCGTCCTCAACAGCATAGAGCTCTCTGATTGGCTGAGAGAATATATTTGTCTAAGTCGGGGACCCCCTTGTTGGTTGTCATGGCAACGGCTCCTATTCCACTCTAGTTCACACACAGTGTTGCCTGGAGGAGAAAGAGCAGACATACACTACAACTGATGCCGTCTGAGGTGGATTAAAAGGAGCGTTTCTTCTGTTTTTTGATTGAAAACCAATGGCTGGCTACACTGGGCTTCGAAGCTGCACCTGGACGGAATTTCCAGCTCATGTTTTCAACAGTTCTTCTTTACTTGCACAAGGCAGTGCAGCATCCAGCTGTGACCTCACTCTCTTGACCTGCCTGCTCATTGGATCCTATCGCTTTTGCATCATCCCTTTGTTAGCTGCATTTAATGGAAAAGAGAGAAATCTGTGGAGAAGTAAGTTGGGCTGGCAGCTGACTCATTAGTGGGGTTGCCATGGTGAATTATTTACTGTTTGGGATCTTATCAATTTGGATAACATAACCGTTTGTTTGGCGTGCTAAAAATTGTAGATTCAGTTCTTTTTGCTATTGTTTTGGTCATTTTGTCATCAACATTCCTTATAATACACTCTTCCAATAATTAATTTACATTGTTACATTCTACATTGCACATATTAGAATTAAAATATTCTTTGTCTCTAAATGGCTTCAAATGACTTTCTGACAAACTACCAGTGATGCTGAAGGTTGTTATACTAATTCCCAGTGAATTTCCAGAACATCATGACATGCATTGCGGTATTTAACCAGTATGTCTCTAATGCCTCAAACAGTTTCTGGAGGAGTTTCACACAAAGCAACCCCATTCAAATCTGTGGTACTGAAAGCAAGGCTCATCTCGACCTCTGGGAAAAACACTGGACCAAGTAGGATCACACTACCACATGCCACACATATCGCAGTCTTTCATTGTAAAATGTAATTAAATTTAAGCCTTCTTTGAATAACAATTGATCACTTTTTGAACAGGGCATTGATTTCTTTTTCATTATTTTTTTTATCTATCTTTTAATGACCTTGATAAATGTGACCTAATCTGTTAAAGTTTGTATAGTATGGTAACGATGCTTGATAAGCACTGTTTAGTCTTGATTAAATTAAATTGTCTACTCCTCCTCAAACTAGTTTTCTGTTTCACAGTTGTCATTCACTCAGCAGGCAGTGTGTCACCTTCATTATGGGTCAGATTAACTCCAGCCTCTTTTCTCTCCTGGATCTTTTGCTTGTAACAGCTTTGTCTACGGTAAACAAGCCTGCTGCTTCCACTGGAAAAGGAGCATCAAATTCTATAATTGGTCCTCTGTTAAAGACAGCTTCTGCAAAACTTGCTCGATCAACGCTGGTTGGATCTGGTAAGACTCGTTTTATTCTCTCTGTATTTTACAGAATTTTTAAAGCCCTTGTTTGTATTTTCTAAGTTTAAACTAAACATTAGCATGGTGTAGGTTTTGTTCCATTTGATAGTGTGACGGACCAAAACTAACACAGTGCATTATATACTATTAAAGTATAACAGCAACAGATGAAGTTTTCATTTTCTAAATGTACAGACCTATTAAACTATCAATCCATCCAATTGCTTCTGTTTGTCTGGGACTGAGTCGTAGGGGGAGCATGCCTCCCTCTCTCCCAGCCACCTCGTCCAGCTTATTTGGAGAAACACCAAAGTGTTCCCGGGGCAGCAGAGAGATATCTGTCCAGGGTACCCTGGTTCTACCCCGGGGCCTTTTCCCAGTAGTACATGCCCCGAACATAATGCCCCAGAGGCTGAGCCACCTCAGCTGGCTCCTTACAATATGAAACAGTAGCAGCTCCACTCTGAGCCTCTCTCTAATAATTGACATTATTCGATAAGGCATGAGTGAGGACAGCAGTCCTCACTCATGCCTTATCGACTGATCTAGCTGCTATTTAAAGAAATCTATATGTAAGTATAAATACAACGTAGACCAGGCAAACAAATTGTGCAGACAAGCTAGTGTGCTGTCTACTAATGACTAACAATTTCATATTTCCACTGCTGCGAGGAACGTGTGGCATATTAGTCAACCCAGCTTTTAACTTGAGAGTTGCTCGCTGTGATTCATACGCAGTGCTTGAAATTTCAGGGCTTCTCATCTCTTGCTGTCTTTTATGGTGTCAGTGGATTGTGTCTTTGAGCAGAAGCTAAACTGGAACACACATTAAATTAAACCTGATTTGTCATCATACTGACCTTGCCATGAGCTTCCTGTTATCTATTACTATCCGACTGCCAGGGACACAGGGAAATGGAGTAATGCCTTGGCAACTTCAAATTCCCATTGGCTGATGTTCTCATGCTTGCTCCTCCCACCCGTTTTTCTGCTCCCTAGCCCCCACCCCCTCTACTCTCTCCCCTGGCATCCTGGCAGTGCTACAGCACCGCCATCATCCAGCTTGGAGATGCTGCTTTACTTTGGGAGATTTGTGCAAAGCTGACGGCTGACTTTACAGAGGATTAAGAGATTTTTGCTTCCCCCCCATTCTGCCTTTATCACGTCTTTCAGACTGTGCCACGACCAATGGCCAGGCTTTGACCCTGTACTGTTCACAGCTGGGAATTAGATTTTGAGTTGGGACTTCTGCCATGCCGAACTGGGTGCCCTCACTTTTTTCAAGGCCATCTCAGTGGAGTAGCTGTTACTACTGCTTTTTATTGATTTATTTAGTAATTTTCCATCAGACCTCATCAGTGCTGCTGTTACCTGAGGCATGATGCATTGAGAGGCACCACAGCTCGTGGTCCTTAGCCAGCACCAACCATCTGAATCGTGAAACGGGTTTTTGATTTTTAAATCAAACTGTTAGCTGAAGACTTTGGTTCTTTTGCATTGTTTTTGAGATGTTATGGTCTCCGAAGCTCTCCTTGTCCAACATCCACGTGCGTCTGACAGCCAAAGGTTTACTCCGAAATATTCAGCTGCTCTCAGGATGCAGGAAGAATACTGTGGTTTTCCAAGCAGGTCTGTCAGTTGTTTTGGTGTTAAATATTGTTGTCAGTGTTATTATGACATTTTGTGCTGTTGTATTTAAGCCAATCAGTTTGCCTTTCAAGTAGATCTGTGGTGTCAGTTTATGAAATCCATTTTTAGCTATATACTAATTGGAAATACAGATGGCTCCAAAGCATGTGACCCTGGGCTGAAGTATGCTAGGAGTGGAAAAATTGAAGAATAATTTAATCAAAAACTGTAATAGTCTTTGACATTTAGTGTTTGTTTATATTATCTTCAAGCGTTGATTATGTATCCAAATGTCCCACTTCCCTTTCATGCTTCCTGGGATTTCTATGACTCTTGTTTCAGTCAAATGTGCCAGGGTTATTTTGGTTCTTTATGTCTAAGTGACTCCATGGCAGCCTTGTTGTAATTGTAGAACTGCATGTTTGCTTAAAGCTTTTGTACGTTTTTTTTTTTTTGTTTGTTTGTTTGTTTTCTCAAATGTGGTAAATTTGTTTTATGAAGCAATTTTGGAAGCATTTTGTATCCTTCTAGTAATTGTATTATTTCTTTTTTCTTTTTTTAAGTTCTAATCTGCTACTGTATCACTGATTCACAAGTATTAAAACTCGTGCATTTTTCTTATTTTCATTCATTATCATACTATTAGAGTTGTGCCCCTTACTGTATTAGCCAAGAACTGTAACAAGCCCCTGATTGTGAGGGGTCTCATCATCCATCATGCTTTGTGCTATGATGTGATATCTCCTCACACCAGCAGAGCACAATGCTGTGGAGTCATTAAATCTCTCTGTTTAAGTATAGAAGTTAGAGTGGTACAGTTATTCTTCTTTGAGTCTGAAGTGAAATGAGAAGCTTGTCATTATTTTGTATTTAGACACTTGGATGAGAATAGCTGTAAGTCCTGTGTTACCATGGAGCAGTAGACAAAGAAGGTGATTATGTGCTTATGTAAAGGAAATTAAATGTCATGTGGGTGCAGATTTGTGTGTTTATGTAAAGCAAAAGTGACACGATGCTTTTAAAGCATTGTAGAAAGGTTTAATAGTGACTCGCTGACAATACGCTAATGCTTGAATATTTAATTAATGTTTTGAGTTTGTATTAGTGTTACACTGGGTCATCATCACAGGAGAAAAGTGAATGCTTCACTGAAACATAGTTTTACTGCCTGAAATGTGTAAATGTATGAAGCATATGATACAGTAGAAAATCTTTTTTCTTTCTCTTCTACACAAGCACGTTTATATAACATGTTGGTGAAGCCAGCAGAGGGCGTTGTAATTCAAACAAACCTCTGCTAGGTTTGTTAAAAGCATTGCAAAACACTTCTAGAGTTCCAATTCAATTTAGTACAACATTAACAAAATATCAGAACTATGAACAAAATCCATATTGAAATACTTGGCCAAAAAGTGTTTCATGTTTTAGCTTTGTTTACAAAAAAAGAGAGTGTAGACATTGAAGTCTGTTACATGTAATTCAAATGGCCGGAATGTTTGTAGTAGTAATAATAATAATAATAATAATAATAATAATAATAATAATAATAATGGATTGCATTTATATAGTGCTTTTTGGGACCCCTCAAAGCGCTTTACAATACCACTATTCATTCACTCTCACATTCACACACTGGTGGAGGCAGCTACAGTTGTGGCCACAGCTGCCGTTTGTAAGACGTTAAAACTGAAAACAAAAGCTTGGAAATTTAAAAACGTGTTGGTGTTTTTAACTACATATTTCCATTATTTCAGGAAAAATGTTTGAATGGTCTTGAATCATCTGAGTCCCAAACATCAATCTTTTATAAACATAGTCAGGATCACAAGTCTTGTGGTTCCAGCTACATGATGGTGACAATTGCTAACCAAACATCGAAATATTTAGAATCTTTCCATGAATGATGCAGTATGTCCTTTTTTTTTTTTTTTTTTTTTTTTTGGCTATTTGATAGCCTCAGTGAAGAAAGGACAGGAAAGCTGGGGCAGAGAGAGAGAGGCAAAGACATGCAGCAAAAGGCCGCAGGTCGGACTCAAACCCGGGCCAACCGCTCTCAGCCGTATGGCATGTGGTCGCCCGCTCAACGCACTGAGCTAAATCAGCACCCATGGTGCAGTATGTCTTAACAGTAACACATGTAGTTGTTGCAGAACAAGACAGGCATTTTGTTTGTCTTAAAGGCTGTGCCCAACGCTCGTGCTGAACAGTTTACTCTGGCAGCCGTAAAGTAAGCTGCACATCCGGATACAGAGCTTTGAAAACCCAAGTCTGTCTGTATGACGCCAACATTTTATGGCTGCAGAATGATGAATCTGTTTTTATATAACTCTAGTTTCTCAGAGCAAAACTGCTTCGATTTCATCCCTCCAAAATTTGATTAATGAATGAGTTGCTATCACAATGTTTAATTTGGCTCAAAAATGACACTCTTACATACAAGTTCAAGATCAATGTGACTTAATTCAAAAATGTATATCCAAAAGGTCAACTTTACTGACTTTCATGACTATTGTTCAATGTCTAAACATCAACCTGAGGGAGGCTTACTGCTGAAAGGTGATAATTAGTCCCAGAGTAATGAGTCCCACAGGCAGCTGCATGTAGTAGCAGTATATTCCAGTCATTAAAGCTGGGATTCCTGATATGTCTCAGGCTATTTTCAGTACTATGTTATGAAAGTGTCTCTTAAGAGCTAGCATGATATATAAACATGTCCATTAGTATCATTGTAATTGATGTTGGAGCGTTTCTTTCTTCTTCTTTTTTTCCTCCCCCAAAACAGCATGTGTAGTGAAGTTTTCAGTCAGGTGTTCCTCTGTTATAGTAGAGTAAACGATGTGAACTGATGGTAGCTGTTGCATATCAGTGATGTATGTATAAGGCTGATGTAAATCAACGCTGGCCTTACTAAAATAAGCTGTCCTTGGAGACCAGTGCCTGCAGAGCACTAGACTAAAATCTAATTGTATTGAGTGAATCTATTTTTTTTCTTTTTCCCTTCGGGGCCATCAGAGGAGCAGCGCTGGGATTCATTAGACTGCCTGATTGGACAGATGCATGCATAAGTGCTTTGACTCGGACCTTGTTGCAAATGTGCGCCTGACATGAGTGTCGTGATTTGTACTGTATTGTCAGACCACCTGCAGTGATTATGGAGGGGAGTTTGTTGATGATCGGGGTTGTCACGACACTAAAGTCCTTATTTATTTTATTTTTTTCCCACAGTGGACAAGAACAAATCCAAAGCTGGCTCCCACCAACAACACCCTCAACAGCAAGCATCACAACAGCAGCAGAGCAACAGGCCTCAGGATGCAGTGCCAGCGAGTCTTACAGAAGTTGACAGAATAAACCAGAACGTCCAGCAGCTCAAAGGACTCCTGAGAGCCAGTAACTGTAGATTTGAAGCACTCTCCATAGTCTTGCAGCAAACATTGACTGGGGTAAGAATTGATTTATTTCATAAAAACACTTTCATTTGCAGTTTAAAGTATATTTTATGGCACACATTTGGTTTGTTTTGAGACGTGGCAATCATTAACCAAGTTCAGTGAGTTCGGCTCACAGTAGTTTCTTATGATCATCTGTTCAGAGTAGAAACTAATGTTGTCGAGCAGTGAGTTTGACGTTCCAGTAAAACACATAAAACAAATTGCTCTTTACATTAAGCCAGGGGTGTCCAAAATCCGTTGGCCCGCGGTCCATTTTTAATTGGCCCGCAAGTAATTTTGTAAATAGAATATAATATGGCCCGCACTTCAACTTTTGCTGGAGTGTATTGCACTTCTTAGCTTTAACACCAGGGGGAGCTGCTGTTGATCAAGGCAGTTGCTCAACCAAAAAGGACAATCACAGAAGAAATTTACCCCCAAGTTACTAAACGTGGCAGAACCAAAGAAGCGAAAGGTAGAAAAGTGAGTGCAGAAAATTTCAGACACGGTGGGCGAGTGAATATTTCTTCAAAGAACTCGAGGGGAAGTGTGTCTGTTTGATCTGCACTGAAACTGTGGCAGTTATGAAAGAGTATAATGTACGACGTCATTATGAAACCAAACATCAGGCCTATGCATCCTACACTGGTGCTGAGCGAGAGCAGAAATTAAAGCAAAGGGTAGCTCTCCTGCAGGGTCAGCAACAGTTTTTTTTTTTTTTTCGTGCTCAAATTATCCAGGAAAAGGCTCCAATATCCATCTATGAGGTCGCCCAACTCATGGCAAGACATGGCAAGCCTTTTTCAGATGGAGACCTCATAAAACACGGCCTCGTTAAAGTCACCGAAATAATGTGCCCGGAAAAAGTGCAGGACTTCAACAACGTCAGCGTGTCCAGAAATCCAGTTGTGCGACGCATTGAAGACTCGTCAGCCAACATTAAACTGCAACTGTCTGATAAAGCTTTGCTTTTGATCTTTACTCCATCGCATGCGATGAGAGCACCGATGCCACAGACACCGCACAGCTGCTAATTTTTTTGCGGGGAGTGGACGAGAGCACGAGCGCTTTAGGTGAGTAAAAAATATATTCCACACTACCCGTGTGTTAATAAGCATGCACGTGCAGGTACACATGCTTCAAATATCAATAATGCGCATCAATTCTGTCACTACCCTGCTTTTGCGCACCACTTTCTTTATATGCGTTTTTCTTGTTAACACACAGAGTACACACCGCTGTGCACAGCGCGCGCTCACGCAAAGTCAGCTGATTTCATCTGATGCAGATTTGCGCCTTGATCAAGTGACATTTGTCCGGATTTTTGCCACGAGTGGCGATCAGCACCGCAGCTGGATGGCCCGATTTACATACCCAGCGCAGCTGATATTCACCAGAATAATTTACTAAAATTATACGGACGCATGTTATCAGGTCCAGTTCAGTCTGTTAATGTTGGTAACGGTTTCAAACGACCGTTAATAGGTGTGTTGCTAAGCCTAATAACTTAAATAACAAGCTTGAAATGTACCAGTCCCATTTTCCCCTTTATTGTTTTTTCTCTGTGCTGTAAATCTTATGTCCAAGAAGAAATCTGAGGCTGCTGTTGTGAGAATGAGCTACCAAAGCCTTTTCTGAATAAATCAATAAAGATCTGTGATGAAGGCAGTTTTGTCTTTAATTATATTCACCAATATAACATATTTGACCACTTTTAAGTGATTTTTCTAACTTTTTTCTAACTTTCTAACACTAAAGTTAAGGTTATATACCTAATTTCTATTAAGTGGCCCAGCCCCTCCTATATTTTTATGTATGTGGCCCTCAGTGAAAAAAGTTTGGACACCCCTGTATTAAGCTAATAATTTTTCTACACATACAGGAGTCCATTGTGCTTGAATCATAACTACAAGTGTTGTAACATCACATCGTGCGTTCTGACAGAGGGGAAACTTAATGGCATTACTGTTTCCAGGAACAGCACGGGGACTGAATGTGTGAGAGGTTGAACAAGGATATACTGGGATGTTGTCCAGTATTAAACAGTCCTGCTGTTGTCTTCTGTTTTGGTGTGTAATAGTTGTAGGTGTGGCTGCATCCCAAAAGTCTCACCTTAAAACAAATGTCTTATGTGTAGCTGTAAATGAGTTCATAGGTTGTACAGGTAGCCAAGCATGACTTGCTTTGCACTTAAATATGTATGTTTAAACTTGCTTTTATGCTTCTCTAGCTTCTAGGCTCATGGTTATGGTTACTGCAGGGCTTTTGCCAATCTATCCTAATAGTTGTACTCCACCCAACCATCAAACTGCCTTATTTAGTTGTTGTCAGAGCAAAACTATGTAGATAATGTGAGTGAAATTGTTTCTTTGTTTGAATCCATGTGTTCTTAAAGAGAAGAAGTACTACCTGCAGGACAGTGTTTCAGCTCTCTGGGTTGATTCAGTAATGCCCTTGTTTGATTACCACATGTGTTATGCATCAGTGGCAAAAAGTCTGGTCTGGTAGGATTGTTCTCTCCTGGTCACTTTGTGTTTTGCAGTGGTCAGACGCTGATATGTTCGTGTCTGTAAATCTTCATTTAGCACCCCGGTGCTGTAAGCTCTGTTTATTGTGGTGTAGTTAGGGCGCTCTGCAGCTAACAGTAGTTTCAGAAAACGAAGCCACTGCTTCTCTCAGCTGTAATGCACGCAGTCACCTTTGAAGTTTTTTCTCCTTTGGCCTTAATGTCAGCAACTGCTTTTACTTCTGCCTTACTCCAGATTTTGACACCAGACAAATTTATCATTACTGCAGTTACGACAGAGTTCATATTTGGCCAAGAGAAACCTCAGAGGACTCGAGTCTAGGGAACATTTTTGTCTCCATTTAACATGATTCATCATTCCAACCAATCAAAAAAAACAGCAATAACTTCTTTAAAAGCTTGTGTGGTTTACTGCACATTATTTCCCCCTGAATTAATTTTTCATTACTTTGGATAATGTCTGAAGTTTATCTGCTAGTTTGTGGAAACATCTTCTAGTTCTTACTGATCTGCAGTATGAATTCTTCCCCACAGAAATAAAAGACAGAAGGTGGAGCATGTTCCTGAAGTATGGAGTTATGCCTTTCCTTATTCAGGGTGGAGTCAGTTTGGTGCAGGTGTCCAACACTGAACTTTTCAGGCTTTTCCCACCACTGCCTCTCATCATTTCTTTCTCCCTACTTACCCCATGCTCCCACAAAATGGCTAAAACTCTTTCGGTTCACTTAGTTTGAAAGGCCAGTGTCCAGTAGCACAGATAAGTTATAAAGATTGAATTTAAGTGATCATTATTTATTTATTATTAGTTTGTATCAGAGAAGTTGATTCACTGGACAGCCTCAGTCTAGCCAGGAATTTTAACCCTGACAATGGATGTGGTCCACCTGGTGATGAGCACTAGAAATTGGCTTCAAATTGATTTATATATATTTATTTTAGTAGCTTGTGAATATTTTTAAATCAACTTTTTTTGTTTACATGAAAACATAACAGATTTTTTTTTTCATGTGGTCTCAGTGCAGTCATGAGGAAGACATTTGGAGCAGAATGCGTTTAAGTCGCTGCTCGTGTCATGTGATGTAATGTGACAGCTGGTATGAGGCACAGTGTGTGATGTTGTGTCACTGATCTTTGCCTCATTCCCCTCTGTTTGGACGGCTGGGTTGTGAAACTGAATGCATCAACAAATATTAAAAACACGCTCGTTCCTCTAGGATACAAAAGTCTCCTCCCACTGAGTCAGTTTAAACTATTGCATGTCCTGCTTCTTTTTGCTACCCCTATAGGATGATACTATTTAATGCTAATGCTTGCTGTATATCAGACGCAGTGACTTGCCTTTTATATGTAATCTGAAGTCACTGAGGTTGTGAGATACAGATCTAGTGATTTTTGGATGTCGGGTGTATTAATGTTCAGATGTGTTATGCTTTGAAATCTGGTGGTCACTGATCATACCAAGAATAGCTAGCTGGACCTGGCCCTGACACTGTGAGAATGCCCCAGCTGTTGACTTGATATGGTTATGAACAGCAGCCAAACGCTAAGCGAGGACTGTTTCTTATCATCTGTTTGGATGGGGTGTTTGCCATGCCTTCTCTTAACGCTTTCCCCACCAGACTGTTGTTTTGACAGGGTGAAAAAGAAATGCTATAAGACTGGTTTCCTCTTAGCACAGAAATGGAAGCACATTACAAAAAATCAAAAATACGACCTTTATTTATTTAGCTATTTATTAAAAAAAATTATTTATGCTCTGTTTGCTTGTTAAGTCTCAATATTTCCAGGAGACGGGAACGTGATCTACATCAGTCATGGTCTCAGTTGAGCTTCATGTCATCCTACACCTGACATGGATCATAGTTGTATACACGAGGGACATTTCTCCTCTCTGGATTAGGCTATAAGAGTTGTGCAGTGCAGAGGCTTGTGCTGAGTAATGATATCAAATTAAATTAGCGAAAGCATCCACTGGCTAACAAAACAATCTGTATTTTGGATAATGAAGGAGATTTTTTGCTTACACTGTAGGGCTGCATGGTAGCAAGTTGGGGTTTTTGTTGTTGTTCAATTTCTGGGTGAAAATCATGTGAATAAAGAAGAATAAAAGGGCACTGCTGCATTGTAGTTGATGGGAACTGAATTCAAAGAGGAAAACAAGTTAACCTGTAGACATTTTCTATACTGCCAGCTAGTGAGCAAATAATATTTGAATGCTGGTGAGCAACACGATTTACAGTCAGTGAACATAAATCGTGTTGCTCACACAGAAGCTGGAAATTTCCTCTGTCACAGCATTGTATCATCACCTTATAGGAAGACGGTGCCTGTGCAGCCTGTAGCTCTACAGCAGGATG
Source organism: Neolamprologus brichardi (assembly GCF_056152115.1). NCBI lineage: Eukaryota > Metazoa > Chordata > Actinopteri > Cichliformes > Cichlidae > Neolamprologus > Neolamprologus brichardi. The sequence continues at coordinate 19,280,819 of NC_142105.1, read as the reverse complement.
TAATATAATTGTGCAGAGGGGTGATTTAATCTGTTTGGATGAGTAGTGGGGGATGGTGGTAATGAAGCCTCTCCATGTATCCCATGGGTAGGTCACTGCACAGCACAAGTCCTGCTCCAGCAGCCTGATGTCAGACAGCTCTGAAGAATTTATCTGTTTGCTCCTCTCCGGCTGCCTTTACTGCTGTCTTAAAGTGACCTCACCTCACTGAGGAGGCTGTTCTCATGCACACTGTAGCCTGCCCCTTCTGTTATTTTAGATGGAATACGGTAATGCACTCTGCAGTCACTCACCACAGCCAGGGAAGCGGCTTTTTCAGTCCTGCCTCAGATGTAGTCAGAGCAGTCTGGGAGGAGGTGGCGCGCCCACCTGGACCACTGTCTGTCCTGGAGTACGCAGGGGGGGGACTCCAGCACCCAAGCCTCTGGCTGAGGCTGGACAATGGGCTGTTCTGGCAGCAAAGCATGCCTTAGTGCTCCCTGCGTTGCAGAGAGGGTAACTAGCTTCTACATTGTTCCACTCTGCAGTGAGGAATAGATGCAGGACAGGGTGAACACGTATTTGCTAATGTAAACTGATCAGTGAGGTGATGTTTGGTTTGTCTTACTTGCCTGATTTTTCTCATATCCATAATTAAATAATGCCAGGTATTCGGTGTGCTGTGCACAGTGTCAGGTTGTTGATGTGAATCAGGACAGTAAGTGAAACGTAATAGACGGGAGATAAACAGTTTTTGGATCATCTATGCGTCAGTTTGAAGTCTAGCAGGAGCACTGCAGCTACAGCACAGCCTTTCCACTGCAAAACTGACTCAGAAAGAGAGAAGTAAGGGAGTTTCTTCTCTCTTTTCTTTTTCTTTTTTCAGTTCCTCTCAGTATCACTTGTTCTGGCTTTTTCTTGTTAGCTGCGTTTGCTGGTGGTGGTGGTGGTTGTTGTTGTTGTGGCTGCTGCTGCTCTTGGTGGTTTTTGTGTGTTTTTCAAATGCAGTATTTTAGTAGGAAAACTGCAGTAATTGGATGATTGCATTACTTGCATTTCCCCTTTTGTAGTCTTTACTGTCACAATTTAGTCTTGTTACTGTGCTGGAATAAAGCTGCAGAAATAAATGCACGTGTGTGTGTGTGTGTGTGTGTGTGTGTGTGTGTGTGTGTGTGTGTGTGTGTGTGTGTGTGTGTGTGTGTGTGTGTGTGTGTGTGTGTGTGTGTGTGTGTGTGTGTGTGTGTGTGTGTGTGTGTGTGTGACTGTTTATCTTTTTCTTGCCTACAGCGTGATGAAGCCACGCAGCAGTGCAGGGAGCTGTCCCAGGAGCTGGTCAATCTTAGAGAAGAGCTGGGTAAGTTGGGTCACCTTGGCTTCATGTTAAGTGTTTGCAGTGTTTAGCTGTGTAAAGAAACACTGCTGGTGCAGGGTTTGCATTTAGTTACTTTGTCTGGAATTTTATTTTTAATCCCTTAGGTTTAGATTTTTGTTCAGGTTGGTAGAAATTAAGGAAATCTTTAAGGGTGATTTGACTTTATCTTTAATGCCATGCCCTGTTTGCGGTCACAGGTTAACTTTTATATGCGTTTCATGACTAAAGATGATCATTTCCAGATGCAGATAAAGCTTTGACCACACAGACTGTCCATGCAGCACTTTCTTTACTTAACTGTTTTGTCCACTGAAAATCAGTTGCCAAGGCAAGTAGTTGGTTACGTTTCGGGGTTTTTTGTTAGTGATTTCCATTTCCCACAGCGTGGCAGTCTGACCTCTGAACCCACACAGGAGGAGCTGGTGGAATGCCACACCACATGAGGCCTTGTGAATTCTTGGAGAGAGTGATCCATGTTTTATGTCCAGCTTAAGTGCTGTCAAACAGGCCTGAGCACACTCAAACATAGCTCACACACCAGCCTTTATCTCTTTTACCTAAGGCAGCAGTAGTACTGTGGCCCCTCCCTCACAGGCGCGGGACTTCCACATGACTGCTCTTATATGCTGAGCGCTGTTGTATTTGCACTGAAACACATTCTTCATTTCTGGGAAGCTAGATTCACCTCAGGAGACTTTTTGTAAACTTGTTTGGATGTGTGAAGTTGTTGGAATTATTTTAGGAATATTGTCTCTCTTTTAGTTAATTTCCTTGTATGTGTACTTTAATGATTCTCTATTTATCCAAGGAGCAATTTGTTGATGGTATTTTTGCATTGCTTCCAAACTCCATCTCACCCAAACTCTATGAGCCACAAGGTGTTTTATGTGGAGGGGTTTGGATATTAAAGTCACATGACTGCAAAATGCTTTGCTTCTCTTTGTTGAACTATACGTGCCAAAGCCTGATAGATTGTCCCTTCGTTTGCTTGTCATCTCTTCCTGGATCTGTTGCCATTATTCCACTCTGAATAAGGCGGCTCCTCATTCTCAGGCAATGAAATGTAATTCCTTGACTTTCCTTTTTCTATTTTTTTTTTTTTTTTTTCATTTGGTTTCGGAGATTAACTTTTGTTTGGAAATGATCTACAAACATTCACTGTGCAGTGACACGCTGAGAACATCAAATTGTACCTGCCACACATGTGTCACTACAGAGCAACATCTGGATTCAGCCAGATGTTGACAGCCACTGCTGCAGGTGCACATAGTTGCAAGTCCTGAATGTTTGAGTTTTTTTTGTCATCCTTATTAGTGTTAATTGTACAATAAATAATACATTGTTGTATTATTTTGTTCAGTCTGTTACTCTTGTTTTGGATCAACTGTAACCCACATCACTTCCTTAGGAACTATTAAAGTATTCTGATTTTAGAGGAGCACAGCCTGTTTGACATGGAAGAAGTTTTTGTTCTTCATAACTGTCTTAACACTATCTCAGTCTCTCTGTAGTGCACTGACTGACCTGCCAGCTGACAGATATTTGCACTGTTTGTGCACAGACACTTGAGCTGCAGACAGTTTATGGAGTTTGCTTCTCTCACCCACTTCAGCCCAGATATAAACACTTGTCAGTGGAAACAGTTTGGAACTTGTCAGGCTGATTTGGAGATGGAAAACAAAAGCCATCAATGGCAAATAAAGGATAAAATGGCCAGTGATCATCTTGGGAATGGTTTAAGAAATCTGTCTTGAGATGTGAAAGAATTTGGACTCATTTCTATTTCTTCTTGTGTCTGGAAATGACATGCAGTGTAGCTGGCATCAGCACTCAAGTGTGCAGGCACCTCCCCTTGAAAGTCAGTTTTTCCATTCCTTTTTGGAGAGCATTTGGTGACACATGTTCGCATCAACGAGGACTTTGCTAAAAAGGCTTTTATTAGAGGACACATCAGATTTCTTACAGTTACTAATGAAAATTTTCCTCTGACTTTGCAGCTGTACAGACTGATATTTAATAAACAGAGTAGCTGAATACAATGCAAGCTGTCAGCTTTCACCAAGATAAAACTTTATCCTTCCAGTTTCTTCTGTTCATTCATCTGAGCGTCTGGAGAAAGAGAATGAGGAGTTGCGTGTTGCTCTGGAGGATGCACTGCACAAACTGCAGGAACAGCACCGTAATGACCTGGCTGAGCTGGAGCAGAGGCTGCAGGCCTACTACCAGGCTGAGAGGGACAAAGTTCACCGTGCCTACCAGGAAGAGGCAGACAAGTCCAAAACTGTCATGCAGCAGCAGGTTTGTCTCTACAGCACCTTCTGATTCTTATTTTGGGAAATTTTAAGATGATTTACAGCCTAAATTGTCTAGTAGTCAATTTTTTTTAATCCTGTGGGGAAAATTAGCTGACTTTTGTTCTGTTTAAAGATTGAAGAGCTTAAAGCAAATCATGAAGCCATGAAGTTGGACCTTGAGAAAAGCCATGAAGAACAGCTGCAGTGTGTTAAACAGCAGTATGAGATGTCACTGGAAGGCGAGAGAACAATCCAAATATATTCATCACCTGCATAATGCAGGCATTAAATATTGGAACATTTGTCTTTGTTTTTATTCCATGCATTTTCATTGTGTTCATTTCGTTTTGTGATACTGAAATCTGCAAACCTTTCAGAGCTCAGGAAAGTCCACAACCAGGAGCTGGAGGCTTTGGACAAAACCTTAAAAGATGCTGAAGCCTCTCTCTCTGTGAGCTTCCTCTTCTGCTTTTTTAAGTCATCTTACAACAGGACTGTAGCTTACTTTGTAATGGTTTGCTCAGACTTTGTTGTGCTGTACATCCACAGAGTCAAATTGAGGAGCTGACCTCGGAGAATAGTGCTCTAAATGAGAGGCTAACTGCTGAGGAGAGGAAGAGGAAAGAGCTGGCTGAAAACAGTCAGGTACTCTGTGCTTATTATAGCTCAGATCTGATACAGAAGCATCTTGTGACTCTAGTGTTGTTTCCCCCTGAGCATGAAAGGTGCAACATAGATTTAAGATAAAATGGGAACAGATGCAAAAATGTCTTCATATTTTCTTAGAGGATTTCATTCTCGAGTCTGCAATGAGTTGTTTGTTCAGTAATTAACCCTCATTAACTCTTCTCTACTGTATGAATAGGTGTGAATTGAAATGAGTTGACTTCTGCTACATATGCACTAGATTCCCCCGCCCAGAGTTAATTTTCCTGCAGTGCTGTTGTACATTAAGGCCGCCACTCCTCATTAATGTAAAGTGGCTCTAACTGTACTCTGTATTGTCCCCCAGCATAGTTATTTAGGCTAACTACCTCACATTACCCGTCACTCCATATTTGTTATTAATACACTTATTCAGAAAAAAATAGCACGAGCAGCAGTTTAATAAAATGACACATGATCAGCAATGGAGTGCTTCATTAACCACCGCCCCACCCATATATGGTCTGTTTTATTTATTTATTTATTTATCTATCTATCTATCTATCTATCTATCTTCATAAAGGATCCTAAGCAATTTCCCTCTACTTTTTTTCACTCACAGAAGGACCCTCACACTCTGTATCTGGAGCAGGAGCTACAAAGTCTCAAAGTGGTGCTGGATATCAAAAACACACAGGTCCACCAACAGGAGAAGAAGCTCATGGAGATAGACAAACTGGTCAGACGATAAAGAAACTTAAAGTTCAGCACTGCTGCTGAGACTTTCCCTTTTAAACTCGCTCTTTTCATTCTTTTTTTTTTCTTTTTTTTTTTTTTTTTTTACAGACAGAGAAAAATGTAAAGTTAGACGAGAGCCTTAAAAAAGTCCAGCAAGAGAACGAAGACCTCAAAGCCCGCATGGAAAAACACGCTGCTCTTTCAAGGTAAGAGTCCACCATATGGGTTCATAGTGATTAATTCCACAGAGTGAAGCTGCCTAACAGCTGCCTCAGCTCAGACTCTTTTTAAATTACTGCATTCATTAAGTGTAATGAACACCAAGATTTTTTCTGTGTGCCAATATAATTCCTAACCTCTAATGCACCTCCACTTTATTCCAAAAACTATCGATCACGCCACCATCCTGGTGCCGCAGCTACTCACAAAGATTCCAAATATGTATTGAAAAGTGACTCATGTTCCCTTTTCCATCTGAGGAGGTCAGTGGGGTTGTAGAACAGTTTTTTTTGGAATTGCTTTAACGACCCTAATTCCAAATAAAATTTGGGATGCTTTGTCTTTTCTTTGTTGCCACGCAAAGGAAAATGCCAAAAAGGAATATTGTATGGCTGAGGCCGTCGGTGAGCACAGCATTAAAAACAGGCCTGATTCTGTGATGGAAGTCGCTGCATTGGCTCACGAGCATGTCTAGAAATGACTGTCTGTGAACGCAACTCACCGGGCCTCCACAGCGTTTCAACGTTTTGTCAAATAGGGCTGCGAAACTGACCTTTACGCCTTCAGATGGAAGTTACTGAGATTCAAACTCATCCAAATATAGAAAACACACACACTTCAGGTGTGTGTGTGTGTGTGTGTGTGTGTGTGTGTGTGTGTGTGTTAAATTAAAGTGTGTACTTTGGTCATTAACACTGGAAGAGGCCTGCTAAATTAGTAAAGTAATTCTCAGAAGAAGGCAGCAGTGATAATTTCATGGTTTCATCCAGGAGATGAAGCTGCATCACGCCTGCTCGCATACATATTTCAGGATGTCAGTTTGAGCTCTTGTTTTCAGAGCTGGGGGCACATCCGAGTAAGCAGAGACTTTATCTTATAGAGTCGACTGACCCAGACACTATCTATCTGTGCATCTACTATTTTCCTATCGTTGCATATTTGAGTTGTGAATGCACTTTGCTGCCAAGTACAGTGATCTGATTGGTCACATCTGTTGATTTGGATCCAGAAAATCTGAAAAATCAAGCTTGGTTTGGAAAAAATAATAATAGGTGTGTCCAAAATAATATTATTGAAACATAAAATATTTATACAGATTTTGTGCTTCTGGTGTGTAAAGGCCTTTAGTCTGTGTCCAAATTTGACATAAAGTCAGTTGTGATATAAAGTGCAGCGCAGATGTCCGAGGATGTCTTAGGTTAATATATTAATGTTTCTAAAACTGTAAAATTGGAAGGAATCAAGTGTAAGAATGTGTTTATTAATGAAACTTGTCAGAGAAACACAAAGACATGAGATACTGCTGAAGAATTTTAGATCCTCCTCCTCCTCCTCTCAGCATACGGAGGTCAAGAGAATCTGTCCGGAATGCTGACCCCATTTCCACAGAACTCACTGGCCAGTAGGTGTTGTTTTCATACGTGGTACCTGCATATCTGGAGCAGGTTAGCCTTGCAGCACAAGTGACTGTCACAGTACACCCCAGTAAAAAAAACTGTATACAATGAAATGCTTTGTTCAGGCCTCGGCTCGTCTCTGACTCTGTGTTGATGCACCGCAGGCAGCTGTCCACAGAGCAGGCCATGCTGCAGGAGTCTCTTCATAAGGAGTCCAAGGTGAACAAGCGTCTGTCCATGGAGAACGAGGAGCTGATGTGGAAGCTCCATAATGGAGACTTGAGTAGCCCACGCAAGGTGTCTCCCACCTCCACCTCTCCCTCCCACTCCTTCAACTTCCAATCACCTCGCAGCTCTGGCTGCTTCTCCAGCCCTCCCCTGTCACCCAGATAACAATGGGCTCCTGCTTCCAGGAAGCAGAACACTGCATTTGAGTTATCCCTCTGGACTTAAGAGCCATCTTTGTTTCCTTTGCATTTAGCAAAACATCAGCCTGACCTTGGCTCATTCAGAATGAGATGAACTCTGACACTGCAGAAATACAGGAAAAACAACACTGCACAGAAGCACTTAATAAGGAAGGCCACGATGTTTGCCTTTAGAATTTGATTCTTTGGATGGAGGAAAGAGGAAATCTCAGGACTTCTATGTAATGAAACACTTTATTTGTAGAGGCTTATCTTTGCTGAAGCTCGGCATACACACACAGTACATGCAGTAAAATGCATGCATGTGTACATTTGCAGGAAAAAGAGGAAAAAAAACATTAAACTTATGCCAATTTTTTTCTTTCTTTTTTTTTTTTAAATTACTATTTTCTTTCAATAAAACTAATAAGTATGTTCAGAATTTCCTTGGTTATGTTATTTTTAAAGGCTATTTTTTTTTTTTTTTTTTTGGTAATAGTTGGGTTCTGGATCATTTGTGGCCTTGTATTGTTTTGTTTCAATGTTTATTTGACCGAGGGACCAGTCCAAGTCTCTTTGCATGTGTAGCCCATACCAAAGCCTCCTAACACAGCTTTAAAGTCAGCGTCTGTGCAAAGAGCTGACCAGAGGCGGCTTTGCTCATCTGTGTCAGAGACTGTATCTTGGAAATTTCTGAGTATTTTGTGTGGAATTTATATAATAGATGTGCTGATCCTGTTTGAAATAATCTATTAATAAAGTCTTGTATTAAACTGAAGCTGTGAAATGGATTGTCAGTCAAAAGTGGTACCCACATTTTATGATGAAGCTCTACTCGTGAGCTTTTCCTAAGGAGATATTGAAGTTGTGTTTTTTTGTCATGTTTAAATGCCAAATTTCCCTCACTCTAGTTGACTGAAATGCTATACAGTCTATATACTGGATCCAACCTGTTAATGCTTTTATAAACCACAAGCATTCATTCATAATCCTAATCCAAAGTATATTTCAAAATTCTAACCACCAGTAACTTTTCAGCAAAGTGGAAATATCAGCAAGTGTTGCACTGGATCAAAATAAGCTGCAGGCCTCAGATCACATTCCACATACGGAGCACATTAAGACATCCACCTGGCACACAGCTCCTCTTCAGACAGAGCGGGACTCTGACTCCTGCCACTCTCCTTTGTTTTGTTTTCTTTTTCTTACAGCTTCATTACTCTGTTTAAATGAAGCCTAACTCTGATTAGTCAGGGATGTTTGATTTGGTGTCCAACACAGCCCTCTGCCAGAAGTGACAGCAGCCATGTGGTGTTGTCATGACAGCCCCAAATGATGAGGACTCCTCCCCCCAGAGCTTGTGCTATTACCTTCATTTATGTTATTCTAGAGTTAAGAAAATTGTGTTTTCCAGTTTTGCTGACTTCTGGGGATACCTTGACGCACGTTATGAAACAACTTTTCTTTTATCTGATGTTCCTGAGATCTTGAGTAGTTTGGAGTGTGCTGATTGGCTCTTTACTGTTTTGGACTTCAGGTATTTGCATGCTTAGACTCACTGTTGTGCTGCAAAATGAAACCTCTAAATATTTGTTTTAATAGATGTATGTGAATGACTGTCGTCCATAGCTTGCTTTTAATGACATGAACTTTTCAACTTGGCAAAAATGTATTTTTATTTATATACATACTGATTTCATGTATTTCATAGATAAAAAAAGAAACACCAATGTGTCAAAAACTCTTGAATATCAGATGGAGCCAGCAGGTCAGGTTGTTTGGGGCTATTTGGAGATGATGGTGGTCCCCACGATTGTCTCGCCATGCTGGCTCTTGGCTTTACACATGTATTCTCCAAAGTCGATGGTTTCCAAGTCCTCTACCGTCAGGATGCTCTGGGTGATGCGCGTGGTGTAGCCCATACCTCTGTTAACCAGCCTCCAAGAAGTCTGGATGTGAACGGGTCGGGAGCCCTACACAACATGAACACATGATTTCCTCCCACTGTTATCAGCAACAATAAAGAGCATAATTGTAACAAACTCATTTTACTTTTATCAAAAGAAAATAGAAAAATCCATTTTTAAAGGTGGCAACAGAATCTTTTACTCCTAACCTTCAGCTTTTAAGGAGAACATCACATATACCACAATTGGGTTTTGTTTTTGTTTTTTAGGGCATCTGCGAAATACTCAAATGCAGTGAGTAACTTTTATGACAACAAGGCTAATGAATCATAAAAACACGCAACTAAATAATACCATCTCTTTTAAAACCATTATTAAACTATCCATCCATTTGCTTCCGCTTATCCTTTTCAGGGTTGCGGGGGGCGCTGGAGCCTATCCCAGCTGTCATAGGGCGAGAGGTGGGGTACACTCTGGACAGGTCGCCAGTCTGTCACAGGGACAGACAACCACACCAACTCACATTTACTCGCACATTCACACCTAGTGGCAATTTGGATTATCCAATTAACCTATCCCCACAAGCTGCATGTCTTTGGACTGTGGGAGGAAGCCGGAGAACCCGGAGGGAACCCACGCAAACACGGGGAGAACATGCAAACTCCACACAGAAAGACCCCAGCCTGATGGTGGAATAGAACTCAGGACCTTCTTGATGTGCAGCAACAGTGCTAACCACCGTGTTGCATTATTAAACTTAAAAAAAAAACAAAACTAAATATATGAAGTCTAAATTTCAACCTCAGCTCTGTCCTGTAGACTCCTTTTTTGTTTTTCTAAATAGTAAAAAGTTGGACAGAATTATTGTTATAAAAAGTACATTTTAAGGGCCTTTTAAAAACATGTTGATTCATTCTTAAAAGCTAACTACCCATTTAAGGACTACGATGATCTTTTTCATTTCTAATACCTGTAATCGGGTCTGACTTTTAGTCCAGGATTTCTCTTACCTGACCAGGATAAGTCCAAGTGAAGCTCACGTCCACGTCTGGCTCTCCCAGCACTGTGCAGGTTACATTGACGTTTTCGCCTCCTCTCACAGAGTCTGGGGAGGCTTCAAGGCTCACAAACGGTGGCCCACTGGGAACTGTCATCGAGAGAAAGATAAGTTCCATCTCCTTAAAGTATTAAAGACATAACATTAATATATATATATATATATATAATACAAAACATAAATATATATAAATATTTGATGGTATTCAAACAGTTGAACCATACTTGAATCTGGATTTTTCTCCACCTGCCAGTCGACCGTGGCACAGCAGCTTAACTTTATCTAAACCACACAATAGTTCCATTGCATAAATCTGTCTCCCTTTTGCAAAATCCAAACTCTTTCCACTTTAGTTGGCAGGCGTCCACATTAACCAAGCACAGCAGTGAGGATTAAAGAGGCTCTTGACATTTTTGAAATACAACCCTTTCCTGGAAGCCAATTAAAAAGTAGACATCGTAGAAGTAACCAGCGCTTGATTCATAACATTGCGAAAAGTTGATTGTCGCCACTTAGAGTCAGTAAGATAAATGGTTATGCGTAGCAGTTAGTTCCACAGAGCAATAGTTAGTGTTTCTACATGCAGCATGTTCATATCTTCCATTACTGTATTTATTCATGAGGTGTCATGTGATTGATTTGTGCTCACCCTCCACATAAAGCAGCTGGTACTTTGTGGAGATCTGAGGGGTGTCCATGGTCTCAGCCTTGCAGTAGAAGACACCCTGGTGCTCTGGCCTCGGGTTTTGCAGGATGAAGCCCTTGGTGGGATCATATGCCATCTGGGTCATATTTGCTGTGATTTCCACCGGGGGGACCTCTCTGTGCAGGGACGTCTTGGCCTGTGGCTCGGTCACACGGCAGGGAACCACGGCAGGCTGGTCTGGGCGTAGATACACAATCTCAAAGTGCATGGTGGATGGAACGAAGAGGTTGTCTTTGTCTGTTTGGAGAAAAAGTTATTGATATTTTTGTTAAGAACTTGCCCATCCCAGCTACCATAGGGCGAGAGGCTAGCTATACTCTGGTCAGATTGCCAATCTGATGCAGAGCTAACACAGAGATACAGATGTTGTTACATTAACACCTATGGCCAATTTATTGGATAGTCTCGGTCGTTGTGTCCTTGGGCAAGACACTTCACCCGTTGCCTACTGGTGGTGGTCAGAGGACCCGGTGGCGCCAGTGTCCAGCAGCCTCGCCTCTGTCAGTGCGCCCCAGGGTGGCTGTGGCTACAATGTAGCTTGCCATCACCAGTGTGTGAATGTGTGTGTGAATGATTGGATGACTGGATGTGTAAAGCGCTTTGGGGTCCTTACGGACTAGTAAAATGCTTTTTATAGGGCCTTTTATAAGAAAGGCCTTATAAAAAGACTTTGTTTGATAATCACGGTTAACTCAGAGCAGGGAGTTGGAAGTCTTGACAATGGGTTAAATTCTTAGCTATTATTTGAAATAAATACTGTGTTTTATTCCACTTTACTGCAAACCTTTTGCTCTGAACGAATGACTTATTAAATCATTAATGAACAATTATTGAATGCAGTTGCTTCACAGAAGTTTTGGACAAATCTGTCCTGTGGAAAAAATATTTATTCCAGTATTCCAGCCAGCGAGGAGAGATATTACAAACAGATGGAAAGAACTCATCATCTGCTGAAGCATCCAATGAAATGATGCTTTCTTACAGTATATATGGTGTGAGTACTGGGCAAAATTCTTTTTTATGCTGGATCCAAATTCTGATGGTAATTTTCTGTGTTCATAAATCCATCAGTTGTGACAAGATCTCTGACACCGAATCCCAAACCATGACAGAGCCTCCAGCATTTTATAGACACCTGTGGACACTCACTCTCCTGACTAACTCTGTACATACTGACAGTTATTTCGGCCAAAAAGTTCAATTTTGGATTTTCAGTCCACCGTTCTACTGAGACCATTTTTGATGAGGGTTCAGTGCAATCCATGCGATTGCATTTGTCTCTAACCATCGGGAACCTTCGCGTTAACTTTTACAGAGTGGAAAAAACTTAGCGTTCATCCTCCAGCTTCAATGTGTTTATGTTATGCTAACATAGCTGTGTCGCTAGCGATCACGTAGCACATCATTATATTCCAGCTAGCCCAACTTCAGTAACCCTACAAACCTCACTGCTGTTTAGTTTTCTGTCTTCATTTATGTTGGAAGCGATAGCAGAGCTGTACGTTTTAATCTTTCAGACATTTCTCAGTCAGAACCATTGACTGTAGAAAACATGGACGACGCGACAGGTCCCCAAAAATGAAGCCAAAACGTCTCTATCGCCCCCTGGTGTCTGGCTGCAGTATAGGTCATAAACCCCGCCTCCTCCATGTTAGCGGATGGGACTGGGGTCAGACTAAAATAAATTAATTCTCCTTAGATAATTTTTTTCCAAAGATTCTTTCTTTTGTTTTCAATAGTTCTCATCACGCTGATTGATGTTCAAGGGGTCTCCTTTCCCATAAGTTTGATTCTAATTCCTACCGCGGTGATGTTAAATTGGGGTGAAACGTCATCATAAGAGCTTTGACTGACAGCTGCAGTCACGGAGAAACTTGCGTATCTCTGTTCGCGAATAGCAGATAGAGCGTAGGCTCTGAGAGGACGCCCAGCGTTTACGCTACGAAAACACGACCGAGTGTTTTAACCTGACAGCCTGAGGTGTTCTTCAGTAAACTGGACTACCCGACAGAAGAACCCGAGGCCCCGCTGCACTTTTTCGGTAAGTTAAACGTGTTTGTAAGCTAATCCGTAACTACCGTCCTTAGCTCGGTCCTGAGACCTAGCTAGCTAAGATGAGCACTCGGCTGTCAGGGTTCGTTTAGCTGTGCAGGTGAATGAATTTACTGAAGAAATCAAGAGAAACGCCCCGGGCTGCTCAGTCACTAATTACTGTTACTGTACTTTTATTACAAGTATTATACTGTAAAAGCAACAGGCTGCACCCTGCTTCAGCTCCTGTGCAGAGCTGAATATTAAATATGTGCAAACAACAGCATGTTTTCAGTCTCTTGCCACATCTGTAAAGACATTAATCAGGAACTATGGATTACAGTACTGTAATACTGTACTGAAAAAATGTAAGAGAAGAACTTCAGATCCTGAGTGTGTGAGGACAGAAGAATCAGCTTTATTTCAATATTGAGGGATAAAATTTATATCTGAGTTTGATGGTGATTACAGGAGCTGCCCTCAGATTCAGACCTCAGCCCCATCGAGTGACAGCAGACAGATCATCCAACATGTTCATATGTTAACTGTAAAATGAACTGATGAAAACAGTACAAAGGTTAAAGTACTACACGTGCTGTAGTGAAAGCTGCAGCTGTTTTATTGATAAAGTTAAAGACAAAAAAACAAAAGGATTAATCACTCATGTAACTGTGTTGATCAGCATTAACAGGACCTGTTTGGTGTTTCACAAAGCTGCTGATCTCAGACCTGCACAGCTTCCGTTTTAAACACTTGATGTACTCAGCTGCATGAAGAGCATATGACATTTTGTCTAACACAATTAAATAAAACCTGATGGAGGTCAAAGGTCGTCACTTGTATGTTGAACTACAAACTTGTCATCTGGAATTCTTTCACAGTTTTTTGCAGATACTGTTATTTACCATAAAGTGATTCAGAGTTATTCATACCAGAGTAACCAGAGAGGATCACATATTTTTAAATATATATGTTCTGTCCCAAGTAAAAGATTAAAAAAATGGTTCATAATAATTTAGTGATAAAATGTCATATTTCATCTGTGGTAATTTATGTTAAAAAAGAGAGTCATTTAGTTAAAAATATGTTCTATACCATTGACTGTAGAAAACATGGACGACGCGACCCCGCCTCCTACCATTGTGCAAAAATGAAGCCAAAATACCCCGCTTGTGGAGGCTGCCATCTTGCAAATTTGGAGCGCAGTAGTGACTTGAGGTGGAGCGACTGTGTAACGCTCCCGCCCACACACCCGCTGGACGTGACCGCAAACACGCCTCCCTACACTTTTTACGTAGCCCGGCTGCTCGAGTTTTTTTGCTGGTTTACCGCGACTGACGACTCGTTTAATTAAGGTAAATACAACCATGTCACTGTTATAAAAAAGACACACAGCTTATCATCTTATAGTTCTAAAATCACTCTGTTGTTAATTCGTTAGTTAGCTTAGCCGCTAGCATACGCATTGTGTTGAAGGCTTGTTGCTAGCTAGTTAGCGATGCTACACACCTGCTACTCTTAATAGTCTTCAACACTTATGTTTTTTTTATCCATTTTTAGACAGCGATGAGATCAGCTGCACACTCCACAGAGGCCCAGAGTTACTGTTAATATCAAAAATATAATGCTGTCCTTTGAGATTTTAACATAAGATTGTGAGTGTAATGGATCTAAAACTGTTTAAATCTCTACAGCCTGGTAACATGGAGACTTTAAAAACAGCAGCAGGTTTCAGTAGTGTAGTCTAATTTGTAATTTTCATTTAATAATAGAGTCCATATTATATCAACAGCTACATTTACCCTGGAGATAAACTAGTGAGGGAGACCATCAGGACTAAGCTGGGTTTCCTGGGTCAAGAGGTTTGGAGAAACTTCTTTCATCACAGCTGTCCTGTGCTATAAGTTCTGTTGACCCGCTGTAAGAGGCATCATTTAAGAAACACCAGGAAGACTGAAGCTCATGGCATTGATCAAGCAGGACTCATGATCTTCACCAGCAGCTCCCTCACAGGGAAATCTTCAGCACTCCTCCGTAGGCCCGCCCAGGAGATGGATAAACCCAGCATTTCATCAACACTGTGATGAGACCTTTGGTTTGTGTAATGTAATAAATACTCAGATACTCCCCAGAGGCTCCGGACTTTTACATAAAGATATTATATTCAGTCCTGTAGAAAGTTATATATTTAAAAATATGTGATCCTCTCTGGTTACTCTGGTATGAATAACTCTGAATCACTTTATGGTAAATAACACACTATCTGCAAAAAACTGTGAAAGAATTCCAGATGACAAGTTTGTAGTTCAACATACAAGTGACGACCTTTGACCTTCATCAGGTTTTATTTAATTGTGTTAGAGAAAATCTCATATGCTCTTCATGCAGCTGAGTACATCAAGTGTTTAAAACGGAAGCTGTGCAGGTCTGAGATCAGCAGCTTTGTGAAACACCAAACTGAGGTCCTGTTAATGCTGATATATAGTGACACAGTTACATGAGTGATTAATCCTTTTGTTTTTTTGTCTTTAACTTTATCAATAAAACAACTGCAGCTTTCACTACAGTACGTGTGGTACTTTAACCTTTGTACTGTTTTCATCAGTTCATTTTACAGTTAACATATGAACATGTTGGATGATCTGTCTGCTGTCACTCGATGGGGCTGAGGTCTGAATCTGAGGGCAGCTCCTGTAATCACAAAGACAACAGAACCATCAAACTCAGATATAAATTTTATCCCTCAAAATTGAAATAAAGCTGATTCTTCTGTCCTCACACACTCAGGATCTGAAGTTCTTCTCTTACATTTTTTCAGTACAGTATTACAGTACACTACAGTACTTTAATCCATAGTTCCTGATTAATGAGGAGTTACTGAAGTTCAAGCTTTTAGAAAAATTGTTTCTGTCTTTACAGATGTGGCAAGAGACTGAAAACATGCTGTTGTTTGCACATATTTAATATTCAGCTCTGCACAGGAGCTGAAGCAGGGTGCAGCCTGTTGCTTTTACAGTATAATACTTGTAATAAAAGTACAGTAACAGTAATTAGTGACTGAGCAGCCCGGGGCGTTTCTCTTGATTTCTTCAGTAAATTCATTCACCTGCACAGATTAGCTAAACGAACCCTGACAGCCGACTGCTCATTTTAGCTAGCTAGGTCTCAGGAGCTAGCTATGGATGGTAGTTACAGATTAGCTTACAAACACATTTAACTTACCGAAAAAGTGCAGCGGGGCCTCGGGTCCTTCTGTCGGGTAGTCCAGTTTACTGAAGAACACCTCAGGCTGTCAGGTTAAAACACTCGGTCGTGTTTTTGTAGCGTAAACGCTGGGCGTCCTCTATCTGCTATTCGCGAACAGAGATACGCAAGTTTCTCCGTGACTGCAGCTCTCAGTCAAAGCTCTTATGATGACGTTTCACCCCAATTTAACATCACCGCGGTAGGAATTAGAATCAAACTTATGGGAAAGGAGACCCCTTGAACATCAATCAGCGTGATGAGAACTATTGAAAACAAAAGAAAGAATCTTTGGAAAAAAATTATCTAAGGAGAATTAATTTATTTTAGTCTGACCCCAGTCCCATCCGCTAACATGGAGGAGGCGGGGTTTATGACCTATACTGCAGCCAGACACCAGGGGGCGATAGAGACGTTTTGGCTTCATTTTTGGGGACCTGTCGCGTCGTCCATGTTTTCTACAGTCAATGTTCTATACAATCAGCATTAGTTTTTCTGTATCTTATTTTGAAGGAATAATCTGTGTTCGCAATGCATTGTGGGAAGCAGACGCTGCAGTCAGTTGGGAAAAAGCATTGTACAGAAAACCTGCCTATCTGTGTTTAAACTTCATCTCCTGTGGCCTGAATCTTTATATACACAATCGAAAGCAATGGCTGTAAGTTTATTACATGTTCTGGTTTGTTTTATATGTTTGTAACAGCTGATTTAGAGATCGTTTTGTGAATGTGTTTGTGCCAGGAATTTGCCTTATCCCAGAAGCGGACGTTGCTTAGAGCATGGTCTATTAACATAGCAATGATGCTAGCGACCTAATTTGCATATCAGAGGATTGCTAAAACTACTGTTTATCATTACTTAGCAGCTAAGACTAACTTTGATACATGTTTTCTGTCACTAACTATTTCTTTTGTGCATTTATTTCACAATGTCAAAGAGCTAAAGGATATTTTATTTTCTGGTTTATTTTTTAGTTTCACTCAACACTTTCATCGAGCTATTCAAGCCACAGTTGTAAAAGATTGTAAGCCGTCGAGAAGACTGTAATAAAGGAGCAAGACGTTTCCTTGCTCATGAAAATTGAGTTTGGCTTGCTGTTGACCTGCGTTAACATACACAGTGTATCCAACACGGAGCGATAACAGTACAGTGAAAAGCCAGGTCAGCAGTTGGTGGAAGATAAAGTTTATGCCACAGCAATGAATGCCCACGGGGAGAAGGCAGAAGAAATGGCAAACTCAGGAGACAAAGCATCATCAGAGGCTAGCTCCCGATCCAAACACTCTGGCTCCAAGCGCTCATCTTCCAAGTTGTCCTCAAGGTCCAGTGTATTGGATGCAGCCATCTTTGCAAGAGCTTCTGCTGAAGCTACAAACGCCAAAACCTTGTACAGTAAGAGACAATTGGAAATTAAAAAGCAGCAAGCAAATCTGGAAATGGATTTACAGATGTTAGAGATAGAGGAAAAAAGCTGCAGCCGCTACGGCAAAAGCAGAGGTTCTAGAAGCTGCCGCAGCTGTTGAACAAGAAAAAGGAGAAAGTTTAAAAAGTTCAGTCCCACCACAAGTTATCAGACAGAGAACTATGGAGTACGTGCAACATCAAACCCAGCTAAAATCACATCCGGCTGAAGAAGGAACACCTCAAGTCGAACTGACAGCAAAGGCGCCATCATTCACTCCAAGGAAACCACCTCCTCTCCACCTGTGCTCTCAAAAATGTACGTAGAGGAGGAAACCTTTGACCCACCAAGAGAGTATGTCGAGCCGAACAGTCACCATGCTCCTCACAATAGTGATGCACCTATGGCTGTCTTTGCTAGGTTCCTTGCACGCAGAGAGTTAATCACAACAGGGCTCTTTAAGTTTGATGACACCCCTGAAAATTTTAGAGCATGGCAGTCTTCATTCTTAAATGCAACTGGAGGCATCGATCTTACATACAGCCAGCAGTTAGATCTCCTAGTCAAGTGGCTCGGTAAAGAGTCCTCAGAGCATGTTAAAAGAATCAGGGCTGTTTATACCACTAACCCCAAAGCTGCCTTCCAGTTGTCATGGGATAGGCTGGAGGAGTGTTATGCTACACCCGAAGTAGTAGAGAATGCCCTGTTTAAAAAACTGGACAGTTTTCCTCGCCTTACAAACAGAGACAATGTTAAACTTAGGGAACTAGGAGATTTGCTCCTAGAGCTGCAGGTTGCTAAAGACGAAGCCTACCTCCCAGGCCTCGCTTACCTTGACACACCACGTGGGGTTAAGCCCATAGTGGAAGAGCTGCCTCCAAGCTTACAAGATAAATGGCTCCACACTGGTTCAAAATACAAACAAAAATATAATGTGACGTTCCCTCCATTCTCATACTTTGTAAAGTTTGTCCAAGAGGAGGCAAAAGCGAGAAACGATCCAAGTTTTGTGTCATGCAGCAGCCAACCCCTCAACAAAGGTGAGAGACCACCATTCAAACAAACTAGCTACAAATCACCTCTAACTGTAAACAGAACAGAGGTTGATACAAGTGCTTCTGCTAGTATCAGAGAGGATGATCTAACACGTTATTGTCCAGTCCACAAGAAAACGCATCCTCTAGCCAAATGTAGAGCTTTCCGGATCAAACCACTACAAGAAAGACGAAACATACTCAAAGAACACAAACAATGTTTTCGCTGTTGTTCTCCCATGTACACAATAAAAGACTGCGACCTGAGGGTCAAGTGTGAGGAGTGCCAAAGTGAAAAACATTGCTCTGCCATGCACCCTGACACGGGTCAAAAACCCCAGCCAGAAAATGCACCTGAACCAGAGCCTCAGCCTCAAGACAACACTCTTCCCAAGGTAACGTCACGATGCACTGAGATCTACGGTGAAGGCTGTCCTCCGCGTTCTTGCTCCAAGGTATGTCTAGTTTGAGTTTTCCCTAAAGGTCAACCAGAACGGTCTGTTAAGATGTACGCCATTCTTGATGATCAGAGCAATTGCTCGCTGGCACATCCTGAATTCTTTGAGCTATTTGGAATCAAGGATAGCCCTCTGACATACCATATGAGAACGTGTGCTGGTCTAACTCAAATGCTCGGCAGGAAAGCAGTGGGGTTCCAAATTGAGCCTGTAGGTGAAGGCCCACATCTAGACCTTCATCCTCTCATTGAATGTGATAAAATAGTATTTAACAGAGATGAAATACTTACACCTGAAGTCGCTCTTGCCCATGCCCACTTGAAACATCTGGCCGCTCTGATACCTAAGCACGACCCAGCTGCCCAGATTGCAGTTCTACGGGGCAGAGACATCATACAAGTCCACAAGGCACGACAACAAGTCAACGGACCCCACAACGCTCCCTTTGCTCAGCGCCTAGACCTAGGCTGGGTAATTGTGGGGGAAGTATGCCTCAATGCTCACAGGCCAACGGTCAATGCCTATAAAACCCACGTGCTCTCCAACGGACGTCCATCTCTCCTCACTCCTTGTCCTTTTTTTTTTTTTTTTTTTTTTTTGCCTGTCCCGTTTGGCTCTTTTGCCATCAGAATTATTGTCTAAAGGCGAAGAGAGACACCCAACGGATTTTCTTTACCAAATTGACCATCCCAGCTTTGCCGTAATGGTCCATTTGATTCACCTTTTATTATTTATTTTATTTTCACTTGCTGAATACGGGACAGACTTGACTGGGGGAAAGAAAAGGGAGAAAGAAAGAGGGAAAGAAAAACAGTTGAGAAGAGGGACGGGGAGAAGGGCAAAAAACAAAAACCAACAGAATAAGCAGGAAAAAAAATACATATATCGATCACCTGGATCACCTGTTGAGAAAGAAAAAAGAAAACAAGCAGAAGAAAACGAGAGTAATAGAATAAACAACATCACAATGACATATGGGAATATGACAGTAAATACTAAATATTAAACATTATTGTGCAGCACGTAAGATCGACAGCACAGTGTGCTTTGAGGTAGGAGCCAAAAAGGGTGTAGTTTGTGTGTGTGATCACCCGTGTGTACACCTGTGAGCATGGACGCGCTTGTTTTTTTAAAAGGTTCCTTCATGTAATGATCTGCTAGAGGGTGTGGGGGGCCACTGCCCCGTCCTCCAGGGCATGAAGCAGGTCCTCACTCCTTGTCCTAACAGCATGAAGCTGAAAGAAAAACCATGCTATGGCGGGGAGCATTAGAGTAGCTTCTTAAAACGCAGTTCGAAACCCAATGCAGCAGATGAAAAGCTTGGAGAGAAAGTTTTTGAGCACACAGAGTATGACAACCAGCATGCCCTGTCCTTTGAGGATGAGACCTTCCTTAAGATAATGGAAAAGGAAGTCCACCAAGATGGAAACAATAACTGGATTGCTCCTTTACCATTCAAGTCCCCTCGCTTGCCACTTCCAAATAACAGAGACCAAGCGCTGTCTAGACTAAACTCACTGAGACGCAACTTAACCAAAAACCCTCCAATGAAAGAGCAGTTCTCAGAATTTATGGACAAGCTGTTTAAAAACAACCATGCAGAGATTGCTCCACCCATTGATGATAACACTGAGTGCTGGGACCTGCCTATTTTCGGCGTATATCATCCCCAGAAGCCCGGTCAGATACGGGTGGTCTTTGACTCTAGTGCCGAACAGTCTGGTGTGTCACTCAATTCAGTGTTATTAACGGGCCCTGATCTCAATAACACCCTCCTTGGTGTCCTGATTCGGTTTAGGAAAGAGCTCATTGCAACCACTGCTGACGTTCAGCAGATGTTTTACGGGTTCCTGGTTAGACCAGACCACAGAGACTATTTGAGGTTCCTGTGGCACAAGGACAATGACTTGTCAAAAGAGGTGCAGGAGTACCGCATGCGGGTACATGTTTTTGGTAATAGCCCGTCACCAGCGGTAGCCATCTATTGCCTTCGAAGAGCCATCCAGGAAGGTGAGGCAAAGTTTGGAGCAGACACAAGACACTTCGTCAAGAGACACTTCTACGTTGATGACGGGCTGATTTCGGTTCCCACAGAGTCTGCAGCCATCGATCTGCTCAGGCGCACATGTGCATCCTTAGCTGAGTCTAACCTCAAGCTCCACAAAATCGCCTCGAATAGTGTCTCAGTCATGCAAGCATTCAAGCCAGAGGATTTGGCCTCCGGCATCAAAGACTTGAGTCTCGGCGACGATGCTTTACCGGCCCAGAGAAGTCTAGGAATGTGCTGGGACATTAACACTGATTCATTTACCTTCAAGGTAGCTGTCAATGACAAACCCTATACCCGCCGCGGGGTTCTCTCAGTGATTAATAGCATCTTTGACCCCTTGGGACTAGCATCGCCAGTGACAATCAAAGGCAGACTCTTGTTACGCAAAATGTCAAATGGAGTCCAAGATTGGGATGCTTCTCTCCCCCAAGAGGAGATGGACGCATGGGAAACATGGAAAATGTCCCTCCAAGATCTGAGCAGCCTAAGAGTGCCGCGCTGCTATGTACCAGCCTCCCTTTCCATGTCCACTTACACTGAACTGTGTGTCTTTAGTGATGCCTGAAGCTGGGCTATTGCAGCAGTAGCATATTTGAAAACAGTCAATGCAGAGGGACAATGTGAAGTCGGATTTGTGCTTGGCAAAGCAAAACTTTCACCCCAACCAGAACCGACAATACCTCGTCTTGAGCTTTGTGGAGCAGTTCTAGCGGTGGAGATGGCGGAGCTCATTCTGGATGAACTTGATCATAAACCAAACACTGTCAAATTCTACTGTGACAGCAGCGTGGTTCTTGGGTACATTTGCAACAATTCAAAGCGCTTTTGTGTCTACGTACATAATCGAGTTCATCGTATATGCAGGTCCACATCCCCTGAACAGTGGCATTATGTTACATCAGAGCAAAACCCAGCCGATCTAGCAACCAGGTCAGTACCTGCATCGCAGCTCATGGACACTATGTGGTTTAAGGGACCAGACTTCCTTTACAAACTACATGAACCAGAGACACATGAATCGTTTGAGCTGATTGAACCTGAAGTGGATGCTGAAATCCGACAAGTTAGTACTTTTGTTACTCAGATTCAGAAGAGCGGATTCACACCAGAACGCTTCCAACGCTTTTCAAGCTGGACCTCACTGGTACGTGCCATTGCCTTCTTAATTCACCAAGCTCGTTCTCACTCATCAAGCAACTCGTCAAATCATTCATGCAGGGGCTGGCATAAATGCAGAGAACCACGCACTCCAGAGGAGATGGATGCGGCCAGTAACCTCATTCTCCAGTCTGTTCAAAGGGACGCTTTTCCTGATGAGTATGCTGCTCTACAAGCCAATCAAACCATCCACGCCTCTAGCCCCATTGTAGCCCTCGACCCATTCATGGGTGACGACCTCATCAAAGTTGGAGGTCGCCTCAAACATGCTTCATTGGACCCAACGTTAAAGAATCCAAAAATTCTGCCAAGCAAGCATCATGTGTCAAAGTTGCTTGTCCTGCACTATCATGCTAAGGTTGTGCATCAAGGAAGGCAGTTCACAGAGAGTGCAGTTAGGCAAGCTGGACTGTGGATTCTAGGCGGCAAAAGACTGGTCTCATCCATTATCCACCGTTGCGTAACATGCAAGAAACTCAGGGGGAAACTAGAGACTCAAAAAATGGCAGAGCTCCCACCTGAAAGACTTGAAACATGCCCTCCATTTTCGTATGTCGGGTTGGACGTGTTTGGCCCATGGTCAGTGGTTACTCGACGCACACGAGGTGGCGCAGCACAAAGTAAGAGGTGGGCGATACTTTTTACGTGTATGACTACAAGAGGTGTACACATCGAAGTCATTGAATCTATGGACACTTGCAGCTGCATAAATGCAATACGCAGATTCTTTGCAATAAGAGGCCCAGCCAAACAAATGCGGTCAGACAGGGGCACCAACTTCATCGCAGCAAGCATGGAGCTTGGCATGGCACAACCAAACAAGAACCCTCCCGACATTGTCAACCATCTTCATGCCAATGTTTGCACATGGGAGTTCAACCCCCCGCATGCTTCTCACATGGGGGGCGTCTGGGAAAGGATGATTGGGTTAACTCGCCGAATATTGGATTCTATGCTCTTGCAGAACAAACACACCCGTCTGACACATGAGGTGCTTTGTACCCTAATGGCTGAGGTATCGTCTATAATCAATGCAAGGCCCTTGGTCCCTATTTCAGCTGACCCTTCCTCACCATTCATACTCTGTCCTGCAATGATACTGACCCATAAGCAGGGCGTTCCTTCTCCACCAGGAGACCTTTGTGGAAAAGACTTGCTCAAGAACCAATGGAAACAAGTGCAAGCACTCGCCAATGGTTTCTGGAGTCGCTGGAGAAACGAATATCTCAACACCCTCCAATCAAGGCGCAAGTGGCATGGAACACACCGCAATCTTCAGTCAGGTGACATTGTGTTGTTGAAACAAAATCAAGCACCCAGAAACTAATGGACAATGGCTATCATCACAGCCACCTTTCCAAGCAGTGATGGGAAGGCCAGAAAGGTTGAAGTGAGGACATCTTCCCAGGGAGTCTCAAAGACTTACCTGCGTCCCATTTCGGATGTTGTTGTGCTCTTAGAAAAGGAAGTGACTGATAAAAAGTTGTAGTGGCATCAGTAATGCCAGGCGGGGAGTGTTCTGTCCCAAGTAAAAGATTAAAAAAATGGTTCATAATAATTTAGTGATAAAATGTCATATTTCATCTGTGGTAATTTATGTTAAAAAAGAGAGTCATTTAGTTAAAAATATGTTCTATACAATCAGCATTAGTTTTTCTGTACCTTATTTTGAAGGAGTAATCTGTGTTCGCAATGCATTGTGGGAAGCAGACGCTGCAGTCAGTTGGGAAAAAGCATTGTACAGAAAACCTGCCTATCTGTGTTTAAACTTCATCTCCTGTGGCCTGAATCTTTATGTACACCATCGAAAGCAATGGCTGTAAGTTTATTACATGTTCTGGTTTGTTTTATATGTTTAAAACAGCTGATTTAGAGATTGTTTTGTGAATGTGTTTGTGCCAGGAATTAGCCTTATCCCAGAAGCGGATTTTGCTTAGAGCATGGTCTATTAACATAGCAATGATGCTAGCGATCTAATTTGCATATCAGAGGATTGCTAAAACTACTGTTTATCATTACTTAGCAGCTAAGACTAACTTTGATACATGTTTTCTGTCACTAACTATTTCTTTTGTGCATTTATTTCACAATGTCAAAGAGCTAAAGGATATTTTATTTTCTGGTTTATTTTTTAGTTTCACTCAACACTTTTATCGAGCTATTCAAGCCACAGTTGTAAAAGATTGTAAGCCGTCGAGAAGACTGTAATAAAGGAGCAAGACGCTCAGTTTCCTGGCTCATGAAAATTGAGTTTGGCTTGCTGTCGACCTGCGTTAACATACACAGTGTATCCAACACATAGCGATAACAGTACAATATAACTTTCTACAGGACTGAATATAATATCTTTATGTAAAAGTCTGGAGCCTCTGGGGAGTATCTGAGTATTTATAACATTACACAAAGCAAAGGTCTACATCACAGTGTTCATGAAATGCTGGGTTTATCCATCTCCTGGGGCGGGCCTACGGAGGAGTGCTGAAGATTTCCCTGTGAGGGAGCTGCTGGTGAAGATCATGAGTCCTGCTTGATCACTACCATGAGCTTCAGTCTTCCTGGTGTTTCTTAAATGATGCCTCTTACAGCAGGTTAACAGAACTTATGGCACAGGACAGCTGTGATGAAAGAAAGGGAAGAAGTTTCTCCAAACCTCTGGACCCAGGAAACCCAGCTTAGTTCTGATGGTCTCCCTCACTAGTTTATCTCCAGGGTAAATGTAGCTGTTGATATAATATGTACTCTATTATTAAATGAAAAGAACAAATTAGACTACACTACTGAAACCTCATGCTGTTGTTTTTAAAGTCTCCATGTTACCAGGCTGTAGAGGGCTCTGAAGATTTAAACAGTTTTAGATCCATTACACTCAGTCTTATGTTAAAATCTCAAAGGACAGCATTATATTTTTGATATTAACAGTAACTCTGGGCCTCTGTGGAGTGTGCAGCTGATCTCATCGCTGTCTAAAAATGGATTAAAAAAACATAAGTGTTGAAGACTATTAAGAGTAGCAGGTGTGTAGCATCGCTAACTAGCTAGCAACAAGCCTTCAACACAGTGCGTATGCTAGTGGCTAATCTAACTAACGAATTAACAACAGAGTGATTTTAGAACTATAAGATGATAAGCTGTGTGTCTTTTTTATAACAGTGACATGGTTGTATTTACCTTAATTAAACGAGTCGTCAGTCACGGTAAACCAGCAAAAAAACTCGAGCAGCCGGGCTACGTAAAAAGTGTAGGGGGGCGTGTTTGCGGTCACGTCCAGCGGGTGTGTGGGCGGGAGCGTTACACAGTCGCTCCACCTCAAGTCACTACTGCGCAGACTCTGGCTCCAAATTTACAAGATGGCAGCCTCCACAAGCGGGGTATTTTGGCTTCATTTTTGCACAATGGTAGGAGGCGGGGTCGCGTCGTCCATGTTTTCTACAGTCAATGGTTCGGCTACACAAAATTTATCCTTCAACTTCCCCCATATGTGACAGATGTAAAACATCAGAGAGCACATTGGCTCACGCTTTCTGGCATTGCCCCTCATTGACCAATTTTTGGTCCAAAATATTTGATTGGTACTCTAAAGCTTATGGGATTTCCATCTCACCCAATCCAGAAATTGCAGTGTTTGGCTGTGTACGTTCCAGAACTATCCCTGCGACTGTGCGGGTGCCAATCGACCTCGGAATGATGATTTCGAAAAGACTTATTCTAAAGGAATGGAAGTCCGCTGCTCCTCCCTCCTTCAGTGTCTGGCTCAATGACATGTTATCAGTCATTCAACTGGAAAAAGTTCGATACCTGCAAAGACCTGCAGCAAATGTTTTCTCAAAGTCCTGGACTCTGTTTTGTACTCACCTTGAAAAAGCTCACGTTGTATATACATGTACCATGGCACTGCAATTTCCCTGTTTATTGCATATAACATTTAATTCATTATGGATACTGGTAGTTTCTAATTTTAATGTTTTCTTTCTTTTTTTTCTTTTGTCTTTCCCTATTGATTATTATTATTGTGCTATTTCTTGTCCTATCATCTCAGCACCTGAGCTGTATTTGTTTGTTGATGGGGTTTTCTATGCTGAAAAAATTAAAATAAAAGATCCAAAGAAAAACTTTGAGAAGACCTTCAGAAAGCCTGGAAAATTATTGCTCAAGACCACTTTAAAAGGTTAGAAGAAAGTCTGGCTCCTTGGAAGCAAAATATAAAGAATTTTTAAAATTACCTTTGAAATAGATGTATGAGACGTAGGCGCGATCGTGGTCCTTCTCACACTCTGTGCCATCACATACTATCACCCAGCAGCTGTAAGCCCCCGTGT
This sequence comes from Neolamprologus brichardi, assembly GCF_056152115.1. Lineage (NCBI taxonomy): Eukaryota > Metazoa > Chordata > Actinopteri > Cichliformes > Cichlidae > Neolamprologus > Neolamprologus brichardi. Next base: position 19,254,406 of record NC_142105.1, on the reverse strand, counting down.
CGGCAGCAGAGGGCGACGTCAGGATCAGCTGACTGTACTTGTCGCTTTGCTTGATGCTGCAGGCGAGAACCAAAATATAAGATGCTCGCATTTAATGATTCACTGCATGAAGTACCTCATGTTTTCTTTCCAGCACCTGAGGCGTGAGTTATTGAAAGTATCCAGGTAAGTCGGGTAAGACCATCCGATTTTGCTGCCTTTGCAGCGCAACTCCATGTGTTTCCCAGGAGTCAAAATGGTGCTCTGGCCCAGGCGGAGGAAGCGGCCTTTATCCAACACCTGCGTCAGGAGTGAATGGCTTCTGCCTCGTCCATCTTTCAGCGTAGGCCACACCTTTACCCGTTTCCCACCTGGCCGGATGCGGTTCTCTCCGATGTCTTTTCTTCGCTTGACCTGCTGGCAGGCACCTGCAAACACAGAGCCATAGAGGGCAGAGGGGAGAAACTAATAATAAATAGATCAATAGATAGATATGATAGATATAACTTATATAACTTCCAAGTCTGATAAAGAAGCCAACAGGGAAAGTGCAAAAAAACTGCAGTTCCACTTGAGGGTGACTCAAGTTAGTCCCCAAAGACTTTCATTTTAAAATGACCAAAAAATAAACTCCTTTATATCATGATATAAATAAAAGGTTTCATTTACACCTTCATGGTGAAATTTTCTATAACCCATTTGAGGCAGTTGTACAAAACCCTAAAATGATCTAAAATGATTGTTAGGGTTACAATGACAATGTCACAATAACACTGCAGCTCTGTCCATTTCAGTTAGCTGCTCTTTCTCCAGCTGTGGTAACATTAAAACAGGATGTGTAAAAAGTCCAAGTTACTGGCACAGTATGACCATAGCTGTTCCTCTCCTTTTGCTCTCTTGTTCTCTGTGAAATACACAAACCGTTAAATACAAGAAAAATCAGCCTGAAGTGTAGACTTTCAGAATTTGTTGTTTTATTCCTCAGAGCTGCATTAATGGAAACTCAGAGAGAGGTCAGTAGTACAGGCCAGATAATTAAAAACGCCTGCTGCATACCTTAGATCCAGCTGGTTTGAGTCGGTCTGCAGGAGCACTTTGGGAAAAACTTTCAAAAACTCAAATCCTTTGCATGCTTTTACACTTTGCATACATAAAATGCAAAGATTTTTTTAAAGTCAGTGGCTGCAGACCTCAGAGGTAGTGTAAACAGAATTTAAACTTTGCAGTTTGTGAGTGAGATCTACTGCGTGATTGCACCTCCCATTCTACGCCCACCACATAGGCCGATGCCCCCAGCCAGTCCTGATGCATCCTCAGATTGTCTCATTCTCCCTCTTCTGCATTGTTACAGCCAAAGCTGTCGTGATTACGTTAACAGCCATCTTTCTTCACTAACAAATTGACATGACAGATGTGGAAATGGAGACTTACCATTTTGGAGCTCTACCACGAGCAGAGTCAAGCAAAGCACAGCCCAGAGGTTCATGGTCAGAGGGTCGAGGAATCTGCAAGTTCTGGAGAGAGATCGGGGGGGCTTTATGAAGGGGTGAGGTGGGTAAAGAAAGTCAGGCTTGCAGCTTGGCTGGAAATTTGCAGGCTCCAGTTGCCCTATTTAGATTTCCAGCTCCATCCTCCTCACAGACTGAACGGAAGAGGGAAAATAACTTCGGAGCTCCTCTGTTTACTCCCATTTCTCTGATCTGAAGAGCAGAAACTTGTAGTTGGAAGCCCTCTGCTGGCCCTCAGTATGAACTGTCCTTCTTTTAGACAAGAAAAGTCAAGGCACATGCCCATACGTATATTGACGGAAAGTGAAATATTAATAGTGCCTCATTATGAATAGCTAGATATATGTACCAGCATGTAACCTGAAAAAATGTGAGCAGCTCATTGGGAATCCAGAGAGAGCTGGAGGGTCTTTTTTGACTTAGTTTTCTAATTATACCTTTTTATTTTTGTGTCATAGAACAAGGACTTTAGACTTTTAGTGGGAACTTCATTGATGTCATTGTCAATGTTTTCATGAGACTGAAGCACATCTGCAGCTGTCACAATGCTCCTTTCTCTGATTCTTGTGTTTTTGCAGAGACAAATCCTGAAGAGGATTACTTTCTTTGAAATGAGCTTAAAAAGCATAGATTACAACTACAAATGTAAGTATTTTTCTTTGCATAGAGTTTAGATGTGAAAGTGAGCTAACGTTTGATAATGAGTTTTCGTTCTTGAACAATTTTTGAGCAGCGCCCCCAAGTGGACAGTGTGTGTTTATGGACACTCCTGTTTTTGAGAAGTTTCTGAGGAAAAAATACAAACTAAAATGTTCATCTTCCTGTGGAAATTACAAGCGATAAGACACATCTGACACTGTATTACTGGAAAATACATTTTATTTTATTGTATTTGTGCAGTTGGTAATAAGTGACACTCCATTACAGCATCTTCTGCAGTACGTTCTTCATCCTGTACCCTCATTGCAGTCCCCTGCACGTCAGTGTAGAGCTTCTTTGTAGCAGAACACCTTACTAACACCTGCTGAATTTGTTTCACAGTTTTTAGACCACGGAGCGCATCGATGAACCACAGCTTCAATGCTCTATCTATGGAAAAATGCACTCCAAGGAAAACACCAGCAGTCCTTAAAAGCCAAGAGGAATGAATACAACCACACAAAATCTCTTGAAACCAGTTACGAACCGTTTAAAAATACATATATACATGAGGAATGAGGAGCTTATTTTATATACAGCAATACTTTGTTAGGCAGCGATGACAAGAGAGGACATTTTCATGAAGGTTGTAGCTGACGCTGAAATGTTTGTGTGGGTTGCCATGACAACACCAAAGTGTATCTAAGATCGTTATTGTTTTCTATTTGTTTTCTTTATTTACTACTCATGCTTGTGTACATTTGCAGTAGGAAAATATAATCTATGAATCCAGTGATATATCCTTCTTATAAGAAATGTTTCTGTTAAAATATTATTGTGAAGTAGTCACTTCCATTGACTATGTGCACGTTAGCATATGCTACTTCCGGTGCGGAAACTCCTGTGGGGAGCTTTGTTTCCGGTGTCCTATTCGCGCCCTGTTTACGGTCCAAAACAAGTTAAGCAAATGAATGAATCAAGCGGCGATTTACATTTCTATAGATGTCTCGGGCATTTACCCAATATATCTGTAAATGATGTTCATCGACTTGTCGATATTTTTCCCCCGCGCCTCAGGGCAAAAGAGAAAAGGGATTCAAATGTTATATTTCTCAGCTGTCCCTCGTTTATCGCGGGTGTTATGTTCTAAAAATGATAGGTGAACTCAAGTAGCCAATTTTATTTTTTGAGGTGCAAAACGTTTCGTGGACATTGTGGACATCCAGTACTGCACTTCAGAGTCACACTGCTAGCGATCGATGCAGCGATTGTGTACTGTACACAGTGTTGCCAACTCCTCAGTAAGTAAAATCGCTATTGGCTGTCCTAAAAGTCGCTAGAAGTCGCTAAATGACGTCATCATCTAATTTGCATAATTGGTCATGCTAATATAATTGTAACCTACGCTGTTGGAGAGAGAAGTAACATCATGGAAGAGACATAAAGTGAGCAAAAAACGTCCTAAATGCATTTAGAATTTATTTAGAACTACAAATTAAATTTCTTTTAGCAATTATTGTTTTTTAATGTCACAATTCCAACCCTGCTCCTTTATCCGGGCTTCGACCGGCAAAAGTGACCCGAAATAGGCACTCTGGTGGAGTTACTTTGTGTGTGTGTGTGTTTATAAGTAGTTTTAAACCTTGTGATCCACAAAACAACATAACAGTAAAAGAAGAACTGACTGTGTTACAGTCAGTGCGGGAGCAGCGGCTTCGCTAATGCGCGGTTCATTTGCAGTTTGGAAGCATATGTGTGAACGTCTCCTGCAGCTGGGGGAGGACTATCCTCCGCCCGTGAGCGCTTTAGCACGGGTGAGGTGCCCACGGCAGCACCGCTGCTTGTTGAGAGTAAGAGCAACACGCCCTTTCATGTCAAAAAGTCGTCATAAATAAGTCTCCAATAACACCAGAAAAAGTCGCCAGATTTGTCGCTAGTCGCTTTTTAGAAAAAAAGTCGCTAAGGGGGTCTGAAAACTCGCTAAATATAGCGACAAAGTCGCTAAGTTGGCAACACTGACTGTACAGGAGAGACGTCACGGAGGAGATCGTCTGCAGCGATCAGGACGCAGGACGCAATGTGACGTAAAAAAAGAAGCATGCAAACTTGCACTAAAAAATCTGCGAAACAGCAAGGTGAAAGGTGAACCGCCTTATTAGCGAGGGACCGCTGTAATTTTGAAGGTAAGTCACAACATACCCTTCGTAAATACTAATGTATAGAAACCCTTACCAGCAATCGTTCATTTTTTTTGTGTGGCTTTTTCTCACGGTTTGTTAACATGCTGTGCGGGTGTGTACTTGACTAGCTGATATCGACATAACGGGGAAACATCTGGTTTGACTATTCTTCACCTGTAGTTTGAATGCTGAACATTTGCCTGTTTAAATCATAAGACCAGTCTTATGATTGGGGGTACAGAGATGTGCTTCTGAACGTGGACGATGTGTCTTCTGCATGCAGTAATGCAGTTCTGCTTATGTTGAGTGATGTAAACAACTGATCGATTTAAACTCTTTAAACGTCAAAATTGATCATTAGATTTTTTATTACACAAGAGTGGTGAGTGTTCTTCTGCTTCTGCTCTTTGTAACTTAACGCGATCTTTCCGTTTTGGACATCAATTTTGGAGTATATCTTCGCAGTAGCGATTGACTGCAAAGTAAAGCTACCGGAAATGTACAACCCCACATCCGGTCTCAAACCAGGAAGTTAGCATTTTCTCGTGCACAGGGTCAATAGACTGTAGAAAACATGGACGACGCGACAGCTCCCCAAAAATGAAGCCAAAACGTCTCTATTGCCCCCTTGTGTCTGGCTGCAGTATAGGTTATAAGCCCCGCCTCCTCCATGTTAGCGGATGGGACTGGGGTCAGACTAAAATAATTTAATTCTCCTTAGATAATTTTTTTCCAAAGATTCTTTCTTTTGTTTTCAATAGTTCTCATCACGCTGATTGATGTTCAAGGGGTCTCCTTTCCCATAAGTTTGATTCTAATTCCTACCGCGGTGATGTTAAATTGGGGTGAAACGTCATCATAAGAGCTTTGACTGACAGCTGCAGTCACGGAGAAACTTGCGTATCTCTGTTCGCGAATAGCAGATAGAGCGTAGGCTCTGAGAGGACGCCCAGCGTTTACGCTACGAAAACACGACCGAGTGTTTTAACCTGACAGCCTGAGGTGTTCTTCAGTAAACTGGACTACCCGACAGAAGGACCCGAGGCCCCGCTGCACTTTTTCGGTAAGTTAAATGTGTTTGTAAGCTAATCCGTAACTACCGTCCTTAGCTCGGTCCTCAGACCTAGCTAGCTAAAATGAGCACTCGGCTGTCAGGGTTCGTTTAGCTAATCTGTGCAGGTGAATGAATTTACTGAAGAAATCAAGAGAAACGCCCCGGGCTGCTCAGTCACTAATTACTGTTACTGTACTTTTATTACAAGTATTATACTGTAAAAGCAACAGGCTGCACCCTGCTTCAGCTCCTGTGCAGAGCTGAATATTAAATATGTGCAAACAACAGCATGTTTTCAGTCTCTTGCCACATCTGTAAAGACAGTAACAATTTTTTAAAAAGCTTGTACTTCAGTAACTCCTCATTAATCAGGAACTATGGATTAAAGTACTGTACTGTACTGTAATACTGAAAAAAATGTAAGAGAAGAACTTCAGATCCTGAGTGTGTGAGGACAGAAGAATCAGCTTTATTTCAATATTGAGGGATAAAATTTATTTAAAATTTATTTATTTATATCTGAGTTTGATGGTTCTGTTGTCTTTGTGATTACAGGAGCTGCCCTCAGATTCAGACCTCAGCCCCATCGAGTGACAGCAGACAGATCATCCAACATGTTCATATGTTAACTGTAAAATGAACTGATGAAAACAGTACAAAGGTTAAAGTACCACACGTACTGTAGTGAAAGCTGCAGCTGTTTTATTGATAAAGTTAAACAAAAACGACAAAAAACAAAAGGATTAATCACTCATGTAACTGTGTCACTATATATCAGCATTAACAGGACCTCAGTTTTGTGTTTCACAAAGCTGCTGATCTCAGACCTGCTCAGCTTCCGTTTTAAACACTTGATGTACTCAGCTGCATGAAGAGCATATGAGATTTTGTCTAACGCAATTAAACAAAACCTGATGAAGGTCAAAGGTCGTCACTTGTATGTTGAACTACAAACTTGTCATCTGGAATTCTTTCACAGTTTTTTGCAGATAGTGTTATTTACCATAAAGTGATTCAGAGTTATTCATTCCAGAGTAACCAGAGAGGATCACATATTTTTAAATATATAACTTTCTACAGGACTGAATATAATATCTTTATGTAAAAGTTTGGAGCCTCTGGGGAGTATCTGAGTATTTTTAACATTACACAAAACAAAGGTCTCCATCACAGTGTTGATGAAATGCTGGGTTTATCCATCTCCTGGGGAGGAGTGCTGAAGATTTCCCTGTGAGGGAGCTGCTGGTGAAGATCATGAGTCCTGCTTGATCACTGCCATGAGCTTCAGTCTTCCTGGTGTTTCTTAAATGATGCCTCTTACAGCGGGTCAACAGAACTTATGGCACAGGACAGCTGTGATGAAAGAAAGGGAAGAAGTTTCTCCAAACCTCTGGACCCAGGAAACCCAGCTTAGTCCTGATGGTCTCCCTCACTAGTTTATCTCCAGGGTAAATGTAGCTGTTGATATAATATGGACTCTGTTATTAAATGAAAATAACAAATTAGACTACACTACTGAAACCTCATGCTGTTGTTTTTAAAGTCTCCATGTTACCAGGCTGTCGAGGGCTCTGAAGATTTAAACAGTTTTAGATCCATTACACTCACAGTCTTATGTTAAAATCTCAAAGGACAGCATTATATTTTTGATATTAACTCTGGGCCTCTGTAGAGTGTGCAGCTGATCTCATCGCTGTCTAAAAATGGATAAAAAAAAAAACATAAGTGTTGAAGACTATTAAGAGTAGCAGGTGTGTAGCATCGCTAACTAGCTAGCAACAAGCCTTCAACACAGTGCGTATGCTAGCGGCTAAGCCAACTAATGAATTAACAACAGAGTGATTTTAGAACTATAAGATGATAAGCTGTGTGTCTTTTTTATAACAGTGACATGGTTGTATTTACCTTAATTAAACAAGTCGTCAGTTGCGGTAAACCAGTAAAACGTACGTGACAAGATGGCGGCGCGTGAACAACGCGAGGCTCAGTGTCTCTCCAGAATCTGCTATTTAGCGGTTTTTTATCTACTTTTGACCGGATTATTCATCCAGAATTGCTGTGCGTTGCTGACCCACAGCAGACAAGAGCTTCTGGACATCTGGACTCATAACTCCAACAGTTTTATCGCCTATCTCCGACTCATCCCAGAGATCTCCAAAACACCGGAGGCTGCCCACTCTCCCCAGCCGGGCGGAAGTGCACGCAGACGGCGCCGAGATCGTAAACAAAGGCGAGGTAGGCGCGGAGGGCTACGGGCTAAGCTAAAGCTAACACCACACCGGCTGCCTTTACCCAGTATCTTCCTCGCCAATGTCCGTTCTCTGGCAAACAAAATGGATGAGATACGGCTCTCCATCACTAACAACAGACGAATTATGGACTCAAATGTCATGTTTTTCACCGAAACATGGTTGAACAACAGCTGCCCGGACAATGCTATCGAGTTAGCAGGACGCCACACACACCGAGCCGACAGGCTAGCAGATGACTCCGGCAAGACCAGAGGTGGAGGTTTGTGCATTTATATTAACAATGCTTGGTGCATGAACTCCACTACTACTGAGAGTCACTGCTCACCTAATGCGGAGTTTTTAATGGTCAAATGCAGACCTTATTATCTCCCCAGAGAACTCACTTCGATCATACTCACTGCAGTGTATATACCCCCCGACGCTAATGCTAGGTTGGCCATGAAAGAACTTTCTGCAGCCATTAACAAACACCAGAATAAACACCCCGAGGCTGCTTTTATTGTTGCTGGCGACTTCAACCACACCAACTTAAAGACAGTCCTCCCCAGATTCCACCAACATGTCTCCTGCCACACCAGAGGAGACAAGACTTTAGACCATGTGTATTCCAACCTGGCTGGAGCCTACAAAGCAACACCCCTCCCCCACATTGGACAATCGGACCATCTCTCCCTGTTCCTCACACCTCGGTATTCACCACTCATCCAACGTGTGAAACCTGCTGTGAGGACAATTAAAGTGTGGCCAGAGGGGACAGACGCAGTGCTCCAGGACAGATTTAAAAACACAGACTGGAATATGTTCACCCACACAGACCTGGACCAGTACGCCTCATCTGTACTGGATTACATCTCTGAAACCACAGACAGTGTCACCACCCAGAAACGGATCACCATGTACCCCAACCAGAAGCCTGGGATGAACCGGGATGTTCGTCTCCTCCTGAAGGCCCGCAACACTGCCTTTAGGTCAGGAGATGCACACGCCTACAGTACAGCCAGGGCTAATCTAAAGAAGGGCATCAAAAAAGCCAAACACCACTACAAAAAGAAGGTAGAAGAACACTTCTCCAACTCCAACCCCCGACGCATGTGGCAAGGACTCCAGACCATTACAGACTACAGGACCACCAAACCCTCCCCCGCATCCTCTGATGTCTCCTTCCTCAACGAGCTCAACAACTTTTATGCTCGTTTTGAGCGAGGGAATCCAACAACCACAACCAAAACAGACATGACGCCAGACCACCAACCTCTGACTCTCTCCCCCACCGATGTAGGAGCGGTGCTGAGCAGGATCAATGTCCACAAGGCTGCAGGTCCTGATGGCATCCCCGGGCGTGTTCTCAGAGCGTGTTCTGGGGAGCTTGCAGGAGTGCTCGCAGACATATTCAACCTGTCCTTGGCCCACGCTGTGGTACCGGCCTGCTTCAAATCCACCTCCATCGTCCCGATACCCAAAAACTCCAACCCATCTTGCCTCAATGACTACCGCCCAGTAGCAGTCACCCCCATCATCACTAAGTGCTTAGAGCAGCTGGTCCTAGCACACTTCAAATCCTGTCTCCCCCCCACCCTGGACCCCCACCAATTCGCATACCGCCAGAACAGGAGCACAGAGGATGCAGTCTCCATCGCACTGCACTCTGTCCTCTCACACCTGGACAACAACAACACATACGCCAGAATGCTGTTTATAGACTTCAGTTCAGCATTCAATACAATCCACCCCTCACAACTCATCAGAAAACTGACAGACCTGGGCATCAGTCCCCTCATCTGCAAATGGTTACTGGACTTCCTGACCAACTGCCCCCAACATGTCTGGCTGGATAACCACTGCTCATCTACAATCACAATGAACACCGGTGTACCACAAGGCTGTGTGATGAGCCCTTTCCTCTACTCCCTCTTCACCCACGACTGCAGACCTGCTGATGGTTCCAACACCATCATTAAGTTTGCAGATGACACCACGGTGATTGGCCTCATCAGTGACAACGATGAGGCCGCCTACAGGGAGGAGGTGGATCGTCTGGCTGAGTGGTGCGACAGAAACAACCTGCTGCTTAACACAGAGAAGACCAAGGAGCTCATCGTGGACTACAGGAGGAATGCTGACCCACATCCACCCATCCACATTAAGGGGACGGCTGTGGAGCGTGTGAGCAGCTTCAAGTTCCTGGGAGTCCACATCTCCGAGGATCTCATCTGGACGACCAACTGCTCCAAGCTGGTCAAGAAGGCTCACCAGCGCCTCTTCTTCTTGAGGACTCTGAGGAAAAACCACCTGTCCTCAGACATCCTGGTGAACTTCTATCGCTGTACCATCGAGAGCATCCTGACCAACTGTATAACAGTCTGGTATGGGAACTGCTCTGCCTCGGACCGGAAGGCGTTGCAGAGGGTCGTGAAAACTGCCCAGCGCATCGCCGGAGCACCACTTCCTGCCATAAAGGACATCTACAGGAAGCGGTGTCTGAAAAGGGCTGGGAAAATCATCAAAGACCCCAGTCACCCATCACATGGACTCTTCACCCTCCTGCCCTCTGGGAGGCGCTACAGGAGCCTCCGGACTAAGACCACCAGGTACCGGAACAGCTTCTTCCCCACAGCTGTCAGACTCCTGAACTCTGCCTCCTGACATCTGACCCACGTTAAACTCATGGACTGGACATACACACACCCACAACCACCTACACACACACACACAATGGACAACCGTACCCTCAAACACACAATAATAACATGGACTGAACCACCATTCACAATCACTAGCACTTTATATAGCCTCTGTAGAAATTATCCACATATCTCACTTATCTTAACTGCACTACTGTATAGTTCTGTGTAAATAATCATACGATAATTTTTAATCCTACAATCCTACAACTGTTTATAACTTGCATAGTTCACATTTCTGTATAACTGTATATCTCAGATTTCTGTATAGTTTTTTTTATTTTTTTATTTTCATATTTATATCCTGTTCATAGCCTGTACATAGCTGTACATAGCTTGTACTCACTACAGCCTGTACATACTTATAGTTATAGAATATTCCTAACATACTTCATACCGTGTACATTATAACATACCATAATAGACCCATTTCTGTAACATACTTACATATCTATATTATTGCTAATATATATTGTAATATATCTATATCACTAAAGCACTTCTGGATGGATGCAAACTGCATTTCGTTGCCCTGTACCTGTGCATGTGCAATGACAATAAAGTTGAATTCTATTCTATTCTATTCTAAAAAAAACTCGAGCAGCCGGGCTACGTAAAAAGTGTAGGGGGGCGTGTTTGCGGTCACGTCCAGCGGGTGTGTGGGCGGAAGCGTTACACAGTCGCTCCACCTCAAGTCACTACTGCGCAGACTCTGGCTCCAAATTTGCAAGATGGCAGCCTCCACAAGCGGGGTATTTTGGCTTCATTTTTGCACAATGGTAGGAGGCGGGGTCGCGTTGTCCATGTTTTCTACAGTCAATGGTCACTTCCTGTGAGTTGCGGGAACCGGAAGTTGTGCGCGCGAGAGACAAGACAGAACGGTAACACGGCGGACTTTTCTACTGCTGGTTTTATAAGGCGTACACGGTAAAAATCATTATGCTGTTATTTGTTTAACACTTGTGCACTTTGTGAAAGGAAATAAGTGGCTGAGATGAATATCATATGTGCTATTGATATTATTTTACTTGTTTCTAGTTTTCACGATGCTCCATGACTGTGAGAGGAATAAAAGAATTGTGGACATCAGTACGAAGCATTGACTGTAGAAAACATGGACGACGCGACAGCTCCCCAAAAATGAAGCCAAAACGTCTCTATCGCCCCCTGGTGTCTGGCTGCAGTATAGGTCATAAACCCCGCCTCCTCCATGTTAGCGGATGGGACTGGGGTCAGACTAAAATAAATTAATTCTCCTGAGATAATTTTTTTCCAAAGATTCTTTCTTTTGTTTTCAATAGTTCTCATCACGCTGATTGATGTTCAAGGGGTCTCCTTTCCCATGATGCTAAATTGGGGTGAAACGTCATCATAAGAGCTTTGACTGACAGCTGCAGTCACGGAGAAACTTGCGTATCTCTGTTCGCGAATAGCAGATAGAGCGTAGGCTCTGAGAGGACGCCCAGCGTTTACGCTACGAAAACACGACCGAGTGTTTTAACCTGACAGCCTGAGGTGTTCTTCAGTAAACTGGACTACCCGACAGAAGGACCCGAGGCCCCGCTGCACTTTTTCGGTAAGTTAAATGTGTTTGTAAGCTAATCCGTAACTACCGTCCTTAGCTCGGTCCTCAGACCTAGCTAGCTAAAATGAGCACTCGGCTGTCAGGGTTCGTTTAGCTAATCTGTGCAGGTGAATGAATTTACTGAAGAAATCAAGAGAAACGCCTCGGGCTGCTCAGTCACTAATTACTGTTACTGTACTTTTATTACAAGTATTATACTGTAAAAGCAACAGGCTGCACCCTGCTTCAGCTCCTGTGCAGAGCTGAATATTAAATATGTGCAAACAACAGCATGTTTTCATTCTCTTGCCACATCTGTAAAGACAGTAACAATTTTTTTAAAAGCTTGTACTTCATTAACTCCTCATTAATCAGGAACTATGGATTAAAGTACTGTAGTGTACTGTAATACTGAAAAAATGTAAGAGAAGAACTTCAGATCCTGAGTGTGTGAGGACAGAAGAATCAGCTTTATTTCAATTTTGAGGGATAAAATTTATATTTGAGTTTCCTGGTTCTGTTGTCTTTGTGATTACAGGAGCTGCCCTCAGATTCAGACCTCAGCACCACCCAGTGACAGCAGACAGATCATCCAACATGTTCACATGTTAACTGCAAAATGAACTGATGAAAACAGTACAAAGGTTAAAGTACCACACGTACTGTAGTGAAAGCTGCAGTTGTTTTATTGATAAAGTTAAAGACAAAAAAACAAAAGGATTAATCACTCATGTAACTGTGTCACTATATATCAGCATTAACAGGACCTCAGTTTGGTGTTTCACAAAGCTGCTGATCTCAGACCTGCACAGCTTCCGTTTTAAACACTTGATGTACTCAGCTGCATGAAGAGCATATGAGATTTTCTCTAACACAATTAAATAAAACCTGATGAAGGTCAAAGGTCGTCACTTGTATGTTGAACTACAAACTTGTCATCTGGAATTTTTTCACAGTTTTTTTTACACAGTGTGTTATTTACCATAAAGTGATTCAGAGTTATTCATACCAGAGTAACCAGAGAGGATCACATATTTTTAAATATATAACTTTCTACAGGACTGAATATAATATCTTTATGTAAAAGTCCGGAGCCTCTGGGGAGTATCTGAGTATTTATAACATTACACAAACCAAAGGTCTCATCACAGTGTTGATGAAATGCTGGGTTTATCCATCTCCTGGGGCGGGCCTACGGAGGAGTGCTGAAGATTTCCCTGTGAGGGAGCTGCTGGTGAAGATCATGAGTCCTGCTTGATCAATGCCATGAGCTTCAGTCTTCCTGGTGTTTCTTAAATGATGCCTCTTACAGCGGGTCAACAGAACTTATGGCACAGGACAGCTGTGATGAAAGAAAGGGAAGAAGTTTCTCCAAATCTCTGGACCCAGGAAACCCAGCTTGGTCCTGATGGTCTCCCTCACTAGTTTATCTCCAGGGTGAATGTAGCTGTTGATATAATATGGACTCTATTATTAAATGAAAAGAACAAATTAGACTACACTACTGAAACGTTCTCCTGATGTTTTTAAAGTCTCCATGTTACCAGGATGTAGAGATTTAAACAGTTTTAGATCCATTACACTCACAGTCTTATGTTAAAATCTCAAAGGACAGCATTATATTTTTGATATTAACAGTAACTCTGGGCCTCTGTAGAATGTGCAGCTGATCTCATCGCTGTCTATAAATGGATAAAAAAAAACATAAGTGTTGAAGACTATTAAGAGTAGCAGGTGTGTAGCATCACTAACTAGCTAGCAACAAGCCTTCAACACAGTGCGTATGCTAGTGGCTAATCTAACTAACGAATTAACAACAGAGTGATTTTAGAACTATAAGATGATAAGCTGTGTGTCTTTTTTATAACAGTGACATGGTTGTATTTACCTTAATTAAACGAGTCGTCAGTCGCGATCAGTGTTGGGTAAGTTACTTTAAAATAGTAACTTAGTTACATTACTAGTTACTTCTATCAAAAGTAACTCAGTTACTTCAAGTTACTCGTTACTTTCAAAGTAACTAGTTACTAGGGAAAGTAACTTTGGTTTTACTCAGAATTCTCTTGTTAATGTGTTGCTTCCACAACTTTGCCAGTCTTCTAGCTTGCTTACTTGCCACAAGTGCACTGTGCCACCTACCAATAGAAAGGAAAAGATAATGTGCATATTTCCACGAGAGAAATCCCATGCCTGGACCGTCATTGACCGCTGCCATGATTCTAGCCTACGTCACAGCGTCATGTGTGCCTTTTACATCCAACACAAAAACTGCAGTCGTGATGCTTTGATTGTACTCAACTTACTGTACTGTAACTCAGAAATTCTGCCTTCTGAATAGGAAGATGTAGGTAACACCAGACTGCAGATGAGCTGCATACAGGGCTGGACGGGGACAAAAAATCGGCCCGGGCATTTTGACTACAGTCTGGCCCACCATTATAGGAAAAATCATAAAGCCTTTGAATGAAAACAAACGCTGTTGTGACAGTGATGTACACTGTTTTGATGGTATATATATGTATCAATCTATCAATCGTTTGTTGTAAGATTGAGATAATTATTTTTTAAAAGCTAGACATTTTAAATGAGAATAAGAAAGAAAAGTATTTCTTTGTGCCCACCTCTCCCTGTTAATGCCCTACCTGGCCCCCCTGGCAAAACTTTGCTAGATCCGCACCTGCACAGTTACCAGCTGTCAACTACTTAAAAAGGATCCTGGGGTTATCTATCTCTCAGAAACAGTTCATAACTTCCCTTCAACTCATTTATGTCACCTAAAAGGTAAACCTGTTTCTCCATCACCTGTTCAGCTCTGATGATTCAGTAAGGACATCTCCTGGTTTCATCTTCATGTTTCCCTCTCACCAGATAACCAAACCGATATCATGACCAGCAGCTTTTTTGCAGCTGTGGCTCCAGCAAACATCAGCTGATACTAGAAATTAATATTAAATCAATTCTAAGAACAGCTGATCAAGCTTAAAAGTGCTGCTGTTGTTTAGCGCGACATCGGCTGGATTCCTCTTTCTGGCGCAAAGTGGGCGATAAACAAACAAGAGAGCCGATCAGCTGATCATTGATCAGTTTTCATGATTGAAGTAGAAACGGGAGAGGGAGGGGGGAGAATGAAAGAAGAAGAGGCAGCTGTGCAGCAAAGACACAGACTAACTCCAGCTTTGTGTCTTTTTCATTGTAGCTGAATTACGGGACAAACTGTTCCTTTTCGCCTCAATAAGAAACGCGTAATATTTTCTCTGAATACCAGACGGGACGGTTGGCAACTCTAATAACTTATGAACAAAATAAAGTTCAACATCATTAACTTCATAGCACCCACCCAGCTGTATAGAAACTCCGTCATGCTAGCTAGTACGCAGTATGGAAAAAGTCAGAATAACGAAAATAAACTGCACCTAAACTTGGTTTATATCTGACCCAGATAGACTACAGGTCATATAACTTCTTACCTGAAGTTCAGTTCACACTTGGACCGGCGGCCGCCTCGGGTCTCTTTTCCTTCTGTGTCCCCTTTCCCTCATCCACCTGCTGGCCTCCACCACTTGCCAATGTTACAGAATCTGTGGTGGAAGCTCCGCGATAGCCACCACACGAAGTAACGAGTAACGACCCTATCTAAATTCCAGTAACGACTAACGCGTTCCTGATTTTGGCATAATAACTAGTTACCGTGGTCGTTACCACAATAATAACGTAGTTACTGTAACGCGTTACTTAATAACGCGTTAGTCCCAACACTGGTCGCGATAAACCAGCAAAAAAACTGGAGCAGCCGGGCTACGTAAAAAGTGTAGGGGGGCGTGTTTTTGCGGTCACGTCCAGCAGGTGTGTGGGCGGGAGCGTTACACAGTCGCTCCACCTCAAGTCACTACTGCGCAGACTCTGGCTCCAAATTTGCAAGATGGCAGCCTCCACAAGCGGGGTATTTTGGCTTCATTTTTGCACAATGGTAGGAGGCGGGGTCGCATCGTCCATGTTTTCTACAGTCAATGGTACAAAGCGTGGATTCTTTCAACCAGAGTAGATACAGTAAAAACGTGTCCCAATCCATCTGGAGGCTTCGGTGTGTAAAGCTCTTCTCCTCCTGCAGCAAGCTACAGGTCTCGGTTGCTTCTCATCCTGCAGCGAGCTACAGGGTTCAGTGCACATGTTGCTTTGCATTTTGTAACAACCAATCGGGAGCTGCAGATTCAGCGGGCACTCCAAGAAGCGGTTTTAGGCTAAAGCGTAAGTCCTCAGGCTATATTGCGCAGTCATTATGCCTCATGAGTTGATGGATAGAACATGAGCTACAAATTTGCTATAATGGACAAGAAATTAATAGTGTTGAAATTTCAGACTGTGTAAAAAAAAAAAGAAAAAAAGACAATCTGTGAAAGTTCTGGAAATTATTGTTGTTTTCTTACCTATTGTTTGCAAGCCGCATGAAGGCTGAAACTGAAGATTTATTTGCTGTCGTACGTAAGAATCTAAGCTAAGGTGCCTTTGTGTTAATTTTAATAATTCTCCGCCTATTACATCCATTCCATTCTTGTAATTACCTTAGATATCTTGTCCTCTTCATAAGATACCTGAAAATGTCTAAAGATGGTCATAGTCACCCTGATGTTATGTCAGAAGTACAAGATGCAGTTGATTTGGAAGAGGAAAAAAGCGTAGTGTCTGAGAAATCTGAGACAAAAGCAAGAAAATCTTCTCGTGAAAGGCGATTAACGCCAAAAATGCAGGAACTGAAAGATCAAGAGTTAACTCAAAAGGAGAAGAGGTTCAAAGCAACATATGAGAAATGGAAAAGCAACGTAAGAGACATTCGCACAAGGTTAAAGCAAGTATGCTCTGAGAGTGACATGTATAATATGATGGATGAGGCTGAGAAGCTAGAGTCTGAATTAAAGGAACAGTATGACAGAATTCGACTCCAAACCTCACCAAGTAAAGAATTTCGAAGAAAGATCAATGCATGCTCAGCCATGACGGCCGACTTGCTGCAGCTGATGAGAGTACGTCTGACTGAAGATGAAGGTGAGTTTGACACAGTGGCAGAAAGATCAAGGTTACGCATGCTACTTGATAATGAATATGCTAGGTCCATATATGGATCCACAGCCTCCAGAGTTACTGCACCCAGCTGTCACAATTCTAACCATCTCTCAGAGTCACCTAGCATTTCAGCTATGAGGGCGGAAGCGGCTGCTCAGCTGGCTGCAAAGAGAGCTGAAATTGATATGGAAGCTGCCATCGAAGCTCAACGTCAGCAGTTGAGAAAACTTGAAAATCAGAGAGACATTGATGTAATTCAGGCAAAGCTAAATGTCTACACTGAAGAAGAGGGAAGGGATGGGACACGCAGTCCTCCATTCAGCAAAGTGAGTGATGCACACCCCTTCGCTCACCACATCCCAGATCAAGAACGGCAGGTTGTGCAAAACGAGACATCATTGGTCCAATCGCTACAAGACTCATTAGCTCTCACTCACTTGCCAACTGCAGAACCTTCTGTATTCTCGGGCGATCCTCTGAAGTTTACAGAATGGAGCATAAGCTTCAAAGCCCTCATAGAGAGACGATGCTCTGACCCTGCAGACAGGCTATTCTACCTGCAAAAGTACATAGCAGGTGAGGCAAAATCCTCTCTTGAAGGCAGCTTCTACAGAAAAGATGAAGAAGCCTATCAACAAGCATGGGATAGGTTAAATGCTAGATATGGCCATTCCTTTGTAGTGCAGCGGGCTTTCAGAGAGAAGCTAAATGGGTGGCCGAAGATTGGTGGAAAGGAATATCTCAAGTTAAGAGAGTTCAGTGATTTCCTCCAAACATGTAGTAATGCCATGCCTCACATAAAGGGCTTACAGGTTCTTAACGACTGTGAGGAGAATCAGAAAATACTAGTCAAGCTTCCTGATTGGGTGACATCTAGATGGAACCGTTATGTCACAGAGCAGCTAGATCGGGGCAACGACTATCCAAGCTTTCATGAGTTTGCTTCCTTTATCTCTAAGGAGTCACGCATAGCATGCAATCCAGTGTCATCCTTACATGCCTTAAGGCACTGTGCAGAGGCAGCACCAAGAGAGATGAAGCGTTCAAAAGCAAACACGTTTGCCACAAATGTGAAACCCCCAATTCCATCAAGCTCCACCGCCAAATCTGACCCTGGTGAAATCAAGTTGGGAGATGCAGGGAAACCAAAGAAATGGACCACACCAACACAAAATTCCAATAATGGCCAGTGTATTTGCTGTAGTGAGAACCATTCCATACATAAATGCAAGAGGCTTATGGACATGTCTGTAGAGGATAAGAAAAAAATGCTTACTTGAAAATAAGTTGTGTTTTGCATGTCTAAGAAAGGGTCACAATTCTAAAGACTGTAGGAACAGGGCCATGTGTGGCATATGCAGAAAGAGTCACCCAACGCCATTGCATGAAGATCGTTCTACAGCAGCATCAAAACAAGGTGAAGAAAGTACGTCGTCATTATCATGTTGTGTGAGTGGAGGTGAAGGTGTTGGATTGTTGATTGGATACGACTGCTCCAGAGCGTTAATTCCAAGAAGGGTCATCACTGGGGGCGACTATGAGACTGAGAACCTTCACAGACCTATGAGCCTTATGCTATTGAGATGGACCTTGGTTGGAGCATTGTGGGAAGTGCACCACAGCATGTGCAGGCTAAAGATGTGACTGGTTTTTGCCATCGAGTGTCTGTCAGAGAGTTGCCACCCATAACACCATTTGCTGTCATCAAGGCCCTGGAGTTCGATTTTGCAGACACAAAACCTGGTGACAGAAGCATATCTCAA
Source organism: Neolamprologus brichardi (assembly GCF_056152115.1). Taxonomy (NCBI): domain Eukaryota; kingdom Metazoa; phylum Chordata; class Actinopteri; order Cichliformes; family Cichlidae; genus Neolamprologus; species Neolamprologus brichardi. The sequence goes on along the minus strand of NC_142105.1, from coordinate 19,235,728 downwards.
GAAGATATTTGCTTCCTGCAGATCTTGAAAGACAGAATCCAACAAAATAAGGATGGTCACCTGGAGATGCCTCTCCCTTTCAAAGCACGTCCGCATCTCCCAGACAACAAAAGGCTGGCGTTAGTACGGCTGAAGCATCTAAAGAGGAAGCTGGACAGAGATCCCAAATTCAAAATAGACTACGTGAGATTTATGGAAGGTGTCTTCAAGGATGGAGATGCAGAGAAAGTGGAAAACCAAGCAGAGCTGGGGAAAGTCTGGTATATCCCACATCAAGGAGTTTACCACCCCAGAAAACCAGGCAAAATCAGAGTGGTTTTTGACTGCTCTGCAAGGTATGAAGGCACCTCCTTAAACGACCATCTGCTAACAGGACCTGACCTCATCAAGTCAAATTGGTTCTCTGGTCCCAGCTTTCTATGGGAAAGAGAGATAGCCATAAACGGTAGTAACCAGACCGAAAAGCAGTGCACATTTCGGTGCTTTTTTTTCCTGAGCTGTGATACACTTTAGATTCTAGCCAATCATTTTACGTTTCCGAGAATAGTAGGCGGGTCCATGTACGTAGTTCTTTTAGAGCAGAGCTACAGATTAAAAATGCCCAAGGCGAAGCGGTCAAAAGTCTGGCTGTACTTCACAGCAAAATATGCAAACTCAGCAGCCTGTAACAAGTGCTTTAAGGTGATACTGTGATACGGTCAAAGGAGGTAACACCTCAAATCCGATGAAACACCTGGCGATGCATAGCGTTTTTTTTAAAAGCCGAGAAATGCGCCGTATTTGATAGCTTGCTGCGAGACCTCACACCGTGCACATCTACTGCGGGTGGGTTGCCTGTTATCGGACCTGGAGTTTGCAAAAACCTGAAGAGTAGAGTCCTGGCCCCTAGCCCTGCCAGTGTAGCAGAAATGATGAGGATGATGATGGCAGCAGTAGCCGTTCTTCTCTGCGTGAGTAGCTTAATGTTGTTCGTGTGTAAGCTAACCACGTTATTAAATTAATGCATGTAAGGTGAACTAGCAAACACCGTCGTAGTTACATGCGGCTGTCTTCTTGTTTGATGGCAGATACTCCCTTCACCCTGGCCAAAAAGGCTAAAATGACCAAAGAAAAAGTGGAAAACAGTTAAACATGAGAGGTTTTTGGACAAAGTTTGTGTTTTTTCCATTGTTTAAGCACTGCTTCCAGCAAAGAATGATACCATATATGCCCCATAGCTGCAGAAAAGGCTAACATTGTTATCTTTTTACAAAAAAAACAGCTGAACATGAGAGGTTTTTGGACCAATTTTGTGTTCTCCATTCTTTAAGCACCGGTTTGAGCACCGTTTAAGCACCGGCACCATTTCAAAAGTACCGGTTTGGCACCGGTATCGGATAAAACCTAAACGATACCCATCCCTAATCAGGACCGCTGAGCCTTTAAACGTGCAAGAGAGAAAACAAGCTGCACAGACTCTCGTCAAGCTTGCACAACAAGATGCCTTTCAAGAGGAGCTAACACACACAGCCAGAAACTAGGAAGGCTGCCTTGCAACCACCAACTCTTTCAGCGTGACCCATTCCTCCAAGATGGCATAATGAGAGTAGGAGGAAGACTGAGGAAGGCATCTGTGCCTCTCGAGTTAAGACACCCAGTGATCCTTCCCAAAGATGGTGCTGTTACAAACCTCATCATTCCACACCATCATACCAAGATACAACACCAAGGCAGAGGACAAACCCTCAATGCACTGAGAGCCAATGGTTACTGGATCACTGGTGGAAGTAAGGCTGTAGCCCAATACATCAGGCAGTGCGTACAGTGCAGTAGAGCCTGCAGAGCAACGGATGGCAGATCTACCTAGTGACCGTGTTGATCCCACACCACCATTCACTTATTACTTATTATGGTATGGACTGCTTTGGTCCTTTTCACACCAAACAAGGTCGCAAAGATCAAAAACGGTACGGCCTCCTCTTCACATGTTTTTGCTCAAGGGCAGTGCATATAGAGATGTTGGAGGATTTGACGACTGACACGTTCATCAATGCTTTGCGCTGCTTCATTGCCCTTTGTGGAGCTGTTAGGCAAATTAGGTCTGATCAGGGAACTAACTTTATGGGGGCAAGAAACGAGATGGCAAAGGCTCTGAAAGAACTTGATAAGGAAAGAGTGACAGCATACTTACCAGAAAATCTGTGCGACTTCCAGATGAATACGCCCCACTCTAGTCATGCTGGAAATGCATGGGAGCGTCAAATCCGGACGGTGAGAAGCGTACTGAGCACGGTCCTTGCCTGCAGTGTGGGAAGGTTGGATGATGCCTCATTAAGGACATTCCTTTATGAAGCTATGTGCATCGTGAATAACCGCCCACTCACTGTTGATAACATCAACGACCCCAAAAGCTTGGAGCCACTCACACCGAACCACTTGATCACATGAAATCCTCAATCCCACTTCCACCTCCAGGTAAATTTCTCAAGGAGGACCTGTATGCTAAGAAACGGTGGAGAAGGGTCCAGTATCTGACTGAGCAATTTTGGCACAGATGGAGAAAGGAATACCTGGCCAATATTGCTCTGAGACAGCGATGGCATACACCAAGACGTAATATGGAGGTGGGTGACATTGTGATTCTCAAAGAGGAAGATGTTCCTTGCAATGAATGGAAACTCGCTAGGGTTGCGGAAGCACATGAGGATGATGGACTTGTACGGAAGGTGACAATCCAGACTGGTGATCGGAAGTTAGGAAAGGGAGGCGAACGCCTCGTCCAACCCTCCATCATTCAAAGACCCATTCAGAAATTAGTGGTCCTAATGAAAAACAGCTAAAATTGGGAAAATGTCATTCATTGATTAGATTTCCCTTCTAAAATAGAAGTTGTCATTATGCTGTACTTCATGCACATGTTATGGAGATGTAAATTCTACTGTTCATATTGTTGAATTCATTTGTTGAGAAAAGAATATTGTTTACGTCAATGCAAGAGTGTTTTAAAACAACAACATGGTGCTTGGGAATTACCATTGATTTAATGAGCAATGCAAGTGTATTTACGTTCACAATTGTAATAATCAAAGGTAATTGGTGGGAGTGTAGCTGACGCTGAAATGTTTGTGTGGGTTGCCATGACAACACCAAAGTGCATCTGAGATCGTTATTGTTTTCTATTTGTTTTCTTTATTTGCTACTCATGCTTGTGTACATTCGCAGTAGGAAAAGATAATCTATGAATCCAGTGATATATCCTTCTTATAAGAAATGTTTCTGTTAAAATATTATTGTGAAGTAGTCACTTCCTGTGAGTTGCAGGAACCGGAAGTTGTGCGCGGAAGTGACAAGACAGAACGGTAACACGGCGGACTTTTCGGAATGTACAACTTTTCTACTGCTGGTTTTACAAGGCGTACACGGTAAAAGTCATTATGCTGTTATTTGTTTAACACTTGTGCACTTTGTGAAAGGAAATAAGTGGCTGAGATGAATATCATATGTGCTATTGATATTATTTTTACTTGTTTCTAGTTTTCACGGTGCTCCATGATTGTGAGAGGAATAAAAGAATTGTGGACATCAGTACGAAGCGTGGATTCTTTCGACCAGAGTAGATACAAAGGTTATATTAACAGCATGTCTACATCAAAATATCAGACAAACAGGAAAATATATGTGATAGAGTGAGAGCTCTGCATCAAATAACTATCTTTTTATTTATGTAGTAACAAGGTCAACAAACTCCAGGGGGAACCTGTTAAATAAGACCACAGCAACAGTTACAGAGATCTCACTACCTATAACAGAGGTTTCTATGGGTTGTTACATAATACCTACACATGGCTGAAAACTACCACCAACAATTGGCATGCTTTCAGGTGAGTCACGTCAGGACATGTTATGTGTCTACAAAACTATTTCACACATTGTACATTTCTCTGAAAGTCTTGTGATTATGATTTATACACAGCTAGTAGAATTATATGTGTAATGATCATCAGAAAGGGCTAACAACCAAATGCTGCACTAAGCTGCTGGTGTATCAAACTCTACATTGAACTTTACATTGATACCTTACCAGTACAAACCTGTCAGTGTATGGAATAGCTTCTCTGCAGCCTTCCACTGACTGTTTCAACGCTAAAACAAATAAAAATCACTCTCCAGTGTGTTACCTGTCCATTCTCCCTCCATGCTTGTCCACAAATGTGACTCATGGGATGTGGTCCCATCCCAGTCATAGAGTGATTCCTCATCATGTGCCACTCATACGTAATACTGATGCTGCCTTTGCAGACTGAATGTGCTTGTGAAGCACACACAGTGAAGCTGTATATACAGGCACATCCAGAAATAGCTGCTGTGTACTTTAATGCGTCTGTTCCCTCACACAGTCTGTGAAGGAGCCGGCAGCCTTTAACACTGGCTGGTCTTTTCTGAGCAGATGAAAGACTCCTGTTCCTTTCCTTCTGCATCCACATTGTCACACTTCTCCTGGTTGTTCCTGGTGTTTTCCTGTGCCGTGCCACTTTGAAGCTGGCGCTGACGCTCTACACTGTGCCACACGCCATACCCAAAGTAGATCAGGAAGCCTGAGAAAAGTGGTGATGAGACAGGGGGAGATGTGGAAAAGAGCTTACTGGGAACAGCTTGACTCTGTTCAAAGGTAACCAAAGTAATCTACCAGCATATCTAAAACTCTATTATATCTTCATTGCTTACTCACTTTACCCTTGCAGATTAATTTCCAAAGGGAAACCTTAAAAGCTTCAAAAAATAAACTAAAATTGAACTGCAGCCCCTCAAATTGCCATTTGAGGCTGCTTTCAAGAGTTATTTCCTGCATATCCTCTTATGGTAAAATGTATAAATCCACAGCAGAAGTAAACAACTTTACATGCTGATGTTTAAAAAGACATAGACAAGGTTATTGATTGTTAGCATAGACAATAATCAAGGTTATTTAGCGCTGGTTTCTGAAATCTCATTTTGAAACTTTGATCAAATAAACAGATATGACAAGCAGGGATGAGTATGACTGCGAAACCATTTGCTCATTGGTGAACAACATGTGATTGACAAGTAATTAGCCAACAGGTAACCCTCTTTTTAACATAATATGACTGAAATTTGCAAAGCAGATTAAATATTTATTTCACTTGAGCCACGATCAGGGTGATCGTGGCTGAAGAGTTGGCCGGTTCGAGCCCCGGCTCGGACAGTCTCGGTTGTTGTGTCCTTGGGCAAGACACTTCACTTACCGCCAGTGTTGGGAAGGTTACTTTTAAAATGTATTCCATTACAGATTACAGAATACATGCCCCAAAATGTATTCTGTAACGTATTCCGTTGCGTTACTCAATGAGAGTAACGTATTCTGAATACTTTGGATTACTTAATATATTATCATGCTGTTTACAACTACATGAATGTACTATTGCTGTGATTTATTACTGTTACTGAAGGTCCGCGGCTCCGAACCGTAGTAAAGGGACCTCTGGCTAATACGGTGGGTTCTGTGTCGGGCTCGTAGCTGAAAACTAGCTTTACTTTGTTGTCTGGGTCAACTTTGCTTGCGAGAGACAGAGAGAGGCGTTGAAAGGCTGCTCCAACGGAACTTATTGTTTTTGGAGGAAAACACAAACACGGTGTACAGTCGAGTCTTAATAGCTTACTTACAACTGGGCTCGTCAGGCACTCTTCTTGGCTGCAGTGGTTATTATTATATTTACATGCTTCCAGCTCCCGTTTTTGCTCGATGACAGCTCGTACTTTTCCTTTTTCTCCCTCCCTTGCTCACAGACACATAACGGGTATGGCAGTCCATTCTCCCTGCAGCACGGACTACACTGCCTATGATGCTACATTCTTTAGAGCTATACCTGTAGCATTCTGCCTATTAGCTTAGCACAACAACAACAAAAAGGCCTCTCTCACCCAGGAAACACGCAAAGAGAGAGCGTCACCCTGTAACCATGGCAACCGTAACGCTGCCGCCTGTAACAACAGAACGTAGCTGTCAAACAAAACCTAAACAGTCCTGACCCGCGACAATATGAAACAGGGAAGTACCGCCGTGTAATCCATTTATTTCAACAAAGTAACTGTATTCTAAATACCACCTTTTTAAACGGTAACTGTAACGGAATAGAGTTACTCATATTTTGTATTTTAAATATGTAACGGCGGTACATGTATTCCGTTACTCCCCAACACTGCCTACCGCCCACTGGTGATGGCCAGAGGGGCCGATGGCGCGATATGGCAGCCTCGCTTCTGTCAGTCTGCTACAACTGTAGCTGCCTCCACCAGTGTATGAATGTGAAAGTGAATGAATAGTGGAATTGTAAAGCGCTTTCAGGGCCCCGAAAAGCGCTATATAAGTCAGTCTGCTCAAGGGCAGCTGTGGCTACAACTGTAGCTTGCCTCCACCAGTGTGTGTGTGAATGGGTGGATGATTGGGTGTGTAAAGCGCTTTGGGGTCCCTAGGGGGGACTAGTAAAAGCGCTATACAAATACAGGCCATTTACCATAAATGCAATCCATTATTATTATTATTAATATGACCCAAATATACTTCCTTAAAAATTTGTATTGGCTCATGGCTAAAGGCACTCACCAGCAGCCATCCACACAGAGAAACGTATCCAGGTGTCTCCACTCAGCTGAACCATCAGGTAAATGTTGACAAATATGCTTAAGATTGGCAGAAAAGGCAGAAGAGGTACCTAGAAAGCATAAATCACACCAAAATAATCAGTTTTAGATGCTGTTATCTCATAACAAAAGACCTAGTGTTAAAACCAGAGTTACAGAGCTGGTGCGTACCATGAAGGAGACCTTCTTCTTAGTCTGAGGCTGCCTGATGACCATAAAGATGCAGCTGCTGAAGACGAGCAGACACACGGACAGCGAGGCCACGATCCACACTTCCAAACCCAAAACGGAGTTGATGTGGTATGTGGTGAGATAGCTGATCACACACACCACCAACACTGTGGATTGATGACATTCACACAATTAATTGTCACACAGAAACCTTAAAAACAGACCGAAGTCAATCAGGAGAAAAAATCCTCACTGAGAACGTAAACTGTGAACTTACCTAGAACGCCAGTGGACACGTTGACAACACTGGACGAATGCTCGGAAGGTGTCTCGGGAGGGTGTAGAATAGTCTGCAGTGTGGAGCTGCCTCCCTTTAGCATGTTGAGGTGGGACTCTGACTCTGTCAAGTCTGACTCGCCCTCTTCAGACGCGAGGCAATCCCTCTCACCTTTACTTGCCTGCCGCTCCAGAGCTCCATCTGGCTGATACCTGGAAGAAAGAGAAATGTTGGTTTTTACTGAGGTTTAAACTCCAGATTGCTCTGCTGTAAGGCGGTGTTATGTTCTGATGCAGTCTCAGTGTTCTGCACATCTATCAACTACTTTATGTCTTTCACAAAAGCGCTAGACTTTTTTCATTTAAATGATTCAGTTTGACTGAACAAGCAAAGTGTGTCCGTGTATACTGATATTTGTGGTGCAGGCAACAGAGGTGTGCAGCAAGTTCAGTTTAGCAAGTAAACATCTTTATTTACTCAAGCAGCCACTGAGCAGTGTACAGTCAGACCATTCACAGCCCTTACATCACCAGTGTGATGCAATAACAAGCAAGGCAATCATTCCTGTGGGCATCTGGGAAAGCTATTAGAGACGCTCCTGCAGAATATTATACAAAGATGCTTCTGCTCCAGTTAAACTTTTGAGTTATTTAAAAATGTACCAACCTGAGAAGCAGTACACACACAGCAACCACCGAATAGGCCAGCAGAGTACCAATGGACATCATGTCCACCAGGGCTTTGAGGTCAAACAGGAAAGCCATGATGGCTAAAGTAAGCAATAAAAGAAGAAGGAAAGGAATGAACACAAACACTTTCACCCTTAACAGTAAATTTCAACAGGTAGGATCATTACTGATTCCCTTCACAGTCACAGAACACAATCCCTTACACACACATACAGTAACATGGAAAAGACATTTCCTTCTAATTGAACGTGACAGTCACCAGATGCAAATCAAATTTCATGCAGATGTGTTTTCACTAGAGCACAACAGCTGTATTCATCTCCATATTGAGTCATTTGATGTGAGATATACTGCGGTGTTGCTTGTCTTGTATCTCAGCACCAGACTTCAGTATGGACGTTTTGTCAGCAGCATGGTTCAGACACAGAGCAGTGGTATGTCCGCTGCTTCTCACAACATTATATTAAAGCAAAAATATCAAAGAAAGCTCCCCTGCTTGGTACCGTCAGGTGCTCAGTACATAGCCTGTGGTGGTGGTGCAGGTGTGCTGGGTCTCTCCCAGGGTTCACATCTCCCAGCCACTTCACAAAACTGCAAGTCTAAGCTGGATGAGTGCGATCCACAGCAGGAGAGCTTTAAAAATACACAATCTTAATACCGCGAGAGCCAGTGTTAATTCTGTCTCACAGTCATTTTCATCACAACAAGACGCTAACTAAATAAAAACGAATACACGAGGACAAAAACTATTATGAAATGTATCAACGCTTTCGTCAATAAATAATCTAATTTGAGTCAACTGAATCAACTTTAGATTCAGCTGTTTAGTTTAGACATTTATCCAACTAAGACTAAATTTAAATAATTTGGATGACTTAATTATGACCAAAACTGAATTATGTTTTAGTCAAGAGACTACGATTAAACTGAATCTGAATCCAAAATTAACACTGGTATGTGCACCACACTGACACACAAAGGCCAGACTACTTGAAACTAATACATCCTATTTTATTAAAAAAAATTTTTCCAAATACTTAGATTATAGAAGAAATACTTTTTTACTTTTTTCAGCAGGAATGCACAGTGATGCTCCACTGTGTGTCTGTCTGTGTGTGTGTGTGTGAGTCCTATGCCTAGGTTTACGTGACTGTGTTGAAACCTTCACCTCAGCTCTTCTCTGCTCTGCTAAAAGTCTGATGCCAGGAGCAGCTGCTGTGCTTTGGGCTAATATTAGCATACATGACAACTTGACTGATTCTGTTTAGCATGTCCTCCATATTAGTTTAGCACGCTGAACACTTTTCTTTGCTGTTTGTGCCCAAACACAAAGTACAGCTGAAGCTAATTCAACACCTCCAGAGCTGAATAAGCCAGCTGCAGTTGCCCAAATGGCCACTTGAAGCTGCTTCCAGTTTACTTCCATGTCCACATGGATAACCAGCATGAGGAAACGTGTACAGCCTGGAGCAAAGAAATTATTTTATTCCTGCTACCTTCCCTCTGCACTAACTGGAAGTCTCCATCATGGTTGTGGTGTTGTTCCCTTTTGGAGCATTTTAATTGAATTATTTAACAAATACCATCAACTGCCCGTACTTGTGTTATTTACTTAGTAGATATCTGTGTCTCTGTGTATCTTCCTAACCATGCCTGTTTAAAACTCTTCCATAATTATTATTATTATTATTATTATTATTATTATTATTATTATTATTATTATTATTATTATTATGGCCAGCACTTGTATTTAGTTACTTTCTAGTTTCTTTTTCAAAAAAGTAGCCAGCTGGATTTGTGGACATGTGGTGAACATTTTTAAAATCAGACAATATCCTTGGAGATGGAAACTGTCTGAACTGGGTTGTTGGTTTTGTCGCATGCTTGTGGAAACACCATCACCCAGTTTATCATGCAGTTACCGTCACCAAACGATTATCTGTAGAGAGATTGTTTTAAAAGAAAAATAAAAACACCACGATACAACCCCATGATAGGTCCGGCAGCTTACCCGCAGTGGTACCTGCCGCCATGGTGGCAGCCACAGGCGACTGGTGCTTACTCACTTTGGACATAAATTTGAATAGAATACCATCTCGTGCCATGGCAAAGAGAATGCGTGGTAGAGGGAACATGGAGCCGAATAGGCTAGGGAGAAGAGGGTTGATGGTTAAGTTGAGGGCTTTCTGGGAAAGAAAACATGACACCTGCACAACTGTGAAAGAACAACAGGTGTATACAGACGTATGACAAGGTCCTTACACGCTAGATCATTAATATCAGAAAGCGTAATGGCCCAATTTGATTCAGAACCAACATTGACTGCGCTGTGTCTTTCACAGTTGATCGGTGAGGAGAAAGATTAGCTTAGAGTGATCCCACTTGGATTCTCCCTGGCTCTCACCTGCAACTACACCGGAGCTCATAGTGGCAATAAGTGGGGTCTTCGTCTTAGGATTGATTCGGGCTAAGGCTTTGAAAAGCACCCCATCCTCTGCCATAGCATAGATTACACGAGGCATAGGGAAAATGGAGCCCAGCAGACTGCATGAGATAGCAGAGACATGCAAGACCAACACATTAGTCAAAAGCCCCAAACCAGGACAGTAAATCACACACACATAGGGCTGAAACACACACTGAACGTCTTTCTTTCCTGAAGGTAATATCATCATTTTTTCAAGTTTAGCAGCGGTGTGCAATCCCATCATGTTTTAAAAGGGATTGCACTTTTCTTGCATAAGGATAAAAATGCCAGTCAGTACAATAACAGCATACACGAATTACAGGCACTGGCAAAAATACAAAATGTAATTGCTTTGAGTCCAATCAGATAATCTTCACCTGAATGTGACCATGAGAGGGATTGACAAGGTTTCTTGATAGTAAACTGATTTATAGACCCTCCGGGAAGAAAGACAGAATAGAAACTGCACCATTAGATAGTTTGGAGACACTCTTCAATTTTCTCATTAAATGAAGAGGCTTTAAATGTCAGAATGACATCACAGAGTCATGCAGGTGTCTCAAAACAGACACAATTACATATTGCACCCACCACACCCCAGATTAGAAGGAAGAATCAATCCATTAACAAGACACACCTGGAGATATGTGGTCAAAACTTTCAACCAAATCTCAGCCCCATTTATCCCCAGCTGACAGCGTCCACAGCGATCACAAATGTAGCATTACATCTAAAGGTTTGCTATAGCAACACGTGTTCGTTTTCTAATGCATGCAGCTTGATTTGTTAAAACAAATCCAGCGGTTACCTTGTGGATAGGGCGCATAGTGAACCCACAGCCACCACCTACTTCGCAGGGCCCCAACCCACATATTCAAATGCCATAGGCAGGGAACTTTTTTTGTCCAGTAGGTAGTAGGGCATCATCAGCGTGAGGGCAGCTGACACGCCAAAGTATGCCAAGAAGCACACGGTCAGTGACACCACGATGCCAGTGGGAATGGCCCTCTGAGGGTTTTTGACCTCCTCACCTATCAGACACAGACGCATGAAAACATGAAGCTCTGCTTTCGTAAAACTCACATTAAAACTCAACCCGACCGTAACTCACCTGTTGTTGCAATGCAGTCAAAGCCAACAAAAGCATAAAAGCAGGTGGAAGCTCCTGCTAAGGTCCCACTGAAACCATAGGGCATGAATCCTCCAATGCCATAATCGCTGCTCACATTGGCCGTCACGGACAGGTTCCTGTAACATGTACACTCATGACTGGAAGCAATGCTGCTTACAATGCTCTGCACGTTGTTTCATATTAACTGATGTATTAAAGGGTAGGCGTCTTTGCCCCGTCTAGGATTGTAAATCACCCAGATTATTTATCTTATTGATATTTTTCAAACAATTAAATCCCTGAACGAATTATACCTTATAATATAGATTAGACTCTTATTTTGAAATTCGGAACGGGCAACTTCCGGGAAGGAAGATTGTACTGTTACTGCTTGCCGCAGAAAAGGTTAATGAGAAAGTTATCGTTTTCCATCCATCTTTAAATTAGCATCTAGCTGGAAGGCGAACAGGTATGATTGTGTGTTGTACTTGTTGTTTACATTTTGGACAATTTGTAAATATATTACTTGATTGTTAATAAGTTTATGAGTGATCTAGCAGACTGATGCTAGCACCTCCTGTGCCTTTTCTGTGAATTAATTAGCATAACAGAAACGTGGTTATATCAAGTGAATGTTTATTTTGTTTTATGTTATGATTACAGCTCTTACAATGTGTCTATGGTAAGTTGTGAATAAATGGGTTGGAATACCCCACCATGGTCCATCCGTGATGATCATTGAGTGCATCGTCTGAATAAAGTCCGGCTGGAATGGTACAAAGATTGCCTCTGCAAATAAATAAATTACCTTGTAGCTATGGTGACATTTATAAGGGAGTCTTCGGTAATCTTCCAGTTGTATGCGTCTCCTTTGACAAAGCCAGAGATGATAACGAACAAGAGCACGAGCACATTGATCGATGTGAAGACTTTATTGACCCAGGCTGACTCCTTCACGCCAAAGGACAGAAGTCCTGAATGAGTAGATAGAAAACAAAGCTCAGATGCTTGCTCTAGAATATTTAAAATGCCCGCACAACTCTATCTCTGTCTCTCAATCTAACCCTTCAAGGATCCAAGTCCAGCTGTCACTGATTGCAAATTGTCACAATTGAGCCAACTGATTATAAAAAAAATTACCTGCTTTGTATTAGCATGCTATATTAGCATCCTGGGTAAAAGGTTACGTCTGTACTGGTTTCTGTCGTGAAGGAGGATTATCAAACTTATCACAGCTTTTCCTCAGGACTACATGGATATCTGTACAAATCCTCAAATGAAACTAACAGCAGTGCGTACAACAAATGCAGAGAATGATGGCAGAAAATTATTTGCTGTGTTTTAAACACGACCCGACTCAGATTTTGTTATGGATTATCTTATATTTGCATAGCTTGTGTATCTGCCATCCTCACAAAAACAACCAAACACTGGTGGACTGTTACTGAGTCCCACTGACTTAATGTAATCATCGTATTGGCAGGCCGAGAGCAAAAACCATGATCAAATTGTTTGAGGGTTAAAGGGTTGAACGTAGCAAAAACTAGTGCAATTGTGCAAAATTCTCCAAATTACTGTATGTGAGCAAGACACAACTTATGCTTTGACTTAAGTGATCAAAATCTGTAAGAGCTGCAAAAACAGGGTGCATGTGTGCACCTAAAGGACTCACACAGCCCTCTGGGATCCCTCGCCCTCTTTAACACAAGAGTCCCCTGCTTTCCTGTTTTAGATTATGTTATATTATGTCAGCCGTGGCTCATAAGCTTGTTTTTGCTCAAGATGCAGCCAATTCTAAATTTCATTTAGAATCCATTTTCCAACTATTTTCACGGTTGTTGTGGTCGTGATAATTTTGTGAGGCCACATCGAAAAGGCTCGGATGAGCTTTCCAAAGTTCTACAAGTGCCTCCATCACTTGTGTCCAAATCACACGCTGCACTGCCGTGCTGCACCGTCTTTTTTGCTGACATTTGTGTTTGCGTGTGCGCAGTGTGAGAAACTGCGGTGACACCCTAACAACGACCAAGCGATTGATGATCGGGAGCTGGTCGTGAGGTGTTAATCGCTTCTCGTTACCCCACGTATACTACACGATGCACGACGCACGATGAAGGCCAAAATCGGGCCGATCGCCAAAGCGGTCGCACGACTCAAAAATCGTCTCAAAATGGGCCAAAAATCGCACAGTGTGAGCCTGGCATTACCAGAGAGCAGCAGGATCAGGCAGACCGCAAAGAAGTCAGGGTACTGGGCCAAACCAGGAGAATTCATGCTGAAGTGGGTTTTACAGAATATCTCTATGTGTCCTCCTATCATTTCATCAAATGTGCCGCTCCATGCTCTGGCAACTGAGGAGGTGCCTGTGAGGAAACAAAGAAAATACGCCATTGGAGAGCCGGTGTCTTCTTTACATAAAAACGAATTTGAGCCTTGCCTCTAACTCACCGATCACATAAGAAAGGATTAGATTCCAACCAGTGATGAAGGCCCAAATCTCGCCTACAGTGACATAGCTGTAAAGGTAAGCGGAGCCGGTCTTAGGGACTCAGGCGCCAAACTCGGCATAGCACAGGCCTGCCATGACAGTGGCCATGGTGGCGATTAGGAAGGAGATGACGATGCTGGGACCGGAGTCTCCCTTGGCCACCTCTCCAGCCAGTACGTACACACCAGCCCCCAGAGTGCTGCCCACTCCCAGAGTAATAAGGTCAAGGGTTCCCAAGCAGCGGCAGAGCTTGGAGTCTTCCAGGCTGTTTAGGTCGACCACTTTCCTTCGCACCAAGGAGCGGCTGAATGACAGAACCTGCTTCAGCATGTTGACACCTGAAATCAGAGAGCAAAGAGAAGAAAAATGTTGTATAAACCAGTCTGCTCACATGTTGTGGGGCATGAGTTGATGATTTAATAGTTTTAATATTAATACGTCTTAAAAATTCCCTACAGGGCTCCAGAAACCAAAAGGGCAGTGTGCAAGTGCAGTCTGAGTTAGCTGCACCTGCTCTGCAGTTTGAACTTACAGGTTGCACAACCTGTGAGATTAACTGAAAGGTGGGGGGTCGAAAGAAACGTTAACCCTACAAATTATGAATTCTAGGAATGCTGCCAAATGCTGTTGCTGGCAAAAGGTCCATACAGTAAAGACTCCTATCAGAATGCATTTGCGTTCAGGATTATCGTGCAGCTCTAACTACTCAAAGAGCTGCATTCATGAAAGACATTCCTGCAGCCTACTAATTGCATATACAGGACATTAGAAGAGAGACTGTACAGCCTCCTTTGTGTTCATTCAAATGTCTCTTGTTCCATTTATGAGATCGATGGGGAAGCTGTCTAAAAATATTTGCATGAATACAATATGTTAAATAGGCATGAATACTCCCGCTCCATTATGAATTCCTGCTTATTCTCTTTGGTGTTAGAACTCTTTCTTCAAACTTAAACTTTGATCATCGTGACCATAAAATAGCAATGACAACCGTCCAAATCTACATTGATGTCTTTCGCAATGCAGATTTGTATTTGTTTCTATTTAATATCAGGAGATATTAATTTTCAATGTGATGGCTCATTAATATTACAATGAGGGCTGCATCACAGAATCTCCATAAATACAGTGGATGGAAAGTGAAGATAGCAGAGAGCAAAATAAGATTTTGGCAAGTAAAATTCAGCTTTGCTTAAAGTATAGTGAAGTAGAAGTTTTAGTTTGCTGGGAAAGACGTCGTGTGTGTTTCAGATTGTGCCATGACTGCATGCAACATGTGGTACGGATCTTAAAGTGAGGCTCACCAGAGTCCTCACAGCAAAACTGTTAGTTTGCAAAAACAAAAAACGTTCAAATGTTTGAACACGTTTCTACTTCATTAGACATGCGGACCTACCTTAGAACAGATGAGTAGGAAACTGAGGGGTTCACGCTGAGACACAGAACCAAAATTAGCTGCTAGAAGTCTCAGTTATTTTCTTCTGCCTTGCTTCTGCTGAGAACCTTGAGAGATCAGCTACACAGTGAAGCTCAGGTAAAAGTGAGACTACACCTACAGATCTGCCCTTGCCTTACCCCTAAACTGACGTCCCTAGGCAAGGGACGCAAGAGCACTGTAAAATGTAATATTGTGTTTAATTAAAAATATTAAATAGGCTGAACTCAGTTTTTAGCAATTTGTTATTAGAACTAGATTTTAATAAGTTACCAGTGCATTTTATGCAAAAACGCTCAATTTATTTGAGTTGTCTTAACTTAGAAAAACTAAGTAAGCTGGAAGTTTTGCTTCTCAGTGCGGAAGGATGAAAGATGTGTTTTGGAAATGCCACGTCACTACCATCCTCCTCCCTCTCGGATCAGTCCGCATGTTCATGGTGACAGCATTTGTTTTGGAATATGTTGAGCAAACCTGGAGAAGCGTCAGCTCAAGAGATTATTGTTGTCATTGCTGTGAATCTTTACCTGATACACTGACTTGGTGAGTAAATGTTTACTCTTATTCAAACTGATTTTGTGGCTGCTCTTAGTTTAGCACCAGGTTTATAATCTTGCTAGCTAGTTAGTGTTAGCCTAGCGTTGCTGCTGCCGCTGGGCTCATGTTACTTAAAAATTAACACCACAGCCTTAAAAACCTTACATAAAAATATGTCGGTGAAATTTTCTGTTGATTGTTTGAAGTAAAAAAAAAGTGAGATAAGAGCCCAGACAAAATTCTTCGGGAGGTGCAGCCATTAGGGGTGGGGTGTGGGGGGTATTTTCAATCCATAGCCATAACTAACTAACTAATTATATATATATATATATACATATATCATGTTTAACCTGAGTAGCAAAAGACCGCAGGGGGTTGAAAACAGTAAGCCAGGAGTTAGCTGTGCTCGCGGACTCTTATCAAGCCTTGACCTCCCGGTCAGCTATCGCGCTGGTGGATAACAGAGCTCTCCGAAAACGTGGAAGCACTTTTGCAATATGTGATATTTTGATAAATTAAGTAGATATTTGAGCATTACACAGCTACATTCTTGGCTGAAAATATCTTAAAAGGTTATTTTGTGACCCAGAAAGGGTAGTTTGGGGAAAAGGAGGACCGCATTTGTACATTTGTAGGCCGCAGCTGTCGGAGCCTGTGCGTACTTGTAAGCGCGGCAATATTTTCAGGCGAGAATGTAGCTGTGTAAAGTTCAAATATCTGTTCGATTTATCAAGACATCACATATTTGCAAAAATGCTCCCACGTTTTCGGAGACGTCCATTTTTTTTCATGCTTTGTGGCAGCTTTTGAACATCTGTGGCATCTATTAATGTCAAATCTAGCCTTTATTTAACAACATAAGCAAACTTTATGTTATAATGATTGCACAGCCATTAAGGATCAAACCAGTCAGAAAATGTTCTGCTTTTTCTCCCTCTGCTTGCTTCTTACTGTCTTTGAGGCTCAGGACCAGCACTCCTGCTGTTGGACAGAAAGACATCAACTCAGTGGTAAGTATTTTGGTTTTCCAATATATTAGCAACTGTCAGTGACATTTATATTAATCAGGCTGAACTTTAATCATACTTTAGATCAGCCTGTTTTACTTATTGTTTTATTTGTGCTTTGGTTTGGGAAAGTTGTTTCTGTACTGATCTTTTCCTGCCTTCTGTTATTAGACTTGAGATATGGCTGCACGATGCTGTTGCTGTTTTTGAGCAGCGCCCCCAAGTGGAGAGTGTGTGTTTATGGACACTCCTGTTTTTGAGAAGTTTCTGAGGAAAAAATACAAACTAAAATGTTCATCTTCCTGTGGAAATTACAAGCGATAAGACACATCTGACACTGTATTACCGGAAAATACATTTTTATTTTATTGTATTTGTGCAGTTGGTAATAAGTGACACTCCATTACAGCATCTTCTGCAGTACGTTCTTCATCCTGTACCCTCATTGCAGTCCCCTGCACGTCAGTGTAGAGCTTCTTTGTAGCAGAACACCTTACTAACACCTGCTGAATTTGTTTCACAGTTTTTAGACCACGGAGCACATCGATGAACCACAGCTTCAATGCTCTATCTATGGAAAAATGGACTCCAAGGAAAACACCAGCAGTCCTTAAAAGCCAAGAGGAATGAATACAACCACACAAAATCTCTTGAAACCAGTTACAAACCATTTAAAAAATACATATATACATGAGGAATGAGGAGCTTATTTTATATACAGGAATACTTTGTTAGGCAGCGATGACAAGAGAGGACATTTTCATGAAGGTTATATTAACAGCATGTCTACATCAAAATATCGCAAAATATCAGATAAACAGGAAAATATATGTGATAGAGTGAGAGCTCTGCATCAAATAACTATCTTTTTATTTATGTAGTAACAAGGTCAACAAACTCCAGGGGGAACCTGTTAAATAAGACCACAGCAACAGTTACAGAGATCTCACTACCTATAACAGAGGTTTCTATGGGTTGTTACATAATACCTACACATGGCTGAAAACTACCACCAACAATTGGCGTGTTTTCAGGTGAGTCACGTCAGGACATGTTATGTGTCTACAAAACTATTTCACACATTGTACATTTCTCTGAAAGTCTTGTGATTATGATTTATACACAGCTAGTAGAATTATATGTGTAATGATCATCAGAAAGGGCTAACAACCAAATGCTGCACTAAGCTGCTGGTGTATCAAACTCTACATTGAACTTTACATTGATACCTTACCTGTACAAACCTGTCAGTGTATGGAAAAGCTTCTCTGCAGCCTTCCACTGACTGTTTCAACGCTAAAACAAATAAAAATCACTCTCCAGTGTGTTACCTGTCCATTCTCCCTCCATGCTTGTCCACAAATGTGACTCATGGGATGTGGTCCCATCCCAGTCATAGAGCGATTCCTCATCATGTGCCACTGATACATAATACTGATGCTGCCTTTGCAGACTGAATGTGCTTGTGAAGCACACACGGTGAAGCTGTATATACAGGCACATCCAGGAATAGCTACTGTGTGCTTTTATGCATCTGTTCCCTCACACAGTCTGTGAAGGAGCCGGCAGCCTTTAACACTGGCTGGTCTTTTCTGAGCAGATGAAAGACTCCTGTTCCTTTCCTTCTGCATCCACATTGTCACACTTCTCCTGGTTGCTCCTGGTGTTTTCCTGTGCCGTGCCACTTTGAAGCTGGCGCTGACGCTCTACACTGTGCCACACGCCATACCCAAAGTAGATCAGGAAGCCTGAGAAAAGTGGTGATGAGACAGGGGGAGATGTGGAAAAGAGCTTACTGGGAACAGCTTGACTCTGTTCAAAGGTAACCAAAGTAATCTACCAGCATATCTAAAGCTCTATTATATCTTCATTGCTTACTCACTTTACCCTTACAGATTAATTTCCAAAGGGAAACCTTAAAAGCTTCAAAAAGTAAACTAAAATTGAACTGCAGCCCCTCAAATTGCCATTTCAGGCTGTTTTCAAGAGTTATTTCCTGCATATCCTCCCGCCCACTGGTGATGGCCAGAGGGGCCGATGGCACGATATGGCAGCCTCGCTTCTTTCAGTCTGCTACAACTGTAGCTGCCTCCACCAGTGTATGAATGTGAGAGTGAATGAATAGTGGAATTGTAAAGCGCTTTCAGGGCCCCGAAAAGCGCTATATAAGTCAGTCTGCCCCAGGGCAGCTGTGGCTACAACTGTAGCTTGCCTCCACCAGTGTGTGAATGTGTGTGTGAATGGGTGGATGATTGGGTGTGTAAAGCGCTTTGGGGTCCCTAGGGGGGACTAGTAAAAGCACTATACAAATACAGGCCATTTACCATAAATGCAATCCATTATTATTATTATTGTTATTATTAATATGACCCAAATATACTTCCTTAAAAATTTGTATTGGCTCATGGCTAAAGGCACTCACCAGCAGCCATCCACACGGAGAAACGTATCCAGGTGTCTCCACTCAGCTGAACCATCAGGTAAATGTTGACAAATATGCTTAAGATTGGCAGAAAAGGCAGAAGAGGTACCTAGAAAGCATAAATCACACCAAAATAATCAGTTTTAGATGCTGTTATCTCATAACAAAAGACCTAGTGTTAAAACCAGAGTTACAGAGCTGGTGCGTACCATGAAGGAGACCTTCTTCTTAGTCTGAGGCTGCCTGATGACCATAAAGATGCAGCTGCTGAAGACGAGCAGACACACGGACAGCGAGGCCACGATCCACACTTCCAAACCCAAAACGGAGTTGATGTGGTATGTGGTGAGATAGCTGATCACACACACCACCAACACTGTGGATTGACGACATTCACACAATTAATTGTCACACAGAAACCTTAAAAACAGACTGAAGTCAATCAGGAGAAAAAATCCTCACTGAGAACCAGAGATGGGCAGTAACGCGTTACTGTAATCCGATTACTTTTTTCAAGTAAGGAGTAAAGTAAGGGATTACTATTGCAAAAACGATAATTAGATTACCGTTACTTTCCCGTAGGAACGCTGCGTTACTGCGTTACTAAAACCGTGATTTTTTTTTGCGAGAACGTCTCATGACAGTGACGTAAGCAAGTGCGACGTTCGTGACAACAGCTGTGTGCAGATCAACAATGGATAATATATCAGTGCGGGAGAGAGTATGAGCATGCAGCGTTTAAAGCGTGGAAGTACTGACCTTACTTTAAGTTTGATTCCATAAAAAGTGACAAAAACATTAGTGTCCGTTGTGCGTGGGAAGAAAACTTCTTTTTACAGCGAAAAAAAATCCCTAAACTTCCAAACAAACACCGAGTGCGCTACGACGTAATGGGAAATTCACAGAGAAAACTCGCGGATTCTTCCACTGACCGCTGCGGCACACCTGCACCAGGGTAAACCTCCGCCTGCCCAACTCCTGCTTTACAGGTGAAAATAGAGCAAAAGGACCGCTAGTCTTTGACTTTATTTATTTTCTGCTGTGTTTTACTTGCACCTATTTGAAAGACTGAGTGTAAACACAAAAAAAAAAAAATATTTTATGTGCTGGAATGTGCAGAAAATAGGTTTAAATATTAAACAAATTTCTTCCAGTCAGAGAATGTTGCATATAAGTAAATTTTTGCTTGATGCATAAAGGTAAAAGATTAGAACTAATAAAACAAGTTTTAAAAAGGGATTTTTCCAATTGATTACACTTTGTATGATGAATTATGCAGAAAAAGTAGAATTGGGCTGAAAGAGCTATCTCTTTATCACCTATTCAGGTTGTGAATCGTGTTTTTAAAAAGTAACTAAGTAATTAATTACTCTTGAAAATAAGTAATCAGTAAAGTAACGGGATTACTTTTTTGGGGAAGTAATCAGTAATTAGTTACTGATTACTTTTTTCAAGTAACTTGACCAACACTGCTGAGAACGTAAACTGTGAACTTACCTAGAACGCCAGTGGACACGTTGACAACACTGGACGAACGCTCGGAAGGTGTCTCGGGAGGGTGTAGAATAGTCTGCAGTGTGGAGCTGCCTCCCTTTAGCATGTTGAGGTGGGACTCTGACTCTGTCAAGTCTGACTCGCCCTCTTCAGACGCGAGGCAATCCCTCTCACCTTTACTTGCCTGCCGCTCCAGAGCTCCATCTGGCTGATACCTGGAAGAAAGAGAAATGTTGGTTTTTACTGAGGTTTAAACTCCAGATTGCTCTGCTGTAAGGCGGTGTTATGTTCTGACGCAGTCTCAGTGTTCTGCACATCTATCAACTACTGTATGTACAAACAAAGGGAAACACAGTGGTAGTGTAGTCATGGAAACAACCAACACCAACAAAACCAAGCTAAACCAACGGCGAACTAAAGCCCGGGGACCGAGGGAAACGAAAATAGATGAAGAGGCTAGCGCAAAAGCGCTAGACTTTTTTCATTTAAATGATTCAGTTTGACTGAACAAGCAAAGTGTGTCCGTGTTTACTGATATTTGTGGTGCAGGCAACAGAGGTGTGCAGCAAGTTCAGTTTAGCAAGTAAACATCTTTATTTACTCAAGCAGCCACTGAGCAGTGTACAGTCAGACCATTCACAGCCCTTACATCACCAGTGTGATGCAATAACAAGCAAGGCAATCATTCCTGTGGGCATCTGGGAAAGCTATTAGAGACGCTCCTGCAGAATATTACACAAAGATGATTCTGCTCCAGTTAAACTTTTGAGTTATTTAAAAATGTACCAACCTGAGAAGCAGTACACACACAGCAACCAGCGAATAGGCCAGCAGAGTACCAATGGACATCATGTCCACCAGGGCTTTGAGGTCAAACAGGAAAGCCATGATGGCTAAAGTAAGCAATAAAAGAAGAAGGAAAGGAATGAACACAAACACTTTCACCCTTAACAGTAAATTTCAACAGGTAGGATCATTACTGATTCCCTTCACAGTCACAGAACACAATCCCTTACACACACATACAGTAACATGGAAAAGACATTTCCTTCTAATTGAACGTGACAGTCACCAGATGCAAATCAAATTTCATGCAGATGTGTTTTCACTAGAGCACAACAGCTGTATTCATCTCCATATTGAGTCATTTGATGTGAGATATACTGCGGTGTTGCTTGTCTTGTATCTCAGCACCAGACTTCAGTATGGACGTTTTGTCAGCAGCATGGTTCAGACACAGAGCAGTGGTATGTCCGCTGCTTCTCACAACATTATATTAAAGCAAAAATATCAAAGAAAGCTCCCCTGCTTGGTACCGTCAGGTGCTCAGTACATAGCCTGTGGTGGTGGTGCAGGTGTGCTGGGTCTCTCCCAGGGTTCACATCTCCCAGCCACTTCACAAAACTGCAAGTCTAAGCTGGATGAGTGCGATCCACAGCAGGAGAGCTTTAAAAATACACAATCTTAATACGCGAGAGCCAGTGTTAATTCTGTCTCACAGTCATTTTCATCACAACAAGACGCTAACTAAATAAAAACGAATACACGAGGACAAAAACTATTATGAAATGTATCAACGCTTTCGTCAATAAATAATCTAATTTGAGTCAACTGAATCAACTTTAAATTCAGCTGTTTAGTTTAGACATTTATCCAACTAAGACTAAATTTAAATAATTTGGATGACTTAATTATGACCAAAACTGAATTATGTTTTAGTCAAGAGACTACGATTAAACTGAATCTGAATCCAAAATTAACACTGGTATGTGCACCACACTGACACACAAAGGCCAGACTACTTGAAACTAATACATCCTATTTTATTGAAATTTTTTTTTCCAAATACTTAGATTATAAAAGAAATACTTTTTTACTTTTTTCAGCAGGAATGCACAGTGATGCTCCACTGTGTGTGTGTGTGTGTGTGTGTGTGTGTGTGTGTGTGTGAGTCCTATGCCTAGGTTTACGTGACTGTGTTGAAACCTTCACCTCAGCTCTTCTCTGCTCTGCTAAAAGTCTGATGCCAGGAGCAGCTGCTGTGCTTTGGGCTAATATTAGCATACATGACAACTTGACTGATTCTGTTTAGCATGTCCACCATATTAGTTTAGCACGCTGAACACTTTTCCTTGCTGTTTGTGCCCAAACACAAAGTACAGCTGAAGCTAATGCAACACCTCCAGAGCTGAATAAGCCAGCTGCAGTTGCCCAAATGGCCACTTGAAGCTGCTTCCAGTTTACTTCCATGTCCAAATGGATAACCGGCATGAGGAAACGTGTACAGCCTGGAGCAAAGAAATTATTTTATTTCTGCTACCTTCCCCCTGCACTAACTGGAAGTCTCCATCATGGTTGTGGTGTTGTTCCCTTTTGGAGCATTTTAATTGAATTATTTAACAAATACCATCAACTGCCCGTACTTGTGTTATTTACTTAGCAGATATCTGTGTCTCTGTGTATCTTCCTAACCATGCCTGTTTAAAACTTTATTATTATTATTATTATTATTATTATTATTATTATTATTATTATTATGGCCAGCACTTGTATTTAGTTACTTTCTAGCTTCTTTTTCAAAAAAGTAGCCAGCTGGATTTGTGGACATGTGGTGAACATTTTTAAAATCAGACAATATCCTTGGAGATGGAAACTGTCTGAACTGGGTTGTTGGTTTTGTCGCATGCTTGTGGAAACATCATCACCCAGTTTATCATGCAGTTACCGTCACCAAACGATTATCTGTAGAGAGATTGTTTTAAAAGAAAGATAAAAACACCACGATACAACCCCATGATAGGTCCGGCAGCTTACCCGCAGTGGTACCTGCTGCCATGGTGGCAGCCACAGGCGACTGGCGCTTACTCACTTTGGACATAAATTTGAATAGAATACCATCTCGTGCCATGGCAAAGAGAATGCGTGGTAGAGGGAACATGGAGCCCAATAGGCTAGGGAGAAGAGGGTTGATGGTTAAGTTGAGGGCTTTCTGGGAAAGAAAACATGACACCTGCACAACTGTGAAAGAACAACAGGTGTATACAGACGTATGACAAGGTCCTTACACGCTAGATCATTAATATCAGAAAGCGTAATGGCCCAATTTGATTCAGAACCAACATTGACTGCGCTGTGTCTTTCACAGTTGATCGGTGAGAAGAAAGATTAGCTTAGAGTGATCCCACTTGGATTCTCCCTGGCTCTCACCTGCAACTACACCGGAGCTCATAGTGGCAATAAGTGGGGTCTTCGTCTTAGGATTGATTCGGGCTAAGGCTTTGAAAAGCACCCCATCCTCTGCCATAGCATAGATTACACGAGGCATAGGGAAAATGGAGCCCAGCAGACTGCATGAGATAGCAGAGACATGCAAGACCAACACATTAGTCAAAAGCCCCAAACCAGGACAGTAAATCACACACACATAGGGCTGAAACACACACTGAACGTCTTTCTTTCCTGAAGGTAATATCATCATTTTTTCAAGTTTAGCAGCGGTGTGCAATCCCATCATGTTTTAAAAGGGATTGCACTTTTCTTGCATAAGGATAAAAATGCCAGTCAGTACAATAACAGCATACACGAATTACAGGCACTGGCAAAAATACAAAATGTAATTGCTTTGAGTCCAATCAGATAATCTTCACCTGAATGTGACCATGAGAGGGATTGACAAGGTTTCTTGATAGTAAACCGATTTATAGAACCTCCGGGAAGAAAGACAGAATAGAAACTGCACCATTAGATAGTTTGGAGACACTCTTCACCTTTCTCATTAAATGAAGAGGCTTTAAATGTCAAAATGACATCACAGAGTCATGCAGGTGTCTCAAAACAGACACAATTACATATTGCACCCACCACACCCCAGATTAGAAGGAAGAATCAATCCATTAACAAGACACACCTGGAGATATGTGGTCAAAACTTTCAACCAAATCTCAGCCCCATTTATCCCCAGCTGACAGCGTCCACAGCAATCACAAATGTAGCATTACATCTAAAGGTTTGCTGTAGCAACACATGTGTTTATTTTCTAATGCATGCAGCTTGATTTGTTAAAACAAATCCAGCGGTTACCTTGTGGATAGGGCGCATAGTGAACCCACAGCCACCACGTACTTCGCAGGGCCCCAACCCACATATTCAAATGCCATAGGCAGGGGACTTTTTTCGTCCAGTAGGTAGTAGGGCATCATCAGCGTGAGGGCAGCTGACACGCCAAAGTATGCCAAGAAGCACACGGTCAGTGACACCACGATGCCAGTGGGAATGGCCCTCTGAGGGTTTTTGACCTCCTCACCTATCAGACACAGACGCATGAAAACATGAAGCTCTGCTTTCGTAAAACTCACATTAAAACTCAACCCGACCGTAACTCACCTGTTGTTGCAATGCAGTCAAAGCCAACAAAAGCATAAAAGCAGGTGGCAGCTCCTGCTAAGGTCCCACTGAAACCATAGGGCATGAATCCTCCAATGCCATAATCGCTGCTCACATTGGCCGTCACGGACAGGTTCCTGTAACATGTACACTCATGACTGGAAGCAATGCTGCTTACAATGCTCTGCACGTTGTTTCATATTAACTGATGTATTAAAGGGTAGGCGTCTTTGCCCCGTCTAGGATTGCCCCTGCAAATAAATAAATTACCTTGTAGCTATGGTGACATTTATAAGGGAGTCTTCGGTTATCTTCCAGTTGTATGCGTCTCCTTTGACAAAGCCAGAGATGATAACGAACAAGAGCACGAGCACATTGATCGATGTGAAGACTTTATTGACCCAGGCTGACTCCTTCACGCCAAAGGACAGAAGTCCTGAATGAGTAGATAGAAAACAAAGCTCAGATGCTTGCTGTAGAATATTTAAAATGCCCGCACAACTCTATCTCTGTCTCTCAATCTAACCCTTCAGGGATCCAAGTCCAGCTGTCACTGATTGCAAATTGTCACAATTGAGCCAACTGATTATAAAAGAAATTACCTGCTTTGTATTAGCATGCTATATTAGCATCCTGGGTAAAAGGTTACGTCTGTACTGGTTTCTGTCGTGAAGGAGGATTATCAAACTTATCACAGCTTTTCCTCAGGACTACATGGATATCTGTACAAATCCTCAAATGAAACTAACAGCAGTGCGTGCAACAAATGCAGAGAATGAAGGCAGAAAATTATTTGCTGTGTTTTAGGACACGACCCGACTCAGATTTTGTTATGGATTATCTTATATTTGCATAGCTTGTGTATCTGCCATCCTCACAAAAACAACCAAACACTGGTGGACTGTTACTGAGTCCCACTGACTTAATGTAATCATCGTATTGGCAGGCCGAGAGCAAAAACCATGATTAAATTGTTTGAGGGTTAAAGGGTTGAACGTAACAAAAACTAGTGCAATTGTGCAAAATTCTCCAAATTACTGTATGTGAGCAAGACACAACTTATGCTTTGACTTAAGTGATCAAAATCTTTAGGAGCTGCAAAAACAGGGTGCATGTGTGCACCTAAAGGACTCACACAGCCCTCTGGGATCCCTCGCCCTCTTTAACACAAGAGTCCCCTGCTTTCCTGTTTTAGATTATGTTATATTATGTCAGCCATGGCTCATAAGCTTGTTTTTGCTCAAGATGCAGCCAATTCTAAATTTCATTTATTCGCTGCAGCCTGTGTGTCAACGGTTTGACTTGAATCTTGTGATTTTCAGCTTTTTTTTTGCTGCCTTACCAGAGAGCAGCAGGATCAGGCAGACCGCAAAGAAGTCAGGGTACTGGGCCAAACCAGGAGAATTCATGCTGAAGTGGGTTTTACAGAATATCTCTATGTGTCCTCCTATCATTTCATCAAATGTGCCGCTCCATGCTCTGGCAACTGAGGAGGTGCCTGTGAGGAAACAAAGAAAATACGCCATTGGAGAGCCGGTGTCTTCTTTACATAAAAACGAATTTGAGCCTTGCCTCTAACTCACCGATCACATAAGAAAGGATTAGATTCCAACCAGTGATGAAGGCCCAAATCTCGCCTACAGTGACATAGCTGTAAAGGTAAGCGGAGCCGGTCTTAGGGACTCGGGCGCCAAACTCGGCATAGCACAGGCCTGCCATGACAGAGGCCATGGCGGCGATTAGGAAGGAGATTACGATGCTGGGACCGGAGTCTCCCTTGGCCACCTCTCCAGCCAGTACGTACACACCAGCCCCCAGAGTGCTGCCCACTCCCAGAGCAATAAGGTCAAGGGTTCCCAAGCAGCGGCAGAGCTTGGAGTCTTCCAGGCTGTTTAGGTCGACCACTTTCCTTCGCACCAAGGAGCGGCTGAATGACAGAACCTGCTTCAGCATATTGACACCTGAAATCAGAGAGCGAAGAGAAGAAAAATGTTGTATAAACCAGTCTGCTCACATGTTGTGAGGCATGAGTTGATGATTTAATAGTTTT
Organism: Neolamprologus brichardi; assembly: GCF_056152115.1. Lineage (NCBI taxonomy): Eukaryota > Metazoa > Chordata > Actinopteri > Cichliformes > Cichlidae > Neolamprologus > Neolamprologus brichardi. The sequence goes on along the minus strand of NC_142105.1, from coordinate 19,208,558 downwards.
AATATTAATACTTGAGACCAACCTGTCAAAATCACAGTGCAACCAAGAGAAAGAAAATCACGTCTTAAAAAATTCCCTATAGGGCTCCAGAACCGCGAAACCAAAAGGGCAGTGTGCAAGTGCAGTCTGAGTTAGCTGCACCTGCTCTGCAGTTTGAACTTACAGCTTGTTCTTTGCTGACAAATCACAGGTTGCACAACCTGTGAGATTAACCGAAAGGTGGGGGGTCGAAAGAAACGTTAACCCTACAAACTATGAATTCTAGGAATGCTGCCAAATGCTGTTGCTGGCAAAAGGTCCATACAGTAAAGACTCCTATCAGAATGCATTGTTCAGGATTATCAGCTCTAACTACTCAAAGAGCTGCATTCATGTAAGACATTCCTGCAACCTTCTGTTCTAATTGCATATACAGGACATTAGAATTCAAATGTCTCTTGTTCCATTTATGAGATCGATGGGGAAGCTGTCTAAAAATATTTGCATGAATACAATATGTTAAATAGGCATGAATACTCCCGCTCCATTATGAATTCCTGCTTATTCTCTTTGGTGTTAGAACTCTTTCTTCAAACTTAAACTTTGATCATCGTGACCATAAAATAGCAATGACAACCGTCCAAATCTACATTGATGTCTTTTGCAATGCAGATTTGTATTTGTTTCTATTTAATATCAGGAGATATTAATTTTCAATGTGATGGCTCATTAATATTACAATGAGGGCTGCATCACAGAATCTCCATAAATACAGTGGATGGAAAGTGAAGATAGCAGAGAGCAAAATAAGATTTTGGCAAGTAAAATTCAGCTTTGCTTAAAGTATAGTGAAGTAGAAGTTTTATTTTGCTGGGAAAGACGTCGTGTGTGTTTCAGATTGTGCCATGACTGCATGCAACATGTAGTACGGATCTTAAAGTGAGGCTCACCAGAGTCCTCACAGCGAAACTGTTAGTTTGCAAAAACAAAAAACGTTCAAATGTTTGAACACGTTTCTACTTCATTAGACATGCGGACCTACCTTAGAACAGATGAGTAGGAAACTGAGGGGTTCACGCTGAGACACAGAACCAAAATTAGCTGCTAGAAGTCTCAGTTATTTTCTTCTGCCTTGCTTCTGCTGAGAACCTTGAGAGATAAGCTGCAGTGAAGCTCAGGTAAAAGTGAGACTACACCTACAGATCTGCGCTGGAGCCTCAAATCTCTCCAGTGTGCTGAGCGCTCATTCACTGTGCTGTCACATAAACTATACAGAGCAGCAGTTTTCACTCCTCCCCTCTGTGGCTCAGTGTTTCTTCATAGGATTTGCCCCTGCCTTACCCCTAAACTGACGTCCCTAGAGGAGGGATGCAAGAGGGGAGGAGGGGACCCAAAGGAATTAAAGTGGGGTTGGGGAATGGGTGGAAGAGAGGGGGGGCACTTCCATGCTTTTGGTTTGTGGGAGTAAGATTCTGTGGAGGAACTGCACAATAAGCTCCCTTCACAAGATAACACAGAAAAAATGAGGTTTTACAGTAATGGGGAAAGGATTTTTTATTTTTTTGTCATTTCTAATACATACTCAGGCTAAAAATTCCCAGCTGTCCACGCGCTTACTGACCACTGGGCAACATGATTGGGCAACTTTCTCTGATAAACACAAGTACTGTTTACCCAGTGCAGCCCACAGGAGCGCTGCTAAAAGCCCTGATTGGTCAATGAAGGGTGTAGAAGTAGTGCAAATCCTCCTAATGGAAGACAGATATTGCTCAATGTACCCTGAGCCATGACCCATGACTACAAAATCAATAACAGCTCACCATGGTACGCCTCCAGAAACGCCTGGCATCTCCACAGGAGCTTCACTTATGAGCTCCAGCTCCTGGAGGGAAAAACAAAGTCCCATTTTTCCATCAAACACGACCTGCAAATTACAACTAAAGGTCGAGTTTGCAGCGGAGACTGTGTTTTATTTTTTCTGCCAGGACCAGCTCAAACCAGCTTAAAACCTCAGTGGGAAGGTGGCAGCTGGGCCCTAGAAACACCGTCCAACCCACAGACCAGAGATTCGACAGCATGACAACAACAAACTCTCTCTCAGTTTGGCCATTCAGCCAAGCAGCCAAATATCATGGGCGATTGCCCACCGAGCCTGGCTGCAGGAGCGGATTAGCTGACCGGCATGCTGATGGGAAAGCAAAGTTTTCCTTAGTAGTGCGCTAACAGGAGACACAGCATTTAATGCTCATGCTCTTCACATTCATATGGACTGAAATGAGGGTTAAAGCAATTTTTCTTTTTTCTTTTTTAAACTGTGTTGTTTGGTGCTTTTAGGAATGGACGAGCTTTCCTCACATACCCTTTACACTGTAACCATGGAAAGGATGGAAAGGACCCACCGAGCTCGCTGTATTTCATTGTTGACATGTGCTAATTGTGTGAAGCCAATTGGATGCCCTGATGGCTGAGTGACCCAGCTCCAAAAACGTGAATATGGTCAACAGATTGAGTGGTGTTTGTCTTGCAGATAGCAGGACTTGTTAACACGGTCCAGTTAACACTACTGTCACCGGGAAATGTTAGAGTGAACAATTATTGATAAGCCAGGCTGCAATGACAGAGATGCCCAGATTTAAACATAAATGTCAGGGATAGGAGGACACATTTATGTGAAAATGGCAAAGTTACAGGGTTGGAGGATACCACTGATAACTTGAAGTAATGAAAAACAACACATAATTTTTTATGTCAAATAGGAAAACAGCAAAATGAGCAAAGAAAAGTTCAGGGTGGAAAACCAGTGTGTTAAAATTCTGCTGCTGTAGATCAGATATACTGAGCTGAACCAGCATCATCGTGTAGCTCACTGTAAAGTCAAAGGAGAAACTCAGGTTAGGCATTTGCTTAGAAGGCCAGAGTGGTTTAGATGCCGAATTTCATAGAATGGCATAAAGCCTCTTTATATTGCTTTTCAAGAACAGTCTGGGGACTCGAGCCCGAAGACATTACCTGTTCTTAGTTTGACATAATGCTGTTTTTATGAGCTACAAAGACCACTGCTGAAGGAAAAGTCACTCGGAGCTCTACTGAAAGTGATTTCCTGTCTGTATCTGGGTCACTGTGCACTGTAGACGGTTGTTTTAGTGGGTCACACTCCTGCAGAAAATGTCAAAAATCACAAACGTCCACGCTTTAAGTGTTGAATGTGGGTCATGATACAAGGACTCAAGCCATCAGATATTTCTTGCAACATATTTGGCAATCGCAGCAGATTCTTTTAAGCGTGATCAGCACTATTCAAGTATCATGTTTGAGACCCTCGAGTGAAAATGACTTCCAAAAAAGTGTACCCACAAAGCTGGATGGTCTTCATAGTGAATTTCGCAACATTAAATACATATTGGGTGTTTGGCAATTACTACCACTGGACACACATCGATAATAAAACACATAACTTGTTGGATTCTTTTCATCATATGTGCTGGCTCGTCTCTGCTGAAGTGTGACATTAGAAATGAACTTTTTTCTTTATACTAATTTAAAGTTTTGTTTTGTTTTGTTTTCAGGGAGAATTTCTCATGCATGAATGCATCAGGAGTCACTAAGTCACAAATCCCTCCTGGTTAGTTTTACTGCTTTTATTCTATTTTCTTTTCTGGTTATTGCCCGGCAACAGATGGGCGCTGCTTTTCACTGGTGTATACTGGGCTGCAGATGATAAAAATACAGAAATGCTTGAGTTTTGGTTTGAGTTGCCAAAACTATAAAGATGTCTGCAGAGCTTGATAAAGTGAAATGGGAGTGGAGGCTCATATATCGTCCAGTTTCAAATTATGTGGGGCCCAGCTGTATTTGTACTCATAATAGCTTTAACAATAACTAGCAATCTGTGCATATTCAACACTCAGACAGAATGCACAGGATTTTATCCTGTCTTCTAATCATCCTTATTTTGCACAAATTACATTAGCTTTTGCTTTGCTTTTTGTCAAGCAAATTACAGTGATGTTTGAACAAAGAGAGAGGACAGAATTTAGTGCACAATATTTCCAAATCAAGTATCTATTGTGTCTGTGTAGTAATTAAAACATCTTCATAATGTAGAACGAAGGTAAAAAAGAAACTTGCATATCAGAGCTATTTATAACTAGTCATAATGATTAGAGTATCTAATAAACCTTCAAATATCAAAGCCCCAGGATGTAACTGTGCCTGTGTTTTCCTCAGTTCCTCTCTGCCCTGGTCCTTTTTGTTATCGCAATACTTTGCCATTTATTTTTCCAACCTCGTGCAAAGATTTCACACACAGTACCAGCTGGCTCACTGGAACTGGTTCACATCAGTGGAATACAGTCTTGACATGCCAAAGTGTCTGTGGCAACAGAGCTTCACATATATTTCAGTAGGTCTAATCCACCAGAATCACTTAAAACACTTGACAAACAAGAGAAATTCAAACCAGTTTAAGCAGTGCGTGGTCTGTCCACACCAGCAAACTGACTGGATCAACTGGACAGGCGAGTGTAAATCCTCTCTTAAATTCATGACGACCAATTTACAACATAAACGATCAATTCGATCAAAATGTGCACATTTTCCTTTTAAATAAACTGAAACTGGTAAATGTCATTTCCTTGACCTTTAGTTAATGTTCCCTTAAAGTTCCCAGAAAATGACAGTTACAAACCTTTAAAAATGCAGGATCATTTTCTAAGGAGTATTTTTGCAAAATCTTTTTTTTTTGTTCCTGCAGGGAACATTTCCTAAACATTTCCTGAGAATGTTGCTTAAAGGGTCTCTAAAAGTTAAATATCCTTCAGAGAAAGTTTATAGTTCTATAAACTGTCACCTTCAGGAAACATTAAGAAAAATGAGTTTTTGACACCTTGAGAGGATATTTAGGGAGTCTTCATGAACTGTACATAAAAGATGGACACACTTACAGTGATATCATCTATTTGTTTTGAACTGTGTTCTTTGAAGCCTCAACATTAACATTCTGGCTGCAGCCATGTTGCATTTTCGAAGCCAGAAGGTGAAATGCAAAAGCTTGATTTAGGCTTTTGCAGGAAATCTATGTCCTAATTTATGTAGTAACCATAAACTCTGTTTATCCCTACACTGCAAACTTCCACAACATTCAAGTCGTAAAGTATGTATCGACCCAAAGTGTAGTTAAATTCCTGACAGGTACACATCATGTTACATAAAGGTTGCGGCATTGAGTTAAAATCATTTCCATTTATGGCGTAAGTTATGATTACGTAGATGTATAATTCACGTGTTAGGCTAGCAAGCTTGGTTAGCAAGCAGCATCTATAAACTGCACCAGTGTACCTCACAGACATGTATACTTTGTAGTTAGTGATAAATGGTGGTTTTCACCACACATAAATACATATTTGTCAGATAATTCCAGTAAGAATGCTCCAAAAGGGCCTAACGGCACAAACTGGTGTGGAGTTTAGTGACTCTGATTAGTGGAGATGAGGCTTATCAGTCAGCTACTGGCTACAACTGACTCTGCGCAGAGACCTGCCAATCAGAGTGGCCATGTGAACGTGTTTTTAATGGATGAAAATTGGGCATTATAACATGGGTTTGTGGGAATTGACTTTCATTTTGAACTACACACCAAGTGGTCACTAGAGGAACTGCAGTTTGTGACACTTCTGTGTTGGCTGCATTTTTGTTCCCCCTGTTGGCCATTTAGGAGAATTTTTATTCTAAAAATTCTAAATTGTGGTCTTGGGGCAGGTTAAGCAGAACTTATTTTATAGGGTTTGGAGCCTTTTCCACAAACTATGTATTTGTACTATTCAGTACGACTTATGTCTGTGAAGGTTCTCAGTCATCCAGTCCAAGCTCTGCAAAGAGCTTGGAAAGAAAATGTTCTGGACTTCTGCTTCTTCTTGCTTGAAGACGTTTCACCTCTCATCTTCAACTGAAGAAGCTTCTCGAATGAGAAGCTTCAAGCAACTTAAAGAAGTCCAGACACTTTTCTTTTCAAGCTCCTTAGACTATTCAGTATGACCTGAAACCAGCGCCTGAGTTTTTAAAGTCATCAGGTCAGCATTCACTGAGGTTGTCGCCCTCTGTTGGCCTCTAAAATGAATGATGTTCAGGGCTCGTCTGTGTTGGGTTCACTTTTCAGACACAAAGCTGTTTCCATCTTTTATCTACTGTCTATGTTCACAACCGTGACGGTAACAGCACGACACTGAGCGGGCTTTAGGACCATGCGCTGAAGTCAGCTCAGGCAATAGCAATATTATGGCTGCTTAACCTGAGAGCTACTGACGGACAGCTCCAACCTTATGAGCCAATTTAACGCCTTTTATAACACTGTTGTGCACATGTTCTAGTGCTGGTAGTTTAGCCGTGGCTGGAAGCTTAGCTGCCGATGGAGCACATCCGACTGCCAAAGGTAACCGCGGGTCTGGCTGCAGTGATTTGCTACATTTCCGCACTGTACCGCCACTGGCGCTCCAGCAGCAAAGCGTCATGCGCACTCTAAGATCAAATCTAAAGTCAAATAAATAAGACAAACATCTGTCTCAATCCAAAGGACGCGTGCTGCTGTGTTCGCCACGTTGGCAGTAAAGTCACTGCTTTGAGGATGTGTTTCTCTGTCATCTCACACATATGTGCAGCTGTGTCAAACACGCGTGAGATGTGCAGAGGATGAGGCTGTTTTGATGCTGTCCTTCCTCCTCCCCCTTCCAGGTGGAGAATGTCAAGCTGCTTGACAGAATCTCCCACAGAAGGAGGCGGGTGGGCACCCTGTACCTGACTGCCACACACACTATCTTTGTGGAGAGCGAGGCCGGAGTGCGCAATGAAACATGGGTAGGGATCACAGCCCGTGATAAGCAGTCTGTTTGAAGAGAAAAAAATGTTAAGCGTGCGTCACCAGCAGGCTGCAAGACTAACATTTTGCAATCCTCCAAAGCACACTTCAGTAAATTTGTTTGTTTTTTTAACCTTTGCTCAGGTACTTCACAGTTTGGTGTGCAGTGTGGACAAACTGGCTGCAACTTCTTCAGGATGCCCTCTGCTTATTCACTGCAAGAACTTCCAGGTTCTTCATTTTATCATTTCTAAAGAGCAGGAATGCCACGATATTCATCTGTCCCTGCAGCGGCTCTCCCAGCCAGGTGAGCTGTGACATTGGACTGGCTTGGACTGGATTCCTCTTTGATTATCTCCTTTTTTCTTTATGCCAGCATTTCTGTATCACTGTAAATATGCTGCCTCCCTAATCTGTTCATTTGGTCTAGTTGGTCACGGGGCGACCGTGGCTCAGGGGGTTGGGAAGCGTATCTGTAACCGGAAAGTTGCCGGTTCGATCCCCGGTTTCTCTGTCCTGGTTGTTGTGTCCTTGGGCAAGACACTTTACCCTGGTGTTGGCCAGAGGGGCCGATGGTGCGATATGGCAGCCTCGCTTCTGTCAGTCTGCCCCAGGGCAGCTGTGGCTACAACCGTAGCTTGCCAGTGTGTGAATGCGAGAGTGAATGAATAGTGGCATTGTAAAGCGCTTTGGGTGCCTTGAAAAGCGCTATATAAATCCAATCCATTATTATTATTTTCATCTCCTCTGCTTTTGCAACACTTTTGGCCTTTTGGACTGAACTGAAACAAGTTGAAGGTTGTGCTCATCAGCCTTTAGCTGTCAGTCCCTGTTTTGTCTTTCAGAGAGGTATGACGAGCTGTACTGCTTCTCCTATAAGCCAAATGTTGATGAGAATGAGAGACGACAGGAATGGGACTTCTTGGACCTCAAGGCTGATTACAGCAGAATGGGACTCCCAAGCTCTCTGTGGAAACTCTCCCCGGTTAACCAACACTACAAGGTCAGTGAGCTGGCCTTAGATGCACATTCATCCTAATATGGACAGCTATGCCTAAATGTTTGTTTGGTCTTTTTTTCTAAAGGTGAGTGACACTTACCCTGCTGACCTGTTTGTACCCGAGAGTGCCACACCACCGGTCATAGTGGGGAGCTCCAAATTCAGAAGCAGGGGCAGATTTCCTGCCCTGTCATACTACTGCAAAGACAATCATGTAAGTTTATTACAGAGTATTTCTCTTTTTATTTTCCATACACTTCCAATCTGCCCCATAGTAGTACAAGGGATATGAAGTGATGCTAACAGAGCTAATATCTCCAGTCCTGCACAACGAAAACATTTTGCAGGAGCTGAAGTAAGAGATTATTTACAGGTATATAAAATAAGTTTTGAATGCTTCACTTGGACCGTTTTAGCCACAAAAGTGAGAAAAGTTGGTCTGTTCTTAAGATGCAAAAGTTCATGTTTCACCAAAAGAGAGAGAGAGAAAAGGGGAAACCGGAAAGAAAAAAAGGCTTTGAAAGTCTCACACCCCAAAGCAAACATGAGTCACTGCTGTCAGGAAATCTTTTCCCATTTCCACGTGAAAGCAGCATCTTCATGATGATTGGCCGGTAGAGAAACAGCACCAGATTCTGTATTTGTCTGAAGTCATGTATTCAGATTCAGATATCTTAATTAAAAAGCAATAGTGGCGACCTGAGAGCAACTTCCTGACAAAATGTGGTCAAGATGGTTGATAATGTATTTTGCCTTCTTAATAAATACATTCTTAATAAATGTTTTTTAGCAGGGGTAAGATATGACAGGCTGCTGAAGGATTAGGTGAGATATGCTGGGATTGACGTGCTAATCACAGAAGATAAGGAGTGTTTTCAAAGCTTGTTTATGTTAATCTGACGACGTCTGATCATGTCAGGTTTATGAACGAATCCCATCCTGGGAACCTTTCTATAAAACCTGAGACAAACTTACCGTTTTAGAGCTGGTAATAATGACACTTTCAACATGTGAATGTATGTCAGGCCAATAGTTGACTACATCTGGGTGTGTCACCTCTGCATCCTGCTCGGGTCACTAAAAGCCGTGCTTGTTTTAACACATGCCGTAAAAAGCAATAAAGAGATGCGCGATTCTCCTTCAACTCCTTCATCTGCTCGTTGGCTTTGATCTACAATTTCAGATCTAGCACAGACTGAAATATTATTGAGGCTCGGCTTTTTGGTATCGGGATGAAAGCAGAGTCTGTGGCAGGTTGGACAAAGAATGAATGTTGGCAAGGACTTAAATGGGCCTGAAATTATTATGTTGCTTCCAGCTGTTTATAGAAGTCTTTCCTATTTTACTAAAATCCATTACCTATATTAAAATGTCCCTGAAACTGACACCAGATCAGCTGGGATCTGACAGTAGATGAGCTGAGTTGAAATTTTATTAGTTGTTTCATCTGTTTCAAAAGCTAATAAAACTCACAGTTTTACACAGTACAGTACGTAGACTATCAGCTTCATGTCTGAATGAAGCTTTGACAAACATTTGAATAAAAGTGACCAATTTATGAATCACTTGACTGATGATTCAGCAGGAATGTTATGTATCCCGTGTCTGATATGGTCTTAATACTGTTCCTCTTCTTCAACACGGCCAGGTGTTACAAGGCTGTAAAAAAGAAAGCAAGACAGACGTCCATTTGGTCATTAAATAACAACATGAATCATTACTGTCTCCCTGATCTTGGCTTCATATTGGTGAAAGTCGTATATCTGACACAAGAAAAAGCCAAAGTGCTCATAATTTATCTTATTAATCCATAATTCGACATTTAGGAGTGCTTTATGTGTGTGAGGTCAGCTTCCCAGGGTTCAGGGTCCTGCTTGTGGAGTTCTTAAAGCTCCACTTTAGTTCATGTGCCCAAGGGGAGAGCCACACAGTGATCTCTGGCTATTTCCCATGTTGCTATTAAATGTGGAGATATGAGAAACTGTGTGGTTGAATAATTTAAATTGAACATGCAGGGGAAGGAAAAGTACTGTGAATTTCAACTCGTCCTAATTCTCATATATTAGACTGGTTGTTGTGCGTGTGCACTGAATGTTGTGAACTGATGAGGATGAGTCCCCGTATGAAGCCTAGCTCCTCTTGCTTCCTCGCAGGCTGCCATCTGCCGCAGCAGCCAGCCCCTGTCAGGTTTCAGCGCTCGCTGCCTGGAGGATGAACAGATGCTTGAGGCCATCTTGAGGTCCAATCCCTGCAGTGACTTCATGTATGTGGTGGATACCAGGCCTAAGGTGAGCCCTTTGTATCTAAAGGAAAGGCCTGCAAGTGTTTAAAGCATCAACTGTATATTCAGGTGGGATTTATTTTTCCAGACTGTGCGCTGCCGGCTGAAGATCTCACAGCAAACGCTTTGAAAACGTCCCAGATCTCTGCTAGGTGTTACATGATCAGTATTGATGGCAATGTTTCTGCAACATATGCGTTTTATGTAATTTGGCCTCTGAAAGAGTTTGAACTCAGTAGTTTGCTTTGCTTACAGATCACCATAACTTTGCCTCTACACAGCAAAGCCAGTGCCTCCAGTTTTGAAGAGTTAATTCAATCCAATGAGCATGAAATAACAACTCCCTAAACAGAGACATCCACTGAAATTCATCATTTTCCCTTTCTTTATATCTTATGAAGATCCCGTCTCTATAACTCTTTTTGAACCATGGGCAGCACAGTGGCGCAGTGATTAGCACTGTTGCCTCACAAAAAGAAGGTCCTGAATTTGATTCCACCACCTGGCCGGGCTCTTTCTGTGTGGAGTTTGCATGTTTGCTCCCATGTTTGCGTGGATTCTCTCCACGTCTTTCTGTGTTATCCCTGGCGCCCTGTCCGGGGTGTACCCTGCTTCTCGCCCCATGTTAGCTGGGATAGGCTCCAACCCTTGACAAGGATAAGTGGAAGAGTATGAACTGCTTTATGTTTGGACACTGCTTCAACTCCGTACTCAGACCATTCCACAGTTTCACTCCACGCAGAGAAACACAAAAACTTTTCCTGGTAGTACGCACATTCACAAAACCACCTGGTAGTTCATTACTTTTTGCTTTGAACAGAAATTGTGCTATTTGGAATTCCATTAGATCTGCAAATTTCAGTATTTCAAACTGTAAGAATAGTGAGTTTGTATAATTCTCTGATTCCAGACTTCTGCACAACAGCTTAAGTAAAGGGAAACCAGCGAACGGTACGGTAATATGGGGAGATGTACAGTCTAATGCCTGCTTTGCCTTGTTTAGTATTGCAATGCTTCTTGATACTTAGAATGAAAATATCTTACGTGTGCTCTCCGATTAAGTCTCTCATCTGTTATTACCCCAAGAAATATATTTTCATTGACTCTTTATTCTTTATGCCAACACAGAGGATTTTAAAATGTGACCGTGATTATATGTACAAAAGCACAGCCTCACCTGCACATTGCATCTACAGGATCAGTCCTACATTTGTCTTGATCTATTATTGTCTCTCCATTTGCCCTCTATTTGTTTAATATGCATTTTGAGCGACATATCGTGGTGAAAAACAACTCCCAAGGTTCCTCATATTGTTACTGGAGGCCAAGGTAATGCCATTCAGAGTAAGCATCTGGTTGATACCATATTTCTAAGATTTTTAGGGCCGAGTACAATAACCTCAGTTTTATCTTAACCCTGGAGAACCTATGGGGTTAAATTTGACCCCATGGGTTCTCCAGGGTTAAATAAAGAAGCAGAAAATTAGAGGTCATCAAAGTCTTTATGTCTTGAAGACATTCCTTCAGATAACTAATTAGTGTGTGTTATCTGGCTTCATAGATAAATAAAGTTCTGTGTCATCTGCATAGCAGTGCAAATGTATGCTACGCCCTCTAATGATGCTGCCTAAGGGAAGCATGTATAAACAGAATTGGTCTCAGCACAGAACCCTGTGGAACTCCAAAACTGACCTTAGTGTGTGAGCAGGACTCTTCATTTAAATTAACAAATTAAAGTCTATTAGATAGATGTGATTCAAACTACTACAGCACAGCACCTTTAATACCTGCAGCATCCTCTTATCGTGAGTGGTATATCTACCAATTCTGATATTCTATGGCAAATGCCAATTGAGCTCCATGGCCTGGACAGTGAGCACAGAGCCCGCTAAAGGAGGGCTCTGTCGGGCCCTCTGGCCTTCCTCGTGATATCTGATGTCTCGTCCTGCTGATGGGTTAAGGACCTTCTATGGCCCTGTCCAGCTCTGGAATCTCCTCCATGCTCTTCAGACTTGGCTGCGAGACACAGCAAATCATCTGATTGATGTGCCATCGTGGAAGAGTTGGACTCCTCATGTTAGATGCAGTGCATCTAACTAAATGCATAAATTGTGAAAAAATAATGAATGAAAATGTCTGTGGCTCCCATCTGTAAAATAATTCCTGATGTGGGGGGTTTTCTCATTGTTGCCCCTCTCGTGTACCTGTTGTCAATTCATTGAATAACAGTACCTTCTGCTACCCAACTGACAGGATCAATATCCCAGAAGTTTAATCAACTTGATCCTATAGTCTGATTCTTCCTTTTTTTTAAAGTATAATAGGAGGAGGGAAATAAGTTTTAGATACACTATGTTACTATAGTCCAGTATTTCTACTATAAGTTGTAAAACCAGCCTCGTTCTGACATTACAGATTGTTGGGATTCTTGAATGACAGCTGGATAAAAAAAACTGACAGAATTTTTTTTTCTAGCTGAATGCGATCGCAAACCGAGCTGCAGGAAAAGGGTATGAAAACGAAGACAACTACTACAACATCAAATTCCAATTCGTTGGGATCGAGAACATCCATGTCATGAGGAACAGCCAGCAGAAAATGCTGGAAGGTAATTACTGTGTAATTATCATTTAGCTATAATGACAGCTTGAGCTGGTTGTTTATTTGCTGTCAAGGCTGTCAAAAATGTTTCACCACATCATATTTTACACAAACGTTCTGGCATTGTCTGTTTAAATTGGCCGCGTCGTCACATTACTAAAGCAGAGCGGGTCCCCCGTGGGGTTTTTTCATATGCAGTCACGCAGAGTGAACTGTGCTGGAATCAGGCCTCAAATGAGCCCACAGGAGAATTTCTGGGTATTGTGCAGGGGTGCTCCTAGGAAGACTTTGAATCCATCTGGGTTTTATTTCAGAGCTATTTTGGTTTCCCGGAGCGGACAAAACCCCGGACATTATCCCCCAAAGAGAGACAGAGGGCGTGAGAATTATGCGATTTCAACCCTGAAAAGTTATAGCTGCTCTCAGTTGTGATAACTCTTTGCCCACTAGCAGCACAAGGGAAGTCTTTAAATGCTGGAGACAGTGCCTTGCCCTTTCACGTCTGCCCTCTGCCTTCCTCTCTCTGCCCGGTTGCACACTTCAATAAGATTAAGAAGACCCCCCTCCCGCCTGACAGCAAAGCCTCAAACATCTCTTCTTAGTGCAAGTCCACTGTGCGAAGTGTTACAAAACCTTAGAGGTTAAAATGAACCCGTTCACCTGCTTCTCTGTTATCAGCTCTTACAGGTCGGCAAACTGATGTAGTATCAACATAAAACCCACTTTGTCCACACCTCAGTGAGTAATCTGAGGGTTACAGTTATCTAAAGGTGATTTATGACCATTAGTGTAATATAGTCTCATCAGCTGAGTTCGATTGAGTTCGTGTCACGCTGCCTGTGAGTGAACCTGACGATGGAAAATGTTTGTAAAATAATTTAAATACATTTTACAATGAAACGACACAGTGAGCCTGCAGCCGTTGGCACTAGAGGGAAAAGTTAGTGCATCATTAAAATGAAAAGGATTTATCCTCTGGGGAACCATTACTGTCTGGGCAAATTGATGGCAGTTGAATAAGTGAACTGAAGTGGTTTTATATTGCTCATCCCCAAGTGGCTGTCGCTGGTGTGAACAAAGCCATCGCCAGTGGGAACAAATAACATGAGAAGATAAACAGAATCTGCTTTAAAAAAACAAAATATGCTCGGGTGACCCATATGTTGTCTCAGCGTGCACAGATTCCCTGTAAACTTGTCTCTGCTGCTGTCAGTGTTCTGTGAGGTTTTAATAAAGTCCTGCGATCAGGTATGGTCCGTGTTTCCTGACAGTGAGACAGCTGTGTTGTGGTTACAGTGTGTGAGCTGCGTTCCCCCTCCATGTCTGACTTCCTGGAGGGTCTGGAGAGCTCAGGCTGGCTGAAGCACATCAAAGCTGTTTTGGATGCAGGCATCTTCATCGCCAAGGTCAGTCTGGAGGCTAATCCTCACTGTCTGCCTCACCGTTGCCCTCGATATTGGTTTAGGTGTGGGTTTGTTTGTGTTTTGTATCTTCTGTGTGTCTGTGTTAAACCAACATCATCCATCTTTACAGGGACGATACGAGAAGCCCTTGATGCTTTCCCCCAGATTTACACAAATGAGCCACAACCACTGACAGATGAAGTGGTTATCATATTTATCATCTCATTACAATGTACAGCGGTCCCTCTTTTATCATGGGAGTTACGTTCTAAAAATAACCAGCGATAGGGGAAATCCACAAAGTAGCCAACTTTATTCTTTACAATTATTATAGATGTTTTAAGGCTGTAAAACCCCTCACTACACAATTTATACACTTTTGTCAGACAGGCATGAACATTTTCACACTTTTCTCTCTAGTTTAAACACTCTCAAAGTTCAAACCTTTGTAGAAAAATAAGTCCAGTATCATAGAATGAAACCAAAGATCAAACCCTGTTTTCAGGTCCAGAACACGGGAATAGAGCAGCTGTGAGAGAATTCAATCAATGGTACAGAAGTGGAGGAAGCAAGAAGAATGAGTTGAGGAAAGTTTGACTTATCTGACTGTTTTATTTCGCTTAATGCGCCTTATAATCCGTAGCTTCTACCTTCCTTTAGCATGTCCAGAAGTCCAACATTTTGTGCGATGGTTAGCATCTTCCTCTGCCTTCTGGGTGCTACCACAGGTGTCTTTGATGGTGCAAAACGTTTCATCGACATTGTTGTGTTTGTATGGGAGAAAACTTAGTCACAGTACTTCAGAGCCACACTGCTAGCAATCAAAGATTTATGTAAATTTGACAAGCTGAACGCATTCTGTACTGTACAGGAAGCACAGCACGGAGGAGATTGATTGTCAGCGGTCTACAGCCAATCAGGACGCAAAACACAATGCGCTGTAAAAAAAAAACAACCATCCAAAATTGCACAAAAAAAAAATCAGTGAAAGGTGAACTGCGTTATAGCGAGGGACCACTGTAATGCAAACTTTGGTATAGCAAACAAAAGCACTACAACATCCCCTGTTGGTTAGTGAACTCGTGTTATGAAGTTCTCAACAGAGTGGGTTTGTTTTGCATGTTTTAACTAAGAGATGGGCCCCACAGCAAAACTGTGTGCTCATTGGCTAACAGCGTGTGATTGGCACCAAGCATATCCATAGAATGATCAGTGTCAATAAAATTAACTTTATGTCTTATTCAATATTACCTGAAACTTATTACTGAACCTATAAATTTAACAGGAAGATGTTCACTGGGGTCAACAAGACAGCGAGCTGAGGACCGTTTTCTCATAGACTCCTATACAACCACGAGTGTTTTGGAAAGCCAACATTGTTGCCCCCTGCTGGCCATTATAAAGAATGCAGGTTTAAGACATTTCAGTGTTGGCTTCACACTTCAGATCCAAAACTTCCTCCATGTTTTATACTGTCTGCACCTCAAAACCACCTTTGTGGAGTTTTTAGCTACAGCAGATTACTCCTCGACCACATTTTGTTATGATACCATCACGAATGTACACAGAAAGACACACACAGTGAAACTGATACCGTCTGCGCTGCTGCGGCTTTTTAATAATGTTCCAAATTATCCAAGGGAGAAAGGAGTGTCATTAAAGAAATTGTGTGGGTCTTCTAATTAAAACATCATGATTGTACTTTTTTAATAACATGTCTCTCAGGTTCGAGGTAATACAGCTAAAGTTAGTAAAAGGTCAGTATGGGGTACGGGGTTCCTGTGATTAAAACTTATCTGATGACTGGCTGGTTTTCTTCTCACAGCTGCTGTAAAATAGCGTCTGTGTGCAAAGCAGAGATACGTATAGTGCACAAGTGGAAAATCGCCACATCTAATTTTGGACGTTTTATTTGTCTTTCTGTGTGTGTGTGTAGGCTGTTGCAGAGGAGGGGGTCAGCGTCCTTGTTCACTGTTCAGATGGGTGGGACCGTACTTCTCAGGTGTGTTCAGTGGCCTGTGTGCTGCTGGACCCCTACTACAGGACCCTCAGAGGATTCATGGTACATACTGGAGCTTTTTTAATTTAAGATACAGAGCAGGGTTACTGCTCAGTGGTATCATGTTAATATATCCAAATGCATTCTGGCTTTACATCAGAGGGGGTCATACTAGGCTCACGCTGCTTGTTTGTTTAGTCCAAAGCAATCTTTACTGGCTAACGTGAAATACACCAAGAAAAATAAATAAAACAAAGAAGCCTACTTTTGAGAAATCCCCCTGGAGTCGGGGGGAAAATTACCCCACAAAGTGGGTGTGGAGGTTCAGTCGTTCTTCCCGTGACTCAAAGTCATCTTGCTTGTGTTTTAAAACTTTTCTTTCTGCATTTAGGTTCTCATAGAAAAAGACTGGGTCTCATTTGGACACAAGTTCTCCCACAGGTCTGCCTCTGAAACGTGACTTTCATGGCATCTGCTGGATGTGGTTTAAATCTTCTGATTTCATTCCATGCATCTCTTTTCCAGATGCAAACACGTGGTTGGAGACCCCAAAGAGGTGTCTCCCATCATCGATCAGTTGCTGGAGTGCGTGTGGCAGCTGATGGAGCAGTTCCCCTGTGCCTTTGAGTTTAACGAGAGGTTTCTAATCACTATACACAATCACGTCTACTCCTGCCAGTTTGGCAACTTCATTGGAAACAACCAGAGGGAGAGGATAGAGCTGAGGTGAGATTTAAACCTGCAGACACCATGTTAGGAGAAGATTGTCTTTTTGTCTTTCCCCTGACCTTATTTTCATATTTATTTCCCTGTCTTCCATTTGGACTTCACATAGAGTTTATGAGAGGACTCATTCTTTGTGGAGTTATCTATGGGCGAACCGTACAGACTACACCAACCCCCTGTACAGGCCAAACCACAGCCAGACTCAAGGGCTCCTCCGTGCATCAACTTCCCCCTACAGTTTTAAGTAAGTTCTCTCCAACCGCACCAGCTCACACAGCTTCACTTGAACCCTGGTATGTGCACTGTAATCAGGAAGATAATCATTATGTGAAAGGTAAAGACATTCATTGAAAATTTATTCTGGTGATGCATTTCTCTTTTTTTATGGAGATTTTGGAAAGGGCTGTACAACCGTTTTGACCATGGGATGCATCCTCGGCAGTCCGTAGAGGATTATCTACGGGCCATCCAGGAGGAGACACAGCAGCTGGAGGAGCAGCTTTCTTCACACACACAGGTAGGACAGGGCTGTGCTGATCTGCCACAAGCTTAAAGCCATTTAAAAAAGGCCATAGGTGTAACAGAAATTGCTGAAAACCTGATGCTGGCTATAATAAAACAATGTTTTGGAGCTTGCTATGTAGCAGCAGAGTAGTCAGAATTCCCATGTTGATTCCTGTGGTCCTACAAACTGTGGTATGCATGTGCAAAGTAATGAAAGGAGGCCTTGTCTGATCACATTTTTTCTTTTACACTGACATATGTTTTGTTTACCTGAGAAGGAGATAACATCAGGGTGAGCCGTGGGAGGAAGACAAACTAGCTGAGGTGGTGTGATGCTCAAAGGTCACTGGTTACTTTGGCAACCAGTGACCTAAACTTCGCTGCATGTCACATTCACCCCAACATGGCAGTTATATTCCCTCTTCCAGCAGGATAATGCAGCTCAGCAAATTCCCCAGACCTTCCCAAATTCTCCAGTATGTGCAGCATGCTGAAAAACACGTAATTCCTTGCGAGTAAATTTAACAACCTGTGCACAAAGAAGCCATCACGCATGCGACCGTGTCTGCTTTGCGAGCACTGCAGCAGACAATTGTGTTAAATTGAGTTACAGCAAAATTAGCACTGTTTTAAAAGTTTTTTGTTTAAAATTTGGAAAATGAAGTTTGCCAGATTAACTATCAAAGGATATCGTTTGCTGTGTAGCAGTGGATATACTGAAAACTGGCACAGGATTACTTTAAAGCTGAAGAAATCTTTCAAATCGGATATTCTAGGAAAAGTTTTGGAGCCTTTTTATAACTTCTGACATAAACATTATTCTATGCTAATGTGACGCCAAAGGTTCTGGAGCCTGTCTCTGGATGGGTCGCAACTGTTTTGACAGCACGGGGGGGGGGGGGGGGGGCTGCACTATATTAGGGAGGTGATTTTAATATTGTGGCTGATCACCGTGCATTCATACTACAAGTCAAAGGAAAAAAAGAAAATTCCACCTGGATGTTTTTGTGATTATAGAAAATGACTGTTGTCTTTATTTCTTACATTATCAATAGAAGATTTCTCAGCTGGAGCAGGAGCAGGAGTGCAGTGATTCCTGCAGCGCAGCCGCCTTTGATAAGAGCCCCACGGTTTGGGCTCCTGGTAACAACCTCGGTCTAGCCAACACTCCTCAGGACTACACCGGCGGCTTCATCACCGGCAGCCCCTGTCAGCCTAAAGGACCAGACAGCGTCCTCCTGCCAAAGAGCATGAACCAAATATCTGACGCCAGCTTCTCCAACGGCAGCGACCAGGAGTCTGGGATCGCGGACCTGAGCTGCCGTTCACCTCTCAGCGAGGACAGCGCCAGGGATCCGGACTCCGATGAGGCAGCCTACTCTGCTGCCTGAGGATGTGTAGCATTGGCTGGGAGGCGCAATGCTAGCCAGACGTCACCTGAGCGACACTGAACAAACACTACCATTACGTTGATCGTGTGACCCGACTATTGGCCAATTTTAGTGCGGGTCTTATTGGAGTTGCACGATTTGCTTACACTTTTGTTTGCATGCATGGTGGACTTTCCATGTTCCTGCATTCCTTCGTGTTCATAGTTGTTTCCTGTAGCTGACTGCATTTAACCTTGTCTCAGTTAAAGAGTCCAAAGAAAGCTTACATTTTTGGACATTTGAACCCATATTCAACAGAAAGTAGGAGCAAGACTGACTCGCTGCAGTTTACTGTATTTCTAATGATAAGCCATTTAAGTGCTTCTATTCAGTAGATATTTGGCTTTACAATGTAAACACCTTAACAGTGTAAAATGACATGACGTGTGCTCTGAACATAGGCCAGTAATACATGTTAACATTTAATGCTGAAAGAGTGGCAGTGATTCTGATATTCCCAAATGTAGCAGCACTTCAATCCCAAAGGACTATATTTATGACTGAAGTGAACTCACTCTGCAGGCCACAGTGACCTCAGCTGGGGCTGGGAGTCATTACACTCTAATAACCAGCGGTCAGTGGTTTGTTTTCAGCACCTTGCGGTCCACTCCTGAATATTTCAGCATATTATAGGATTTCATGGGGTTTTACTGCCAAGGGACGTAAAAGGAAGCTTTTGAAAAGACAAAGTGATTTAATAAACGTCTGTGCAGCGTGTTTCGACATCAGTGCATGACTGAACTACCGGAGCATGTGAACACACAAACATGGCGCTGCTTAGGGCAGCAGATGACCAACAGAGAGAGAGGCAGTAAAGCTGCTTGCTATAGTGGTGTAGTACCCATTATTGTTTTGGTGAACTCCTGCTAAAGAACAGTGCAAAGATTACCGGGCAAAGCATGTGAAAATATTTTTGTACTATAACCTATTTTTTCTCCTCTGACCTCGCTTTAAATGTTTGTTTTGTTGTTGTTTTTTCAGTGTCTAAAATGTCTGAGTCATACCAAATTCTGTCCTTGTATTAAAAAAATACCAGAAAAAGCCTTAAAGTGTTCTGATGCTGCCCTCATTTGTTCAGTTGGATTAAGATAGGTTTGCAAAAGTGCTCGAAAGGCAAACTTATGTAAATTTAAGTCAGTTTTCTGCTATGTACTTACTTTTTTCTTGTTTTATTTAAGTGGGAATAGAGTCAGATTACAATATCACATTCATAAATGGAGAACAGTGTAAGTAAACTCAGCCACTGCACAAAATGAGAGTCTTTGCTAAAGTGTGCTGTTATTGTGCCATTTGCGTATTCAGGTCACCCATTCTCCTGATCTAATTTTGCTTCTCTAGTCAGATACTTGAGCAGCTGCCTCATAAATGCACAGTCTGACATTATTTACACAAAGCAGTAAGGCTCAAAACAACAATTTATTTGATGTTTGGACTTAATCACCATAAAACAGATTTGCATCACATCATCAGGCAGGTTAAGTAAATGGCAGCAAAGACTGCCCCTCATTTTAGGGATGAATGATGAAGACTTCAATGTCCTTGTTGTTGCTGAACATCTGCACAGCTGTGCTGGCGGGGAGCCAGACCCCGAAGCGCTGCCACCACCAGCAGTCCTGCTCCATGGCTCATTCAGCTGTTTTTATTTATTATGGGTGTGAGTTTTTGGTTTGTCATTGTAGTCTTTACAAAATGTACAGATTAAACCAAACCTCTACTAAAAACTGAACAGACAGTCGGCTAAGTAAGTAAAGTAAGTCAAATTTTATTTATATAGCACCTTTCAAGACAAAGATCACAAAGTGCTTCACAAAAAATACCGGGGCATTTAAAAAAACAGACAAAAAGTTAACCAAACACAATTCCAAAAAGATGATTTTTAGTTGTTGTTTTTTTTAAACAACAACAACTCCTGAAGACAGGAGGTAAAGACTGCGGTTGACTGTTGTTGAGGAGATCCTGCTGCTGGAAAAACTCAAACTACAGACTGAACATGAAAAGAGCACGTTTTAAAAGACTGGGACAAATGGTTGACATATAAAGTGAAGGAAGGACATAAGTAACTTTAATTACTATAAGAGCCAGATTTGGTTCACACTGCAGGCTTAGGACTGTTTATATGTTTATGTATCTATTTTTTAGTTTTAGATAGCTTCCAGTTTTGTTTTGGCGTTTTCCTAATTATCATTATCTTTTTATGTTTAAACAAAGCAAAACAAAGAAAGTTTTAAGAAATTATAATAGGAATAGTAACGCATATTTGTTTACATGATTTATAAAAGGAAACGGAATAGTAGAGGTGGGAGGATCAATCCAAATACTGATAGTATCTATATCACCGCTGGTGCTGGTATCAGATTAATACTAGCATGATAGGATCGAGGCTTTGTTTCTATCCCCTAAGTTCAGTATGTAGCCCACTGAATTGCATATATATTATGTGTTGCACTCTGAAAGTAGTTATAAAACTTACATTTTTCTGAATTGTTGGTAAAATCTTTAAAGACTATTCTTATTTAATTGTGTTTTGTTTTTAAACACATTTCTAGTTAATTTTTGTAGTTTACTGGCTCCAGGAGGTCAGAGTTCAGACGTGTGATGTCATCAGTAAGCGCAGAAAAAAAACAGTGTCTGAGACGTGAGGAAGCGATGTTTTGCTGATGATACGCTATGCTGCCTGTAAACTCCAAACTGAACTGAGGAGAATAAAGTTACAAGGAAAAGGAGAATGGAGTCATGTCTCTCTGAGGGTGCAACATAATCTTGGTGTTTCCGCCCGGTTTGGAGTTTATACTGCAAAGATGACGAGCTACAGGTGACTAGCCTCGCTCACTACCCCCCACCTGAACTCGTACGGCAGTGCCATCCCTCCGAGAAAAGGCAGTGAAGGTAAAAGTTTTTCGTCATGTCTAAAGTACAGCAGATGTCTCCTGATTGGGAGCAACTTCTTGAGGAGATAGAGGAAAAGTTACTTACACTGCTAGCACCGGATTTGAATGAGATTTGTGCTGCCCTCAGTTTAGCCGTGGATGAAAGTGAAAAAGACTTACCTCGTAAACTGAGGCGGCGTATTCTCCAGTACTTAGAGGGAGAGGATGTTACTGCACGAGAAGATGAAGGAATGTCTCTTTTGTTGGAATTAGATGACAAAATTAATGAAGTGAAGCAAAAGAGATGCGAAAGTAATGCCCCGTTGTCTCAACAAGTGGTACAAGAGCACCACCCTGTGGCTGGAAATGTGATAGCACCCAGTAATTCAGACGAGCAGAGAGAAAGTGTTTCTCATCTGAATGCTACACGAGTCACCCCTGTCGCCACTCAAAATGTCCCTTTTGTACACCCACTTTACCGACGGGATCTGAAAATAATGGGACAAATTGGAGAACCAAACCAAAAGGATAAATTAACATACACTAGCTTGGAAAGACAAATCCAGAGGGCATTGAAGAGGGGATATGATGAAGGAGACATTGTTGAAGCCATCATTCAAGCTATAACCCCAGGAACAAAACTGAAAAGCTATCTTGAGAGTAGAGTAGATTTGACTTTGCAAGCTCTCAGGCAAATATTACGGACTCATTACATTGAGAAAGATGCCACAGAGTTGTATCACTCGCTCACACGTGCTGTACAGGAGCCAAAAGAAACTCCAATCCAGTTTTTGGTGCGAGCCATGGATTTGAGACAACAACTTGTTCTTGCTTCAGAGAGAGTTCAGTCTGGTTTAAAGTACAGTTCGGAGCTCATCCAAAATCAGTTTCTCCAGACAGTACTCACTGGCCTCCATGATGACACCATCCGAGCTGATGTGAAGCTATACCTGCAAAATCCTAAAATCACAGATGAGGTTCTTCTGGAAAAAAATGACTGCAGCATACAGTCTGGAAATGGAAAGAAAGAATATCAGCTGCATCAAGAGCAAAGATGATCAAAGTTGCAGCAGTAAGTGGGGAAGACCAAGAGGTGGAGAAAGAAATTAGTATGCACACATCAGACAGTAAGAACAAGCAAGGTGGAGCAGTCAAACGAGACACATTAATGGATAAAGTTGATCAAGGCAACAAGGCTATATGTGAGGCTGTGCAGAACCTCACCACTCACATTGCCAGCCTCCAGCAGACCGTTAAGCCTCAGCACATGAGAATGGCCGAACCCCCTGACCGGAAATACCAATCACAGCCTAGGAGCACAAACGTTAGACAGTGCCAGCAGTGTCAATCATCCAATACAGGAAACAAATGTGACCACTGTTACAAATGTGGCAGTACAGAACACTGGGCAGCAGGTTGTCGTAGGAAAAAGTGCTCAGCTAATTCAAGTAAGATCGAAATCATACTTAACCCTGAAGGGGAGAAGCACCAAACCGACCCATTCAGCCTCAAAGCACCCCTCACTGGTAAACAACAACAAATGGCGAAGCTGGTAGGCAAAAGATGCCAGGTCCGTGGCTTCTTAGGAGGTGTGGACACCACAATATTGTGGGACACCGGCTCACAAGTATCGATAGTGGGGACGAACTGGAGAAAGAAACACCTGCCTGATGCTGAAATGAGGTCGGTGGAAGAGCTGCTTGAAGAGGGAGCTTTAGAGCTCTCGGCTGCTAATGGGACCAGTATTCCATATGAAGGATGGATAGAGACTGAGTTCAGCCTGTCCAAAAATGCTGTGGCTGGGATGACCAACAGGCCTGTCCAAGTTCCAATCCTAGTCGCCAGTGGTGACATTGAATGCCCCATCATCGGCTTTAATGTGATAGAAGAATTAGCTTTGAGAAATGACACCAGTGAAGACTGTATCCCCCCAGGGCATATGCTGGACAGATTGTGCTCAGCATTTGAGGTGGGGCGCAAAACTGCAAGAGCTGTCCTGTCTGTCCTAAAGAAACAAACGCCTGACAGCCATCCCCACATAGCCCGAGTAGGAAGGCGACCTGTGACCATCCCGAAGCGTAACATGATGACAGTGCAATGTGGTTGGCTAAATAAGAGTGTGTTGAGTGGGTCACATGCAGTGTTGGAGCCGAACTGTGAGACACCATGGCCAGCAGGCCTAGTTGTTAGAGAACAGCTAATTCAGATCCCCTCAGAAGGTGATGCTAAAGTTGCAGTGACTGTGGAAAATATGACTGACCATGATATCACTCTCTGTGGTCGCACTACACTGGGGTGGCTGCACAATGTTGATGCTATCTACATGCCACAGGTAAAATGTATGGAGGGTGAGCTTTCTAAGACATCAGACGGAAGTACTTCCTTACCCACAGTGCAGTCCAGTCAGACAACACAAACTGAGCCCTGGGACCCACCAGTGGATTTGAGCCATCTGACAAGTGACCAACAGCAGCAGGTAAAACAGATGCTGAGGGAGGAGTGCAATGTTTTTGCAAAAGATGACTGGGACACGGGATGCATTAAAGATCTAGAGCTGGAGATACAGCTAAAAGACAAAGTGCCTGTGCAAAAGACATATAATGCAATCCCCAGACACCTTTATCAGGAGGTAAAAGCACACATACAAGACTTACTCAATCGGGGCTGGATCCAAAAATCTTGTTCTTCATATTCTTCGCCTGTGGTATGTGTCAGGAAGAAAGATGGTGGCCTTCGCTTGTGTGTAGACTATAGGTTCCTGAATGCAAAGACACTGCCCGACAGACATCCCATCCCGAGAATACAGGAGATCCTGGAAAACCTTGGGGGCAACTCCTGGTTCACAGTATTGGACCAGGGAAAGGCTTATCACCAG
This sequence comes from Neolamprologus brichardi, assembly GCF_056152115.1. Lineage (NCBI taxonomy): Eukaryota > Metazoa > Chordata > Actinopteri > Cichliformes > Cichlidae > Neolamprologus > Neolamprologus brichardi. The sequence continues at coordinate 19,184,043 of NC_142105.1, read as the reverse complement.
GGTTTCATGAGTGAGAACAGCAGACCCTGTACCGCATTTATAACACCATGGGGACTCTATGAGTGGGTGAGGGTCCCATTCGGCCTTACTAATGCCCCAGCAGCATTCCAGCGCTACATGGAGGGATGCCTGGGAGACCTCAGGGATGAAATGTGTGTCCCATACTTGGATGATGTACTCGTCTTTAGCTCAAGCTTTGAACAACACATCCAAAATGTGAAGAGAGTGCTACAGCGACAAAGAGAATGTGGTATCAAATTAAGGCCACAGAAGTGTGACTTTTTCAAACGTGAAGTCTGCTATGTGGGGCGAGTGGTTTCAGCAGAGGGATACAAGATGAACCCCAAAGAAGTTGAAGCAGTGCAAGCACTGAAACAGGAGAAACCATCGACCGTGAGAGAGGTGAGAAAGTTGATGGGTTTCCTTAGCTACTACAGACCCTACATACAGGACTTCTCAAGGACAGCCAAATCCCTCTATGAACTCTTAGCAAAGCCTAAGTCTGAACACAAGCAGCGTGGAAAGAGTAAGGAGTGCCACCGCAAATCTGCCCAGCTGCCACCATCCCATCCAATCCAGTGGATGACAGTTCACCAAGAGACATTGGACAAAATAGTGAACCAGCTGACAAACCCACCAATCATGGCATATCCAGATCTAGAGAAACCATTTGTTCTTCATGTAGATGCCTCTGAAGATGGGTTGGGTGCAGTCTTGTACCAACGTCAAGGGACTGCCCTGAGAGTCATAGGCTATGGATCACGGACATTGACAGCTGCAGAAAAAAACTACAAGCTACATTCAGGCAAGCTGGAATTCCTGGCACTGAAATGGGCCATAACAGAACGCTTTCGTGATTATCTGTTTCATGCGCCTCATTTTACTGTGTACAGTGACAATGACCCGCTGACATACGTCATGAAGTCAGCGAAACTTAATGCAGCTGGACACCGCTGGGTGGCGGAGTTGGCAGATTATCGGTTCACACTTAAGTACAGGCCAGGGGCAGCGAATCGAGATGCAGATTTCTTATCAAGAAGAGGAAAGCCCATTGAAGACATGCCTCTGTGCAGGAATGCACAGAGGAATGTCAGCAAGATGCCATTGAATGTATTGGGAAAGCCCTAGAGAGAGAGAAAACAGGAGAAATGAACTGGATCTCAGCTGTCACCTGTAATGTCAACGCGCTGCCAGAGGGATGCATTGTCTCAGAACCAATTCAGCCGTTTGCAGTTGACGACATCAGAGACGCCCAGGATGCAGACATAGCCATAAACCGAGTTTTGTCCCTGAAAAGAACACACACCTACCTGAAGCATAAAGAAAAGATGGTGGAGAGTGAGGCAGTTAGGTACCTTCTTTGGCAGTGGCCCCATTTGCAGATTGATGGAGATGGCATTCTGAGGCGTGAGACCACCAGGAGAAAACAGTTAGTTGTTCCTGACTCATTAAAGCCCATGGTCTATAAACATCTACATGAGGAGATGGGACATTTAGGAGCAGACAGGATGGTCGCTCTCGCCAGGGAGCGCTTCTTCTGGCCTAAAATGAGGCAGGAAATGGAGCACTATGTCACTCAGGTGTGTCGCTGTATAAAGAAGAAGAAGCCTAACAGAATAACCAGAACACCAATTCAGAGCATTGAAACCTCTGCGCCGTTTGAGATGATATCCATTGACTATCTGCATTTGGACAAGTGCACAGGAGGTGAAGAATACATACTCGTAGCTGTGGATCATTTCACCAAATATGCCCAGGCATATGCGACAAGGGACAAGTCTGGGAAGACTGCGGCAAGAAAGCTCTTTGATGACTTTATCATGCGCTTCGGTTTCCCATCCAAAATACACCATGACCAGGGGAAAGAATTTGAGAACAATCTTTTCCGCAAGCTTCAAGGCTACTGCGGTATCAGCCATTCTCGTACCTCCCCGTACCACCCACAGGCCAATCCTGCAGAGCGCTTCAATAGGATACTCCTAGGTATGCTCCGGACACTTGATGAATCTCAGAAGTCAAGATGGAAAGACCATTTGAACAAAGTAGTTCATGCCTACAACTCGACTGTGCACGAAGCAACAGGATTTTCTCCATTCTTCCTTCTCTTTGGCCGTGAACCAACCTTGCCTATCGACCTGCTCTTCCCAAAAAGAGAAGAAGAGAAGAGTCAGTCACACAGTGGCTATGCAGAGAAATGGAGAGGAGTTATGCAAGAGGCCTATGCAATTGCAAGGCAGAACATGAGAAAGAGTGCAAGAAGGGGACAGAAAAACTACAATAAACGTGCATGGAGCTCTGTGCTTCAGCCAGGTGACCATGTCTTGGTGAGAAATCTCACACCCAGAGGAGGTCCTGGGAAACTGCGCAGCTATTGGGAGGATATGATTCATGTCATCACCGAAAGGAAAGGCCCTGATAGTCCAGTGTATGTGGTTGAGCCATTGCAGGGGACAGGAAGAAGACGAGTGTTACACCGTAACCTACTGTTGCCGTGTCCTTACCTGGTTGACGAGTCTGGGGTGTGCGAAAGCAGCCTGAAAGAAAAAAGCCGTGGAAACAAACAGAGACAGTCAGCAAGAAGACATCATCAGACCAAGCCCGATACTGACCAAACAGACACAGGCAGTTCTAGTGAAGACGACTGTCACATGTGGACAGCACTCAGATATGCTGATCCACCCCTCAACCCAGAAGCAGAGGATTTCTGCCCCCAGAGTGAAGCACTCGGAGAGAAGTCTGAGCCTGCTTTCAGAGCAGAGGGGCATCCTGAAGAGGAACAGGTGGAGGAGAGACGCAGTTTGGAGGAGGATGTTGAAGCTCCAGCTGTTGGACCCGAGAGTGAGCAGAGTGATGCTGAGACATGGAGGCACAAGCCAAAGAGAATGAGACAGCCCCGGCGTGTCTACACATATGAAAAACTAGGTCAGCCAACGGTCCAGCAATGGAGCACGTGCCCTGTCGGTGTGAACAGCCCTTCAAGTGCCATCCATCATTCCTCTGTCCCACCATCATTCATGTATCCTTTACAGTATGAATAGATATAACAGAAAAACACAGAGTCAACTTCACAAGAGAGTTTAATCTAAGTGTACCATTACAGTTGCAGTTCATGTTGATGTGGTATTGACACATGTTACAGTTAAAAGAAAAACAGGTACTCTAAGCATTATGACTATAATAAATAGAGGGAAGGTTTATCATTCTAGCGTCAAAGAGTAAAGACAGTAGTGGGTACAATATGGGTTTAATGAACTCATGGTTTTGAAATGTGTAATCACATGATGTTGGGGTGTAAATGGTATTTTCCTTGTCCCACTGCGAAGATTCGGCGGGCCCACCAATACTTCGAGGGATAACCCACCCTTCAGTACAAAAGGACTATGAACATTTAGTTTTGTATCGTGACCATGAGAGACTTGTCCTGAGATACTAAGAGATGGTAGCCTCTCACCCAGTAATGTGTAATATGTGTGGAAATACTTGTTTGCTCACTCATCTCTGGTTAAATGTTCTATTTTTGGTAAATTGTCAAAGATTAGAAAGAAAATGTGTGGCAACATTTTTCTTTTGTGGGGGAGGGTGTTGCACTCTGAAAGTAGTTATAAAACTTACATTTTTCTGAATTGTTGGTAAAATCTTTAAAGACTATTCTTGTTTTGTTTTTAAACACATTTCTAGTTAATTTTTGTAGTTTACTGGCTCCAGGAGGTCAGAGTTCAGACGTGTGATGTCATCAGTAAGCGCAGAAAAAAAACAGTGTCTGAGACGTGAGGAAGCGATGTTTTGCTGATGATACGCTATGCTGCCTGTAAACTCCAAACTGAACTGAGGAGAATAAAGTTGCAAGGAAAAGGAGAATGGAGTCATGTCTCTCTGAGGGTGCAACATATGCAATATATAAATACTATATATGCAATTAATTATATATATATTTAGCTATATATATCAAACATGCACTATGAAAGATGTCTGAATGTTTTTGTGTTGACTGTCATGTCTGTTTTATTTATCACCTACATCACATTTAAACAACAGAGGCTGACCTACAGTGCTTCAAAGACAGGCATATTTACCTTCCAGGTCACCAATAAAATGCAGTTTCAAATACAACAAAAGCTGAATGGTGTTTTTTGTTTTGTTAACTAATTATTGTGACGATTTAGTGACCATTAAAATGTGTTCAAAATTTGCAAACTGATGATAATTAATTTTCTAAATCATGACACACTGCTCTACCGTCCATAAGCTGCTGGTATAGATTCAAATTAATGTAATACGGAGCCTGTATTTACTTGGTTTCGGATCAATATAAAAATTTGGAGTATTCCATAAGACTAGAACTTAGTTGGTTAAGGTTAAGGTTAAAGTATTCTTAAATGTATGAATGTGATTGGATTAGGAGAATAAAATGCTGCAATATATTTGTCACAATCATAACCAAATTAGTTTTGATTGTGATTCTTTAACTTTCTTTTGTGGTAGAAACCGAACTTTCTTCTAATCATTTTCTAGAATAAACGTTGCTGCTGGGTTGGTCTTATTTTGGTGTTCATACTTTGCTGACAAAAGTAAATAATAATAATAACAACAACATTATTATTGTTGTTGTTGTGTTTTTATTTACTGAAATGACTTTTATTCATGTATTTATTTTCATTATACTGACTGGAGCACTAGCGCATATCTAATATAGTAAAAGAAATTTGAGTACAGTTTTCAAGGGCAGCAGTGTGCTTAAGCTATACTTACACACGTATATACGCGTATGACGTTGCTGTGTTGCGTGATGACGTCCAGTTGTAGGCTCAGCTATGATGGCAGCCGTAGGTTGACATCAATACGATACTGAATATAAAGTATTTAAAAGTTAGCGGAAACTCCCCCGACACTATAACGTGGAACAAACTAACAGTTTTCTGATAGTACACGCTTAAAACACACACCCGCCCGGTTTGGGGAACGGTAAGTTAACGAAGCTACGTTCACCTTTGCTGTATCAAAGTGGCGCCGAGTGTGTGTCTGTGTGTGTGTGCTTGCACCAGTCTCTTTCATGTTCTGCACACAGTCTCAGTTATCTGTGAGCTAGCTGTCCACTTGCAGGAGCTGCTTTGTCTCATTACAGAGCTCCTATTCCTCCTGCCCGTGTTAACTAATGCTAGCTCTGCAGCCTGCTAACTGTTGCAGGTAACCTAGCTAGCCGAAGTGCTGCCGAAAACCCGAGCTAATGCGAAGAGCAGTCGGCTAAGCCCGTCCTGCTCATCATGAGGAGATAGCTGCTCCTCCCACTGGTTCCCTTTATCTAACAACAGTTAGCATACATTATACAAGAATAGAAACACTAACTGCGAGTAAAGTTAGCTTCCCCAGTGTACCACAAGCAGGCTAAAGTTATTTCCTGTGCCCAATATAGAAGCCTCATTTGTTTTCAGTCAAGTGCTGTGTCAGGAATCCTTCTGTGCCTTTGGTTTAGGTGTTAAAGTGCACTTGTTCAGCCCCCTTTAATGTAATATGCTGACCTATGACAGTACACTTATCCACCACATTGCAGATGTTGTGTTTATATTCAAGTACAATTCTTTGTCTCCTTGCATGGTGAAGTGGCACTATGCCCGCAGCTACTGTGGATCATAGCCAAAGAATATGTGAGGTTTGGGCCAACAACCTGGAGGAGGAGCTGAAGAGGATACGACATGTCATTCGAAAATACAACTACATTGCTATGGTGAGTGGTTCCACAGTCGCCGAGCTTCTCCATGCCCACATTTCCGTTGTTCATCGTGACTCGTCTGCTTGCAGGACACGGAGTTTCCAGGTGTTGTAGCCAGACCGATCGGAGAGTTCAGAAGCAACGCTGACTATCAGTACCAATTGCTGCGCTGCAATGTGGATTTGCTCAAGATAATACAGCTGGGCCTCACATTTATGAACGAGCAGGGGGACTACCCACCCGGGACGTCAACGTGGCAGTTCAATTTTAAGTTTAACCTCACGTAAGATTGCAATTCGGTCTGTCTGTCTGTTGTATTCCTGCTGGAGCCCCATAGATGGATTGATCAGCTGATAACGGCCCATCAGTGCGTGCAAATAGTAAAACCTTTCTTGACTTTTTTTTTTAACTACATGTTATACATATGAAGATGCTCCATTGTTTACAGTACTCCTGGCTCGTTCTTAAGCATAATAAACAGACAGCGTTCACTGCTGCTGGAAAGACAGAGATGCTGTCTTGCTTGTGAAATACTGTAACTGCACACAATACTGGGGTTTTGACTCCCTAAAAAACAGCAATACAAAGTCCCCCCAAAATCCTTCTACTGATCAGACTTTATTTTTCTCATATTCAATTTAAATGTGTCCAGATTTGCAGTTAACTCTGCAGTGTGGACATGCTGTCGCTGTCTGCTCCTTCTGACAGTAAGCAAACCGTGCCATGCCCTTAGTTACTACTGTAGTGTGGCACTGTATCCATCTGTCAATACAAAATGTTGAGAGATTTATCTGATGGGCTTGATCCGCTTTGTGTGAATGCATTTGACAAAGGACTTGGATGTAAAATAAGTTTGTTTCTTTCTGCGTAAAAGTCTCCACTCCAGCTTTAACGGGACATGAATCGTTTCTACATGCAGGCCCGACTGTAAATATTTGGACAGCTTTTGGTCTACGCACTGTTTCAATATGACACTAAGTTTGAAATAAAACAACTAATACTACACTACACTGCCAAGTCTCAGCTTTAATTTTGAGTATTGCATTAAAACTATAGAGAGAAGTGTGTGAGACAGGGGCCCAGAGTTTTGGTGCTCAAAAGTTATTCAGGTACACACAAAATCATCACGTTTGCAGTTTTGTAAGCAACTGCTTTGAGTTTTTGACTTAAAGACAGTTGCAGATGCTTTGTAACCTCCCTGCTGATGATCTCCCAGTCCTCAACTGCTCACGTTTTCAGCTCTTTGCTGCTTGTGGCAGCTACCGCCGCCTTTTGGAATGGCACTCAATTAGAGGGCTGACTCGGCCAGTCGAGAATTTTCCTTCTTTTTACTCTTGTAAGCCTTTTGGTTTTATGTAGAGGATTGTTGTCCTGCTGAATAATGAAACATCCAACAGGTTTTGATGCAATTGGCTGAATGTAAGCACAACTCTGCATTCAACTTACGGCTTCTGCCAGCAGTGAAATCATCAACACCAGTGAGCCAGGGCGTTTGGCAGGGTTACGTGCACGAATCCTAACAGAAGCCCTTCGATGTTAGATGATGTGGCATTTTATGTTCCAAGCTTTTCCCTTCCTAGAGACGTTTAATCATTTTAATAGAGGTAAATTTTGGTTTGATCAAACAGAACATGGTTCCAAAACACTACTTTATTTCTTTTTGTACATTTTTGCAAACTGCAGCCTGTCAGTGGTGAGACCTCTGAAGTCATGGACAGGGAGTCGTTTCTTGAAGGAAAAACATGTACGCTGCATCCTGAAGTGCATTCATAGTTTGTTGCCACCATCTATATATTTTTTCTGCGGATCCACAAAAGACCCAACCAGCTGATTTTGGCAATCAACGTTTTCTTTTAGTTTTAGTTTTTATTTGAACGGAGGATATTCTTCTAGTACATTTCTGTTTAGTTTTGTGGCTTTTTTCTTCACTGTTTGCAGTTTAGGTACAGTGTGTTAAAGGGTTTGATCTCCCTTACATTTTTGTAATTTTCATCTAAACCTACTTAAATGAATCCTGAGACTTGGCATTTTAATTTATTACACAATTTTTTTTTTTGTCCCCCAGAAAAAAGCTGTCCAAATTAAACATGAGTTGATTGTCTAATGTTGTAAAATTTCGTACGGCCAGTTTATTTGTCATTCAAGAGCAACATTATAATCCCTAAACTTAAACCGATTGCTGACCTGTTACCTAGTTGACTGTCCTTTTGTTGTTTGTGACTTTCTTCCCCTTTAGAGAAGATATGTATGCACAGGACTCCATTGAGCTCCTCACCACTTCAGGGATTCAGTTCAAGAAGCACGAGGACGAAGGCATCGAGACGCTTTACTTTGCAGAGTTGCTGATGACATCAGGTGTGGTGCTCTGCGACGGAGTCAAGTGGCTGTCTTTTCACAGGTATTCTGCTCTGACTTAAACTTTGCAGTGTCATTAGTAACACTTGTGTTTACCTGCTGCTTCACATCCAGAAACTGGCTTATAGCTATTTTATACACAATTTTTTACTCTTTAATAACAAAGCACTTATTAGAAACACAGCGTTTTACCTTTGGTACACTCTCACCAAGTTTGAATATTATATATTACCTTTGTAAAAGCTCTTGATATATGAGTGTTTGAACCAAATTACATGTCTGCTGAGCTGTTCAGACATGCTGTTTAGTTTCAATTTGAAATTATATTTGTTAACCTGTAAAACAGTTTTGTCTTGTCTCGTCTTTTTAATAAGAAATGTTACAGAGCTGTTAAGATGTTAAGATTATTTAGCCACATACAGTGGGGCAAAAAAGTATTTAGTCAGCCACCGATTGTGCAAGTTCCCCCACTTAAAATGATGACAGAGGTCAGTAATTTGCACCAGAGGTACACTTCAACTGTGAGAGACAGAATGTGAAAAAAAAATCCATGAATTCACATGGTAGGATTTGTAAAGAATTTATTCGTAAATCAGGGTGGAAAATAAGTATTTGGTCAATAACAAAAATACAACTCAATACTTTGTAACATAACCTTTGTTGGCAATAACAGAGGTCAAACGTTTACTATAGGTCTTTACCAGGTTTGCACACACAGTAACTGGTATTTTGGCCCATTCCTCCATGCAGATCTTCTCAAGAGCAGTGATGTTTTGGGGCTGTCGCCGAGCAACACAGACTTTCAACTCCCGCCACAGATTTTCTATGGGGTTGAGGTCTGGAGACTGGCTAGGCCACTCCAGGACTTTCAAATGCTTCTTACGGAGCCACTCCTTTGTTGCCCGGGCGGTGTGTTTTGGATCATTGTCATGTTGGAAGACCCAGCCTCGTTTCATCTTCAAAGTTCTCACTGATGGAAGGAGGTTTTGGCTCAAAATCTCACGATACTTGGCCTCATTCATTCTGTCCTTAACACGGATCAGTCGTCCTGTCCCCTTGGCAGAAAAACAGCCCCATAGCATGATGTTTCCACCCCCATGCTTCACAGTAGGTATGGTATTCTTGGGATGCAACTCAGTATTCTTCTTCCTCCAAACACGACGAGTTGAGTTTATACCAAAAAGTTCTACTTTGGTTTCATCTGACCACATGACATTCTCCCAATCCTCTGCTGTATCATCCATGTGCTCTCTGGCAAACTTCAGACGGGCCTGGACATGCACTGGCTTCAGCAGCGGAACACGTCTGGCACTGCGGGATTTGATTCCCTGCCGTTGTAGTGTGTTACTGATGGTGACCTTTGTTACTTTGGTCCCAGCTCTCTGCAGGTCATTCACCAGGTCCCCCCGTGTGGTTCTGGGATCTTTGCTCACCGTTCTCATGATCATTTTGACCCCACGGGATGAGATCTTGCGTGGAGCCCCAGATCGAGGGAGATTATCAGTGGTCTTGTATGTCTTCCATTTTCTGATGATTGCTCCCACAGTTGATTTTTTCACACCAAGCTGCTTGCCTATTGTAGATTCACTCTTCCCAGTCTGGTGCAGGTCTACAATTCTTTTCCTGGTGTCCTTCGAAAGCTCTTTGGTCTTGGCCATGGCGGAGTTTGGAGTCTGACTGGTTGAGGCTGTGGACAGGTGTCTTTTATACAGATGATGAGGTCAAACAGGTGCCATTCATACAGGTAACGAGTGGGGGACAGAAAAGCTTCTTACAGAAGACGTTACAGGTCTGTGAGAGCCAGGGATTTTCCTTGTTTGAGGTGACCAAATACTTATTTTCCACCCTGATTTACGAATAAATTCTTTACAAATCCTACCATGTGAATTCATGGATTTTTTTTTCACATTCTGTCTCTCACAGTTGAAGTGTACCTCTGGTGCAAATTACTGACCTCTGTCATCATTTTAAGTGGGGGAACTTGCACAATCGGTGGCTGACTAAATACTTTTTTGCCCCACTGTACATGTTAACACCAAAAACACAGCACTGTGTCGTTTTTTCTTTGCATGTTGCTTCCAAGCAGCCAGACTTGCTGTCAGACTTTCTAAAGCTCCTTCAAACTTTTTCTCTGAACACTGATGACTTTTTCACTGATTTGTTTGTTTGTACCTGAAAATATTCAGAGGAATGTTTTTTCTTTTCTGTTTTATGTGAAGCCATTTAACACTGACCTCTGAGTCGTCCTAGCATTAAAGGCACCTAACTCAAGAGATGAACCAGTGTTGTAGCTGTAACGGAGCGAAGGTGATGTTTTTCACAGAGTTTGTTAAAGGAGGGAAACCTTCCTCCAAACGGACAGAGCAGTGGAGCCGCCAAGGGAAAGCACACGAATTAAAACTGTATAATTAAAATATAATTTATTATATTTAAATAGTTAAAAATGTAAAATGGATTAAAACAACCCTGGCCAGGGGACAACACAATAAAAATCAATAAAACACAACATTAAAAGTCCGGTGGCATCCGCCACGATATAAGAGTCACTAAAAGTTAAAAATCCAGCGGAGCGGTGTAGGAGGGGAACCCGGCGGCATCCTCGCCTTCCTCTCCACGTTCTGCGCCCCGGTGCGCTAAAGGAGGGAGGCAGCGGCAGTTACTACTCTTTTAGGCAGCTTTGAATCATTAAAAGGGGAAAGTCAAGAGACTTACCCCGGGTGGGCAGAGCTCTCAACTCCGCCCGCCGCTTCTTTGTAACTGCCACTCGGCACCGGCCCGTCTCGTCACCTCCAATTCTCTGCAGACGCGTACTCTGGCCTCCTGTTGCTGCAGCAATCGGACCGCTCGCTCTGCGTCTCTGGTTGCCGGCGCTGTATCCTCCTCTGTCCTGACGCCAAGCTCCACCAGCCCTCTGGGCTTGCAGGCGGCGGCGCCGCCTGACACCACTCACTCCTGCTCGTCTCTCACGTCTCTTTTTCAAGCCTCTTCCTCAAGCCTCTGTTTTGTGGTCTGCCAGGCCCTCTTATTGGCCTCTGGGACCTCCCAGGTGTGATTAGGTTTGTAATCAGGTAGGGGCGGAGTCTTTCCAGGACAAGTCACCAAATAAATACCATAAAAACATGCAGTAAAACTCATAAAAACAAACCAATGTACAATATTAAAATATTAAAAAAGGTAAAACACGGCAAAACATGCATAGTAAAAAACCCTAGAAACTTGTCCCTTTCCACCCTGTGACATAGCCACACGTAACACACTACTTTGCAAAGAACTGGTTTTAACTACTAACTTAACTACTTTGTTACTAGCAGATTCTCACAAAAACACATCATTTGTTCTCATTTTTTATGTATGAAAAAATACCAAAGAGAAAAAACATTGGACGAAAAAAAAAAAAACAAAGATTGGGTTTGAAGGTCACTGATGTCACTTTTATTCTCGTCTAGTTTTCTCAGTTGCCACAATGGAATTTATAACTACAGTGTATTTTTATTTCAATGCTTCTTTGATATGAAACTCTTAGTTATCTTTGTTTCCTTGGAGACTGAAAGTGATACAGTATTTGACACCAGCTGCTGTGCTCCTAAGCAACTTTGTTAAAGTGTTTGCTGTGTGTGTTTTACAGTGGCTATGACTTTGGATACCTGATTAAGATTCTGTCCAACGCTAACCTTCCTGAGGAGGAGGTGGACTTCTTTGAGATTCTTCGCCTGTACTTCCCAGTCATTTACGATGTCAAGTACCTCATGAAGAGCTGTAAAAACCTGAAGGTGCTTCTATAAATATTACAGCAGCATGCACGCAGCATCTCCTGTTTTATTAATTTAATCACCTTGATTTCTGATGCAATCCCTCAGGTTTTACTTTGACTGCATGCACTGATCTCAAGTGTGCTGCTTTCAGGGTGGGCTTCAGGAAGTAGCTGAGCAACTAGAGCTGGAGAGGATTGGACCACAACATCAGGCTGGCTCGGACTCTTTGCTCACAGGCATGGCTTTCTTCAAGATGAGAGAGGTACGTACCCCGTGTTCGAGAGTGGAGAGGATCAGAATAAGGACCCAGTTTATAATACAGGTTAACACGTTGTCAACCCAAAACTCAGACGTGTTTAATACATGTAGTAACTTCAGTCCCTGAGAAAGGCTGAGAGTAGGGTCAACATGAACATAGAGTTGGGGACACTGTAAAAATGGCTTCAAGTCCTAAACAGTTAATGGAGTACATTTGTAAAACTCTGTGATTTAAAGTCTGCACTTCACTCACATCCTGATTGTTTGACGACTGATCTGACCATGAACTCGACAGTAAAGTGTTTAATGTCATAAATAATATTCAATTCAATTCGGTTAATACAGTGCCAAATCACAACCACTGTTACCTCAATAATACATACAGAGAAAAACCCAATAATCATATGAACCCTATGAACAAGCACTTTGGCAACAGTGGGAAGGAAAAACTCCCTTTTAACAGGAAGAAACCTCCGGCAGAAGCAGGCTCAGGGAGGGGCGGGGCCATCTGCTGTGATTGGTTGGGGTAAGTGAAGGAAAACAGGATAAAGACATGCTGTGGAAGAGAGACAGAGATTAATAACAAATATGATTCACTGCAGAGAGGTCTGTTAACACATAGTGAGTGAGAAAGGTGACTGAAGAAGAAATACTGAATGCATCATGGGAGTCCCTCCCCCTATTACAGCATCACTAAAGGAGGATTCAGGGTCACCTGGTCCAGCCCAAAGTATATGTTTTAGCAAAAAGGAAAGTTTGAAGCCTAATCTTAAAAGTAGAGATAGTGTCTGTCTCCCGAATCCAATCTGGAAGCTGGTTCCACAGAAGAGGGGGGGGCGCTGTCACTTGGTGTTCGCTCGCTCTGTGGTATAGTATCGCTTCCTGTTCCTGCTCAAACACAGTGGTGTTTCTGAGTAGCTTATTTGCTTAGCAGTTTAATTAACAACTTTTAAATACATTCTTTTTTTCACAGTATAATCTTCACGTGCTTCATCCGAAGCACACTTTCTGTGTACTCACTACCTAATTTATAGCCAAAGTATTCACTCACTGTCTCTGTACTGTTTCGCTAGCTTAGCTCGTAGCCGACCCGTTAGCACCATGGCTACTTCACCTGTCCCTTCTGCACTTTCTTGCTCATTGTGTCAGATGTTTAGTTACTCCTCGGCCTCCTTTAGCAGTAATGATATCTGTAACAAATGTAGCATATTTGCAGCTCTGGAGGCCAGGATTACTGATCTGGAGACTCGGCTTTGCACCCTTCTCTCACCCTTAGCTAGCCAGGCCCCTGTAGCTGGTGCAGCCGAAGATAGCGTAGGCCCCGCTAGCTGTTCCCCGGCAGGTCCCAAGCAGCTGGGGAAAGACGGCTGGGTAACGGTGAGGAGGAAGCGTAGTCCTAAACAGAAGCCCCAGGTACACCACCAACCCGTTCATGTGTCTAACCGTTTTTCCCCACTCGGTGACACACCCGCTGGGGGTCAAACTCTGGTAATTGGTGATTCTGTTCTCAGACATGTGAAGCTAGAGACACCGGCAACCATAGTCAATTGTCTTCCAGGGGCCAGAGCAGGCGACATTGAAGGAAATTTAAAACTGCTGGCTAAGGGTAAACGTAAATTCAGTAAAATCATAATTCACGTCGGCAGTAATGACACCCGGTTACGCCAATCGGAGGTCACTAAAATCAATATTGAATCGGTGTGTAACTTTGCCAAAACAATGTCGGACTCTGTAGTTTTCTCTGGTCCCCTCCCCAATCAGACCAGGAGTGACATGTTTAGCCGCATGTTCTCCTTAAATTGCTGGCTGTCTGAGTGGTGTCCCAGAAATGATGTGGGCTTCATAGATAATTGGCAAACCTTCTGGAGGAAACCTGGTCTTGTTAGGAGAGATGGCATCCATCCCACTTTGGATGGAGCAGCTCTCATTTCTAGAAATATCGACAAATTTATTAAACCCCTCAAAACATGACTATCCAGAGTTGGGACCAGGAAGCAGAGTTGCAGTCTTACACGCCTCTCTGCAGCTTCTCTCCTCCTGCTACCCCCCCAAAAACCCATCTCCATAGAGACTGTGTCTGCTTCCAAAAAAACAAAAAACAAACTAAAAACCAGCAACAAACAACTTAAACATTTACAAAGAAAGAACAATACAGTATCCACATCTGAACCAAAGAGTAAAACAGTGAAATGTGGATTATTAAATATTAGGTCTCTCTCCTCCAAGTCTCTGTTAGTACATGACTTAATAAATGATCAACAAATTGATTTACTCTGCCTTACAGAAACCTGGTTGCAGCAGGATGATTATGTTAGTTTAAATGAATCAACACCCCCGAGTCATTCTAACTACCAGAAATCTCGAAGCACAGGTCGAGGGGGCGGTTTGGCAGCAATTTTTCACACCAGTCTATTAATTAATGAAAGACCAAGACAGACTTTTAATTCATTTGAAAGCCTGATGCTTAACATTGTCCACCCCAGCTGTGAAACTCAGAAACCAGTCTTACTTGTTATCATCTATCGTCCACCTGGGCCTTACACAGAGTTTCTGTCTGATTTCTCAGACTTTATATCTAATTTAGTTCTGAGCTCAGATAAAATAATTATTGTGGGTGATTTTAACATCCATGTTGATGCTAAAAATGACAGCCTCAACATGGCATTTAATCTGTTGTTAGACTCAATTGGTTTCTCTCAAAATGTAAAAGAACCCACCCACCACTTTAATCACACTCTAGATCTTGTTTTAACATATGGCATAGAAACTGAACATTTAACAGTGTTTCCTGAAAACCCTCTCCTGTCTGATCATTTCTAGATAACATTTACATTTACAATAATTGATTACGCAGCAGTGGAGAGTGGACTTTATCAAAGTAGATGTATTTCTGAAAGCGCTGTAACTAAGTTTAAGAATATAATCCAGCCACTGTTATCATCGTCAATGCCCTGTACCAACACAGAGCAGAGCAGCTATCTGAACGCTACCCCAACAGAGGTCGATTATCTTGTTAATAATTTCACCTCCTCACTACGTACGACTCTGGATACTGTAGCTCCGGTGAAAACTAAGGTCTCTAATCAGAAGTACCTGACCCCGTGGTATAATTGTCAAACACGTACCCTAAAGCAGATGACTCGTAATCTGGAGAGGAAATGGCGTGTCACAAATTTAGAGGATCATCATTTAGCCTGGAGAAATAGTTTGTTGCTTTATAAGAAAGCCCTCCGCAAAGCCAGAACAGCTTACTACTCATCACTGATTGAAGAAAATAAGAACAACCCCAGGTTTCTCTTCAGCACTGTAGCCAGGCTGACAAAAAGTCAGAGCTCTTTTGAGCCAACCATCCCTTTAACGTTAACTAGTGATGACTTCATGAACTTCTTCACAAATAAAATTTTTATCATTAGAGAAAAAATTACCAATAATCATCCCACAGATGTAATATTATCTACAGCTACTCTTAGTTCCATTGATGTTAAGTTAGACTCTTTTTCTCCAATCGATCTTTCTGAGTTAACTTCAATAATTACTTCCTCCAAACCATCAACGTGTCTTTTAGACCCCATTCCTACAAAACTGTTCAAAGAATTCCTGCCATTGATTAATTCTTCGATCTTATATATGATCAACCTATCTCTAATAATCGGCTATGTACCACAGGCCTTCAAGGTGGCTGCAGTTAAACCTTTACTCAAAAAGCCATCTCTAGACCCAGCAGTCTTAGCTAATTATAGGCCAATCTCCAACCTTCCTTTCATATCAAAAATCCTTGAAAGAGTAGTTATCAAACAGCTAACAGATCATCTGCAGAGGAATGGTTTATTTGAAGAGTTTCAGTCAGGTTTCAGAGTTCATCACAGCACAGAAACAGCTTTAGTGAAGGTTACAAATGATCTTCTTATGGCCTCTGACAGTGGACTCATCTCTGTGCTTGTCCTTCTTGACCTTAGTGCAGCATTCGATACTGTTGACCATAATATCCTGTTAGAGCGATTAGAACATGCTGTAGGTATTACAGGTATTGCACTGCAGTGGTTTGTATCATATCTATCTAATAGACTCCAATTTGTGCATGTAAATGGAGAGTCCTCTTCACACACTGAGGTTAATTATGGAGTTCCACAGGGTTCAGTGCTAGGACCAATTCTGTTTACATTATACATGCTTCCCCTAGGCAGCATCATTAGAAGACATAGCATACATTTTCACTGCTATGCAGATGACACCCAGCTCTATCTGTCCATAAAGCCAGATAACACACACCAATTAGTTAAACTGCAGGAATGTCTTAAAGACATAAAGACTTGGATGGCCACTAACTTTCTGCTTCTTAACTCAGATAAAACTGAGGTCATCGGCGCTGAAAAGCTTAGAAATATGGTATCTAACCAGATTCTTACTCTGGATGGCATTACCTTGGCCTCCAGTAACACTGTGAGGAACCTTGGAGTCATTTTTGACCAGGATATGTCCTTCAACGCACATATTAAACAAATATGTAAGACTGCGTTCTTCCATTTGCGCAACATCTCTAAAATTAGAAATATCCTGTCTCAGAGTGATGCTGAAAAACTAGTTCATGCATTTATTACTTCCAGGCTGGACTACTGCAATTCATTATTATCAGGATGTCCAAAAAACTCACTGAAAAGCCTTCAGTTAATCCAAAATGCTGCAGCAAGAGTACTGACAGGGACTAGAAAGAGAGAGCATATTTCTCCTGTTTTGGCTTCCCTTCATTGGCTTCCTGTTAAATCCAGAATTGAATTCAAAATCCTGCTCCTCACATACAAGGTCTTAAATAATCAGGCCCCATCTTATCTTAATGACCTTGTAGTACCATATCACCCTATTAGAGCACTTCGCTCCCACTCTGCAGGCCTACTTGTTGTTCCTAGAGTATTTAAAAGTAGAATGGGAGGGAGAGCCTTCAGTTTTCAGGCCCCTCTTCTGTGGAACCAGCTTCCAGTTTGGATTCGGGAGACAGACACTATCTCTACTTTTAAGATTAGGCTTAAAACTTTCCTTTTTGCTAAAGCATATAGTTAGGGCTGGACCAGGTGACCCTGAATCCTCCCTTAGTTATGCTGCAATAGATGTAGGCTGCCGGGGGATTCCCATGATGCATTGAGTTTTTCCTTTCCAGTCACCTTTCTCACTCACTATGTGTTAATAGACCTCTCTGTATTGAATCATATCTGTTATTAATCTCTGTCTCTCTTCCACAGCATGTCTTTTATCCTGTCTTCCTTCTCTCACCCCAACCGGTCGCAGCAGATGGCCGCCCCTCCCTGAGCCTGGTTCTGCCGGGGGTTTCTTCCTGTTAAAAGGGAGTTTTTCCTTCCCACTGTCGCCAAAGTGCTTGCTCATAGGGGGTCATATGATTGTTGGGCTTTTCTCTGTATCTATGAAGCGCCTTGAGGCGACATTTGTTGTGATTTGGCGCTATATAAATAAAATTGAAATTGAATTGAAAGAGGGGCCTGAAAACTGAAGGCTCTGCCTCCCATTCTACTTTTAAATACTCTAGGAACAACAAGTAGGACTGCAGTGTGAGAGCGAAGTGCTCTAATAGGGTGATATGGTACTACAAGGTCATTAAGATAAGATGGGGCCTGATTATTTAAGCCGTTGTATGTGAGGAGCCGGACTTTGAATTTAATTCTGGATTGAAGTAAGCAGTAGGCTGGTTTTCCCATAGCAACCAGAAAAGTCCCCACTGTGCTGGCCAAACCTAATAATACAGGTTTATTGCACTTTGATAGAGGTGGGCAGATCGATTCAAATATCACTAGTATCGATACTAATGCTGGTATTTGTATTGGATCGATACCAGCATGAAAGAATTGATACTTCACTTTGTTTTTCTTCTCTAGGTTCAGTGCGTTACTCCCAATCATCAGAAAGTAGACATGGCAGTGCAAACAGCGCTTCTTTCACACAGGCTCCGCCCCCTCCTCCCTGCTCTGCTGTGTTTAGTTGTTCTGAAGTCATGTGACTTGAATGATTGAGAAAGCATAGTGTTGACCTTAAATGAAAGCATTACAAACAGTAATGTGTGTTGGAAGGTGTGTTTTATTGTCTTAAATAATTATTCTGGAAAGTTATACCACTATGATATCAATATCACCAATACCAATAACTGATATCGGTAATTTTGGCCCTTTATTTACTTGGTACACTTTGACATCATCTTTTTTTCACACTTTGACTGTGTGTTATCCTAACCACTAATCGATTGTTTTATTGTGTGGGTTTTTTGTAATCCTTCCCACAGATGTTCTTTGAGGATCATATCGACGATGCAAAGTACTGTGGTCACTTGTACGGGCTCGGCTCAGGCTCCGCCTACGTCCAGAACGGAACCGGAAACGCGTATGAAGAAGAGGCTAACAAGCAGCAGTCGTGACATCGCTCTGAAACTCTTCCCATCCTGCACTTCACACCCAAAATCAGTGCGGCTCTGACGCCAAGTTCCCGAGTGACAATAATAATGGAAGAAGAAAATAACCTACACGTGCATCGTTTAACAAGCTGTTTCTCAAGTTTCTCATAGGCTCTGCTCACTTTAGACCAATGAATATGATGGTCCAAAAAAAAAAAGAATCACCGCTGTCCTCACACATGCAAACAACTGCATGTTTGAGTTTAGTCTTTTATTCCTAAGAGGCAGCGTAGACTGCGTGTGGTCGGTTCAGTTCAATTTAACATGCTTAAAAAGGTGGGATTTTAGTTTTCCTAAAGTGTTCTGTAGAAATGTTTTGCACTTTAAAGCTCTAACCTGATTTTATAAGGAAAGCTGAAAATGTGTTTGTGTGTCTCTCTGGCCTCTTAATTGCCTTCTCTATGTTCCCATTTCACATTGTGAACATGTAAAGCTGTAGTATCACAACTCTCACCACGCTCAGCCTTAATAATAACTGCATTCTTATCTTTTAACTTTTTAATTTATTGGCATTGACTAGTTGCCCCCATTTCAACACTAAGACCACACAGATTTCCTCTCTGATAGTTGGGGTGTGTTTACATGCGCTTGAGTCTTGAGGATTTTTCTAATCGGTCCCGTTAATGTTAAGTTTATTAAGAGCTAAGTCCTCTGTGATAAGCCTTTTAAAGCGGAGCAGACCATAAAGCAAGTGGATGCCATATCTTTATTATCAGTTGGTCAGAATGGGTGCACACTGATGTGCGTGTAAACATCATGGATACACATCACCTCAGCCGACCAACAAAAATGTGTTGGGAAGAAAAAAGAATGAAAGCTGTAGGAAGTGCCGAGGTAACCACTGAGTAACCACCAGAGAGTCAATTTTTGTTTTAATTTATAGTTTTAGCGTTGAAATAAAAGAAGAGGAAAGTTTTACTCGAAGTGACGGTGCTTTTTTAACAAGCGGGAGTTCATTTGTAGTTCTGACCTTTGAATTAGACTTTTTGTGCTTTTTGGTTCCCTTCACGTGTTGCTTTTCCAGTTCATTCATGCCGCATAAAACTGCCGCATGTACAAAAGAAACAAAAACAATAAGAAGAATAAACGCTGTGTTGTTGAATAGTATTCTGAACTTGCATAGGTGCGTGTTAAAGCGTAGGCTCACGGCTTATTAACCTCCCTCGGTGACAGAAACTCGACAGCTGAAGCACTTCCCTCTTTCTGCAGTACGTCTTTCTCTCACTGTAACCGAGTCGAAGAAGAATATGCAATAAAAAAGAGGAATGTTTTTAGATGATTTTGTAAATAAAGGCTTGAAATTTTTCTACCATCGTATCTTTCAGTGGCTTCGCGTTCTTCCATTAAAGAATCGAGTGAGACCGAAGATGAGCTCATTTTATTCTTGTAAGGCATCACAACTGTACAGTACATTGCCTCACACATCCATATAGTCTTTAAGTCATACACAGAAGAATAGAAAAATAGAGATCGAACATTGACTGTCACTATGAAGCTTTTTGTTTTGAGAAGAGCGTACATTCTTTAATTTTTAGTGATGCTTTTAATCGTTTCCAGCCTCAGAAGGTCAAAGTGGACCACACGAAGCGACCGGAGCAGATTTCTTTTCTTTTTTTTTTGCTCTGCAGTACATCCACAACATGTGAGATATTAAAACAATCAACAGAATCTGCAGCAGCATCGCACAAAGGCTTGTTTTTGCTGGCGGGCCCTTCATAGACAGAACAGTCGGGAAGCTTTTTGGCCAGCAGTTTGACGTCAGACTGTAGGACATGTTTGGCAGGAGGGGGGATTGAGGGGGGAGGGGCGCTGTCATACGCACAGAGCACCACCAGCTTTTAGGTGTGACGGCAACATCCTCATATATGCTATAAAGATCTAGCAGAGCCCTTATTGGAATTTAATTACTACTAACTACTCTTTTCTGTGGTGGGCGGGGGACACGTTCACTTCACAAGGTGTGTTTGCGTTGACATCCTGAGATGAAAGCATGCATCATTTCATCAACTTGCACAATACTCAACACAGCGGGTGGAGAAACCTGCCCCCAGCCCCTCAAACGACAAAAAAAGAAACAGAAAAAGAAAAATGTCTGAAGGAATGTCAGTTATATAGCACATTAACATCACTACTAATCTATACTCAGAGCAAACATTTGGCAAACTGCATCTACTCGAGCGCTACGCTGTGAGAACGACTGAAAACGAACAGACTTGCAGACTTTTGAACTGGGACGTACAAAAGCAGCTCACTTATAGTTCATAAAGTGCAAAAAGTCCGCTCTTCTGTTGCTGCTCTGTGCTTGTCTGTATAGAAAAAAGAAAACGGGATAATTGGAATGCAGTTTCAAATACGGTCGACTTGTTCCAACTTTCAGGCAGCAGCAGATAATAACAATAAGAGAAGTAAATGACGATTATTATGTTTTCCTCCGGTTTGTTAGCGAAGTCAGTCTCTCATAAGCAGGTTGCACTAATGGAAAACGACAAATATGATGTCACCACCACGTCACGTTCTGATAGGCACGGACACAGAGGAGGGGGCAGCATAGACCTGCGAGACAAAACAAGGAAACGTGAATTTTAAAAATATAATCCTGAATCTCATTCTGCAGGTAAGGTGTGCGTGAGCGTAAACATACATTTCTGGTTTCAAAGTATCAAACGTGGTTACGCCTCGTTCTCTATGGTCATCCCTGGGTTACTGGCACCTGAATCAAACACACAGGTGGAACATTACTCAACATCTTGGAGTGCAGTACTGTGCAAAACTCCTGAGCTCGCACTCAGTTTTTAACATTTTAACTGGAAAATGGGAAATAGGTGCAGCAATCCATGACTGATGGTGCGCCACACATATTTCACTGTACTGCGTGTTTGGGATTTTTGCCATGCAAAAAAGAATAATAATTCCATAAATTATGACAACATCCCAAACACGACCCAGAGGAATGCAGCCCAAACCATGACAGAGCCTCCAACGTGTTTTACTGATGTCGACACAACCGTCTCTCCTGTACGGTGGCCCTGAGTGGACAAAAATAGACTGTAACTTAAGAAAACACCAGCAATAAGAAAAACGCTGCAAAAGCACACAGAACACAACAGAAATAGGAAAAAAGAAATAGAAAAAACGAAAACAAATAGGAAAAAACAGATTTCCAAAAGCAAGGGAAGTGTTTTTGGGGAGACAATAACCCGACGGACCAGTTGCAGGAACTAAAATATGCTAGGTGTGTTTTAATCTGATGATTCATATAATACTGATGACGAATTTTTAGGCTAATAGTTAGGCTAACACACTTACCTCTCATCTTTTCTTTCCTCATAAAACCGATAGATCCTCCACTTC
This sequence comes from Neolamprologus brichardi, assembly GCF_056152115.1. Classification (NCBI taxonomy): domain Eukaryota; kingdom Metazoa; phylum Chordata; class Actinopteri; order Cichliformes; family Cichlidae; genus Neolamprologus; species Neolamprologus brichardi. The sequence continues at coordinate 19,162,169 of NC_142105.1, read as the reverse complement.
TTTTAAGTGTCTCCCAGAGCAATTCTTAGCATATTTTGGTTCCTGCAACTGGTCCGTCGAGTTATTGTCTCCCCAGAAACTCTTCCCTTGTGCTTTTGGAAATCTGTTTTTTCCTATTTCTGTTTTCATTTTCCCCCTTTGTTTTGTGTGCTTTGCTTTCTTATTGCTGGTGTCTTCTTAAGTTGCAGTGTGTTTGGCCTCTCAGGGCCACCGTACTCCTGACCTCCTTCGCACATACTAACAATGTTTTGAGCCAAAAATTTCAAATTTGCATTCATCACCCCATGAGGCCTGATTTTCAGTCTGGTTCGTGTGATTTGGCATACCTCAGCCTTTGATCAATAGCTACTAAAAAACAAACATTCCTCTGAAAATGAGTGGCTCAAGACCTTGGTACAGTGCTGCTATTTTATCATCAAGCAGCTGCGGAGAACCCTACAGAAGGAGCATCATCTTACCCTTTCTGTCCTTGTCCGTTGCAGTTTCATTCTCTGACCAGGAGGGGGTGCTGGTGAGCAGACGACTCTGGCTTTCTCTGAGTGGTTTGGAGGGGAACTGACGGCCCTCTGCTGCACTAAGATTACACAAACAGAACCGGGGGTGAAAATCACTGCAAAATGTTCCTGTAATCTAAACCTGGAGACCCATCACTGATAATGGAGCTGCTAACAGGTGATCTATTTTCCTGCATAATTAAATCTGCACAATTGATAAAACCCCTATAGCATATATATATATGCAGCTGTGCAGACTCGTGTTTTTGTAAAGTACTCGAGTTCACATATTAATTGGATGGAGTTATTTTTTACTCACCTCTTGTTGGCTGGGTTGGAGCCAGTTGGTGAGGAGGGCTGCTCCGGATCCAGATTCACCAGGCAGGTTGGGAACGAACAGCCATCGCCTAAACTGTAAGGCCACCAGACAAGAAGAAGCACAGTTGTCATGATCCAGTTACTGCAGATTGTAAGTGTTCTATGTTATGGATGCATATTTAAGTTTAAGCAGATTCTGTTAAAGCAAACCTGTGCATGTTTTTACTGAATGCGAGTCCCTTGAAATTATAGGATTAAAAAAAGCTAAACATTAAAACATGTATGGATAATCAAGGCAGCAAAACGACTCTGCAAAGTTAGTTATGCAATGCAGTGTTGTTAGGTAACACTAGCCACCAAAAACTGCTATTCATACCAACCGCTGTGAAATGCTAAAAGCTGCAGTTCCTCTAGTGGCCACTTGAGCCCGCCACCAACATTCCGTCAAACCCCATCGACTACAGTGTTAAAAAAAAATCTAACTTTACAGCACAAATAAGCACGGTTACAGCTTTTCTCTTTAAAACGTCAGATATTTACATTTAAATAACAGCATAGCTTGGCGTGTAGTTAATTGTAACGTGACATCCAGGAAGTCCATGTTCCATTTTTATCAAAGGTCAGATTCTTGTTACTTTGCAGTTCATATAGCTGTCACTGCCAAATTGCTGTATAGTCACAAAATAATATTTAAGCTGCAAAACTGGAGCATCAGCATCAACTCACAGCGGTGATGTTGCTGTTTCCTGAGATCTAATGCTCTGCTGTCGTCTCTTCTAGGACTTTCTGTCTCTTTTGAACCATTTTGTTTCAAACTAAGTGGCGATGCTCAGCAATCCCTGAGCTCACTGCTGACTTTATTCATTCACGGCTGCTTTGACAATGTTGTGTTTAAATATGCTAAAATAATTCACTAAACTGCTTCTTTTTTTTCAACATTGCCTGAAGGACATGATTATGAAGGCGATAAATGTGAATTCCCCACATGACTCACCGAAGTGTAAATGTTTATGCCGGCATTATTCAGAGCTGGTTGTGATCTAATAATATAACATTCTGAAGAGGCTGTTTGTATGACTTTACTTGAGATACCAGGGGGAAAAAAACCCATAAAAGAATGCTCTGATATCATGCTTGGACATTTTTCAGTCACATATTAGCCTCTCAGCAGGTGTGGGATGATTATAATTCTACTGATCACATTATTGTATCCTGAAGCAGTTCCTCGAGTCTCTGACCTGATTGCTCTTCAGGCTAGACTGAGATTTTAGAGGTCATTGGGGTTTATAAACTGTAAAATAACCCTCTGTAGGCTGGTGTTAATCATTTATGACTGGTTCAAATGCTTTGTCTGGTATTTGAGAAGTGGTTTTCAAGCTGCTTTCGATGAGCTCACCTGGAGAAGACAGGGATTGGCCAGTATTTGACTTCATCGCCAAACACCTGGCGGAAGTTCTTGCTGAAGCCCAGACTGAAGCCGTTCTTATCCGTGCCGTGACGAAACACCGGAGAACGCACCGCCTCTGTAACAGCAGATGAGGAGAAAAAGAAGAAGAATTAGAAACACAGCACTCCCTCCTCAGCCTCTGCACAATCTGCTAATTTTAAACTGGAGCTCGATCAAACAGCGGATCATCGCGGGAGCCGCTCAGGCTGAACTGTGGCATCGAGAAAACAACTCGGAATCAAAGTGTCTTTGTTGTGCAGGAAAAACTAGATCTCAGGCTGTTTCGCCAGGTGTGACTTCTCCCTCTGAACACCGTATCAGTGTCTCTTACTAAGCTGCTTACTGCTCCCAGCCTTGTGTCTTTGCATTACACTGTAACATACTCCTCTGGATAATCCACTCTATTCCATGCACAGGGACAAAGTGTGCCACTGTGCACGCATAATGGGAAACTCCTCTGTCTGACAGCAGCCCAAAGAGGCTCATCAAGGCAGTGTGCTGATGAGAATGGTGACAGATGGAGAAGGGGGGAAAAAAGCCATACAGCATCCTTCATCATTAGTGCAAAGATGACGCTGTGCAAACAGAGGAGGCAGATTCCTAGAAAACAGAGCGCTGGTGTCCAGCTGAGGCTTTGCAAACGCGGCGTCAAAACTCAAAACACACAGACGCACGCATGCGGGCGCGGAGGACGCCACCTACCGAGAGTGGATCTGTTCTTGCAGACGAGCCAGCAGTGATAGATGAAAAGCGAAGCCAGGCTCACGGAAAACATGGAGGCCGAGAAGAAGAGGAAGAGGATGTGAAACTTTGCCTGAGTGTCTGGGAGGCCGTTCTGAGAAGGGAAAAACACACACACACACACTTTAACAGAGCTACACCGGCACAAAGCTGACACAAGAATAAACTAAATCTCATCAGCGGGTGTTCTCTAATTGGAGAAACTTCAACTAGCTGTTTTAAGGGAAGCAGTCTCTAATTTAGTAGCTGGTTGGTTCATACCAGGTATTCTTTTAGGCGGAAATGTGCTCTACCTCCAGCCTTGTGAAAAAGGGTAAAACATAAATATTCATCTGTGATTAAACAAGTTGTTTAAAAACAACAACAACAACAACACATTCACGCACGGACATTTTACACCATGATCGCTTCGTACTTACAGTCCAAAACTTGATGAAGTACTGAAGATCCGTAGCAGTTATAAAAAGGCAGTAGAGTAGCGAGTACAACAAAAACAGCATGAAAAACTTGTAGTTGGCGAATCCCACACAGTTGTTCACCCTGCAAAATAACGAATGGATGAAAGGACGCAGGCTGCTGATGGAAACGATTGTATGCACACTTCAATATTCCTCAGACAATTCGGACACCCTTTACATCGCTGTGCAGAGCAGCAGGGATGGGCTAGGGGGAGGGACCTTTTTTTAATGTTAGCTAATGAAACTAAGCCGACAGAAAGCAGCTGTTACATTTGTGTCTATTATTTCAGCTTTTTAAAGGGGTTTTTATAATAAAAACGCATAGCTCAGTCAATAAAAGGGGAAGATACAGTCTGCCAGGCAGCAAAGTGACAGAAATGTAGTGTTTCTATCAGGTGTTTGTGAATTTGTTTGGGTTTTTTAGCTGGAAAAATCATCAACCAGCAATTAGTCCTTTTAACCAATCAGAGGCCAGCACAGGTGTGTGTGGTTTCACTCCCAAATAAAACCAGCTAACTTAATAAATAACTAAAAATCTCAGATTTTATTGCTTCATGTCCCAGTATAAACTATATACACAGTTCCTACTGATTCTCCTGTTTTCCCCTGAACACCAGATATGGTGCATTATTCACAAGAGAGCCGACAAGCTGATCGTGTTTACCAAAAATTAGACACACTAGGATCGGATTTGTTTTGTCTCCCTCTGCTGCCAGAACCAGCTGGTGGCTTAGAGTATCAAATCAAGCTGTTTGTGCATCTCAAGGGTGAGAAACTTTTTCTGTTTTTCCAGAAGGCTTTACTGACTTAGATAAAAATGAAAGCTGGAACACCGAATTGAAATTTGCTGAGAGGTGATGATGAAATTATTGGAAGCAGAAATGAAAATTCCACCAAAAAATTAGTCTATTTTTTTTTTCCACTAGCCTGATATGCAACACTTCCATTATGAAACTGTTAAGTATTACTAGCTTTTATGCTTCTTATGATTTGATTTCCTTTTAGGACAGAGTGGGCTGGGCTGTGTGGTCTAAACGAGGCCTGTTTGCTAGTTATCTTGAATGCTCTGGCAATGTGGTGCAATCTCAGTATGATGGATTGCAGTGAAACTCTATTGCTGTGGGGCTTTACTGAAAGGGAATTTATATCGCTAAAGAGCATAAGTGCACGTGAGTACAGCGGTGCACTAATGCAGTGTCAATAATCCAATACTGTGTGTTAAATAAAAGACAGTCACTCCATACCAGGGGCAGTGGTGATCCATCTTCAGGATGCATCTGTAACACAGCAGGGTGAGACGTCAGTGAAACTGTGAGTAACTCTCTGTGCACCTGCGTGCGGCGAATAGTGCGGTCTGTTCTCTAAAGGTGCGTGAGCGAGGAGCCGTACTTATCACAGACTGAACAATGGTGACATCGATCGGGCTTCAGCAGCTGGCAGCGGTCACAGAAACGGATTGCTGAGGAGACACAGCCAATTCAATCACACAGCCGTCAGCAGCAGTAGCAGCAGCCTCTTCTAACTCCTGACCACATACTAACAAGGTGGCAGGCGCTGAAATGAGCTCTGAGAGCTGCGCGTCAGTCTAGACTGTTCCAGCTGTTCTGCATCAGCGGCACCGCGTGCCGTTACTGTACCTCCGGAGTTGGTGCGGGTGTAGATGGGCAGATCCTTGGCTATCCTCCTCAGGATTTCCTGCTGAGACTCTCCCCGATCTTCACGCTCCAGCAGCTCCTTGTCAGAGTGGGACAGGTGAAACTATGGAGGGCAGAGCACGGAGGGAAAGGCAAACAACACCTGTGATTTATCAGCAGACCAATCTCCCATCACTGCTGTTCACCGCCTCTTTGCATTTGTTAAAACCGATTGAATTATTCTGCCAGACAAGCCCCATGCTGTGTGAGATTCAGTAATGCGGGAATTTCTACTACTGTGAAACCCAACTTAGCAGGGCAGTTTCTTCCATTTGTTTCTGGGTTTTCTTTTGGTTTTTTGGGGGGGGGGGGGGTTTTGGGGGGGGGGGGGCTTTCTCCAGCCCTCGCAGCCACCGGGGCAATTTATAACAATTTATAACACTGGAACAGCACAGCACATGTGAGTCTGGACTTTTATTCCAATGATTGCTGCCTGCGTGTCTGCGGTTCGCCTCTGTGGAAATTGCAACAGTGGCTTTTCTCTTAAGATGTATGCATGCGTTCACCCCGCGGGGCTTAAGTGCTGTGGCCAGGATCAGAGCCATTAAGAGTGCAGATCCAGGCACTTCCACTGGAAAGTATTATTAGTCTAAATGCAGCATTCAATCACACGGGGAAGCTCTAACCTACAGCTTCCCTTCACACTGCGACATGCACGCTGCGTCACGGTCGGACACACTCACCTCCTTCAGGGGGTTCATGGGCTTGGTGAAGATGGTTTGCCAGTACGCCCACACAAACATGATGAAAACGACATGGTACACCAGCAAGTATACGACTGCAAGCAAAAACAAGAAAGAAGAACACTATCATCAATTTTCAGCGGTGCACGTTTAACTGTTTACTTACACTCCATTGAACAAGAACGATGTTGGTGATTCAGTTTCGCCTTTTTCATTGGAAAATCGGTAGAGTATTAAAATCAGCCTGAGCTAATTATTATTTGTTGTTGTGCCAAACACTGGTTCGGTGTAAATCAAAGTGAAGGAGAAATCAGGCTCAATGAACAAGTTCTATAAACTCAGCATTGAGCCAATCATGTCTTCAGTATGCAGCTTAATTACTTTTAAGATGCCTTAAGTGTGTGCTGATGGAAATTTTATTGCAGGCACAGAATCCATTTACAGAAAGTCTCTTTGATTATTTCCTCTGCTAAAGCGAGCGCCAGGGTGGAAGTGTGCCATTGCTGTTTGTCAGCAAAAACAACTGAGCTGAATTTCATGAAACTTGGTAGGAAGCATGTGAAAGAGAGTCTGGAGGTGGAGGTATGCTCTGGAGAGAAGAAGAATGAAAATCTATAGTAGACGCAAGACAGAATGCATCTGCGTGAATAGGGGAGGTATAACAGTGGAGATGCAAGGAGGTAGTGAAGGTGGATGAGCTTAAATGCCTGGCGTCATCCAAAGCAACAGACAATGCATAAGAGAGGTGAAGAAGAGAGTGTGGGCAGGGTTGGAGCAGGTGGAGATGAGCATCAGGAGGTTTGTGACAGAAGGATAGCATCAAGAAACAAAGGGAGGGTTTACAAGATGGTAGTGAGGTTATAAATTGTAATAAACTATAAGACAGGAGGCGGACTTGGAGGTGTCAGAGTTGAGGATGCAAAGGTTTTCATTGGGAGTGACCAGAATGGACAAAAACAGCTCAGGTTGGAGACTAAGCTAAAGAGGCAAGGCTGAGATGGTTTGAACATGTGCAGAGCAGGAAAAAGGAGGTTGAAGATGGAGCTGCCAGGCAGGAGGAAAACGGGAAGGCCTCAGAGAAGGATGTAGAGAAGGAGGACATGCAGAGGGTTGGTGTGACAGAGGAGGACGCTGGAGGCGGGGTGAGATGGAGGCAGATGATCTGCTATGGAGACCCCTAAAGGGAGCGGCCGAAGAGAGACAAAGATGCAATATAATTAAAATTGAACTGAACTGAGATCAGTTTCATGTAACTGGAATTTTCCAACTATGACAATGACGTTTACAGCGTAACAGCTTAATAGGTCTTCTGACAAAGCAATTAATTTATATTTCCATGCATTTTAACATTATTTAGTCATGTTTCTTTTTTTAAAAAAAATTGGTGGAATCTAACCTGTCAGTGACATTAAATGCTAGTTATCAGGATTTATCCTCTGGAGAGTCTGAATATTTAACTTCAACTTCCTCCAACTTCCCTCCTTAAAAAGACTGCTGAAAACAAACCACTCCTGTCTTCATTTGGTGTCTTTGAACTTACCTCCATATTGTGAAATGCACACTAAATAAAAACCTTTAAACATATAGTTTAATGACAAAACCCAATGGCACATTCCCAGCTGAAGGGCTTACCTGTGCAAAGACTAAAACGCCACTCAGCTCAACACCTAACAGAGAACAGCTGCCTCATGGAGCTCAGGATGATAAATGCCATTATAAAGCACTTACCCTTTTCTCCTGTGTCTTCAATGGACTCTGAAGAATGGAAAGGGAAACAGTGAAAAGACACAGTCAGACTACCAGAAACAGATTTTTCACATACACATTTCTTCCTTAACTTGGGGATGACCAACGTGTGGGGTGGTTCTCACTGTGACTGTCAATATACTTGGCCATCAGTCAGCGCCTGAATTGAAATCAGCAAAACGGAGAAACGCTGACTCTGTAGAGCCTCCGTCCCAACGTCCGGTCCCACACCAGTCACAAAATCAATATGCAACACGCTCCCTGTCAAACAGTTTGACTCATTGTTCCTCCATAGCTGAGCATTGAGTACAGGTAGTGAAAAACAAAGGAGCATCCTGCACAGCGAGTGTGTCTGTGTCTGAGTGTGTGAATTCCCACAGAAGGGACCGGGTGAAGCTGGAGGCTGACAGGAGCACCTTGATGAGCATCCCAAAAAAACCTGCACACACGCATGGACACACACACACACCTTCAGCGCTGGACTCAAACATTAAAAAGGCGGAGGTTAAGACCTGTTGGGAAATTTCCTGTTGGTGTTTTTTACATTTACCTCAAAGCAATGATTAGTTAAGCATACGGAATCATCTATCATTGGCAATCAGGCAGTAACGCAGCGTGCACACACACACAGACACTCAGAATAGGTGAGCCACGGAACTGAATCGTGGCACACAGTCAAAAACTGTGTGCGTGTTGCCATGCCAGCATAAAAACCCCAGAGTCTGACGGTGTGTGTGTTTGATTAAGGACATGTACATGGATCAGCACTTCCTAATCATGTTTGCATTCCTGATAAAAAAGTGTCTCCAAAAATGGACAAGAAGCTAAACATCATCTGACTTCACTTCTTTAACAATCTTTAAAAGGCGATCGATTGTTCAAAGGCTGATGTTGTGGGAGAGTGGGGGGGCGGGTTACGGGAAAGTGGGTCAACTTCAGATTGCTTGGGGGTGAATTATGTAAGCCAGACAATGGGATTAACATGAGCTGATGAGCGAGCCGTATCAGCTGATGATGCTTTCACACAACTGACTCTGTGTATGGCTGCAGAGAGCACGCTGGCCCCGAGCGGCCACTTTCCTGGCCTGCTGCTGCTGTTTTCATCAGCCCGTCCCATGTGACCTGAGAGCATTGCTGTTGTTTCCCCGTTGTTCAGCAAAACAGCGCAGTTTTATAAAGAAAAGGCTATTTTTCTATTCCCCTGAAGTAATGAAAGAAGTCTCGTGGGTGGCGGCAGACACGTGGTGACCTGTAATTCTAGAAGAGGTTCATTGTGGGACAGGATCTAGCTGCTGTGGCATGACACTATGACTCCTGCACACTCTAAGCTCTGGTGTCTGTCTAAATTTGGAGAGGATCAAATAAAGGATCAATCGGCCAGAACATCAAACTGCTTCTGTTTGGTCTCATTAGATGTTCTCCATTATTGTGCCCCCCCCCCCCTCCTTTTTTTTCCCTTTTTTGTGACAGAGCAGATTTTCTTTCCTTGTGGTCTGACAATGTGCCAAATGGAGCACAAGAGTAGGCTGCCGAGACTCCTCTGAGACATCCTAGAAACCATTACTCACTATCCAGGTCAACTTTGTGCTCACTGTTCACCGAGGAGGCTCGCCGTCTGTAATCGCGCCACCCAATGATCAGCAGCTGGAGGGGAAGTGAAGGAAGGATGCCTGACTAAAGCCATAAGAGACTTTTATTGCTGGCAGTGTTTGTCACACGATGAAGCTACTGCAAACTGAACCTGAAGCTATTACAGTAAGACTTTAAGATAGTGCTGATAGAGGTGTTAGAATCAGATAATCTGAGACAGATGGCCCAATCCCAATCTCACACCCTGTGCTACATACTTCATAATAAAAGCAGGCTGCACAGTCCTCCAGTTGCACTGTGAAAATACACATTTCTCACTTGCCTGCAACAATATGCTGACAACTGGCTGAAGTGTTGTTGTCATGTGACTGTCCACACACACACACACACACACACACACACACACACACACACACACATTGCGTAAACAACAAGACATTCTTGTGAATGCCAAAATAAATAAATAACAAACCTGATTCACAAACTGCTGAAAGAGAAATGTGTTTCCACCCAATCTCAAAAAATCCACACACACACACCAGTTAGGGGCATTTCCCCTTTCCTCACACACACTCTCTCTCTTACACACACACATCAGCCCCCCTTACTACCGAGACAGCTCATTCTTACCTATGCAAAGCTGCAAAACATACGCGTAGTATGACCACGCCACTATCAGAGCGATGAACAGGACCGGGATCCAGTACAAAACTCTCTGACAGCCCCGCTTGATACTACGCGAGCCCGACGGTGCCATAGTCTAGGAGCGGATCATTTCCCGTGCGCATTCGCGTGGTGCTCTCCCCTCTTCTCCCCCGCTGTGTGTGTGCGTGTCTTCCCGTAGACTGTCACTGCATCGTAGCTCCGGCTCTGATCAGCCTAATCGACAGCTCAGACGCAACATCCTAAACCAGCCTCCCGCCCTGCCTCCTCCTCCTCCTCCGCTGGTGGTGGTGGTGCTGCTGCTTGCACCGCTCTCCCCTCTGATCGTCCTGCTCGACTACTAGTACAGACTACAACAACACATCAGACGGCTCACGCACACCTGTGCACGAGCTCAAGCACACATTCACTACGAGTCCGCGCTCGCCTGCTTCCCCACAGGTTGCCATGACGTCCGCGGGATGCTGCAAGCCTGGCACATTTTTCAGCGCGCGCAGAAAATGGGTTCAGCAAGTTCAGACGGACTCGTGCGCGCGCGCCGACTACAAATATAGGTCCAGTCTACACATGACTGTGAGGTCAGTTGTACCTCTCTGGTCTGTTTTATTTTTTGTTCAGATGGAGGGAGTGATGTGATTCAGCTTCTTCCTCACACACTCATCCTGCTTTCTGTGTTCTTGTTTGTTTGTTCGCTCTTCTGTCCCTCTCTCTCCGTCCTACCTTTGTGTTTAATCATTGCTTGACAGTGGAGGCGGAGGTCTGCACGATCCAGCTGCTTCTACTGCATCTCCACCTGCAAAATATTCTCGCAGTCCTACCGCAGAATGCTTTGTACAGGCAGACTGCACACTATAGCGTGTGCCATGTTTTGCACAGTGATTTATGATTTTTTTAAAAGCAAAGAACTGGAGGTTCAAAGGGAAACAGAAACAAATATCCCATAAAAATGTAAGTAAAGAGCACCTTCTGAGTATTTTAAAAGGGACTAGGCACAAATTAGATTATAAATATTAGTATTAATATGTAATAGTTTGTAGTGTTTGCCCTTACATTTACTCATTCCTGGGTGCAGGCTGTATTCTAACCTCTTTTTCTCATTTCATATCACACATGCTCCAGTTGTGTAGGCTACAGCGTTAACATGGCCTCTTATTTAGAAGGGAGAACGTATATTTTTCCCCTTCAGACTGTGTTGTAGAGAATCCTAACCCTCCCCCTCTTACATTGAAAGAAACATTAGTATAGAGGAGCAGGCTGTTTTAGAGTACCCTGACACAGTATGCCTTTGAGATGCAGGCTGTTATTGTGGCATTTTTTCTCCTTCATTCAAAAAGGGCAACCCTGAAAGCAAAGTTGTTTATCTGTTTAGCATCCTTGTGCAGCCATGTCTTTTCAAAAGTTGATGTTTCATGGTTAGGGCCAGGGCATGACACCACAAACCTTTGCAGGTCTAGAGCTTCTTAATCTTCGGAGTGGAGGCTGAGAGAGAGCACGCCAAAACTCCGCACAGTAACATCCTGCATCCCAACAGCATACCCAGTCAGGATGCTCTATAATACAGCCTGCACTCATAGAGTAATGTAAGAAGAGGAAGTTAGCAAACAAACAAAAAAAAGGACAGTGCAAAAGACTCAGCAAAGATAACACAGTATGATAAACAATAAAAATAATTATTTGAAAGCACCACAGAATCACTGGGAGCTTTGCTGTATTATATTCCAGTATAAGCTGGTTATCCCCAAATTTATGTGTTGAACTTTACAAACGTTGCAAAATGATGCGTGTAAAATGTACCAAAGCACAGAAAATGTATTCAAATTTCTTCAGAAAGGACTTCAACCTACACTTAATGTGTGCCACAAATGAATCATAATTGTAAATATAACTATAATAGAATAAATAATAGAACAATAAGCACTTACAGGTCTTGTGCTCATTCTAGGTGTGAAACAATATATTCAAAGAAATGGACTCTCCCCTCGTGTGCCTCACAGTGTTTGGGTACACGGACCAAAATCAATCAAGTCAATCAATCCAGATCATTATGGCTCACTTTTTGACCAGTTTTCAAAAGTATTTTTTTTACTAATTAATATATTACACATGTGTATTAATTTTATTTGCTACGTACATTATTGAGAGCCCTGTTGTGCAAAGCTTAATTAATTGTGATCATGAATATGTGAGTTTACATGAGAATAGCTGATGTAAGGTTTTATCTGACGATAAAGTGAAAATATCCTTATGAATGTGTGCTACTTTGGGAAGTACAGCCCTGTTAAATGGAGGGAAATTAAACTGATTGAAGAGATGGCGCTGGAGGGCAGCGCAGATGACCTGAAGCTTTCAGTGAAGCCACAACGTGACACAACAGCAGGCGTAGGTTACATTTCCACACGGATTCAGACTAATACACTTGGATAAGTGATGCTCCTCAGCCTGTGGAAACAGTCGTGTGATGGTTCCAGCGGCTCAGACGAGCCTTTTTAAAATCTGAGATGATAAAGAGAGGGGGATTGTGCTTGAGACCCGGGACCCAGTGTCTTTAAGTCTTAAACATGTGTTGTTTCAGTTAGCGGGATTCTTTCTTTAATGTTTATAGTCTCCCAACTTGGTGCAGTTCTGTGAAGTTGCTGAAGCACCACTAAACAGACCTTTTCAGATGGCACAATATCTGTTTATATGAACTTGATTGCTCACATGAAAGTGAAGGAAAAGTGAAGCCCTCATCAAAACAGGCCGGAATGCAAAGTACAGTTGAATAGCTAAGAATGATCACTTAAGTGACACTACCTTTCATGTAACTTCAGTAAGTGCAGGATTAGAGCACAAGACTGTAAATTATTACCCTCCTGAATTAATCATTTAAAGATTAAAAAAAGCCCCTGATTAGAGTCTTGAACACCCACACAGCCCCAAGTTCCCAATGATTAATACTGTTAATGATTTGCCTTCAGGTTGAGATTAAAATAGCTCATTTTATCTAGTGTGGTGCTGCCACCAGTCCACTGTAATCACAGAGAGGAGAAAGCAACAGCAGTTTGCTGAGAGGACACTCGGCCGAGAGCGGTTTATTCGCTTACAGGCGTGAAAACAGTGATCACGTGGGTGACGTGCATGTCGGTGTAACAGTCGAAGCCTGATCTGAAATAAAGAGGCAGCTCAGCTATTCCAATATTTAAACAGAGAGTAGTCTGAAATGCAAACACATTAGTCTGGTTAATATTAAAGCATGTAACTTTTTTTTCCTCAGCACAGCTCTACCCAAAGCATGACATTGCTTAAGAACTCATTACAATAAGTGGAAGTTAAAGGAACAGTACATTTAGTTTCTGTAACTCCATTTATATTAAAGCTCAGGAGTGAAACAAACATATGGCTTTAACATTTTCCATACATTTATACAGAGGTCATCCCTGCAAGTGGTGTGAAAGCACTTCTCTGCACCAGCCAAGAAATGATTAACACTGTTAGCTGCCTGTAGTCAAACGGGGGGGGGAAAGCCACAGTGAGTGTGTTCGGGCCTGCTGCCTCTCTGGAGGATCCTGGAGGGTTTTAGCTGCAGAGCTTTGGGGCGAGCGAGAGGAGGAGGGGAAGCTGATCTGTTCAGGGGGGCTGCAGAGACCACAAAAGGACCAAGTATGCAGGCATATCAGTCTCAGGACAGAACGAGTGACCAAAAAAAATACTTAAGCATTAATAAGAAAACCCTGATTTTTCTTTTTTAAATAAATAAATAAATAGCAAAAGCATATAGTTAGACTTGCAGAGTCCTGTAACGCTTGGTGTTAAGTAGCAGGTCACTGTGTTCATTTGACCGCTTACAACGCCTCTTCCATTTGGCTGACCACATCCTCTTCATGCCACATCCTGTTTATTTCAAAGCTTCTAAGATAGAGCAATAATGTGCTGCAGTGTGCATTAACACTTCTGTCGTCGCAGACAGGAGAGGCTGCTGATCCACACTGTAAGACATGCACTGGTGCTGGGACCTGCACCTGCTGACAAAACAGAGAGAGAAAAAAAAAGTAACCATGAAACCAAATCGCATTAAGGGAGCATTAAGACAATTCAGTATTTCCCTCTGAGGAACAAAAACCTTCTCTTAAAAAAGGTCATGGAGCTCAGTGAAGCAGCAGTCCTGCAAGTATGTAGAGAAGAAAAAAATCAAGGTCTTTTGAAGTATGATGTAAGTTTAGTACAGTAAATTTTTAGCACAGGCTCTGTACACCTATTGAGCACAACACTGTGCCCAGCTGCCTAAAATCGTGTTTGTGCCCCTTTTGCTGCCAAAACAGCCCTGACCCATCGAGGCACGGGCTCCACTAGACCCCTGAAGGTGTGCTGTGGTATCTGGCACCAGGACGTTAGCAACAGATCCTTTCAGTCCTGTAAGTTGAGATGTGGGGAATTTGGAGGCCAAGTCAACACCTCAAACTCATTGTTGTGCTCCTTAAACCATTCCAGCAGAACATTACCCACAACCTAACAGCGCCTTCACCAGCTCACCTTATTCCTATAGAAGCGTTTCCATACCCAACAAACTGTGATGCTCTGTGTATTCTGACACCTTTCTGTCAGAACCAGCATTAAGATTCCAGCAGTTTGAGCTACATGAGCTCGCCTGTTGGATCGGATCATGCGGGCCAGCCTTCACTCCCCGTTTGCATCAGTCAGCATTGCCTGTCCATGACCCTGCCAGCAGTTCACCACTGTTCCTTCCTTCCTTTTTTTCCTTTTCTTCCTTCCTTTTTTTCTTTTTTTTAATCAGAGATCAGATTATTATGCCCTCTCCTGCGAGGTTCCTTTGAAACATGTATACAGCTTTAAACTGCACTGCTCACTGCTCATGTATGCAGGCCTAAGCCGGTATCTGGTGGCAGTTGTTCAGGCGTTAATATTACAGTGAAACTTAATGCTGCCGACGAGGACAGCGTGGGCTTCAAACACATCTCCAAAGACTGTGTGCTGCTGTAGTGCAGTTTTTAATTCTTTGTATTTTGTCCCATTCGTCAGTGAACGCTGACACCGTGCAAAAAGCTTTTACCTATTTGCCTGAAAGCTCCTTCTTCATGCAGGATTTGAAAGAGACAAACTTTTCCTCCACTCGGACGCCCTGTGAATTATGTGCGAAAGGGGAAAGAAAGAGAAAGAAAGTCAGTTTGATTTGAAGAGAAGCCACTAGATGGCAGTATAGTGCCATATAAAGCTCAAATCTTTGAGTTGTGTTTCAGTGACAAAATGCAGCAGGAGTGTAATTTAAACATGACTATGTGGTGTATCTAAGGATACTGCAAGCTAAAGAAAAACGGCACAAAATCAGCCTTTACTTAAAGTTAAAATTAAGCAGAACACATGACGATTTTGTTACTAGAAGCTGATCAAGTAGAGGAAATTCTTTACAGTACCGCTGAATGTAAACATGCATATTTGAGTTCTTAATTAAACCGTATTTTCCTGTTTGACTCTGATTTATGTGCTCACCTTTGAGCCCATTTGCACTGACAGAGAGAGTTAAAGAAAAAAAAAGCAGAAAATAGATCAATAATGCATAAAAGCCCTCAGCTGTCCTACCCCAGCACCGCGGTGCAGCCGGTCCTTCATGACACCAACAAACTCCCTGTGGCTGAGCTTATTGTCGTGGTCCTCGTCGAAGATCCTGAAGACAGTGCTGACCAAGTGGGGGGTCAGTTTGATGCCGGTGGCCACGTACACTGCTCTGGCAAATTCCTCTGCAGGTGACACATTATCACATGTGTATTACCAATGTTAACAGTATCAAACATCAGTATCAAGCTTTGGATCCTCGCAATTATGTGGATCGTACTTTGATACCATCCACCTAAACATTGCTGCAGTCCTGCCACGCTCCATGATTCCCTGGATCTCCATCCAACTAAGCATCTGTGCGATATGTCAGACCAAGGACACGAGGCGCCCTCAGAAGGCCTTATTTATGCCCTGAGTGGCTCCAAGCTGTTTTGGTGGCACCATCACCATATTAGGCTGGTGAATCTAATGCTGTGGTTGGTCAAAGGAACAATATTATAAATATTAAAGCTCTCTCAACTTTTAAATGAAAGTCAGAGAGGTTAATTTATTCATGAAGAGCACAACTCAGACTGGTGGAGCAATTTACGACACTCTGTGCAACAAATAAATATACTTCTATTTTAATCGAATGGATTTAAGACTCGAGTTCTACACAAAGCATCAAATCACATTTTAGACAGGAGCAGCTAAAGCGCAGGCTGAACACTTCAGCCAAAGTCACCTATGAGTGAAAGGTCATCGAGCCCATCATCTCTGACCAGCCTCACAAAACACTCTTGTAGCTGCATGGGAGCAAATCCCTCCAGGCAGGTAACCTCCTGCACTGGAGGCTGCTTGAGCAGTTGTAATCTGTTAATACACTCACATGTAGATTCAGTGTTCAGGTGTGGATTTACTTTTTTTGGCTCTAGCTAGATGATGGCACCATTTTTTTCGGATCTGTTAATGGTAATGATGCTAAGGAGACGTTTAAACTCTGCACTTTTTGTCTCTTTTTACAAACATAAAGAAATTTAACATTAGAGTTGGAATGATCATAAACTGTAGTTATTTATGATATCACAGATTTTGACGTCATGCGACAGACTGGCGACCTGTCCAGGGTGTACCCTGCCTCTCGCCCTGAGACAGCTGGGATAGGCTTCAGTCCTCCCGCAAGCCTGAAAAAGGTTAAGCGGAGTAGAATGGATGGACGGATTTTTCTCGACTTAAAACTCTTTATAATTAGTCCAGGTAGACTACGAAATGCTTGGTCCTTTCTATAGAAGTTTAGAAGTTGTGTTTTTGGTTTTCCCCCATGAGTCAGAGACAGACAACAAGAAGTCAGAGAGACAAAATACAACTAAAATCACTTTAAAAGCACCTTCTGTCCATGCATCCACAATGTGAGACGTTACCTTGCCCAGTTGAGCGGTTGGCAAAGTTGTACATTTGCATGGCGATGGTAAAATCCTCCAGGTTGTTAAGGAATTGGAAGAAGGACCGAAACTCCTCAAAAGTGATTCCCTGCACAGGAATAATAACCAAATAAAAAAGCAAAGCTTTTATTCACGGACACGATACCGCCGAGACACGTAAAGCAAACAAGACACATGTGTCAACACTCCGGCACCGTGTGCTAAAATTCACACAATGCGTAATCTGCTTTCTTTTATCTTGTGGGGAATCCTTTAGTGTGTGTGGGACCTTGGAGTCATCAGATAGATAACACACCCAAACAGACAAAGTATACATTGCTGGATTTTCCCTGTGCGGTATGGACATGCTGAGCTGTCAGCAGCGGGTGAGGAAGGGGGGGAGGATCGTCGCTTTTGGGAAGAGGTCAGGCCGTTTGCAGACTTTTCTAAAGCAGATTAACCTGATACTTGAATAAACAAAAACAAAAGTGATGAATCCCCAAACATCTCAGGCTTGGCTGATGACTATAACACCGAGCCCATTGATGTCCACTCAACCATCCTGCAGCTACTAGCTGCTTCTCTCGCCGGGGGCCCAGCCAAACAGACAACACACTCAGCCGAACAAATGGAGTAATGACTAATCTGTGATGCTTTGCTGTTTTAACAATGTGAGAGCCATAAAATATCTCTCAGCGTAATGACGAGACCCACTTGATTATCAATGGAAATCTAGCAACAAGCTACTCCAGTTGGCTGAGGAGCTGCTGGCACCTTCTCATGCGGGTCAGCGTGCCAAGAGGAAAAACAAATTCAAGCCAAAATGAGGCTGTTTCACTCAACAGCTAATTCACAGAGCGGCATTAAAAGGAAGAGATGGATGAAAAGTTTCCATGTTCATGTAAACCAATATCTTCGCAGACTACTTCGGGATTAGAGCCCCACATCACCACGCGAGGATCCAAACTTTGTCTTTGTAGAAGAATCATGATTCTACAGAGCATCTGGTGAAAAGGCTGCATAGCTTTTGGAAATCCCCTCCGACTGCTGGACTGATGTAGTGTTATGACTTTTGCAGTTGTTTTTATTGGGGTTTAGCAATTTTGAAGCTTTGTGTTTTATTCGGGCCACACAGAAGTGGGAATTCTTTCATTTTGGGAATTTAACAAGACGGCACAATATTTTGTGGCTTTACAAGGTCTTATCTTGTCTGATGTAGTAGTTTGCCAATTAGCAGCAACACATATCTTCCATTTAGGATAGAGAGTATACTGGACTATAGGGGCGATATCATTCCCATGTATACTTAAGTGCAAACTGAGTTAAATTAAACTAACCATCTTCAAGCTAAAGTTTAGCACAAACAAATGTCAACCCTCTTTTCTTATACTCGGCAGCTAATTACAGAAAGCATGCAGTGAAATGCAGAAATTCTGAGCTGCGGCTGCTGCTGCAGAAAAACAAAGTCAATGCACAGTTGCCAAAAACTGCACTTCCCTGTGTGGCCACTTGAGGCTCCAAAAGCAAGCCGACTCATGGGCATCTATACAGCAGGGGGGACAATGTATACAACCTGCTGCAAAAATTATTTGGTCACTATAGCTAAATCTACAGCAGCCAGGCAATTTAAGAAAACACAAGCAAATAGACAAAATGCTGCAAAAGCACACAAAACACAATGTTTCGGTTTTGGTGTTTTGTTGGCTTTTCTGTGCTTTTGCTGGTGTTTTCTCGGGCTGCAGTGCGTTTGACTTCTCAGGGCCACCGTATATTTACCCCTTCATAACAATTGTACTGAAAGAGTTGAGTTGAGTTATATGCATGTCATATATAACATGCATATAACTCAACTCTTCCAACTAAATGAAGGTTAAAGGTTTTGTGACAGCATGAATAAGACCACGGCCTTCATCATGCTGTATGATGAAGGGCATGGACACGTCAATATGGTATTTTATTTTTTAAAGGTGCAACACTTTAAACTTCGGGTGACATGAGAGTTTTCATTCATACAGGCTATAATGAAAATACAGATGTACTTCTTAAATTCATTGTTAGGAAGTAGGGGGATTATATTATACTGTAGGTTAAACCTTGTTCTTTGAGTAATGTTGACAAAGGGAAATTGAAGGTAAAAGCGCACCTTTTCATCTGGTATACTGTGACGCATGTTCTCCAGATACCCGCTAACATCCTCAACATTGGTGTAGCAAAGGAGGACCTGAGCAAAATCTTCCTCGCCAATGGTGGGCATGCCTTTGGAGTAGGAGAGGAACTCTATCTCAAGCACCTCTGTCTGCAGGTTGTCCATGAACCTGAAGGAGTGAGACAGACGGCAGCTGCTGACAGGAAACGCCATCGCCAGAAGCTTGGTACAAAGGAATACTTAACATAGTCAATAACAAAACCACTAACTGTCGGTGGGTTAGTACGGTACGGTATGAAAATGATTAATGGCCATATAATAGCGTCAGATAATGATTTTTTTTCCAGGGACATCGTCATTAATCACCGAGCAAGCAACGGGTTTCTCAACTCACTTGTAAAAATCCTCAAATTTCAACTCAGCTTTGCCTTTTTTCCCAAAGAAATGCACCAAGAGTGTGGTCTCCGATTTTAAGTCCACGTTCTATGAGAGGGAACAAAAGTTCACAGCATTAACACACAGATTTAGCTACAGACTGCAAAACCACACAATGCAACAAATCCCACTGATTACTGCAACCATTAAAGCAGAAACAAAGTTTCAACAAAACTTCCCATCCAGCTGTCAGGTTCAGCTTTTGAATGTTTCAGATTTAGCTCGACTCAGAATTAATTAATTCTCCTTTTTAACAAACGTGTGCCATGCAACAGAACCATCAGCCATGCCACGCTTCTTTCTGTCGACGCGCCATTTAAAAAATTCAAACCACTGATCAGACAGATGCGTAAGTGGAGAGCGCGCTCTGCTGCGCTCCCTAACACATTATTGTCAGATTCCAGCAGAAGCATGAGGAAACTGAGATGATGCACAGCATCGTTTTGGTGATTATTTAGCAAAAAAGCAGCTTAAAAAAGTGCCCGGCTACCTCGGTGAGATCAGAAAACAGAACTTGACTTGTGCCACGTCTGAGAACATCCCACATGCCTTGGGCAGCCACATGCTGACCGTCTTTTTTTAGAACCTGTGGTAGCAATCGAAGCACAGCTGTTAGAAGACATAACACATCTGGTTCGTGTCACCAAGAGAAGGGGAATGGAAGGTGGATGCACAGACTCAGACGGTACACGGCGTTACAGGCGGGAGGATCGAGGAAACAGAGCGAGATGGAGAACTGGGCAGGCGTACAAAAGAAAGACAGACAGGTGAGCTGAATACCCACAGAGACAACGGGGACAGACACATGCAGAAACAGCGCGGGGCTGACACCTGCGTATCCAAGAGGCTGATCGTCCCTGACATGAGCCTGTGCTGCAGCGATGCATGCAGCCTCTTGGCAGGGATGTCGAGCCAACGTGGCTAACACATGTCCAAAGCATGCGAGGTGTAAGACCTGGAGGAGGATTCATGCCGGGTCAGCGCTGAAACTGAATCCGACAATATGTCATCGTTTGATGCTACACTGCAAAGTAAATGCAGGCAATGAAACACCTTCCATCTCCAGAACTGTAGTGTTTTTTTGCCCCACGTCACATCCACTGCTCGATACTTACTGGAAGCCACACTGCTGTATTTTTCTCAACGAGCTCGGGCTGCTTAGATCTTTGATTAATGGATAATTACCATTATTACAGTTTACACTCCTTCCTCCTCCTTCTGCCGCGGAGCTACTACAGCTGCTCCAGAAAACATTTTCTCCTTACTGATGTGCAATAAAAAAAATTAAAAAAAAGATCACAGGAAACCAGTCTTCCATTTAGTGAAGAAAAACAAATGTAACTCCCACTTATGAACCAAAAGATGTTGGTCCCCTCTCATTCTCATTGTTTATTATTTCAACCCATCATTTCTTGAGCCTCAAGGCCTCTCAAGTCCCGACATCACCTCCCTGAAAAACAAAAGTATGACAAAAACCAACCAGAAGCAGCCAGCTGCTGCTGACACGTGTTCTTAAGTGTGGCTTGCTTCATTTCATAATATTTATTTATCTTATTCAGTTCTTTTTTTCATCTCTCAGGCCCGAGGGAGAAAGCGAGACAGCTGATAAAACAGCTCTTCCTCTACGCCTCAGTGCTTCTTAGCAAAGAGGGAGATGTACGGCATGATCCCGCAGCTAATTACGGAACAGCTCTTTAATGCTCGCCGCTGTTCCCATCTCATCCCATGAAAATACTCTGAAACACTTGTAATTAGAATATGCTGGGGAAAGCCCAACCGCAGCACTCAAGACGTGCCTGTTATGTCTTATTGAAAAGGTTTGACTTTTGAACTCTGTGAAGGAAAGACACCTACAGTAAAGCAGAGGGAATCAAAACACACAAAAAAGAAAGAAGAAGACACACCTACAGGTAAAGTGTTCAAGCAGCGCTCTGTGTTAGCTGCAGGCTCTCCTATGTGTTTGCAGAGCGGCTTTCACAGTGCTTCTGCTGCTCCTGTCTGACTGGCATCTTCATGGTCAAACCCATCTCTAAAGGTAACCTGAGCCTAAATACCACTCCTCAAGAAACTGTAAAAATAAAACATGTGGGTCCGGGCAAAAGCGGTGTCAGTCTTCAGGTAAGAGCTTTTTGAAGTGAAATCTCTTGCCCAACACTGACAAAAGGCGAGTACATAAATCATCTGAGCTGCACCCCTCCTGCTTTTGCCACACACACAAATATGAGATAATTCTAAAGCACAGAGTGAGGTATTTCGGATTTCACTGAATGTGAAGTGAGGTTATCTCGGACAAATACGGGTGGTGTCAGCCCCTCAGAAACATGTATATTTCCTATGATAACTCAGGTTAAGGAGACCACATTCCAGAAAGCGTGCAGAAGCGGCGCCGTTTACAGGCTACATACGCTGCGAGCCTGGGATTTGTGATTTCCATAAAGCTGCAGGCTCTGAAATGCAAAAGAAAAAAGACGGCAGGTGAATTAGTGCAGAGTGTGAGCTTATAATTCACAATGTATTTTAAAACAGGAAGACAGCTGGAAAAGACATTAAGTCGAGACAACGTGTCTGACAATGGTCCCAAATTACTGTTAAGCCTTATAAATGCACAGCCAGCTCATCCTGATCTAGAGAATCCATTCTAATTATCTTTTTGATAGTTATACGGGCGCAATTTTAATTCAAGGCCGTCCAGAGACGCTAACGTTTGTCCCAGCAGAATAAGCTCCTCTATGCTGCGTTCTTATGAGATAAGACCTCAAAGAGTCGCTCTTATCGCTCTATTGAGCTCGCCCTGTTTACATCCACCTGCATGCAGTGTAAGACAACTCCAAAAAGATGAAAGCCTTAGGCATGTTTTACCCTGTATGACCACCGTCACCTCTGTGCAGCGAGTGCTCTCTCAAGTGTCTCAAGCGAGCACAGACCCACACAGTCTGATCTGACCTCAATGTTGAGATTCAGACTGATGTCTTTAAATCTGCATTACTTCTTTTCTTTTTTTGGCACTAATGCGGGAAACAGAGCAGGCAGTAAACACACCGTCTCACCAGCTTATTAAGTTCATATGAGAAGAAGACTGACAACATTTCATTGGAGGTTTCTGAATGTAAATCAATCATTCTCCTTTCAGCTCTGATTTTGGCCTCCACCAACTCCTCAGGGACAATATGGCTCTTTAGCTGCAAACTATGTTCTGCTCTAAGGGGGCAGCATTCGATGGATTTCTAAAAGCTCTTTTTTTCTTAGTTGGAAACAGTTAAAAATAAACTGTTGTAGCCCATAAAAAATAGCTAAATATATAAAAAATAATGTTTTGTTTCAGCTCTGTCAGTTCACACCAATTCCCAATTTGTGGTCAAAGCGCAAAAATGCACTGAATAATGAAGGGATGAAAACTGCAGTTCCTCAAACGGCCATATGAGGTCATTAATAGTAAACTCCCAGTTAAAATGGCCAACTTAAGTAATGCTAGCAACACTTTTCTAGTGTTGCAACTCAAACCGGTGGCTGCTGTTTGTTGCTAAACTTGTTTGGCATTCAGTTTTATCTCTACCGTTAGCGTATAACTCTCCAGCTCATTATCATGTTCAGTTTAAACAAAAATAGCTTAGCTTGAGGCAAATTAGTGGTGGCATCTATCGTTTCCTCACAACAGCTTTTGTGACACACTGAATTACCACCTTGTTGCATGTTGTTGCCATAGATTGTATGTCAGAGAGAGATGTCAAAAATGTGACTTCACCCACCGGCTAAGTCCTTCAAAGTGGGATTCAGTGTGGAGCCAGAAATGAGCACATCGTGAGTACTGAGAAATTAGTTTAGTTCACTAGCACCTCAAGGCCCTTTATATTGTAAGGTAAAGACACTACATTAATAGAGAAAAAACTGCAACCACCAACATGAGTAAGTATTCTGTGACAGTGGGAAGGAAAAACTCCCTTTTAACAGGAAGAAACCTCAGTCGGAAACACACTCAGGGAGGGGCTGCCATCCGATGATTTGCAAGACATCAATAGACCGTGTCCAGCGTGTGCACAGAGACAGGAAAAGGTGTTAAATTAACCCCACAGCAAGCCTCATTGTTTGTCTGATAAGCGCATAAAAAAACAGATCCAGACCTCCAATAGTTCCTATATGATAAGCTGCAAACTTTGTCACAGTGTTGCTTGTGCAGATGGCATGCAGCATGCTATTCAGGCCTTTTCTGGTGAATCTGGGCTGGTGAAAAAAACCATTAGAGCCACTAAAAAAAGGATTTAAGCTCATACTTGCTGGTCCTGTCTTTGCATATCTTCAGTAATGTCTTTTCTGTCCTTCTTCTTACGGAAAATTTCTTCCAGCTAGGATAGAACATACCATATATTAAACATCAAATCCATGTGATTAAATCTGATAAATCATGGTGATTTCCATACCACCAAGAACTCCCTTTTGTCCACCATTTCATTTCCATCTGCGTCAAACATGTTGAAAGCAATCCTGAAGCCTGCATGGGGCTCTAGAAGCAAACACAATGGATTTACGTCAGACAGGCGCCTTTATATTGCTTTTTTTTTTTTTTAATATAAATTTTAAAGATAACAGAGTAAATCAGTTCAAAGGTATGCTGACTTGTTAAAATGCAGAGCAGGAAGAGGTACTCTGTATAACTGATGACACCTAGAACAAAGACAAAAAAAAAGAAAAGAGTCAAGACAAGAAATAAAAACCTAAATGTTCCTTTTCACCCTCAAAATGGCATCAAATGACTTAACCAGGTAGCTCAAGGTGTTTGCAGATGTTCAAAGTCATGCTGCCGAGATGAACAATCCATCCAAAGAAACAGAGCACGCCTTCAGACACAGGTAATCTCCTCGTGCTTGGCGATAACATCTTAAAAGGTGCCTTTTACTTCATGCTTGGTGTTCCCCTCACACAAACACCAACTTTACAACTGAGCTGACCTATCTGGACACAAACCCAAACAAATTTAAGGCCCGTGGCTTTCTGATCGTATTTGGGTAACAAGGTGTAATACATTCTCGAGTGATCTGTCACTGATTGAGAATAGCCGATTTGGGCTTTGTGTCGCATCCTTCAGCCCCCTTTGTTGTGTGACACGGTAAAGAGAAGAGTAAGTGTCAGGAGACATCTCAACCAATGAAGGAGGATTCTCCCTCCTGCCTCTGAAAGCATTCCCAAGCTTTTGTTTGCTCAGGAAGATAGAGAATCGAGCTAAGATAGTTCTGGGTGACTGCTCTGGATGTTATGGGAAAAGAATTCAGGTACGAGGTTTGCTGCAGGGAGATATTTTCAGAAAGAGGAACACTCGAGGAATAAAACCCAACTAGTCAGGAAAGATTTAGTTATTACCGTCTTATGCTTCTCCTTGGAGCTGGAATCATTTTGCGAATGCACAAACTAAGGTGGGAGAAGATCATCAGTCGTGCATGGAATCAGCCATAAAATCATCTAAAAATATTCTAAAACAAAGCACCCAGCTCTGGCAGGTATGACCCTATAATGACAACAGATCTCTACCTTCAAAGCTTTTAAAGCTTAAACAGCTTGAAGACAGGGAAAAAAAACTTTTAAGATTCCTGCCATGTCTCACCAATACCACACACCTTCACTCGTGGAGGGAGACCCCCCTTCTCCCTTCAAGCTCAGCCTCTGAGCTCAAGTAGATGTTGTTAGACAATACAAAGAATTCCACAAAAACACTTCATACAGAGTGGCAGTCCCGGAGATGTAATCCAATGCCATTCTTAGGCTTCATCATGTCCGTGGTGATCAGGGGGGTGGCCAGTGGGACATGTCTCGACACAGCTGGGTTCAAACAGCTCCCTCATTCTCAAAAGCAATGCTTTGTTCACAGATCAATCTAGTCCTTTTTTCACTGACAAAGCTGCAACGTTTAACAGCAGGATTAAAAGCTCCAAATCCCAGCATTGGCACTTAGCTAAAGCAACACAGGAGGAGAGCAGAACAGTGAGATCTGATGCTCCACTGCCACGTCTGACCTGCTGCGCTCAGAGTTTGAAGGCCCAGGTGGGAACATTAAAAGGGGACTTTGAGTCACACTGACAACTTCAGTTGGGTTTCGTGTGATCTCACAAAGACCTCAGGTTTGCGGCAGTTTCACAGTCTGCTGTTTTCAGCACATATAGGCTAAAGACGTGCAGAGTGCAGTGTTCATGTGTACGGTTTACGAGCTTCAGGAGCCTGCGCGGTGCACACGGTGAAGACTGGGAAGTCACAATGTTGTCGAGTGCAAAGTAACAGATTTCAGTTGAGCTGTCAATGTAAAAACTTAGCACATAAATTCAATAATTTATGCCACCAACAAGAAGTCACTACACTTGAGTAGGTGACACCAGAACATTTTAAAAGCTCTAACCTTCTTCATGTTTTAGCTTTTTAATTGTGCATGGTATAATGAGCATAGTGGCTCATAGTGTAGTGGTTTACAAGTGAAGGATCCCACTGTGTGTTTTGCATACTGTAATTAAAAGTAGAAAACTTAGGGAAAATCTGTCTTGGTTGCCTTTTCTCCTTCGTATTTGTGACGCTCTGTCTGAAATGCAATACAGTCTTCAGCAACTTGTCATTTCTTTATATTTTGTGAGCAAAATGGGAATATTTATTGAAACGTGCAAACATACAGGGAAATATAGTATAAAAGGCGAAAACAGAGTTTGTACAATAACGAGCTTAAAAGTGAATATTTGTATGATCACCTTTATTCTTCAACGCAGACTGAACTCTCTTAGGCAGCTTTCTTTTTATTTCTTTAAGTAGTCTTCAGGAAGAGCTCTGAAACATTCAAAGCTCTTCTTTGGATGTCGGCTACCTTTTGTTCCAGTCTCTGTAAAGATGGTCCCACACTGCTTCAATAATGTTGCGGTCCGGGCTCCGGGGAGGCCAATCCGTGACTGATAGTGTTCCATTGTGTGTTTGTCTATCCAGGTATGGTTTTACTGTGTTGGGAGTATCCCCAGTGTGTCTTTTGTCCAGTCTTACTCCCCTCACATCCAACCAGTCAGCAGATGGCTGCCCCTCCCTGAGTCTGGTTCTGCTGGAGTTAAAAGGGAGTTTTTCCTTCCCACTGTCACCAAGTGCTTGCTGATAGGCCATCATAGGTTGTTTTAACAAGATTCCCAACACCACTGGCTGAAAGCACCTCAAACCATGACAGAGCCTCCACCGTGTTTTACAGTTGGCTGTAGACACTCACTGTTGTACCTCTCTCTCTCCAAAACATTCAAATCAGTCCAGTTCTTGTGTAATTCGGCATACGTACGTCAGCCTTTTGTCCCTGTTTCCCTTCCTTAAGAACGGCTTCTTGACAGCCATCCATCCACTGAGATCATTTCTGATGAGGTTTCAGTGAACAGTACATGGATCAGCTAAAGGGTCAGATGCATCTCTCAGGTTTTGTCTCAGTTTATTAAAGACATGACTTTTCACATACTAATCAACTGCTGAAGATAGTTTTTAAGCCTGGGTATTTTTTCATCCACTTCTCAAGTTTTCTTTTATTTTATGGATACACTGTGCACCATGCCAAGTTTTCAGCTAATAAAGGCGTCCAGTGTCCAAAGAAAAACGCGAAAGAGAACTGTTGCTCACCACCTCTGTTGATCCAGAACGCTGTAAGACCTCATAGTACCTTATTATCCTTGTAGTTCCTAGAGTTTCATCAACTTTCAGAGCCCTCTCATCCCAGTTTGGATTCTGGAAACAGTGCCTTACTATTTTCAACATTAGCTTATAGTTATTGTTAGATAAGGTGACCCTAATTAAAACTTGTTGCTTAAAACTTTCCTTTTTGCTAAAGCATATAGTTAGGGCTGGACCAGGTGACCCTGAATCCTCCCTTAGTTATGCTGCAATAGATGTAGGCTGCCGGGGGATTCCCATGATGCATTGAGTTTTTCCTTTCCAGTCACCTTTCTCGCTCTCTATGTATTAACAGACCTCTCTGTGTTGAATCATATCTGTTATTAATCTCTGTCTCTCTTCCACAGCATGTCTTTATCCTGTCTTCCTTCTCTCTCCCCAACCAATCACAGCAGATGGCCCCACCCCTCCCTGAGCCTGGTTCTGCCGGAGGTTTCTTCCTGTTAAAAGGGAGTTTTTCCTTCCCACTGTCGCCTAAGTGCTTGCTTATAGGGAGTCAAACGATTGTTGGGTTTCTCCTCTGTATGTATTATTGTAGGGTCTACCTTGCATTACAAAGTGCCTTGGAGTGACGGTTGTTGTGATTTGGTGCTGTATAAATAAAACTGAATTAAATTGAACCAAACAAATAATTTATGTACTTGTGTTTTTTGGAGGCTGGGTCTGTGACCCAGCATTTTTCTGTAATTTCGTATTTTCTTTGCTTATATATTGAGATAACGTTAAGTTCTAGTATTATATTAGTTTGACCTGAATTTTAGTCTAGTTTATGTCTCTTCTATATCGCCGGATTTATGAATCTTTTCCTAACATTCGTAACATTTTTAAGTGCTTTTTTTTCAAGAATCCTTGTCACAGGCTGCTTATAGTCATAATTATGTAATTTATGAGCTTCCAATAACTTCACCTTTGAAGCATTTTACTACAGACACAAACAAGCCTTGTTGTGTGTGCTGTACCATCAATGAGCCATTCCTTCACGAAAAGGTTAACTAAATAAGATAGAAACTACGACTCCAGATTGGCACATGGACAACAGAGCACGCATTGAACGAGACATGGGAGGGCCTTAAAAAATAAAATCTCACAAAGGATTTATGTGTACAGCAGGAACACACAGAGCGGGTTCTTTACCTCGTTCACGGAGATTTCTAAACAAATTAGATGATCCTTTCCAAACAGGTGGGGTATCAGCCAGCATCTTGTCTAATTCCTGCAAGAACAGAAGCAAATCCCTAATCTCACATTCATTTCTTAGCCCTTCAGTGTGATGTATTTGCTGGTGTTACAGTACTTTGAGAGGATTTTACACAGATAAGGAGGAGGCTCTGTGAAGCAGCATCAAGGGCTACAAATGACGGGACAACTCACCTTTTTCGTGAGGGACTTGCAGACTCTCCTACCTAAACGAAACAAGGCCAACAGTTAGTCGAGTCAGGAGTACAGGACTGGGAAGCACGAGTGAAAACAAGTGTTTACAGGGACAGAAATATACGCTGTGTTTCCATGAACACATTCCAGGGCCCAATAAAGCAGAAGATAAGCAGAACACATCATAAAAACACCTGGCTGGGAAACTGTGTCGATAACATTGACATTAACCCTCCACCGACACATTTTAAAGCCTCTGTCTGGAATAACGATCACCATCATCATGTTAATAATCCTGCAGATCTTATGTATGGCAGCACTGAACAGAAAAGCATGGCTTTATTACAGCCACACTCCTACCATGAAATTAAAATTTGAGATTAAAATTTAGCAAATAAACACTAAGCAGCTTCACAACAATAACAAATAGCGTGCCACTACCTTTCTGCGTCCTGTTTACCTTCATCATTAGATGCAGCGATAGAGGCCACACACCTAATGTTACGATCAATCACAGTAAGTCAAGACCGCCTTATCATTACATTTATGGTATCTGTACTAAGTTGTTTGGTCTCTGTGGGTCTCTGTGACTTTGTTACCACATAAATGAGCCATAAAAGTAAGGTTGCTGGTAAAGATGTCTATCTTTATGCAGGTGTTATGACTGAAAGCACTTATAGCTGTGTCTAATTGTCCGATGATACTTCGCAGGCCCTCAGCAACAAGGATATTCCGGAAAACAACACCCTGGGGGGTTTTTTTGTTGATGCTTTTTTTTTAAACTGCTATTAAATCATTGCGTAACTGAAAACAATCGGATGAAGGAGTGGAGATTTATCTGGAAACATGACGGACATATAATTAAGCAAATGGCAGCTGACAAAAGCAGTTAATTCATTTGCAGAACAACAAAGCTCATGGAGGCCATGCGGCATCTGCTGTTTGTGAAGTAAATGGTAGACCAGGTCCTCGTACACGGATGACAGAGACATCTTTAAATAAATCAAAGTCAGATAAATCTTTAATAAAACAAATGTAATCTCACCAGAAGAATTATCACCTGCGTTTAGGATGCCACTGAACTCAAGAGCCTGCTTTTCACTGTAAAATTAGCATCCCAGTAAATGATAAGGACTTGTCCCCACCCTGTCTTTGTGATCAGCCAAGGAGAAAAAAAAGATGCTGAATTCAAAACTCCATATTTTACACACATCCTGCAGTCTTAACCAGAGAAACTAAATGAGATTCCTTTGCCAAAGTTCCTGACTCCTGAAAAGTCTGATTTCTGGAATGGCACTTTCCGATATGAACCCCTGCGAGACACAATACAGCATAGTTACAGGTGCTAAATGTTGGTCCAACCCTAACCTGAGGCTCCAGGTAGCAGTCAGTAGCCACTAAAAGCTATATTAGTATGAAAATAATTAACAAGATTATTGATAAAGGTGGAACACAAAACCGTGAGATAAAGAGACGACAGTCAAGTAAAGTGTTACGTCCCTCTGCAGCCCGAACTGTCCTCGCACTGATGATGGTGGACTGTTTGGGTGTTGCATGGGCTTAATTAAACACCTGATGAGGTGTGGGTGGAAGCATGCCGGGTTGGCTTGGGAGGATACACCATTTCTTGCTGTCCATCATGCTCTCCTGGATGTGTATTCAAGAGGCTCTGAGGACTTAAAAATGTTGGCTGAATAACCTGAATTAAAAAGCTAAAATATTTCAGCCAACTTATATGTGCTTCAAGGGCCTGTAACCGTGAACCGTTTTAACAGGAAGGTACAATTTCGTGTTGCTTTGTTAAGTATACTAAAGTTATTTTACAAAAGAAGAAAAAGAAAAACAGCTGATTCTTCCATGGAATGAGCACCCGACCCCTGGATTTGAACCTGGTATGTCTGATCATCAAAAAATGATCAAAAAATGCTTGTTTATTATAAACAAGGCACAGCAGATGGCCCCACCCCTCCCTGAGCCTGGTTCTGCTGAAGGTTTCTTCCTGTTAAAAGGGAGTTTTTCCTTCCCACTGTCACCAAAGTGCTTGCTCACAGGGGGTCATGTGATTGTTGGGGTTTTCTCTGTTTCCTTTGTTTTATTTTAGGGTCTTTACCTTAAAATATAAAGAGGTTTAATTGATTTTATATAGATAAAATAAACTGAATTGAATTTTACATTGTGGCTTTATTTACTGAGCTGTAAGAAAAGAACCAAAACTCAATTTTACCATTTATTTCAATGTGCTAAAGCAATACACATAGGTGAACTGAAAAAAAGTTTTTTACTGTCAGTTTCTTGTTCTAAGGTCTCCAAAGGTCCTATTGGCTCAATAAAGGACAAAGATTTAAAAGCAGATAGGGATTATTTTCAATATTTATGAATTGTTTGACCGTGTAGTGAAAAAAAGGAGGAAAACACACTCTTTATAGCCCCAAAGGCCACACTGAAATCTTCAAGCTAATCCTGGCATTTTATAAGGTAGAATAAGTAAGAGATTAATTGACTGGCTAACCATTTGACCCGAGCACCAACACTCATTCCTTCATTCCTTTCAAAGGACATGTGGCACTGTGTTGTGAGCTGGCTGTCAGGAGCTGACTCACTCACTTGGTTCGCTCAGAGTGACCGACTCGATGAAGTTCAGTGGAGTCATGTAGAGCCGTCCTTCGTACTCCACCGAACTGAACAGACGAAATCTGTTTTCATAGGAGGACATGTAGGCATCTCCATCATCCAGACCGTAGGTCCTTGTCTGCAAGCACACACACAGACACACACGCGCCATGAAATACTGCAAATCATATCAGTGATTATAGTGTCTGAAAGATGCTTCTTATGAAATCCATGGAAGCTTTTTTCTGTCACGAAAAGCTTCGCTCACATGGCACAACAAAGAAGCCCATGCTTTAATTCGGTAATGGGGCGCATGTTATGTCAGCCTTATTTTTCATCCCTGCACAGCAGATAATGTCCCTACAACTGCTCAAACCCAGGCAGATCAGAAGGCCGGACTGGTGAAGACAGAGTGGATCTCTCTGTCAGGTGGCACACCGCCAGGTCCACTGGGCACAGAGCAAACACCCGGGGAATGCGTGCCCCCCTCTGCTTAACCATTAAACCCCCTCTAACCACCCCCGCCTCTCATCAAATATCACCATGTCCGCCAAACTCTGGTGTCCAGTTTTCTGTGTCCCTGGATCCCCCCTTTATGTGGACACCAGTTGAGCCTAGCCACAGATATCAGAGAAGCAATCTTTTCGCTGCGTGGAGCCAAGCGAGCACATCACACATGGTTTACGAGTTTGTTTACATCTCCCAATGATCTGTAAAAATCTTGTTAGCATTGTCGACACATTTCTGCAGTGCTGTGTAACAGGACACAATGCACGCAGGTTAAACAATTAGAACCAGGTTGCAAAAGTCTGTATATAAAGCTTATAATTGGTGCTGAAAAGAATAGGTATAAACAGAGACCTGAATCAGAAACATTTAAAAATCTGCTGAAGTGACAGCAATTACTTGTTTCTTTGGATTTTAATTTATCTATTTATTATTTATTTTTTTCAGTTGTCCTCTTTGTCTAAATGCTACTAAATATGCTTTCCAGTGTGTTTTAATCCTTTAAAGCCAATATTTGATACGTGAATTCAGGTTTTATTTTTTAGATTTCTACATCATCAGTGTGATTCCCCCTGATGCAGCAAATATGACACAAATTAAAACTCATATATGCAAATTAATATTTAATTTTTTTATCAGAAGGTTCACAAAAAGGATTTAATTTTCTGGCAATTACTTCATGGTTTAAAGAAGCTTTAAAGAATTAAAATGACTCCTTTGTGTGTTGTTCTGGTTTACATACAAAGAAAACATAATATTTAAAAAAGATTGTAACATCCAGTCCTGTTTAGATAAGATGATCACTTACTGGCCACTTTATTAGATACACTTGTTCAAGTTCTTTTAAACACAAATATCTTATCAGCCAATCACATGGAAGCAACTCAATGCATTTAAGCACGTAGATGCAGTGAAGAAAACCTGATGGAGTCGAAACTGACCACCAGAATGGGGAAGAAAGGTGATTTTTTTAAGTGACTTTGAACATGGCATGGTTTTTAATGCCAGATTGGGATTTTCCCACACAGCTGTCTCTAGGGTTTACAGCGAGTGGTCTGAAAAAGAGAAAATATCCAGTGAGCAGCACTTCTCTGGGCAAAAATGCCATGTTGATGCCAGAGGTCAGAGGAGAATGGCCAGATTACTTCGGGCTGATAGGAAGGCAACAGTAACTCAACACAACCAAGGTATGCTGAAGAGCATTTCTGAATGCACAACACGTCTAAGTTTGAAACAGATGGGCTACAGCAGCAGAAGAACAGAGGCTATAATTCACACCAGCTCACCAAAACTGAACAATAGAACGTTGGGAAAAAAGTCTCCTAGTCTAATGAGTCTCAATTTCTCAAGAGACATTTGGATTGTAGGGCCACAATTTGGCAGAAACAGCATGAAAGCATGATCCATCCTGCCTTGTATCGACAGTTTAGGCTGGTGGTGGTGTGTGACGGTGCAGGGCATATTTTCTTGGCACACTTGGGGCCTGTTAGTAACAACTAAGTATCATTTAAACACTATAGCCTACCTGAGTATTGTATCGATTATACTCATCCCCTTATTATCACAGTCTTGACCTCTTGAACATGACAGTGAGTTCACTGCACTCAAATGGCCTCCACAGTCACCAGATCTCAGTCAAACAGAGCACCTTTGGGATGTGCTGATACAGGAGACTCCTATCGTGGAAGTGAAGCCGACACATCAGCAGCAACTGTGTGATGCTGTCATGTCAACATTGACCAGAACCTCAGAAGAGTGTTTCCACCACCTTGTTGCATTTATGAAATGAAGGATTAAAGCAGTTGTGAAGGCAAAAGAGTGAAACCTGGTAATAGGAAGGTGCATCTGACAAACTGACCCGTGAGAGTATAGATAGAGGAAGTATACTGCAGTATATATCATCATACTACAAGTCATTCAGAGCACTTACAAAATGCTAAAATAGTAAATTATAGGAAAGTATTTTAGAAAACACCACACAGAACAAGTTCTGATATTAACAAATACACTGCAGCACAGTATCTGGTTACAAATGCAGTCAGGTGTTCCTCTTATGTTATCCACCACTTAAATCTACACAGCGGTGCGTACACAACATTAAATGTTCAGTCATGGCCCATAGGCTGTAAGCCAATCAGGCAAAACCTTCAGTCATGGTGGCCACTTGGCCACGCGATCTAGGATGCCTTTTGACCACTTTTTTTTTTTGCCATTTCAGCACCAAACGTCGCGGATAGCTCCTTATGGTAACGACATATAATTATAACTGTCACTTCACGTGCACGAGGCTGTCTTGGTGATCACGTGCTGGGGTTCAGGTTGCTGCTATTCATTGAAGATAAACTGGGAGTATTTTTAATTTCTTTCCTCTGTGTGTGTGTGTGTGTGTGTGTGTGTGTTGGAGTGAGCTGAATGTTGTCGCCATACAGCAGCCGCTGCTTACTTTATCGTACCTTATCGGTGGCGGAAACTGATGGCAGCGCCAGATGCATGAGCCGAGCCTCGACGTGGCTCTTCAGTCCAGGGCGCCTACCGACGTGCGAGCGGCAGGAGTAATAATAGTAATAGTAATAATAAGCGGCGCCGGCTGTGATGCTCGCTCCCGCTGCGATAAGTTTCTGCGCTTTAGTCGCCTTTGAGGGTGTTTGAGGCGGTTTCCGCGCCGTGAACGTCTCTGCTTTGGAGCTGAATGAAACGATAAGCCTGCGCAGTGCAGCCATGGCTGTTTACACTATGGTGTCGTAACCGATATCACGCGCACACACAGAGAGAGAGAGGGAGAGCAGGGGAGCTCGAGCCGTCTGCTACTCGCGAGCTCGCGAGAAATGCCGTGGGTATTTCAAGTAGCTCATGGATTAAAGAGCGTCAAATTTGTAGGAGTGAAAGAACTGCTGGGGGGGGGGGGAACTACACGTAGAGTTATATCTCGTGTAAAAGGTGATGTAAAGTGGCTTATAGTTTATCTTTGCTATATGTGGTTTTATTTTAAGTGATGCACGCGCTCAGTTTAAGCCACCAGCCCACCAACAACCCTCTCTCTCTCTCTCTCTTACTGAGATAAGAGGGGAAAAAAGGCCCTGTAAGGGCACGTCTAATCTGACAGCCCCGCCCACTACGAGTCCTGTGGTTTTGCACCTGCCTCTGAGCACAAAACCTCCAGGAGCTCCTTTTACCTGCACTGCAGCGTTCACCGAGCCCCTTACTTACTGAAACCTCCGCCACGGCACAACAGAGGCGCGAGCATCTACTGTGGACAGGTATGCAACATGCGGGCTGTCTGACCAGCAACTGCAGCCCACCTCCAACTGATGAAGAAGGCGCACCTTAAAAAAGAAAAAACCCAACAACAACCCGGAGAAGTCTGTGCAGCCAGTAGCTGAGATTTTCTGAGTGTTTGATGTCAGGGGAAACGAACCCGAGGCTGTGACTGCCACACGGGGACATGTGCTAAGTAACACAGGAGGAGAAGGGACGTAAACATGCAATAAGGGCAGCCAGGTAGCCTACTACGCAAGAGCGCTCCCTCCGGACCTCCTCTCTGAACTTTACCCGCTGAGCTCGGACGCGATGGCTGCTGCTGGTGGTGGTGCTGCCACTCTGGGAGAAGTTGGAGGCGTCTGGCACGGCATCGACGGTGTCGCACAAGTCGGCTCTCATTTCTTCCTCACGGAGAGCCAGACGCGGCTGGAAGAGCACCTCGTACCTGGGGACAGATTCTCGGATTTAACGCACCTCAAAGGAATTCTCAGGAGGAGGCAGTTGTACTGCAGAACTGGATTTCATCTGGAAATACTTCCGGATGGCACAGTGCAAGGCACGAGGAAGGACCACAGCCGTTTTGGTAAATACTAAGATCATTTTTTTCAAAATATAATTCCACTTGGAGAAAAGTAGTTGAGATTAAACAAATGAGAGAAAGAAAGAAAACGCGCCAACAATGGTATTAGAACAGACAGGTTTCGATCTGATTCTGATTATTTACAAATATTAATTGTGGTAATGAACTGAGAGTTTATCTCTGCCAGGCTTTACAGACCAACTGTGTTATTCTCCTGCAGGTATTTTGGAATTCATAAGCCTGGCTGTTGGATTGATAAGCATTAAAGGGGTGGACAGTGGACTCTATCTGGGGATGAACAACAAAGGAGAGCTGTATGGCTCTGTAAGTATCATTTCACTTGTTCCTGTTGCCCAAATCTTTATTTCTCAATTTTTTCCCCTGCGAGAGACTTTTTCATTCCTCTATAATTAATAATCCTAATGAATAACTGGGATGTGTGTTTCTGTTTTCCCCCACATCATGTTGCAGAAGGAGCTCACGGCTGATTGTGTCTTCAGGGAGCAGTTTGAGGAGAACTGGTACAACACGTATTCATCCAACCGCTACAAGCACGGCGACAAAGGGACGCGTTACTTTGTGGCATTAAATAAAGATGGGACACCAAGGGATGGGACTAAATCCAGGCGGCACCAGAAATTTACACACTTCTTGCCCAGGCCTGTGGACCCAGAGCGTGTGCCAGAGCTGTACAGGGATATCCTGGGACACAGCTGAGAGCTGGAGGCCTGGTCCAGATCAGGAATAGATGCTTAAAAAGCCCTGGCAGGCAGTCATGGGAGCAGAAAGGAAGAAGGAGGGACGCAGGCGGGGATGTGACCGGTCGCAGGCTGGCGAACAGCAGCCCGACCAGCGGGGATAAAGGCATCGGAGAAGGGGGTGGGGGGCCTCTTGTAGGAATGCACGGGCCATCATCTCTCAGCAGCCAGGAGGACAGGCTAGAATGTCTGCACGCTCTGCATGAGGGCATCATTTGTTTC
The DNA here is from genome assembly GCF_056152115.1 of Neolamprologus brichardi. Lineage (NCBI taxonomy): Eukaryota > Metazoa > Chordata > Actinopteri > Cichliformes > Cichlidae > Neolamprologus > Neolamprologus brichardi. The sequence goes on along the minus strand of NC_142105.1, from coordinate 19,125,836 downwards.
CACAAAAGTACCTGCGTGGATTAGGAGACAAATAAGAAGCAGGGCTGAACGGTTGTGGAGTATCTCCTCGGTTGGACAGAGATTTCAGGTGGTGTGGAGTCTGTGGGAATCTGTGACATTACAAGATGGTACTACAGTGTCACTCAGAGAGACGTAGCTTGATCAGAAGGACTTTGAAGGAATACAGATTTTTTTTTTAATCTCACCTGTCTTTAGACCTGTTTAAAAAAACTAAGTGTAAAAGCTTATTTATTCATTTTAGATACACATATTTATGTTATATATTTATTTATTTGAGAATATATTTTTACAGCTAGAATTGTAACGATAATATAGAAAACAAAAGCCCACTAGAAACTGTACTATAGAAAAACTGACACACTGAACTGAACTGTCGTTTATTCAGCTAGTACTAGTGACTAAAAAAATATGAAAAACAATAGCAAATTCTTGGAAAAGATTCCCACATCTGGCATGCATTTTATCATAATGTGATTACTTTGAATTACTTTTTGTTTTTTTTGACACGGCAATTATAACCAAACTACTGTTACATTTGAAGTCAGCAAAGTGACACTATAAACAATAAATTGCTGAAATTCTGATTAAAATGCTGTGTTTGTGAGCTTATAAGGGTAGCGATCGCACAGTGTGTTCACCTATTAATCGATATGGAGGGGGGAGGGGGGGGGTTAAAAAAAGGTGTGCTTTACTGGTTAACTTTGCCTCTCAACAGTTTAAACCTGCTTATGAGATCAATGTTGTCTTTCTTTATGGATGCCATTACGCCCGGAGATGAATCGTAGACCTGATGGATGCATAAAACTTCAAAGCTTCCCTCCCGAACGCTCCAAACGTAGAGGACGTGATCGGAGCCAAATAAAATCTGACCTTTAGCTTGGGCCCTGCCACTTTAGTAGCTGCATAAAAAGAAGAGGTCAGGGCGATAAGGATTAAGAAAGTCCTGCTCACCATTTGAGATTTGTAGCCTTGTTGTCATGTCCTATTAAAGAATGTCCAGGTGGCCAAGACATCTTTAAGAAATTGTAGTCTCTCTCTCTTTTTTTTCTCAATATGTCTTTATGTTCAAAATATTAATTGCACATGAACATCAAAAGAAAACTACATTGCAGTATCTCTTATCTGTACACAGTTTCCTCCATGGTTGGGATCAGATCTGTGTTGAAGCATGAAAGATCAGTCTGTGAACTAAGCGTGTGTGAGTGTGTGAGCCAGTGGGGTTGTCTTGATATGGATAGTCAACCCTGCTGCCAACTCTCTCCTGTCTACAGAGTGATACTGTGGGACTTTCCCACCTGCACACCTTGAACATCAACTGCTGTCAATTAATGACAACATCCAGGAGTGGATTATATATCCTGCACGCACGTGGACATCCCCCTGTCCATCCAGTAAACGCACGCAGGCCTTTTCCAGCATGTCTTTCTTTAGACACTCAGTTTTCAAAAGGGGCTTTGTTCCTGTCTTGTTCCATGAGTTTGTCCGTGACTTTGACCTGGAGCTTTTTGCTGTTGTTGTTCCCGACACCTCCAACAATACTAATGTTTCAGTGCAGGCTTTGTCGCCATTGCCTTTGTAGGCACGAAAAGCAAACTTTGTCCAATCTAAGCGTGTAAGCCCCCCCTTTTCACATTTTGAAGGTCATCTCTTTAACCATGCTGGAAATCCTGACTTGTGATACCTGATGCCCAGAAGTGCTCTTTGGCACTTGTTAAACTGGTGGGTTTTTTTGGAGTCAACTTGGCCCCTTTAGACAGATGCTTTTGTTCCCCCCCCCCCGTTCCTCCTCCTCCCCTTCCTCCTCCAGGTGGTCCACAACTCCTTGCTGAAAACACTTAAACCCCTTCGTCCACACCCACTCTGGAGGGCCGTCTGCCATGCTTAATGGATGCTCCGCCAACTTTCATCGCGTCCTCAGCGGCGGCCTTAAAGAGCCCTCGGGAGGGAAAAGCAAATCAAGTTTGTGTGAATGTGTGGGTGTGGGTATGGCATGAGTCCACTGGCAGGTGTGGAAGTCAGTGATCTTCCTCGTCTATCTTCACAGTCCAGTCAGGCAGCGCAGGTGTTCCCTCAGCACTCAAGCTCTCACACTCTGATCTCAGGCCTGCTGTTTGTCAGCTGGGGACATGACTTAGCAGCAGCAGCAGCAGAAGGAGGAGGAGGGTGGAAATATAGCCGGCTTTGTTGTCTGCCCCCAATTATCAGAGAGCATAATTTCTATATTTAGAAGGCTGCATTGGGGAAGACAGGGGAGGTGCCGAGAAGCTCACCTGTTGCTTTAAAGCTGTGGCCACTTCTAAGACTGTGTTTGCACAGGGATGGTGCCTGCAGCTTTGTGTCATTGCAATCCTGCAACTATTGATTTCAGGCTCTTTGTTGTTTGTTTATTCCTTAGTAAATTGCTGTGCGCACAAATTATTAGCTGCATGTGTGTTTATGGGCATTACAGCAGAAGTGTAAGTATAGCGCTATCCACTTGATACTTTTAGGCTTTTATCCTAGTCTATGAGAGAGACACAGAGAAAGAGGGAGAGAGAGGCATTCCGGAAAAATCTACATCCAGCCTTCCCAAATATCATCCCTTGATCCAAGCTTCCAGTCGTCATTCATGTTTTGTGCCCTGAAAAAGAAAAATAGCGTCTTTTACACGTCCTGCATTGTACTTTGTTAGAGTTCAATTATTTTTAGTGTCATAGCTAAGAGGATTTTGTGGTTTTGCACTTCGCACGCGGCAATTAGACCGGCATACCTGATTTACTGACACTCCACATCGCGAGCTGTCAGCTCCAGTGGAAAATATGCTCCTCTGTTTGCATCTCCATGGAGACATTAGTAGAAAACAGCCATGTTTAGGTGTTATGCGGTACAGAAAGGAGAAGAAGCCGGGGCACATTTCTGCAGAGTTTAGAGTCTTGGTTAACAAGGCATGGAACGGTGCCGGTGACTGACGGTGCTTTGTTCGACTAAAGGGAAGTGAACACACAGAACCTGGTGGAGGCTGAGGAATCTGAGCTGTCATAACAAATGCACAGCTGCCATTTTTAGCATCTAACAGAGCAAAAACAGCACACAGAGATCAGCAGGGTGTCGATAAAAGTATATACCACACATGATGCACTGTAATCACCAATCACACGCAGATAACAGGGTTTAAGAGAATGTAAAAGACAATATAAAACTTTTTCACACTTTCTAATCAGTTTGCAAATTTAATTATTATTTTTTATGGAGTCAATAATTATCTTTATGTCCGGATTTGTTGATAATTACAGCTCCACCTTCAACTGTAACACAGATGCTAAATGCCCCACTGTGCCAACATCCAGTCAACAGCTCTGTCTCCTGTTTGGCAGAGTGCAGCTGAGCCTTTTGTCACTGGAAATAACCGTCTGCTCGGCACTTGGAGCAAAGTTAAGAAAAGCATTGACAGTGAAGCAAAACAGTCCGGCTGTGGCCAAAACAAAGAGCTAAAAGGCATTAAAACAGTACGCAGAGCTGAAGCTTTGATATTACAAACAGGAATTTCATCAGTTGTTAATATAAAATATGTGATAATGCAGCGTTGATTGATCGAGTATTATATGACAGTACTGTGTGCTAATTTATCAATGGGATAAAGCTCGCATTTCACACTTGAGTGCACATTTCTGATTAAATGTTTGTGCCTGTTTTATACTCTGAAGGCATGAACTTTAACTGTTTTACAGAATAAAAATTGCATCTTTTTATTAAGTCCCCTCACTTTAGACCAGCTCGCTCAAAAGAGGCCCCTCACATCTGCTGACCAAACCAGTGTGTGAGTCCCTCCGGAGCAGCCGTGTCACCGTTTCCTCTGGCCTGCGTGTCCACATTACAGAGTCACAAATTAGGTCTTGACATTTCGACGCTATAATTGCCTCCCAAAAAGCATGAGGCATCAATTAGGCTCTCAGCACCATGGCAGGTTATCCCTACAGGACATAATCGCCACTTCGGACTCCTTGGCTGGACTGTCCCACCAGGGCAGATGCAAAACACCCACACACACAATAACCCTGCAAATATGCAAATATGTCTGGATCACTAGTGGATTTGTTTTTTGTGCAATCATGCCAAGATAAGCAATAAAACCTAAACAGTTGCCATTCTCATTAACACCAAATTATCTCTTTGAACTGAAAGCAGTGTGGCAAAAAAAAAGTGTGTGGAATCCATGCTGGGGGAGTGGCAGCAGGTCTGAAGGTGCTGCCGCACTAAATAACAGCACAGATCTCTTTGATTTCCCAACTCTGCTGCAGTCTGACAGTTTGTGCTCCCGCAGGGCGTGGAGATCTCTAGGGTCAGAAAAAAGGTCAATTGGTTCATTTCCATAGCTTCCACTTTTAACATTCTTGGACACTTTGGAAGCAATTGAAAGAAAAAAGGAACACCAGCTAGCATTTGCAGACACGCATAAACAAAATAACACACAGAGAAATAAAATATAAGAGCTTGTGTAGCTCGGAAATGCTGGAACATATTAGATATAACAGACTTCACATTCACTTGGAGCATTGTCTTTCTTCTAATCTGGTAATTTGGGAAGATTGCAGGCAGCTACAACAGCAAATAATGACTTTATTAAAAGTTATTTGACATTTGTGCAGCTGCTTTAACCAGTGCAAAAGTCCACCAAAGACACACATGCTAGTTTTTTTTAGATGAGACAACAGCATCACACAGTAGCTGCACGTTCATGACGTGAATGTGGCGTTCCACCACATCGCAAAGCTGCACCACTCGACTGAGATCTGGTGAGTACAGTGAAATCACTGTCATGGTGAAGAAACCAGTTTGAGACGATCTGAGCTTTTGTGACAGTGACTGTGAGCAGAAAAAAGAGCAGTAGTCTTAAAATGTGATGCAAGAAAAACAAGCCTTTCTTGTCTTCATCAACAGATTACCTCACTGCGTGAAGTCAGGCTTTCACTTAACTATGTTTGCCTTGATACATCACACCGAGTGGGACTGTCTGTTTTGACCGTACGGGTAGAAGGCGCCAAAGTAAAGAGTCCAGCTATGTGTAACGCTTACCGCCTGGTTAAAGAGCAAGTGAGATAGAGGGAGACTGTACTCTCGCTGCCTACCGGTGAAAGTGGAAATGTGCTTTGTTGCCCCTCAGTCAGGCGGAAAATTGCAAACCCATTTGTCATTGTGTGCCAAGATGCAGAGGTCAGTCAATGGGTTCCTTCATGACAAGCTTACGGAATCGAATGTTTTTCCACGGCCTCACCCTTTCACACCTGCACCTCCAGGTAAAATAACAAAACAAGGGGAGAAGGAGAGAAAAGAGGGCTTAAAGCGAGCCACATAAAGACAGGGGAAGAGAAAAACGATACGCGAAAAGAATTCACCGTGAAACCCTGCACGTCTATTGGCCATTTCAGCTCATTTGAACCCAATATATGTTCAGCTCACAGTGGCAGATGAAATGCAGTGCTTTGGCCAACATCCAAATCTGGAGAATACCGCTAATTATTCCTGCGTGTGACAACAGAACATTCTTACGGGCTCAGAGAAGATGTTTTTTGTTTGCCTCTCATTGAGGACAGCAACTGCTTGAGCTGACAGAACAACAGCAACACTTAAAACTTTTCCACTGCTTAACTGTTTCGTCCACACAGAGGCTCTGAGCTGCAGCAGTCTAAAGTAAAAACAGAATCAGGTTGATATGTGCCTTTAAAAAAAGTGATTATGCTTTAAATGAAGAGCATGGGCAACAGGTAAAAGATGAGAGAGGATCACACATTTTAAAAATATTTGTATTATTTGATATCAAGTCGTAACTATATCTGTGATCTTTAACATCTGCTGTTGTTTCCAGGAAATCAGAAAGATATCTTGCATGTTTTTCACCTTGTGAAAGGAAAGTGAAGAAAGCAAATATTCTAGCTTTAAATATCAGCCTGTGAGACATTATTGCATTTAACCTTCTCTTTTTCACGTCTTTCTGTTTCCCTGAACCCCGTTGCCTTTTTTTTTTGCAACACATTTATCCAATACATTTAGGCACTGGGCTCAGTTTCAAATATTTTCATCTCGCGTTTTCAAAGCATCATTATTTCAGAGAGGTTTTTGTTTTTATTGCTTTTTACTCATGGTCAGTATAAAACATGGGAGTAGTTTCCAGGTCAGAAAAATGAAGCCATTGCAAAATTGCCTTAGACCATTCTTAATGCATTCTCTCTAAAGGCCACCAGATGGCGATAGCTGTGGTTGAAAAAAGACGTGATCCTATAGGCTACGTTCACACTGCAGGTCTTGATGCTCAATTCCGATTTTTTGATCAAATCCGATTTTTTTGTCTGCTCGTTCACACTACAAATCAAATGCGACAGCAAACGCGCTCTAGTGTGAGCGCTCAAAGCGGCCCGCATGCGCAAAAGAAGACTTCACACACAACGCGCTCTGTTTAGACCCAGAGCAACAGTATTGTTTGACTGATGGCCCTTAATATAAAGACTTCGGACTTCACGTTTCCCAATTTTTGCTTTAAGTTATTTTGTTATTTACATAATAATGTAGATAACCTAATAATGATCCTTATTGCTGTTTTAGAGAGGAGTGGTGCTTCAAAGGATAGTTGCAGATTTCTGTCAGAATCTGCAGATTATGCAGTATAAATAAAATGTTAACGTTTCTCCAACGTTGTCTTCCCAGCAGTTTCACCTGATGGCCAGGAAGCGTTCGTGATGTCTTCTCGAGCGCTGATAATTGGCGTCTGTCTCGTGTCAGTGACGTAAAAGACGGATTTAATGCGACTTGACCATTCACACAGCAGACGCTTTCTAAAACATCGGATATGTATCGAATTCAGTACCACATACGAAAGTGACCCAGATCGGATTTGAAAATATCGGATTTGTGCCGTTCACATTGTCATACCATGATCGGATATGGGTCGCATAGGGTCAAAAAAATCAGATTTGATGCGCTTTCGCCTGCAGTGTGAACGTAGCCATAGAAGTCTGTGAGAAAACAGCTTTCTGTTTTGACCCCTGTTAACTCTTTCCAGATGTGTTTATGGGCTCTGTCATCCATCTCGGGTCACAGTGAATATAAAAGTAAAGTCTGTTTTGTAAATCTTGGTCATACAACATTGAGGATTATCTATTATGCTCTTTGGCTACCAACTTGTTGCTGTGGAGCAAGTGGTTTTTTACAGTTAGACCCGCCCTTTCTCATCCCATTGAGATTTTTGAAATCAAGATGGCGACCAGTGACTGTAAAAAAGTGGACAAAAATGCTCCTATTCCTCACGATATACATAAATTTAGCCTGGATATGGGAGCTGTCATCTTGCAGTATTGATAGATTAAAACAGAATTAGCTGCTTAGCTAAAGTACTTTCTAACAATCCCACAATGCAAAGACTCAAGCTGCACTCTAAAATCTCAGTGTCAACAAAGCTATGGTCATACCAGCAGCGGTTAGCGAAGTGATGCTAACATGTACATGCTACGATTTTTACCATGTTGACATGCTAGTCTTACAGCACGTTTGCCATCTTAGTTTGCATAACACTAAGCAAATGGTAACACTAAATACAAACCACATCTCTAGGTTTATGAGAGTATTACATGAAATTTAGACGTTGATTTGACTGGAACATCCGACCGGGCATGCAAAAATTTCCCTGTAACCCGAAAGCTATTTGTCTACTCTTATAAAAGACGTTTGAAAAACAACTACCATCTAACAAAGAAAGGTCAATAATTGCTCTCCATATTAAGCATTTAAAACCACGACAGCCTAATATTTGTGTAGCACTCTTTGAACTTAGAAACTCATATTCTAAACATGACGTTATCTGGAGATCACGCTGCCAGAAGTACAAAGACAAATGGGCTGCAGAAGAAACCGGGAGAGAAGAGTTTGTAAGGATTTGCATAGCTTCACTCTAAAGTGTGAAACTTCTTTTGCACTTAGATCAGTTCTTGTCAAGTAATCCTTAAGTTAAACAATTAAAATTCATTTTCCTTTCCCTTCTAGGAGAGTGTGTTTAGTGATTGTGAACAGCTTATCTCCTATGACAAGACTGCTCTACAGATAGAGTAAACAGGGCTTTGCCATACAGTACAATAATCTGTAGCTCTTACATAGTTGCATTGTATAAATCACAGGGCTAAACATGAACAAGCCCCGGCGAGTCACTAGGCTCTGAGGGTGCTGCTTGAGTCGCTTGTTGTTTTGGAGAATAGAAAGGAGTGTGAGCCAACACAGAAACCACTTCAGAGAAATCAATGTGAATCAATAGACCTGTAATCTGCTGCATTATAAATGCTACGATCCCTAATTACATCACTTATGGATAGTGTTAAGTGTGTATGATATAAAAGCTGGGTGAAAGTGGATTTGCACAACTGTTATCACGGCTGTAACCTCGGATCACATTAAAATGAAACCAGACAGCGGTGTGTGCGTCTGCGTGTGTGTGCTCCCTGCTGCTGCGGCTGCTCTTCGCTGTGATCTCTGGGAGTGTTAGCGGTGCAAAACGTTGTGGCGAACTTCAAACAGGCGTTGCAGCAGAGCTCAGATCCTCCTCCACAGTAATAACTTTGAGTGCTTCTGGAAGAAGGAAATCCCCTGGCCAGGAAAGACACATCACTCTACTACAGAGGCAACGAGACGGGCGGTTTAACACAGCCAACTCACTGACTCCACCTTTAAACCACAACACACAAGACTAGTGGACGGTGCTAAACCTCGGTTAACTTGGACACAAACTTCTGCACATCCCAGACACCACCAACTGTAAAACTGAAGGCCATTTTGTTTTTGTAAAATGGGGGGGGCGGGGGAGAGCCTTCTTATGGGTTTATTGGATAAGATAGCATTAACTCATATCAGGTCTGTATTTATACAATCTAAAACCAGACTAAGTCTATCTCAGGGAGCTTCACAGTGTGCAGACCATTCAACAATATGTGTATCTAGTCTTATAGACCTTTCTTCAGATTAGGAAACCTTTTACAAAGTAACAGAATTTGGATCTTCTTCTAGTATAAACAGATGAGAAAACTGGATGAATGACAATGAAAATGACTTTAAAAACTCTCAAATGGAATTATAACATGATTATTTCCCAGCCAGCATGTGTGATGAAAACTCCTGTGACAGTATCTTTAGAAGACTTTCTAATGGACCCATATCAATCAAAATCCATCCCAGCATGCTGCTCACAACTGCTGATATCTCCTGCTTATCACAGATTCAGTGTTTAATCAGCAAAGCCTGGAGCGAGCCTTTATTTTCCCAAAGCCTGCATTTGTTCCAGTATCAGAGGCAACATGAAAAACCACGAAGGAACTGCAACAGGTGATAAACCACAAGAGTTAAAAGAGACTGAAAGAAGAGGACGCGCCGTTCAAAGATTGAGATTCTGACTTTTTTTAGAACAATTCTAGTTCGGTGAGCATGTTGCATACATGGTGTAATACCTGAGGTGTGAATTGGCAAGTTCAACAAATATAACGAATGCAACATCACCAACTGTCCCTTAGAAGAATACCAAATTCTTCTTCGCTGAAGATGAAAATATCACACATGTGCACAACAAACAACATCACAACTAAAGGCCTCATAAAAATCTGATGCTGTCTGCAAGCCAGCTAGCATTGGCACCGTTGCCACTGAAAACATATCCTCCTCTTTGTGGCTGAAAATTGGGTTGTGGGCATCTCTTTTAGTCATGTATGAAGCGTACACAGTAATTGGAGACTAATTGACTCACTCTGCAGTCACCTTGCAAATTTGTAACAGTTACAGTTAATTGCTGTCTTCAAACTGACGTTGGCGCATCAAGACAGCGATAAAGTGGCAAAAAGATGGAGCCAGCCTGCTATCAGTGTCAATTAAACGTGTTCAGGTTGGCCAGTAAATGCAATATCTTTACGATAAATTGGCAAAAAATCTCAAATTTCTTGCTTTGTACATACACAGAAATTCACATTAACTACTTACGTACATTCAGCCAGAACCTCATAGATTTGAAATAGAACTTCAGAAATCAGTGCAGACTGACTCAAACTGATTGCTGTGTACGGGCAATCTGTCTGAGCAGGTATGTGAAAAACTGTCTGAGAGTAAGTGCAGTTGGCGATAAGTTGTCACAGGTGACCTGTGCAATCGCCTTGCGATCAAAAGTTGGTTGCTGCAACCACTGATATTTTTACTAATTATAAGGAGGTGGCTATTCTATTAGCTGAGCCATGCTAGCAACTCTGAGACACATTAATACTTTCAGTTAAAAGCAAAGATACAGTTTAAGATAGTTAAACATAGTTCAGTATATAACTCTTCATAGTTCATATTCATAGTTCTATCAGGACCACTTTTTGTAGTCTGGCTCTGTTCTGTGATGTAGATATTGAAAACCAGTGCCCAGTTTATGGTCTCCACTGTCCTCATGAATTGTAGCACATGCCAATAGTGACAACTGCTGGTGTCAAAATGCTCTACTGTCATTTGGGTTGGATTTGCACCTCTTGATTTTTGTCAAGCTTAGTTTATGGTCATCATATTGGTTGTTGCACATGCCTACTGGGGCATCGCTGCAACCCCATAACTATTTATACTGGTGCTTAAGTGGGGTGGCAGAGCTACAGAGCAGAGACCTAATCAGAAGGTCGGTGGTTCGATCCCAGGCTCACTCCTGGCTGCATGCCTAATATCCTTGGGCAAGACACTAACCCCATGTTTGCCTACTGGTGGTGGTCAGAGGGCCCGGTGGCGCCAGTGTCCGGCCTCTGTCAGTGTGCCCCAGTGTGGCTACAATGTAGCTTGCCATCACCAGTGGGTGAATGACTGAATGTAGTGTAAAGCTCTATACAAATGCAGGCCATTTACCATTTCCATTTAAGTGATGACAAGCATAGCTTGGTTTTCTCTGGAATAATAGGTGCCACCAACGAGAAGAACATTACTGCATCAGTAATGATTTAATAATAAAAGAAACATAAAGCAATTTGTGACAGTGGCGAGCAAAAACTAGACGTAAATGGTTGAGGAAACGTGGTGACATCATAGTCAAAGCATGCAACAACCAATGGTGTGACCTTAAACTACACTTGAAAAGGTGGAGAGAGTGCAGGATGTGAATCACAGAACAGAGCGGACATCAAGGACAACTGAGATGATATATAAGTCTGAAATGGTGCAAATAATATGAAAAATTGGGTGGGTTGCAAAGTAGCTTGCAGGGGCAGTGGTAACTATATTCAGGCTGAAGGGTGTTTTAATGCGGGACTTTGCTGCTTCTCTGCTGAGAATGTTGGCTAATCTTGACTTCATGGTCCACTTGAGCTAATGCTGAGCTCAGTTTGAGCATTGTATCATGCTAACATGTGGATATGAACACTAAACGCAAAATCAGGCAGTTTTATTGTAGACCTTTCCAAACCCTAAACCCCAGATGTCAAACTCAAAGTGACATTACATGAAAATTCATGCAGATTTTTAAGAGATCTAATAATGTGGACATACGTGGTTTAGTCTCTAATAACACCCAGGACTAGTTAGAAAAGCCTTCACAGATCAGTGACCGCTATAAGTAGAATACAAAGATTAACAATAGCTGGACAGGGAGTGGTTTTGATGAGGTTCTTCTTCCTTGTCCTCCTGCTCATAAGGCATGCATACCTCTCCACGTCCCAGTAACTAATCACCATACAGATCTGGCCAAGAACAGAGCGACCGAACACACAGGAAATATCATATTTAAGCTTTGTAGACCTTCACTTGTGCTTCTCGGGTTCATTTCCCATGCCTCAACCAAGGAGATATGAACAGTGTCTGCTTCAGTAGGCAGACATTAGACTTCAAAGCTTTGGGACTCAGCAGAACAGTTTGGGGAGTTGTTCAAATGTTCCAGTGTTAGAGAGGGGAGCCATTTATTTCCTTGCCATTTCCCTATAGTGCTTACTGTGCTTGCACTAATAGGCTGCTCCAGCTCACATTAGTCTGTCTGGTTGGCTCTGGTCTTTCAATAACCCAGGTGTGTTTTTATTGGATTCGGAGTTATCAGTGAGGTGATCAAAAACCTGCTGCCAGCTAGGCAGGTCAACCACTCTGTATTATTGAAATGCAAAAAGAAATTGTTGGGCAAAAGAAAGACAATACCTGGTTTCATTATTAAAGAAAATTAATTTTTGTCATATTTGAGTATTCAAAGGTAGAATTTGACACTTTTCTTTCTCAGTCTTGGTTTAGATTAGTTGAAAAATAACTCAGTTTGTCTCTAAAAGAAACAAACCAGGAAAAGCACTATCTTCCAGTGAGTTGACACCCAGGATCAAAGCGCTTCCTTGCACACATCAGGAAAATACTGGGGACTCATTTCAAGCGCTCAAAGTGCCACATAGATGCTTAGCCACACATTCCCCCTGTCAGAGTCAAACAAAGACAGTTTTCTTGTGAAGAGAAAGGCATGCTATTTCCCCAACATGCCTCACCCAGAGCGACCAATCACAGTCACAGTTACAATCCCGGGCCCTGAAGGAAGACAGGTAAGGGTTTATGTTGTCATTGGTGGATGTTTTGCAATTGGGTGTAATACATCTCACAGTTAATGTTTATTTTCACAGAGACCACCTCATTCCTTTGGTCTGACCCACAAGGATGCTGCGCGAGATCAGAACAGAGCTGACTGAAGTATGCTTGAATGTCTGCAGAGTGGCTGACATAATTAATTTGTTCAGGTTTGGCACTGGGCTTGTCATTCTGTAAATTGGAAACATTTCAGCAACACATCCTTTTAAAAAAAAAAAATGAAATCCAATGCAAAAAATAACATTTGGCATTTGCAAAAGATTCCAATGGGGGGAAAATGGCGACACCGTATTAGGGAGGTAGCCCACATCTAACCAGTTAAGGTAAAAAAATATGTTTTTGAAACAAACTGGTCCAAGCAAAAGTATTTATATCTCCAAAAAAGAAAGGTGCTGAGAGATACTAATGTGAAAATGATACTATTGATGCTAAAAAAAAAAAGATGAAATGCTTTTGCTAAGGGTGGAAAATAGTGAGCGTAATCTGTTGTCCTGGCACTGCAGCTCAGGACCTCAGTCCAACACAAAAATCAGGGCCTTGTGAAGATAGATGTAGTCTCACAGAGTATCAGATCAGTAATAAAACATCACTGTTAGCTCTGAGCTGAACCTGAAGAATGTGGTTCTAATGGAGAGGACAGCAGGAGACCCAATGAAGTAGATAATTATGAGACGAGACCTGAGAACTCTTTCATGCCATCTTTTACTTCTGAAAGCCAGTGACATGCAAAAGTATTGTCTATTTGCCTCGCTGTGATGTTGTGGGCAGAAAAGAAGAGAAGAAAAAGCTGATGACAGGGTACTTTCATGTTACTTATCGTGGCACCTTATCAGAGTGATCTAGATGGGCTAGACAAAGTACCACCAGGTCCCGTAGCTCTGAGCAGAATTTCATCTGTTCCATCACATCGCCCTGCCTTTACTCCTCAGGGAAGATGAGAGGTTGGTGGTCCACGCATTTAGACCACAGTGAAAAAAGAGGAGGGAGCCTGAATGACAGATAAGTCTAGTCTCAAGAGGAGGCAGCTGTTTTTATGAAGACCTTAGAAATAGGGAGCTGGATGAAAAGAGACAAAGAAAAGCTCTGATAAACTACACACACATGGTCTCACGCAACACTTCTCAAGAGGAGATAGCGTGCTCATCTCTTAAAAGTCCCTCAAGCTTTCAGAGGGTATGTTTGAGGATGGGGGCAATGGGACTCGAGAAGAAAACGTCACCACCAAAAATAAACACTGGGAGAGGCAAACTAATGCTTATTTATCATTGCCGGAGAATCTCTGATTGTGACGTAGAACAAGCGTAGCAGCTTTGATGTTAGAAAGCACTGATCCCCTCGCAGTACATTGTGTCGCCGCTCTCAGGCCTTCAGAGTGTGCTATGATAATGTTCCCAGATGTCACCAGATATGTATAACACACACAGAGTCAGGGAGACTGTAACGGGAGTGACAGTGGAGCTTGAAGTAGTCAGGAGAGTTAACAGCATTGACACAAGAAAGCCCTGCAAATCCTAAGATGTCAAAAATGAATCAGAAAAAACTGAAGATTTAAGCTAACTAACTAGCTAACTCCTGTTAACATGCTCAGAAAGAAAGTTTGGATAAATGTGTCTACTGCATTAGTTTAGAATAGCGGCATGCTAATGTTTGCAAATGGCACTAAACAGAAAGTCCCAGTCAAGCGAATGATTGTGGTCATAAACAGACCTGATGATGGTGCCAGATAACACTGTAAATGTAATGCGCTGCTGCTAGCATGGCTACTAGTCAAGCTAGGAGCCGCTTTTGCTCTATAAATCTACAAACAACGATTTAAAACGTTTCTGGGCACATCTTCTCATACACCTCTGGACCATTTTAGGGTCTCCTCTAGAAATCTGTACTCACTCCTCACCTGATCCACAACCTTGAGCTTTGGAAACTGTGGATTCTCCAACTAAAACCCTCACTCACAGCTGAAGACACAGCTGTTTACTATCCTGAAGACCAACTGGACATGCTGGAAAAGCTGATGTGAGTTTGAGATTGGCCATATTTACATCAGGTTCCAGTAAATGTTTGATTACACATCATAAATAGCCAGGCTAGTTGGGCTAACCAGCCCGCTAGCCGATCTTGGGGCAGTTTAACTTCAGTGCACAAATTCAAGCTGCTTCAGTCACAAAGAGTCAGTGAGTTAGAGTTGGATGATTTGGAATTATGGTCCTCGTGGATTGTATGAAAGGATAAACTGAACAAGTCCTAAAAATCAGAATATGATCAGAATGTCACAAAGAACAGCTCATCAGCCAGGATTTCACTGTTTACACACCTAATTATAAAGAATGGACAGTTGACTGTACAGTGGTGGAAAAACTCACAAGCATCATATAACCAACACACGGCCTGGTCCATTTGTCACAACAGGAACATCCGACACCTACAGCGAGGGGCTCTGCTGTGTGCACAGTTTTACTGGCATGCTGTGCGCCCACCAGAGTTCACCTTTATACCCCAATGAAACAGAAATCTGATGAGAGTGGTCCCTTCGATTTTAAGGCACGATAGGTCACTGAATTGTTAAATGAGTATGATATCAATCAAATGTTATGATCTTTGTGGTCATCATATCTCAACCCTCCTGACCGCTTTATGAGAGACTGAAGCTAACCTGTATTAAAACCAGATTCTTTGATCCCCATGATAGAACAGAGAAAACCCGACTCATAGTGGTCAAAAACATTTATAATTCTTTTTATTCAATTATCTTCCGGAAGAGAGAGAGCCCTACACAGCCCCAAAAGCCAGTTGCAGAAACTCTAACATTAGAATTTAAAAACGTCTCACGTATAGGTGTTATTTTGGTACTTTACACGTCACACAGTTTCGATACAAACACTCCTTATATGGTACAAGTTCCTCTTTTCTGTCTGGCTTCCTGTATTTATTAATATACTTATATAGCTCTACACTAACTTCCTGTTTTTCAGTCTGGCTGAGCACTTAGTTTATGAGTCAAAAGTGGCCTTGCTTTACAAACCTTCATTATTAAAGTACATAAAACAATATAATAAGAAAATAAGCACTAAGGATATATTAATTACATGACACGTGGCAGCACATTGTGGACCAACACCTTAGTAAGAAGTTGTATATTGTATTTTCTTTCCGTTTTTCATACACCAAGCATCACTACTCTCTGGTCACTTACTGATTAGCATGACTGCACTAGCCACCTCACAAATGACTACCAGCTAAGTTAAAAGTGTAGGTATTTGGCAGTCAAGATATATAATTTCCTCCTTTCCGTTGCTCTGGTGCTTGTTCCTGCATGGAGCTGCAGTGGGAAACCCCAGATCCCCAAGACAGAGCACACTCTGCTTACCTACATCAGTTCTGCCAGGTGTCATCTTGTGAAAGTGCAATAAAAAAGCATTTTTTCCACGCTTGTAATGCATGAGTAAGTCAATAAAGGACTAGAATGCTGTCTTGATTAGTTTGTTCATTCTTAGAAAAAGAGGCTACCTCGTTTCCTGAAAGAACACCAGGCTTGTATTTATAGATTTGTCATGGCGTGGTAAATTTGGAACACTGTGCACTTTGGTGTCAGTCACCTTTTATCAACCCTTCCTATTAAACTATCATACTGTTTGCTGTCAAACATAGTGCAGCCACTATAAATTAAGGCAATACAAAGTCAAACACAGTTGCAATAAAGACTAATTTTATTTCAACCGTGGCTAATTTTAGAGCTTTCCTAATATGCTTTTTATTGTTCATAAACTCTGGCTTCAGACGCTGCCGTCTCCAGCAGCAGAGGTGGAATTCTTACTTTGTCGAGATAAGGACAGAGTGCTCTATTTGTCAGTGCATGGGGCCCCTTAAGGTCCCGGAGAATCTGATGTCCACACACTCTTTCGCCTGCACTGACATTTTCTCAGCAGTATGAGGTTACATACAAGAAAAAGACATCTGCATCATCAAGCCCGCTTTTTGTCCGAACAAAACAGCCTCTCACTCCTGTTTCTGCAGACGTTGGCCGGTGGAAAATGTCAAAAGTTCCCAAATGTTTCCCTGCAAAACGAAGTATTCCGTAAATAAGAACGGACAGGAGCTAGTATTTTTAGATGACCTATGTATCAGTGGCTATTTTTATCTGTAGCTTCTGTTTGGTACGCTGACCTGTGACCTGTTGGGCTCTTACTGAATTCTAGAAAGGGGCAAAGAGCACTAAGCACACTGAAGTACATCCCTAGGATTACAAGCATTGCAGGGTGAGAGTTTGTAACCTGTAGTGGCTGCAGGCAAGCAGGGTCACAGCCCACCCATGGGTGGGGGTGGAGGGGGCGGACAGGGTCACGCAAGCTGAGGAGGATGCATGTTCCCAGACAGAAAATGGAGCGCTCCAGAGCTCAAACACAAAACACAGGAAGATGCTGGAAAACAGGCGGGAGAGGCTCGAGTCAAAACCCCAAGTTTGAAGAAATGGCTCCTCTGGGTTAAAAGTTTAAGACAAATGTGATGAATGTAGCACTGTGATGACGCCAACAGAGATGCATTTCAGGTCAGAACATGCTGACAATTAACTGCGCTTTGAATCTCAAGATATCGCTAAGCAGCACTGGGAAGATTACAATTTGGACCGCGCAAGCAACGCGAATGACAATATTCTTTGGCATACTCGATTGCAAAGGGGTCCCCCGGGAAGAAAAGGTTATAGGATCTCTGAAAAGACAGCCATTGTTCGTCATCTACAGCAAAATGACTTTGTAAAATTGAGAGGAAGAAAGGCAAACCACTGGACCAATGTGATACCAGTCTCTGAAAGTGGAGAGCACTGATGCATGAGTGGAAAGCGCCTTATGTCAAATATAATTGCCCTGCTCTGAAAAACAAGCTAGCAACATCTGATTCAATATCCTCTCGTTTGGCTCAGGTTACTTCCTGTCCGCTTAAAGCATGTTTGTCGTGACAATGGAGCTCCCGTCAAGATGGTGGGATGTTCAGTCTGAGCTAAATGTGTTACTTTTTCTTTCAAGTGAAAGGATTTATTTTAATCCAGCATAGTTTCCAATCTTAAAGTAACAGTTGCACATTTTGGGAAATACGATTCTCACTTTCTTGCCAAGTTTCAAGTTAACAACTGTGTGTGTCTCTACAGGCTGCAGATGTTTGCGGGTTTGCTTCTGTTAGAAGACTGGAAAGAAACAGTTTGTCCGAGTGTAACAAAATCTGCATTCCAGTATTACCAGCAGTTATTCAAGTTATACATTTTTTTTTAAACATACTCATTATATCAAAGATTGGCCTTCAAATTTGGCTTTTGGGCTGTTGCCATCTTGTCTGTTCAGGAGTTGTTTTGTTTTCTTTTGTGAGATCATATGTAGACAGTTGGGTAGACCAGAGGGGTATACTGAGAAGCAAGATTAATAGATTAGCCAGATATCTCAAGCTTAAGGTCAGAGTTTCCTGTGTTACGAAAGGGGCTGTCTTTTTACCCTGCTAAATCACCATGGTAACTGATGTAGAACACATAACCTGGTTATGTCAGTTTAACCCTTTCATGCATAGTGGTCACGACAGTGGACAGCTATTCAAAGGCTGTTTTCTTGTATTTGTGTCAGTGTTGGTGGCATACTTGCACATAAAGCACCACATTGCACACTGACGTGTCACTCCATACCCTACCACCCACTGGTCCTTTAATGTTATTATAGATGTGTGACGTGTTTCTGTTATTTAACCCTTTCATGCATGAATTATGACAACCTTAATCAATATTTTTTTCTTAAGTATTTTTATTCATCTTTCATGCCTAAAGATGAATGAAATATTAGGGGAAAAAATCCTGATTGAGGTTGTCATAATTCATGGATGAAAGGGTTAAAATCCTCTCAAATTACCACATTTTCATTGACTCCTTTGTGTACATCATGTTTCAAGCAGATTATAGGTTTTCTGTTGGGTTTACATGTTTTATATGAAACATATATGTAATGCAGATTTATTCCATACCCGAATAAAACCACAGAGTTAAGTGCAAACTGCATTGCATTATCACAGGAATGTGCATGTTGTTTAGAAAATGTGTACATGTTTTATATTTGATTCTCATTGGCTATTTAGTCTGTTTCACACAGCTGGAATTCCAACAACTGGCTCGCAAAACAGACACATCAAGAATACCTGTTCAATCAGTGCAATTAATTTCACTTTCATCTGCCAACAAACCTTATTAGTCTATGAGATGGTAACCTTTAATGTTTAAATGTATCCAGGTTTAAGTTTCAGAACTTGCAGCTATCACCTTGTAAATAAACAGCAGCACTGAGAGCACACTCAACAATAAAATAATTAAATAAATTGTATTTTATTACACTAACTCACCAGACAGCACTATCTAATATTGTCACTGACTGGAGTAGGTGACACTCATAGGGGTCATTTTCTGTGAAGAAAAGCCATGTGACCTGTGAAACCTCCTTTTTTTATGTGAGCATGCACAGACCCTAAAGTAGAAAGCAGAGAAAGTTGATAACCACATTGTGATACCTGTTATCGCCAACTGGGGTTTTAGGGTTTGTCAAGCCAAGCTAAGCCAAAGACAGCCTGGCCGTGTTGAACTTAATATAACCCTCTAAGGAATTACTAGCTGATGCCAGCACTAGCTAGAGCTGATAAAAAAGAAGCATTCATATCTCAAAGTGATATTAAATGGGATGCTAACTTTGATTTAAAAAGACAATTTAAAAATTAAATTGACTTTCACAGGAAACTGGGTAGCTGACTCCAAAGTCTGTCCTTTACAATCAAGTACTGAAGAAAACAGAAATGCACCCACCCACCTAGAAATGCTAGCTGTGTACCTTATTACAGGCGCAAAATTTTGCAAGAAAGAGGAACAGGAGAGGAAAATAAAGTAGAGCAGTCAGAACTGTTTTTGTATTTCTTGTAAATTTGGGCATTTTAACATTTTGTGTGTGTGTGTGTGTGTGTGTGTGTGTGTGTGTGCGTGTGTGTGTGTGTGTGTGTGTGTGTGTGTGTGTGTGTGTGTGTGTGTGTGTGCGTGTGTGTGTGTGTGTGTGTGTGTGTGTGTGTGTGTGTGTGTGTGTGTGTCTGTCTCATCTGGAATGTAAGGGTGTGGTTAGATGAGAGTGATGGGAGTGATCTTGGAAGGAAAAAACACTCAATCCTGACGGTGGCATTTCCAGTTGAGCCAAAAAAAAAAAGAAACACAGAAAATTACACAAATGCAGAAAAATTCAAATTATAATGAATGCAAACAAAATAATGACTGTAAGCACAATTTTTAATAATATTAACTCTATTTTCTTACCTTTACAAACAAAATGTTGTCGAAATGTGGAGCTCTGTCTCTTTTTTTCATGTAACAGCTGATTCTGTGAGATTTAATCACTATGCAAATGATGCTTTTTTATTGTAAGGGGAGACTTCTTCACACACAAAGGTTAGTTGTGGTTTTCACGCGCTTCTGTGTTCTGACCATTAGTTTTTACATACACATGCTTCTCTTAAGCAATGTTAATAAAAGACATAGTGTATTTTCACTGCTATGCTGATGATATTCAGCTATATCTATGAAGCCAGATGACACAAATCAAATAACTAAACTACAGGTATACCTTAAAGACATAAAAGCCTGAATGTCCCATAATTTTCTTCTCCTGATTTCAGATGAAATTGAGGTTTTTGTGCTCAGCTCTAAAAATCTTAGAACCATGATGTGTACCCAAATACTTACTATGGACATTATTACCTTGGTCGGCAGTAACACTGTGAGAAATCTTTGAGTCATTTTTGACCAAGACATGTCCTTCAGTGTGCATATTAAACAAATTGCTTTCTGTCGCCTATGCAATATGTGTAAAATTAGAAACAGCTTGCCTCAGAGTCCGTACCTTTATCATGTCACAACTGGACTATTGTAAGCCAATATTATTGGACTGTTCTAGAAGTTTCCTCTGTTGATCCAGAACGCTGTAAGACCTCATAGTACCTTATTATCCTTGTAGTTCCTAGCGTTTCATCAACTTTCAGAGCCCTCTCATCCCAGTTTGGATTCTGGAAACAGTGCCTTACTATTTTCAACATTATCTTATAGTTATTGTTAGACAAGGTGACCCTAATTAAAACTTGTTGCTTAAAACTTTCCTTTTTGCTAAAGCATATAGTTAGGGCTGGACCAGGTGACCCTGAATCCTCCCTTAGTTATGCTGCAATAGATGTAGGCTGCCGGGGGATTCCCATGATGCATTGAGTTTTTCCTTTCCAGTCACCTTTCTCGCTCTCTATGTATTAACAGACCTCTCTGTGTTGAATCATATCTGTTATTAACCTCTGTCTCTCTTCCACAGCATGTCTTTTATCCTGTCTTCCTTCTCTCACCCCAACCGGTCGCAGCAGATTGTCCCGCCCCTCCCTGAGCCTGGTTCTGCCAGAGGTTTCTTCCTGTTAAAAGGGAGTTTTTCCTTCCCACTGTCGCCAAAGTGCTTGCTCATAGGGGGTCATATGATTGTTGGGTTTTTCTCTGTATCTTGAGGCGACTTTTGTTGTGATTTGGCGCTATATAAATAAAATTGAATTGAATTGAATTGAATTAATTCATCCCTTAGATATGCTGCTATAGGCTTCTCCTCTCACCTCCTTTAACTCCCTCAGGTATTGATATGCCACTATTGCCTACCATTACATTATGTGTTCTCTCTCCCATGTTTTTCTTCCTATATCCCTGTGCCGTCCTCTTTCTTTAGTCTTTTCTCTCACCCCCAGCTTTCGGATGTTGTGCTCCCTTCTGAACTTTGCCGTAAGTTTCTTCCTGTTTAAAGGGAGTTCTTCCTTCCCACTTTCATCAAGTGCATGTTCTTGGGGGCCTCATCTGATTGTTGGCATTGGGTCCTTACCTTACAGTATAAAACACTTTGGGGTGATATTGTTGTGAATTTGTGCTATATAAATAAAACTGAATTTAATTAAATTAAAATTAATTAGTCTAGAGCAGCAGTAGGCAACTCCAGGCCTCGAGGGCTGGTGTCCTGCAGGTTTTAGATCTCACCCTGGGTCAACACACCTGAATCAAATGATTTGTTTATTACCAGGCCTCTGGAGAACTTCAAGACATGTTGGGGAGGTAACTTAGCCATTTAAATCAGCTGTGTTGGATCAAGGACACATGTAAAACCTGCAGGACACCGGCACTCGAGGCCTGGAGTTTCCTGGTCTAGAGATCTGCAGCATATGTGCAGTAATATTGTGATTTAATCGACATCGATTACTGAATGTGTTATCTGCATCATCAAACTAGCTTCTTCATTAATTATTTATTACATTAATAGTGTTAATGAACCAGTTCCAATCTCTTTTATGTTATAATTGAAACTGTAAGTCATAGGTGTCAAACTCCAGGCCGGTGTCCTGCAGGTTTTAGATGTGTCCTTGATCCAACACAGCTGATTTAAATGGCTAAATTACCTCCTCAAAATGTCTTGAAATTCTCCAGAAGCCTGGGAACAAACTAATCATTTGATTCAGGTGTGTTGACCGAGGGTGAGATCTAAAACCTGCAGGACACCGGCCCTGGAGGCCTGGAGTTCGACACCCCTTCTGTAAGTCAAAGCTATTGTGAAATACTGCAGTTATAAGTCATCATCACTACATATCATAAGTGTGAGACATTTTTTTGCCATAAATGAAACAAAAAACAAAAGCAGTTCTTTTATAATTCCCTCCTTCGTGTTTGCAGATGCATACTGTTATATTGAGATAGAAAGGTGGAGGAAGTAGATGTCTCCCAAGGACACGTGTCACACTGCGTCCTGCTTTGGTTTGCAGTCCTGAGTCGTTGGCTCGGTGCTGAGATGTCTGCAGTGGCCCTTCTCATGGCTTTTCTTTTGCCCCTTGCTGCTGGCCTGGAAGCATGTCCAGCTGTCCCATCATTCTGTCAGCGCCGCTGTCTCCCTCAGCCCCAGATTAAAAACGCTAAAGGGGCCGCCAGGAAAAGTGGCTTGCCCTCGTCTCTCAGGACTTATGTCAAAAATGTTTCAGTCCTCAGGTAATTTGCTACAGTCTGGGATCCTTTCACTATTTACATCAAAGACCTTTGCAAAAAGAGGGAAAGAGAAAGAAATGAAAGGTAGGAAAAAATGATATTTAGTTGTGAGTAGTGACAGATCTACATTCTTGAGTATTGACATGCGATCTTAGTGAGGAGTCCTCCTCTCTGCGCGGATGCTTACGGAGTCTAGAGCAGTCCTTTAATCTGACTGATAAAAGCAGTGGGTCCATGGACTGTCTTCCAAAGCAAAGCTTAGTCAAACAAATCGACTCAACTCCAAAAGAATGCACAGTCACTCCTACACAAATAGACAGCACACCAGACACCAGAGGTTCAGAAAATCACAAACAGTTACTCCAGAGAGCAGTTCCTCATCTGTTTTTCTCACATTCTACAGATTCCAAAATATGAAGGGCAAAATGTGCATAATGTGCTGTCTGGATTTTTCCTCTGCGTACTTTTTCAGGCAATTTCATCATGTTGCCAAAATATAGGGAGGAGCACTGAATCAGTCTGAAATGGCCTTGGAAAGGTGCACAAGTATTCTGCATTTAAATGTAAGCTGATTCTCCCTCCTGTGTAAGATAATTTTCCGCTGTTGGACCTACAAACGGGTTAAGACCTGTGAAATGAGGGAGAGGAATCAGAAGTGTTCCGATTTTGAAAGTGTATTTGTGTTTTTTCATTTAGTTTCAATGACAAATACCAAGGAAAAAATATCAGGACTGATGATTTTTATTAAAAAAATTGAAATGATCTTTTTGGGGCAATGTGATATGGTGCATAGCACTGTCACCTCACAGCGAGAAGGTCCGGGGTTCGACTCTAAGCTTGGGCCATTCTCCCCGAATCCTTGAGGAATCTCTTCAGTTTCCTCCAAAGTCCAAATACATGTATGGGTTAGGTTAATTGGCCGTAGGTGTGAATCTGCTTCTCTGTGTTAGCCCTGCAACAAACTGGCAGCTGGGATAGTTGGGAGTTTTAATCTATTGAGCATTTTACACAAGTTATAACAGGCGTCCGTCATCCATCGACAGTCCATAATAAGACACGCTACTTCTCCCAGAGTACTGGTTAGATTTTAGTGAAACAAGATGAATTTATCCTGCCGGTAACTGTGAGCCCCACTGACACCTTAGTGGATTTGAATGTTTCCATACGTCACACATTACAATAACCTGTGACTTGAGCGACCAGATCACTGACTTTCTGAGGTGACCACTAAATTCTAATACAGTCTGCTGTCTTCATGCGTAAAACAGTAAATGATTTTCATTATCTCACAGTTTCAAGTGTGTACTTGTCCTGATTTTTTACACTGCAAAAGAAATTTAGCCTTTCTCTAATCCTTTCACATTCCCAAGAATCTGCCGCTGCTATGAGTGAAGCAAATGATGGAAATTACAGTCACAAACATACCCTCCCACAAAAGATAAGTGTTTTAAACTGCATTCTTTGTAATGACAAGTAGGGGGCGACTTCAGAAATTATGGTGCCATTTAGAGTAAAATGGACAGTAAAGCATTCCCCACTTTGTGACTGACAAGTCATTAAACTGTGAGTGTGCACAACCTTTCTTTCACAACTAATTTCTTTTATATCCTATTGCTGGTTACTTTCAGGATCAGTGTGGATTTTCCAATTCCACAAATGTTGTAAGTGTTGTGATGCCATAAGCCAACTTGATCTCTCAGATGGCCCCTATCAGAAAACAATCAATAGAATACCTCTTTTTGCATTTCTT
Source organism: Neolamprologus brichardi (assembly GCF_056152115.1). Lineage (NCBI taxonomy): Eukaryota > Metazoa > Chordata > Actinopteri > Cichliformes > Cichlidae > Neolamprologus > Neolamprologus brichardi. The sequence goes on along the minus strand of NC_142105.1, from coordinate 19,101,453 downwards.
GTTCTCTTCGATGTGGGCGCCCCCGTGTGGTCACAGACTAAATGACCACAAATGACCTTTTTGAAAGGGTGGTTCCAATTTTACCTAAACATCAGACATACTACAGTAGTATGATAGCTTCAACATACTGAATAGAATTAGATTTGTCAGTTCTACACTTTAAATTGCGTCTCATGTATAAAAATAAAAAAAAGTATTATAAGACTTTGGGGGCAGGGTGTTTGATTTGATCAGTTTGTGTGTTGAACCCTAACCAAAAACAAAAAATAACCTAAACTTTATGGTTATTTTTTAACAAAAACTAAGTTGATGACCTGCATCTAAAACCCGCGATGCATGTTGGGTACTGATTATCGATCAACGAAACATGAAATGTCCAAATGTGCTCTACCAAAGCTGATAAATATATAAGAGCTGCTGAGTCGGAGTAAATCTGTGATGTTTGTCACCCTCGGTCCTGAAAAGAACGCCTGTAGATGTTTTCTGGATGTCTCTCCTTCTGGCAGACAGTCATAAAGAGCACCTGCGTTGTGGAGCTGCTGGGCTAAGTACAGTGTGCATACTGTGTAGTGTACATACTGCACTTTCAACACATACAAGTGTGCACATGTGTGATGGAAGTGTTTGACACCAGTCCCGTCTCAGCATTTGGACTTTTGAAACGCACCAACACAAAGGAATTTGCAGATTCTCTGCAGGCCGAGACAAACCTGTGACATCTTCACAGCACAACATCTCGAGCTTTCTACAAACCAGGAATGCAACCTGGCAGAAAAAAAACAGTGATTAAAGAGGGTAACAGGATCAGCTGTAATCAGCTTGTCCTGAGAAAATGCCAGGGATTTTTCATCCTTTGTCAGGTCAATTCAAGAGGTGATTTCTTTTCCTATTAATTATCTGCCATGCCGCAAAAAAAGAAAAAAGAAAAAACATATCATATCTCCAGCATGAACAACTGTCTCTGCTTTCTTTCCAGAATTATCAAAACAGGCAGTGTGGGGAATCGAGCTATACAGTGATGTGTGTGCCCTCTCATTTCTTTGACAAAGAACAATGGCTACCTCATAACTCCAGAGTTTCTTCAGAAGTGGGGGGGGGGGGGGAATAACGATTATCCAAAGACATGTTCTCTCATGTGACAAATTCTGTTTTCTCAGGCCAAATCCTTTGGTGCCTCTCTACTGAAAATATTCAGAGCTTGTAATAGAGATTTAATCAGAAGATAAGGAGTAGCCTGAGCACTGAGAGATGGAAAGAGAGAAGAGTGATGATCGTGCATCTCGAGCTTATCGCTGATGGAATAGCTCAATGACATCCTCTATTTAGCCCGAATGACAGCCGCCTTTTATAGCACCCGCTGGAAGAGAGGTCACGAAGGAAGCCAGATCACCTTCTCTGCCACACAGGTGTATGCTATGTCAATGCTGCCCTCTTTTGATCGTGTAGGGAATATCATCAAACCGGCTCAGCTTTTTTACACTTTCATTCTTATATCCTGGAAACTACATGTGTCCACTTATACCCTACAGCTTAATTTATGGGCAACACAAGAGGGCTGTGTTAAAAACATATTACAGAATATCATCAAAGATGAACTTTGACATGGTTTTACACCTTTGAGTTAATTTATTGCACATTTTTAAAATTGTATGTATCCTAACTTCAAACATTGCATCAGACAGATTTTAAAAAGTGATCGGTCATCATGTCAATGTTCAAGTTGCTTCATTTAAAGGCTCTTACTCATTGCCCTTTCAAACTGCCATGTGCAAAGGCAGAGTTGAGATCATAAGCCGGTGAAAAAAATGTAATTAAAAGATTCATTTCATGAACACAAACACATTCTGTTCAAGCTTGGTCCTAAAGGGCATGCTTTAATATTGTTTCTAAGGCACACAGGGCAGGGCAGTTAAGATCAATTACTAAGTTGCTGTGTGAATTCAAAAGTGTAGTCAAAACCCAATAAATTCTTCAATTTATCTCACACAGTCTTAAGTGCAGTCTTATGGTGTGATGTGGAGGCTGTGTATATGTACCCTAGACCCATGGTTTTCAAACTTTGGCTCTGATGCCCTTGGTGGGGCATTACAGGGGGAAGCATGAACATTTTTTGGCATCCAAGACAAGGTTTGAGAACCAGTGGGATAAACTATGCCTCTAATGCTCTTTAATGCCACATAAGTAACATGACATTAGCATACTGTGTGTAGGCTCATTTTTAGCCAGCGGAGCTGCTTCTGATACTGTCCTAAAACAGCAGGGAACCAAATGGAAATTTGAAGCCTAATATTTGCAAAACACACATTAAATATTAATTATCACTGATGCAATCCAGAGCTACACTGTTGCACTGTGGTTGATGAACTGCCCCGTGTTACTTGGGCAAACACACCTCCAGATGTTGCCACAGCCTCCATCAGCTGTTGCTTTACTGCTGTGACTTGTGAAAATGTACATGAAAATAATGTTTTCAAGCTCTTTTAGTGAGATTATAAACAAGATTTGATTTGATATGTCACCACTCACTGTGAAGTATTTTAAGGCTGCCTGAGAAATTGCCCTGCACCCCTCAACAACTCTGAACAATAAAATTAAATGCTAATTGTAAAGCTGTCGTTGAGACCGTTGGCTGTTAAGTTTCAAAGAGCTGAGACACTCAAACCATGAATGGCCCACTTTACCCAATGGCCCAATTTACAAGTTTACCTTATTAGCATTTTAAATAAAAATACATTTAGCATCTGTTGCAAGGTTGTTGGGTTCTGGTTTTGTTTTTTCCCTTACAGATTAAGAGCTGAAAATACAAATAAAATAAAATCAGTTTCTGGTCTCAGCCTGGCCACAAATATTCTTTAAAAAAAATGTATGGCTCTGCCATTGTTCAGGATTGTTTAGGAGCTATTGATTTAGATTATTGACATATCACATGGGCACGGGAGGAAGCAAATACACACTTTACAAATTTGAACTTAATTTATTTACAAGAAAAGTAATACATTATAGGCAACTTTAAAAATCTGTACACTGTACATTCAAGGCTTTGAGAATTTTCCACCCTCAGTTGCAATTTATCCCCACTAGGTGGCTCTGCTGCTGTCAGCATGTCAGTCTCTGATCCACATCAAAACCAAGGCCTCCAAATGGGTGGGGAAGAGTTTGGTGCCAACACTTCCCTGTGTAGAAGGTTTGAGGGGGGTCTCATTGTGGTGAGAGGGGAGAGGCTGGAGTGAGGAACTGTGGGTGACAAGCTAAAGAAGGAGGTGTTGGAAGATGGAGGTGAAAGGCTGGGGGGGGAGGAGAAGTGAGAGGCAAATGACGCAAAAGAAGAGGTGGCATACATGGAGAAAGAAGGGCTGAGCCAGGGTGAAGGAGGAGGGCTCAGGTTGTCATGGCATGGCGTGGAACAAGCGAGAGGCTGAAATGGGGAATAAGACGGGAAAAGCAAAACGGGAGGATCTTCTTTGGAGTCGGATGAGCAAATGGTATCCACAGATGCTGCGTGCTGGTTGAAGTCTGGTTTCAGCTGCAGACCCTCTGCATGATGTTTAAGCCCCTCAATCAGGCTTGTTCTCTGTGCCGGTGTTATCCTGTGCATGTAGCTGGTCAGCTGGGCCACACACACACGCTGAAAACTTGCACTCTCTCTGCCAAAGAGAGGAGGAGCATTGGACTCCGAGTGGCCACTGTCTGCCAAAGGAGCATGCGTATCCAATGAGTCTGCAGGATGCAAAAAGACAGAGATGTGAGGGATAAAAAAGTGGAAGATGAATATGCTGGTTTTAGTTTGATTTTGCTTAACTAACCATTGCTCGGACCCTTTTTATCAGTCCACTTTTGGAGATAGTCAACAGCTAAGTCCAGAATCTCTGCTTTCTCTATTTTTGGATTCTGCAGCCGCTGTTGATGATGGACAGGTCAAATCAAAAAACAAAGAAGAGGAGAAACCGTTTTTTCCCACTGCATTTATGGCTTACTTGCCAACTCATACACAGTTAAAACAAGGTTGTTCAGACATTACTCACTGGATCAGATGTGGCATTCATCAGCAGATGCCTCAGTTCAGCTAGACTTTGATTTATTCGATCTCTTCTCTTCTTTTCCACAACTGGCTTCAGAGTCTAGGAGAGAGGTCACGACAAAGCTTTGCTTTAGTGATGTGATGAAAGTTCAACACAACGAATGCTGCCTTCACTGCTTTGCTAAAGCTAAGAAGCTACTTTTGTCCTCGTCTACCCAATTTAGAATAAGAACATTAGCTTACAGTGATAAAAAGTTTTCCTAATCCCAAAAAGAATCATGCAATATAACACAGAATAATGATACAGTTTCCTACCCTTTTCCTGCTCTTCCCATCATTCTGGGTTTGGTTTTGGAGTTTCCTGGTCATGTTGCAGTGCTCTATCCAAATGTCCTCCAGAGGTTTAAAGCCCCCTGCCTCCTACAGGGGGACTTATAAGTGCACCTCCTGCGACCTCTGATTGGCTGGCACGTGTGTGTGATGACACTGACCAGAGACTGGAGTGACTGTGGGAAAACTGAAACTTGAAACTGTTACCAACATGGTGACAATTAAAGACAACATGTTAAATCTGTGGCTAAACGCGTGGCCTATAGATAGATAGATAGATAGATAGATAGATAGATAGATAGATAGATAGATAGATAGATAGATAGATAGATAGATAGATAGATAGATAGATAGATAGATAGATAGATAGATAGTTTGTTTTTTAATAAGGAAAGAGGTTTGGTTGCTCACAACACTTCCAAGAAGGTGCACTTGGTGAAGTGAGATCATGGGAAACATCCCATTCTCGTGGGAACAGGGACAAAGTGAGAAAACGAGCAGCTACAAGGACTTTTGTGACGTGTGAGACATCAGCACGTTGCATGAAGTGATTTTTGTCCTTCCTCTTCTTTAAAGACCAAGTTAAGATGAAGGAGCAGGGCGCAAGTTAAAGATAGCCTCGTGTGTTGTCTGCGTTTGCAGATATACGCACACAAAATAATCGTTAAAAACTAGATTTAAGCACACAGTTGTAGATATGGGCCAAATGGGAGAAGGGTGCGCTGACGTGATGACGTGTGAAGATGATGATTATGACACCCAAGCGTTAAGTGTGTGCCGGTTTCTCCTTCGGGACAGTTGGTTGGGTGTTTGGACTTCACATAAACTCTTTCAAAATCAAACCACTTGTCGACCTCGCTCCACGTTCCCAAACCTGTCAGGTCCGACACCCCAGCCTCCTTTGTCACTGACACACACGAGGAGTCACCATATTAGAACTGAATGCTCCATTTCTCTGCTAGAAGGGCAGCATTTCAGACCAGTCAGTTTCCATCCCAGGTTTCACGGGCTCATTATTTATGGGGCGGGTCCACGTGGCTTAAATCCTGCACACATTAATGCTCGAGCGCACTCGGAGACCCAAACTGTGCGTTTACTTGTATTTGCATTCACAACTTGAACGCCTAATTCCTTTCTATATCTATATTTTATATCCTCATGCTGCAAATGGTGTATCTTACAGAGCGAGTTTCTTTCCCGACTGCCATAGAAACCAGGGCTGATCCCCGGGCCTCCACTAATCGCCCTTTCTTTGATTTGAAACGGAAGTATCATTGCTTTTGAAAAGCCACTTAATCTCCTCTGGATCCCCGTGATCCGATCATCCCAGTGTTATCTCCACACTCTTTAGCCTATTATGAGGATCAGGGTGACCATAAATGCAGTGCACAGAGAGCTACACCAAACTAAAAGCGCAGTTAACGCCAACTTCACTCACTCTGCGTCATGTGAGAACACGCAGGCCGCACTGAAACAGTCGTTCAGCTCGATGATTTCACTATTTGTATTTCGATAGTTAATAAATACGCCCGGGAAAGATTTTTTTTAAAGAAGGAAAAAAGTGGATCTCACCAGCATGACATGTTGGGAAAAAAATTACAGTAGATCAGGGTCAGAAATACATCTGTTAATGTATAAAATGTTTAAGGCCAAACACATGAAACAAACAAGTTTAAAGAACAGCAAAAACATAACAGTGTGTGGAAGCGAGATGCCGTGAGGGCATCCATGTTTGTTATTCAGCAGAAAACTAGAAAAAGTAGATTTTTTTTCTTGGTGATGTTGATAATGATCATTACACCTGAGTGTAAAAATCAACTTCTAAAAAGTCTTGAGCCATTCCTCGTGGCTTTATGCTTCGCCTCCAGTGACTTTCTGTAGTGTTCAGGCTTTATGGAGGCGTTTGTGTTTTTCTGGACATCGAATGCTTTTTCATATAAGATAAGATAAGATAAAACTTTATTAATCCCTCGGGTGGGTACCTCTGGGAAATTCGGTTTCCAAAAGCACAGCACCGACAGATATATTTTCAGTTGTTGTACCTGACCACTGTCTAAGCAATATCTTGGGGAATTTTTTTGTTTCTGTTTGCTTGTTAAGCCACTTAACAAGCAAACATTCAAGCATTCAGAATGTGAATCATTCAAGCATAAAAAGGCACCTACCGTAATGGAAGAACTTGAGCAAATAATCTATTTTATTTATTTTGTTTTAATATTTCTGTATTTATTTATTGTTACCAGCGGCCTCAATCTATGGGGCAAAAATGCCAAATTTAAGACACAATTTGACATGCATAAAAATACTATTTTTTGCACAAATAAGGGGATTCACAAAGAGATTTTATTCGAAACATGGCGTGTGCACCTCGTCCTTAAGAAAACAACAACTGAGGACAATCCACAGGTGGAGGACAAAAGAAGAACATGCAGGCCTAAAAACATATCACCAGCTAATGAAAGTATCAGTAATGAAAAGCACGTCCTTAAGAAACAAGGGAACAGAATCCTGACACAAGACCTGAGAGATGCCACTATTCCTTCAGCCATTCTTAAAGGAAGGAATTAAGGGGGGAGGCTGAGGTCTACCACACTACACACGAAAAATCAGCGCCGAAAAATCAAAGTCTGAATCTGGGGTAATGAATCCAACTTTACATTTTTGTTTAAATTGTCATCAGCATGTGGAGAGGAGGCCAAGAGAGACGACTGAGTGTATTTATGCAAATCGTGCGTTAAAAACAATAATCCTATAAATAAGTGCCTGTTCAACGTATTCATTGGATCACCATTTTACTTTCCAAAAGAACAATTACACAACCGTTAATGGCATTGCGTTTGCTTTTTTGTTTGTTTTAAACGAGTCTCTTTGAGTGTTAGGTTTTTAAGGTATTCTGCGTCGGGGTGCACAAGCAAAATGGCAACATGAGGCTGATGAATTGATGAAGAAACGCACAAAAATAATTCAAAATAAAAATATGAATGAGGCAGTGTTTGCGCAAATACCGCTGATGTTTATTTTCAAGCATCAAGCAGGAGGAGACAGAGTTCATCCTTTTGGGGAGCCGATCTGAAAGAAACTCTCCGAGTTAAATGCGTAAAAAGGCAGGCCTCGTGTGTAGCTGTTTCACTCGTTCAAAAAGTTCCATTAAATCAATGAACATTTTTGATAAGAGTGCCTAAACAAAATCATTTAAAATTCAATGGAAGCAACGGCTGTATCGAACCACGTGACTCAGATTAATTCAGTTCTCTCGGGTGTCAAGAGGGGGCGTGACCGCGTGCACGGGGATCAACAAATTGCAACAAGGGCTCAAACTTGTGTCATTCGTTCGGTTTAGATCTGCAGCAACGAGGAGAGGCACGAGGCAAGCATGAAGGTTATATCTTCACCTGGAGCTCGAGGACAGAGGGCCGCCAGAAGGGTGAGTTACATCTCCGCAGACAGCAACACTTTGTGCAAAAAGCGCGATCTTCCTGTTTGCAGTCTAAAGTGTTTTACTTTTTCGCCCCCAAAGATTTCTAAACCTCAGATGGAGAAGCGCAGGCGGGAGCGCATCAACCACAGTCTGGAGACTCTGCGAGTTCTGATGCTGGAGAGCACCCACAATGAGGTACGTCTCTGCGTTGTGGTTTTAATTTCGATTGTTCATAATGTTTTTTGTTGTTGTTGTTGTTGTTTATTTTTATATGCTGTTTGTGAGTGATTTGAGTAACGTGCATTCCCTTTAATGCAGAAACTAAAGAATCCGAAAGTGGAGAAGGCAGAGATTCTAGAGAGTGTGGTCGATTTCCTGAAGGCAGAGAAGGATGTACAGAAGGATCATCAGGCCTCAAAGAGGGCCCTGTCCGTGGAGCAGAGACCGGCCTGTGCCTGCCAGTCCAGCTACCATGACGGCATGAGGACCTGCCTGCTCAGGGTCAACCAGTTCATAGCCAGCAAGAGCCAGGAGGCAGGGGAGCCCAGCGGAGCAGCTGTTCGGGCTTCCTTTACGCTTCCAGAGATCCCCATGCACCCCACCACTCCCGGCCACATCCACCATCCTCCTGCTGCTCTGCCTCGTCATCCTCTGCCCTTCCATCACCCCCAGCTCTCTCACCACTACCTGACGCAGACGGCTGGCTTCCACGCGGACACCAGCAATCTGTCCCCCGCAGGTGTGGGGCACATCCCTGATCCCCTGTGGAGGCCCTGGCCTCAGTGATTCCAGCATCAAGACCGAGGCTTATGAGTCCATGTAACTACTGTACCTACTGTAACTATGCGAGCAAAATGTATAAATGTGTATTTTTTAGGCTACTGCGCAGCCTGTATAACTCAAGTCAATTTCTATTACCTCCCACATGTACGAGTGTAATCAGTGATTTCTCTTTTTAAAACGTTGAGCCTCGCCTATATGTGCTGATATTTTTAATGTTTTTTCAAGTTGTTTTTTTTTTTCACATTTACGTATCAGTACGTAAAACATATATTTGTGCTGACAGGACGTGCGTAAAATTGCTTTCCCTGCTTTACTGTTGCTGAGGGTTTTGTTTTTGTTTTTCCCTCTTTTTTGGCTCTAACGTGTGTATATATTTGAGCCACTGTGTGTGAGAAATAATTCATAAATGAGTTTGCTGAGTCTTCAATAAAGACACAGTTTGCTCAAACCTTCCAGAGTGACCTGTTGTATCGTGTGAACCTTTTAAAGCTGCTGCACTTGAAACGGGCACAGGATAGTTAACCACAACGATCGACAGTTGTGACATCCTTTGTGATGCTGATAGGCAAGCGAATCATCAGAACAGTTTTTTTCGGGGGCAGAGGAGCAAACAATGGCGGCCATTCACACACTGTCCAGAGTCTAGACTCCTTCAGGGTGCGGCACCATCCAATCCACAAAATCCTCCCACGTCAAAGAAAAGACTATTGGAAACTAAAAAGCAAAACCAGGTGTGAAATGAAATCTAACACACACACACACACACACACACACACACACATATATATATATATATATATATATATATATATATATATATATATATATATATATATATATATATATATATATATATATATATATATATAAGGTGAATGTCTGGTTTAAATCTAATGCGTTTCCCTTGCAACAAATTTTATTGTGTTTTGCTCAAACAAAAGCCAGAAAAAAATAACAAAAATTAGATTTACATTTTTGCATTGCATCATTTCTAAGGCATACTAAAAAACCTATAAAGAATTATCTAAATATGTTGATTTATCTGTTAAAGTGAGACCTTTTACCGGGTTTAAATTGACTCAGAGCCTCACTGAAATTGCTGTATTGTTTTATGGTGCAATACTTACCCTACATACAGATTACAGACTTTACAAACCAAAGTTATACAGCTTAACTACATGCAACATTTTTCTGAATGCTTGTGTAATGTAAAATAATGTAAGACTTATAGATTATTCCTCTCACAGATAAAATGCAAAAAAATGCTTCTGAGGGGAAAGAAATGCAAAGTTAATTGTACAAGTTTTAGTGTAAACTGTAGAGATCCACAATTTTAGAATGAGCTTCAAAGCAGTTGCTACTAAAACCCTGTATGATAAAGACCTTTTAAAACTATTGGATTAGTGTTATTTGTATGTGAGGATCCTTGGGTTATTTTAGGATATTTGCAGTGATTTAGGGTAGGATGATAATGTATGCTGAAAATTATATATGTATTTGGTCCATGTTATCTAAAGTCCCCATTTATAAGCTTTATATAATATTATGTTGGACCTTGTATTTGAGTTGATTTGTGATTTAAGAATAAACTTAAACTATTCCAAACTTCTTAAATCTTATTCTGACAATTAAACACACATAGAATAAGTAAACTAATTAAAGTAAATACATTATATAAATACAAATATATAAAACTATATTAACTTTGGTCCAGATGGTAAAAAGGTCTGGTTGAGTAATGTAGGTTTGCCAGTTTTGTTGAGGTATATTTGATGTGGTCTGTTTCCACCAAAGACCTATACTTAGAACATGTACCAACAAGGTTCTGTAAAAGGAGCATGTTGGATATATTCAGCCAGTGTCTTGATGCATCTCCATCGTTTAGATTTTGGGGATATTCAGCCAGCAAGTGTTTTGCTGTTGTTTGTGTCATCAAAGCCACTGAAAGGACAGCATCACGGACACTGTCTCTGGTGGTGAGGGGAGGGGGGCTGATATTTATTTAGCCTTGAGAAACTTTGAAATCCACGTTCTGGGTTTTGGTGACAGATTTGATGAAACTGTCTGAATAGGCTACCGCCAGGTGTGATCAGTGCGATAACAGCCTCGACTGTGTGATTATCTGCATTTGAATAAAAGATCCACTCAAAACTGGGAACTGCCCCCCATCAGCATTTCAATGCACGCTGGATGTGATAGGTCACAGCCCAACGCTTACCCGTCCTGGATAAAGTAGCGGTGATTGTCCTGCAATCATCCCCTTTTATTTGAAAATGTAACTGCTCTCGTTTTTCCTTCACATCGCTGAAATGTCTTAAGTTTACTGACATTTTTTTTTAAATGACAAAGGACACAAATAAAAGAAGACAATTTAAAAAAATTATGTTTTTCTGTGCGTCAAAACTCATCCACAGCTTCAGGTTTATAGCGACTTGAAATATCGTGTGTCTCTTTAAGTCTCCTTATCATGAATCCTACAGGAATTCCTTCAAAGTGCGTTTGAAAACATCTATCAAAGGAGGTGTTAGTCCCGCTGCGCTGATCTCTGGACAGGATGCTCCTTTGTGCGCCTCTAAGCTTTAACCGCACGAAGAAAAGCCCACACAAGACTAAGTAAATCAATTAAAGTTGAAATCAGATTAGGTTTCATTAGAGGGGCATCTGTCTAAATGAAGATCAAACAGGTCAACGGGAAACTTGGTTTTTTTTTTTAAAGGCGCTGTGAAGTGGATAAGAATACAACCTATAAATCAGATACATTTGCTCAGAATGATGCCAGAGAGGACATGAAATTGAATTTTGTCCCAAAACAAATATCCCAAACTGTAGCATCGGAAAGTGTTTGACTAAACCTGCAGATCAGCAGCTGCTCCCGCCCGTGATGGTTTTACCACATTAGGGAGAACACAATAAACACGCCGTTTGCCCTCCACAACAAACCATTTGACGCTCGCAGGAGACACAAGTCAGAGCCAGAAAATACAGCACAATGATTTAATAGCAGGTAAACAGACAGTTTTTATTGTCTGAAATCAATAATAATAATAAAAAAACAAAGCAAAGTATCTCTCTCGTGTAGACCGACTAAATACCCGAACGTTCAGCTGGTTTCGGTCTGTCAGTGGCTCGGCTCTGGCTGCGTTTAAAGCATAATGCACTTCCAGGTGTTAATGGCTCAGCTGGAGCACGCGCGCTGGAGGTAACCGACTCGTGCACGAGGACACCTTCGTCGTCGCCTTTGTGTCGTAGTGCCAATTACCGCACGTCCTCGTGAGGTTAGCGTTAGCCAAGTTAAGGATACTCACAGCAGATGTGAAACATTTTAACGCAAACCGGTGATGCAGGAGTTTGAGCCCGTAAATGCGCTCGGCTTCGGCTGCAAAGCAGGGTTACAATTATACAGATTAGCGGCGAAATTCAGCAAGGAAACCGATTTACGTGCGACTTTTATAACATAATTGGTGTTTCTTCTGTATGAACAGTTTTTAAAAGCTCAAAATCCGCTGGCTGTTCCGGACAAGTTTAGTCGCATATCTATATTAATTTAGAGTATATGTTTTTCCTTTAAACCCTCAGACAGGCTTCACTTTTTGACTATTAGTGAACTCCTCCGCTGGTGGTAAATGGAGAGAAACGCACATTCATTTAGTTGAACAAAGCAGCACCGCTGTGCTTTTTTCTCTGCTGTGAGCTGTGGAAGAGGTCAGTGACTGGACAACATCTGCTCTGGTGGCAACCAGCATGCCCCAGTAATTAAGGCAAATGTTCACAGAAACAAACACACAGAGTGCTGCACAGGCCTGGTGTGTAATTTGTCAGGATGCAGCACATGTCCTAAAGGTAAAATGCTCTCTAAAATGAAAACTAATGCAAAGGTGATGGTTCATGAAAAAAAAAAGGTTTATTCGTATCAAGAGAAAAGTCACAGTAATAACACTGCAAAGAAATGCCAAGAAACAAGCAGAGTGTCGCAGGTTTACATAATATTAACTACTGTGTGTAAGCGTGCGTGCAGCTACATCACTCCATCAGACTTTGCCCACAGCGAGGCCCTGGGCTTTCTGAAACTCCTGTTGTAAACTTGACAACACTTCTCGATGCTGTTCGGATTTCTTTTCCATGTCTTTCAGTAGCGTCTCATACCTCTGACTGCAAAAGGACAAAAAAAAGGAAACCACAGAGTTTTAAACACACACACAAATGAGGAATATTTAAATCCCATTCTTGTACACTGAACATCTGTAATTATTCAGGATTATAATACTTTAACATTTAATATCTCAAACCATTCAAACACAAAAAGAACGCTACCTTAAAATAAGTATTACAAGCCCACACACCCACATTTTTGCATTTTGTTGCCTTGTACTTGTGACATGTGCAATGACAAAGTTGAATTCTATTCTATTTTTATCTATAATTGTACAAAAAATTTAACCCGTTTAAAAAGTACAAAGTGGCAATAAAGCTGAATCAAGAAGTTAGTTTAGTACGTTTGCCTAAAGGACTCTGGTCTTTTTAAATCTTCTCCTGCTATTATGTAATCTCAGTGAGGAGAAAAGACTGACACAGATCAAGCTCATGACTGCTCTCTACCTATGAAGGAGCACAGTGACACAGCTAAAGTCTGTTCTCATATCTACAATGGAGCCATCTGTAAGCTGCCTGCACAGTTCATTTTTAATGGGCAGGCATTGTTTCTGATTTTATGAGGTTCCAGTTGTCCCAAAACTACGTTCACATGTGAACTGTAGTGTTTACCACAGTATTAGACATGTGGCTATAAAAAGGGTGGTCGCTATAGACACACACTTTGGAACAATACATATTGGAGCAATAATCAGCTGCCTCTCCAGTGAGTCCAGTGAAAAGACTCTGGTTTCACTGTCTTAAGGTGCAGACTGGAAAAGGACTTCAGTCCACAACAGGGGAAATGGAATCAGTTTGACCATAACATGAGACTTTCTTTAGAGGCAGCTGGGTGATACTGAGGACAGCTACAAAACTGGCTTGGTGTGCACACCAGTGGGGAAACATGAGGCGGGAAGACCTGGGGCAACACAACAAGAGCAAGGGCACAGCAAGATGGATCTATTCTCCTGGACAGATTGCAAACAATGAAAGAAAAAAAAAACATGAAGTAATAAAATACTTTTTCAAACACTGTCCCGTGTATGTCGACAAGGACAAGAAGAGCAAAAAGAGGAAAGAAGTAATGTTGGACGTTGAACTGAAACAGACAAATGTTTTCCCAGAGCTGGTTTAATTAGCTCTGTAAGTATAGCCTGGAGTTAAAGTTAAAATGCTTCATAAGAGTCTTCTGTTGCAGATTCAGGCCACAGTGGGACCAGAATATTGGCACAAAAGGAACCTCTGAGTCCACTGTATTTACTCTACAGCGAGGCAATAGTCATCCTAAACAGATTTGCTGACTCCCACCACATCCTGAACTCATCCTGAACAAAACTAATTTCCCACGTGTGGGACTGATAAAGGTTATCTTATCTTATCGGAAAAGAAAAGAACTTGGACTTATCAGTTATTCCTTGAGCTTAATATGACTAAACGACATGACAGCTGATTTCAGGAAGTCATGCATGTGTCCAAGACTGACTGCAAAGCAACCTTTACAATAACACCTTAAATTACTGCTGCATGGGTGATGGCGCTGCTTGTCTTTTTACTTGTGTGCAATCACCAGTGAATCTGAGCTCTTGGACTTGACTGTAGTTTTTTTGTTTGTTTGTTTAAATTGAACTCTCTGAATGTCACAAATTCTGCAATACTGCTGAGTCTCAGTTATAGACCAGAGGAGGCCAATTCATTTTCCCAAGAACCCGGGACTGTTGTGGAGGATTGCACCAATAAGCTGAACTCAGATGTGCTAAATATGAATTCAATATTAATTTTAACTTCTTTATAAGCAAAACAGTCCCAGCTTCTCATGTTCTCAAAAATCATTGCCCACCCCCGATATAGACGGTGTGCGCCCGCTCCACCTCTCCCCCATCATTACAACACCTACACTTAGTCAACTCACAGAGGGTGTTTTGAATCATAATTGATCCCCAGTGACCAAAACCTCATGTATTCCCATAGCACTGTGAAGGTGTCTTCACACATTGGTGTGGGTGAAATGGCTTACATTTCTCCGTTGATGTACTCCAGCCTTTTGGCTACTGTAGCTTTTGCCTCATCTAGGTCCTGCTTCACTAATACAGGACCAATGAGCTTATAAACGGTGTTTGAGCTGTCCAGCAGATCAAGCTCCTGGAAAGACAAAATGAGATCTCGTGTTTACTACAGAACACAACACATACCGCAACATAGAAACAAATGGTCTGCCAATGGTGCTATCAGTGAATAAAATAGCAAATAAGCGATCATAGTTACCTCTTTAACAATGTTGTTCTCTGTCAGCTGCGTCTCGAGCTTCTGTCTGGCTGACATGCTCTTGCTAACCTCTGAACAATACACAGTTAGCTAATCAGGGGAGGAACTGGTTACATTTTAATTACAGCGAAAGTATTGTTGCTACTATAATTCAAATGAATACGGCAGTTATAACGACACACTTTAATGTATATCTACCTTTCCTAATATGGTCAGTTAGCTCAATGCATCATGTCACACTAGGAGAAACCACGCAGGGCTAGCTAGCACCCACCTTTCTGCATCTGCGCGTATTTCTCCACTTCCACCTTCAGCTTCTTTTGAATGGCTTCTGCCATGTTTGTGTTTGTTTTAAATAGTACTGTCGAGTGAGTAAATGTTTCAAAGAGATTTAATAAGTTATGGATGATATGGCATATGAAAGCTCTATGCGAGCTAACCGGAAAGGGCAGAGGCTAGAGCGGATATTAGCTCATCCCTTCAAAGTAAGAGCACAAATGGGGAAGGGCCAATTCGCGACCAATAAAGTAGTCAAATTAAACCATTCAGTCTGTGTATATTCATGTATATTTATATATAACCTATTAATATGTATTCCCCTTAATATGTAATTTCCCACTTATTAATAGGGTGTTTTTTTTACACCGCCATGTGTGCGGCTGTTTACGACACCGTTTTACGACACCGTACGCGCAGTTCCTCTTCGCTTCGGTTCAAGATGGCTTCGTCGTTTTGGAAAGGTGTTGTCGGCATCGGACTTTTCTCCTTAGCTCATGCGGCTTTCTCAGCGGCACAACGTGAGTTTCATTGCACAGAGCGAAAGACACGTCTCTGTAGCTGTATTTAATGCAGACTGTCTCCGGTATCACCGGGTAGCTCGACAAAACAGCAGCTCGGGCCTTTTGGCTAGCTAACATCATGCTAGGTGGGCTCTGCTCCGCTTTGAATGGGGCGCAGTGGTTGCGATTGAAATCTTTTCCTTGCAGTGCAGCCCGAAAGAGTCAGTGCTAGTGGTAGACAGCCATTTAGAGTAATGGCATTTAAAGAGGATTTCTTTTGGAGCCCTTTTTAGAGTTGGCTAATTAGCACTGTTTGTGTGAGGTGTTCATTTTAACTGCATTAGCTCAAACATGTTTCTCCCATCAGATCGATCATACATGCGACTTACAGAGAAGGAGCATGAGACGCTACCAATTGATGTGAGTAACTTTTATCCTTACTTTCAGCCTTCTTCCTGATTTCAAAGACTTTCCTTTTTTTTTCTTTTTGTTTTACCAAGCGTTTTCCTTCTTTGTGTTTCCAGATTGTACTGCAGACTTTGTTGTCATTTATCATGACCTGTTACGGTATTGTCCACATCGCTGGAGAGTTCAAAGATATGGATGCTTCCTCAGAGCTGAAAAACAAGTAAGCTGACTTCACCTTGGCACACCTCCACTCCCTCGGCAGTGCAGTTGTTTTTTGTCCTCTGTCACAGGGGAAGCTCATGGCTCACCACCTCAGCGACATTTATAGTAATATTACTGTGAAGCTGTTCACCTCGAATCCCACAGATGCAGCTTTACATCACACAGCTAGTGTGTTGAGAGCCTCCTAAGACTGAAAACGTATTCAAAGCAAAGCCAAAGAATGGGGGCTATACGTGAAAGTAAATGAAAGGTTGCTGGGTTGACAGAAGAACTTTGGGTCACAGTGTGACATTATTATAACTACATCTGCAGGTGACAAGATGGTGTTTTGGCTGGAGCTTCACTCTGTTGTTCAGTGTTATGAACATTGACTACTTCAGCTGTTAGTGAAGGGAGGAGCCGTGTGCCTGTCTAGTATCATACTGTTGCAAATGACTAAAATTATTAATTCAATAATTTTTAGCATTGATTAATATGAGTCTTAGTGCTTAAACTGTAAGAACTGTGTAAGATTACAAACAAAACACACATTTCTGTAGTACATAGTGAAACACAGGAACTTTTCTGTCATTTATTTGTTTATATATTCATTACTTTGGCATTGTATGTATGGCTGTAGGTAGGTAGGTGAGGTGTTTATCAATAGGAAAAGCTGTCAAATTCATGAAAATACTGTTAAGCCCAGGCTCTATACCCTTGTTTACATTTTTCAAAGGCATGGAGTGGGCCCGGTCGGAATCCTTGCCAGGCTGAATCTGGTACCTGGGCCTCATGTTTCCCATCCCTGCTTGATCACCTTTAATCCATCAGTGAGGTTTTATCAGATCAAATAAAAGAATGAATAAAGTGATTTGGAGGCAACTGCAGCAGCAACATTGTATAAACTAAGTAGTCGTACATAAGAATTAAAAAGATGTTTTAAAGAAGTAAGGCGGTAAGCAAGCCAAGCATAAGTGACTTGTTCATGTTGTGATCTGCTAACTGGTTAGTTTAAGTGCTAAACCCAAAATATAGGCAAAGTTTTTACAGCGGGAGTGTAGCCACTTCTAGATTTAATAAGTGAACCCTGTAGATGCAAATCGGCAAGCAAAGCATCCCACATGAGAAATCACAGCTTGAATGTTACACAGTTGATGCAATTCTCCCCTGAAACTTTCAATTTTACCTGAAAAATGTCTCATCTGATGACTGGACACTGAGTTGTCCACACGGCAACACTGATGATTCCAGTGGCTGTTAACATTGGTTTGTTTCTTTATTCTAACTCTGTATCAGGGACCATTGGGATGTAAACACACTTTTCTGTCCCTTCTCTTCTACAGGAGTGGATTATATAATTTAAAAAATGTAATCAATCTCCATAACTTCCTGCCTCTTGGTGCCAGTGTTTAAGACGTTTTTCTATTTTTTTTTCTTTCCCCAGGACTTTTGACACTCTGAGGAACCACCCATCCTTCTACCTTTTCAATCACAGGGGTCGGGTGCTATTCCGCACACCAGAGGAGGAGCCCTCTTCTGTACGCAACCAACAAGCTCTGCCCAACCCCATACGGTTACGCAAGCTGGAGCATTTGCACTGAGACTGGCCTTTTCCTGTCTGTAACACGGTCATTGTCAGATAAGATTTGTTTTTTTTTAGACAGAAGGAGGGAGAACGTGTCAGAATTCATCTTTCTCCTATTTAACTTTTCTTTATTTTTTTGTAAATAAACTAATAATGCTGTCTGAACATGCATCTCTGTCCATAACGTGGTTGCCACCATATTCAACACTGACTGTGCCAACCCCTCAGTTTTTGTTTTTATTATTTCCAAGCAGACTTGTTTGTATATACAGTATGTAAACGCTTTGGAGTCTTAAAATACTGAGACATGTACCCCTTTGATCCCTTCTGAACTGAACTGGGATATTACTCTCCTTTGTATATCTTTTGTATGAAGGGAATAACAAAGCCTGCTTTGGTTGCTGTTTCGTTTCAAACACACGTCAGCAACTGAAAACTTTGTCAACTAAAATGAGATTAATCAGTGGACTCTAATATTTGCTTTATTATTTCCAGGAAGCATAAATGATCTGTACACTCTGTATGTGAGCAAAATGGTTTTTAAGTCACAGGAAATGAGGTGAACACTGGGATGGGCGATATTAGAGCACTATTATAATGAGACTGTGAACACTATAAGGTAGACTAGCCATTACTGGTACATTAGAGTGGATTTTATTTCTCTTTTACATTTCGTCAATATTCAACAGATTGTTTTTAATTTAATAAAAGGCATACTGATTTTACAAAGTGTCCAGATCTTCTTTTTTGTTGTACTTGGGCTGGAATATTGCTTTTGTCAGACAAAACTAAGTGGACTATTTATTTTCCAGGTAATCTTTTTATGCAGGAAGAAGTTGGTAAGAAATGGTAAATGGTTGGTACGCATGGCTTTAAAAGTTAAATCACTATAGTGACAGTCTGCAGAGCTGTGCTGTACCTGTGACCTTGATGCAGGACTGCTGCATCACAAAAAAACCCCTCCTGATCCAAAAAACCTGCAGCTGCTTATGATTGACACTAGGTGGCAGTCAAGGCTAAAGTTCCAGTCTGGGTTAAAATGGAGCAAACTAACAAACCATGTAGAACAGAAATGGAGAAAAAGTACATATTAAATGTTTGTTTCACTAATGTGTATTTAATATTAAAACATAAGAATCAAGTAATTTAAAAATTAAGATTTCGGAGATGTACTGGTGCAATTTTCAAGAACAAGGGTGATGTGCAGAGCTGCACTAAGTACACAGGGATCAAGTTTATGAGCGGCATCATAAAGCTGGAGGTCATTTCAACCACGTCTACATGCTTAAATTCGCAGAGTTGCTGATGTGTGATTGGCTCGCAAGACATCTCCAATAGCAAGCAGTTGAACAGGTGTGCCTAATAAAGTGGCTGCTGAGTGTAAATGCAATTCCAGCGTTTGCAGGCTTTTGTAAAATTACAATTTGTTGCAATCAATGACAAAGGGTCACCAAGAAAATAGGTCCAGCTGCCGTCGCAGAGCTCTGCTCCACAACTCCATCACTCTGTCAGACACACACTGAAAGTGTTGTGTCTGCAGCATTTGCTCAGTTTAAAATTGAGGCTTTACAAAAGAAACACAGACTCTAGAGACTTTATGGAGGTTAAACCGAAACTGCTTGAATAAAAAAGATGAAAGTAAGCGAGCTGTGTGCTCATCAACTGTTTAAGTCTTTTAAAAAAACACCAACTTCAAGTTAGAACTACACAGTCTGACGCACAAAACACCGTTCTACCCGTGGTTTAATTTTTATCATTTTTTTTTATTTTTTTGTTTTGATAAAAAAAGAAGTAGGTTCATAAAACTTTCCACTTTTTATATGTATTTTAACAGTTTACAAAAATGGCTTTGAACATTTGACTTTCAAAATATTTCTTAGACTCTGAAATAAGCAATTTCACAAAAATAATCTCTATTCCCTATGAACATTAAAAAGTAGTGTACATCTGTTGTAAAAACAAGGAGAACTCAGGAGGAGCGCTGACGCCGGGTTCATCTGAAAAGCAGCAGAGGAGAAATGCAAAAGGTTCAACTTCAACAAAAAGGCGACTGCTGGATGCAAAACTGCGTTACGCTGGGGAATCGCTGCAGCGTTTGAGGTGTGAGGATGACTCGGGCGTGAGTGTGCGCCTGTGGAGTTGCAGGAGTGACCCATGTTGTATTGCTGTGATGGCAGGTGAGAGGAAGAAAGCTCCTCGGTCACTTAACCGGTAAACACTGCTGCTTCTGTGCAACTATTACAAAAAAACACTGATTCGGCTACTTGATGCTGTCCTTCAAAGTCACGCTTCAAAAGGTTGGAGCTGGTTGTGGGTTCAGAACATGTTGGGAGCTGCCATGAGTGAGGCATATGTGAAGTCTTATTTAATGCTGTTTGGGGTTGGGCAATATGGTCACATTCACACTATGAGTTTGCTATACTGACTCAAATCTATTACACACCAATACTGAACACAGTATTTTCCATAAGGTGCAGCCTTGTTTGCAGCCTGCTGACTGATTTAGCCATAAACACACATTTCTAATGCATTCCCAGAAAAGCGACTCTATATCGCTACTAGGGGTGGGTTTAAAAAACTCGCTTTTCTGATTCAAATCGATTTTAGCTTGAATAACGCGTTATCGATTCATTAAATCCTGAATTGATTTTTAAATATAAATGTATTTTGCCAGCAATGTCAGAATCTCCGGTTAAAGCTCACAAAATTATTTCAGCAACCACCAAACAGCTAAAACAGCAAATGAGAGCAGGTAAACGGATTCTGCACGAAGCGCGGATTGTTCAGCCGATGGCACGGACACGCCGCCGGGGCTGAAAGCCGACATCTCACAGATTCTGATGCTGAAGGTTTGGGCGTCTCAAATCTCTGTTGTCTGTTACTTCTGCTACTATGGCACTCATAGTCTTATTCCCATATTGCCCACCTCTGATGCCAGTGCAACCAGCAATAATGGGGGCATATTGATCAACAGTAACATGGACAACAAAGTGCATCCCGTTGCAGATTTAACACAAAACAATATGAGGGTTTGTCTTGCTTCTGGACAGTATTTCTCCTTCCATCCATGAATTTTCATGAATGCACATTTTATTACCCATAAAACACTTTTCAGACCAGCTGAAGAAGGGCCTGTTTTGTTTTGTTTTTTATTTTTTAGCATAACTATCCCAATAAGCCAGTCTATCCATTGCTCTGTTGGCTTACTGTGTTATCTGTCTAATGGAGTGTATGTGTGGTTTCTGAGCAACGTCCCCATACAGACAAAAGCCATATGGGTGTTTAAGGCATCTGTCAGAGGATTATTTTTAAAGTCTCTGTACTCATCCCCAGTGGAGCTGCTCCCCAAGGCCCCTCCTCTGAATAAGCCCTCTGCCTCTAACAGGATGTGACGTACAGCACAGGGAATATCAGTGCATTTGTTCCTCTCCCAAGCTGGTTTCCAAATCGGAATTTCCGAGGCTTGGTCTAGAAGGATGCCTCTCTTCGGGTGGCGATGTTCAGCCGGCAAGAAAATTTAAGCAAAAGTAGCTTTGTCACTACCTGCAATGGTCATTGGGAAGCTGTGGTGTTGTTTGCTTCTCCTCCAGCTCCGTGAGGGCGTTCTCCAGCTGCTGGATCAGTACTCGCTTCTTGAACCTGTTCGGGACATGTTTAGATGTTACTTTGGATCACAGCGACGACTTTTCAATTACAGGAAGAACAAGGAGTCGTGCGACATCAACCTCACATGAAATCAGTGTAAGAAGAGACAGAACAGATGAATCCACAGATGAACTGCGGCAAGGTGTTTGGAACAAGTGCAGTTGTAATGCTGGTGGGAGCTCACACTATCGATTTGATTTCCTTTTCCAGCTTACTGCAGTGGGAACCTCAAACTTTATCAGAGCGCTGCAGGTGAATTCGATTCAAAGGGCTATGAAATGAATGCCATTGAAGCCGTAGTGCCTCAGAAACACTGAACTCACTGTATGTCAGTGCAGCGACGTGCTGTTTAACAGGCTTGTCCGGGGATTTCAAAAGATTCAAAGCCGCTCAGTTTCTTACCTCATTGCTTCTTTGATGGCGTGCTGGATGAAGTACCTCTGTACGTTTGGCGGGCCTTTCACCTGCTGCAGTAGTCTGAGTATTGCATCATAGTCTGAGAAAAGGCACAAGGCAAGGAAGCGGTTCAAATGTTCACAGTACGTCCCCAAATTAGAAATAAAATGAATCAGTATTTTACATTTCTCTGCCACCTCTGACTGATTTAGCTCAGAAATCAAAAACAATTTGGGATTTATATGAAAAAAAGTTTTTAAAAATGTGTAAACGTATTGTTAGTGTTGTATTACTGGCCACACAGCTGACAGATCCATTATGTTTTATTTAAAAATAATAATACTGCAATGTTCCTCATTGGGTGCACATAGACTGTAAATGGGCTACAGCTACCTCTTCTCTGATGTAATGAAAAAAAGCTAAAAATCAGAAAACTAATCCAATTTTAAAACATGTGAAAGTGTGATATGATCAAGCGTTAAGGACAGTCAAGCTTTGACCTTTAACTTTACCCCCATAAAGACGACATCTGGCAATAACTCTAACAGACGCCCAAGGAGAAAAGAGTTTTCATGTGCTTGAAGAGGTTTAACATCCGTTTCATCCGAACTTTGAACTAAGAGAACATTTTATCTTAAAAGAACATTTTAAAGGCACAGCAGCATAATTCCTCCACCAACAATGACCAAGGACTGTTTTAGAAAGTGCATCACTCAGTCTAATTACCTTTTTAGAGCATCTTCATCTGGGAGTTCACATAAAAAAATATATGCATGGGGATGAAAATCAGGACCCTGAAATCTCAGCAGATGACTAGAAATCAGCTTGTGCTGGAACTCATAATCAGATGATGAATATGAACCGTAGATTACCTTAGAGTGATTAATAAGTATTAAATGTAAACAGCTAAAGAAGACTGTCTCACTGTGGCAAGATTTAAACATTATGGGACGAATGCTGCTATGTTTGGCTACGATGCGCTCGCCTTTCAGTGGACCAACTTCCTGATAACCTCGGTATGTTTGGTTCAGTTCACATTTATTTACTTTTCAGTGAAGTATAATGCATACTAATTCACTGTTGAAAGGACAATGTTTTCAAGTTCAATAAATTCACTGTGATCGGGCGCCGGTTTAGCTCAGTGTGTTGAGCAGGCCGCGGGTTCGAGTCTGACCCGCGGCCCTTTGCCACGTGTCTTCCCCTGCCTCTCTCTCTTTGCTGTCCCTTCCTGTCATTTCTTCACTGTATCTGTCAATAAAGCTGAAAAAGACCAAAAAAACAAATAAAATCCACTGTGATCATTTAAATCACAATATTGTCCAGAATGTCCGACCGTTGACTAGAAACACAAATATTTTAAGCAAACAAAAAATCTGAAAAGGTTTGAGGAACTCTTTTGAACTTTCTCCAACGTCGTCTGAATAAGTCCGTGTTTCATGCACTTGAAATTGATCATTTTTATTTGAATTTAAATATTTCTTTTTAAAACTTGCACTTTTTTATAATAAACTATACAGACTGTCACGCATCAATCTTAGTTCTGTGTTTTGCTTCTGCTTCTTTTCATATTGACAGTCTTTCTTTTGGCTATTATTAATATGAAGGCCTGGAAAAATATGTTTTAGAGACTCACCAATTCTTAATGTAGCCGTTCACACAGACCACATAATTTTGCTGGATAATTTTTGGCATTTTTTCCAATCAAGCTTGAATTTTCAGATTTTTTGCAAATAAACAGATGTGACTAATCAGGCCACTGCATTTGGTAACAAGTGACCTCGTAACACACATATACAACTACTAAAATAATATTATTCAGACACACAGCTAGATGCTGCTTCAGGTCAGTTAGCTCTCTGAAATGATTTCACAGCTCCCAGCTCTGCTAACAAGAGATCAAACTGCCCACTGACGCCCTGAAATATGTACAAAAGCGGCCGTGATGCAGTTTCATCTCCTGGATCGAACCCTGGAGAATTGGATGAACTGAGAATCTGTTTCTTCCTTTTCTTGTTGTGAAACATCAGGACCAGCTCATCGTGGTTTGATGGAAACTTTTCATAAAATCGTAACGCTTGCGTTACACGTCAATGCGAGAGCTGAAAAATTCTGAATTTTGTGTTGTTGTTTTTTTTGCAAAGCACTCTTTGTGTAAAGATCTTTAATTATGATATTGTTGAAAAACAAAAATGCACTCACTTTGTCCGGGTTTGCGGACCTCCTTGATGACCCGCGTCCGCAGCTCTGCCAGGTTGCCGTCTAGTGGAGCTATGAAAATGATCTCAGGCACTGCCGGCTCAGCATCAGCGCCATCCAGCTGGCTCTGTGGACTCAGGCGTTCACAGTTGTGCTTCTCCTCCAGCAGCTGCTCATTTAGATGATCTTCCACCAGCCTCTCCTCCATCGTACCGAGGTCCTCCCCGCGAACTGCTGCTCCTGTCCCAACGTTCTCCTCTAAACTCGGTGAGGATGTATTCCCTGCCTCAGTTTCCATCTCTGCAGGCCAGATTTCCCCAGAGTCGAGCCCGAGAGCGCTGTCGCCATTACTCTCTGTGACCACCATGTTGCTGCTATCCACTCCTGATGATGCAACAATGAACAGCGTGAGCCTCATATTCACCACCTTCGAGCATACTTTGTTATTACCTTCGCATCTTACCTTTGTTCTGTGGAACCGGTTTGAGGAGGTTCTGCTGCCCCTGAATCCCTGCTAGGTTCTTCCCAATCACCACATGGTTGGTGTTTCCTGATGGTGTCTGCGGCCGCCGCAGCAACGGTGACATGCTCCGCCTTCTCTTCACAGTAGCTCCCGAATTGGAGTCACTGGAATTTCCTCTCTTCTTATTTTGAGGGCCTGCTACAAACTCATCCGCCTCATCGATCATCATCCCCTGGGAATAACAGACAGAGAGAGGAAACTGTTACACAATGTAAGGGCGCGATACAGAGTGAAGACATCTGTGTGCAGCTAAACTGCATTACCTTCTTATCCTGCTTGAAAGGATTCCCAAATGTGTGCAGCCGTTTAGGCTGATCGGGGTCAATCTCTCTCAAAGGAGACGGCATCATTTTTAGGTACTCCTGATAGTTTCCCATCTGAGCCACTGGAATACTGTGCAGGGAATCTAACAACCACAAAACGATGATTTCATGAAATGTTGTAGTAACTACACCGGATTCCAGCTGAAGAAATGCATGATGCAAGCTCATTAAGTTGTTGCCTCCCACTAGCAACACACTGCGTATTGACTTACCTTCATCTTGCCCTCGGATCAGTTTTAGTGACGTCCGCAGCAAATTGGAGCGCATTCGTGTGAGCTGATCCAGGAGGTTCCGTCTTGGGATGTCGTAGGCATTCCGATAAGCTTGAGGCTTTACATCCTGCAAACACATCTAGTCAGAAAGAATCCTACCAAATACTGTACACGCTGTGTTTTCCCTCTCCGCTGACAGAAAGTATGCCACACACTGCACAAAGTGTCCGACTGTCCTAAACCTACCTTGTTGAGCAGGACGATCTGGAAACCGGCAAACTCTTTGAAATTAATGTCCGGCAGGCGAAGGGGCCCCTCCCCCGTGATTCCCTGCAGCAGCTGCTTAAAGTCTCGCCGGTGGGCTAGAGAAAGCGAGCTGGAGTGGTTCTTCACCTTTATGCCGGTTTCCTGCGGAGCCTTTTTCCCCACCGACACAATCAGACGATCTGACTCCATTTTTGCCTTCGACCCAACAAAACAACATCTCAGTATGAGGATAACAAGCAAAGTGAAATGAGTGAAATATAATTTGGAAGACATCTCTCCACTCTGTTTCTTGGCAGTCTTTCATACAGATCATTCCAGCCACAGATAATCATATTAAAAAATAAGACAAGTATTTATAAAGACTTTATATACTCATGTAGAAACTCTTTTAGCTCCACACTTGATAGTTAAATGATGGCTGCACAGGACTCATAGCTGTATAGTCAGCACCTGTATCTGCAGCAGATGGTGAGACTGTCACTCCTGAAAATATCCAGTCAGTGTGCATGAGTTTCCAAACTATGACTTGAATAATACTTCCACTTAGACTCCGCTGCTTGATGCTTAACATACTCTTCAAACTAACAGAAGAAATAAGATGAGAAGCCTTTGATGGAACCGGAGGCCTCACACAGCATCAGTGCTCGTTGTCTTTGACAAGTTTATAGTTTCAGTTCAGTCTCCTCAGCGCTTGTGTCGTGTAGTCTGATCTCTACATTTCATCACGATCAATAAGCACCACAAAACCTGTTTTACTGCCTGAAAGTGACTTACCTGCTGGCTGAGCTTCTTCAGGTAAGAAATGACGCTGTAACTCAGTCCGCAGTCCATGGTGTCCGCGATAAGGTTAGGTGCACCCATCATCCTCAGTGCCTTTTTCAAGGGCTGTCAGAATTTAAGATGTTAGTTACAAGAAAAACATAAATCCATTTAAACTAAAGGCAGCATTAAAGATGTTGCATTCATTTACCAAGAGGTAGTATGGAGGCATCGTCTTCAGGTACATCTCAAAGGCCTGTCGCCACTTAAGGTTTGGTTTTAGTTTGTGCACTTTGAAAAAATCGTCTGCAGGGAGAAGGAGAAAATGAGCAGTGGGTTAGTCTGAGAGATTATAGCATCTGCATCAGTGTCCAGCTGCAGCAGACCCACTGATCCACATGCATCAGTACTGAGGATGATGATGGTAAGTCAACAAGCTTTGAAACACACATAAATACCCAGACAATATTCATGTCTTGTACAGAATTGTTAAAGATAAACCTTTTAATGATGTTCTGTGTTGTTAGACTGATACTTGTCATGACTGGAGATGATGAGGTGTCCCAGAAAAGGAGAGCTTTTAAATATAATGTCAGCTCAGGCCTACTGACCCAGAAGTTGTAGTTTTGTTTTTTTAGGCCACCCTAAAGACAAATTTACTACAATATGTCTCACCGAGGAGTGGGAGAAGGACTGGGTAGTTGTACGGCATAACAAACAGATTAACACAGGTGAGAGTGGTGCTGGCTTTAAGGTAGCCAAAAGGATGCCCCAGGTCATTCTGCTTCCCGCTGCTGCTGACAAACACCTGAGGACAGCAAG
The DNA here is from genome assembly GCF_056152115.1 of Neolamprologus brichardi. Lineage (NCBI taxonomy): Eukaryota > Metazoa > Chordata > Actinopteri > Cichliformes > Cichlidae > Neolamprologus > Neolamprologus brichardi. Next base: position 19,074,395 of record NC_142105.1, on the reverse strand, counting down.
AGAAAACATGAAGGTAAAGCAGAGCTGCTAAAAATGAAGCCAAGCTGTATTCACAGAGCTTTAATGGCGTGACCAACAACTACTTCACGACAGCCCAAAAAAGGTGAAATGCTATGATGAATTTAGCAAGTAACTTCATTATGTCTGGGTTTCTAGAAAGTCCCCGAGGCAACACCTGTGACTTTGTAAACAAGGCGATGAGCGTTAGTGGAAGCATTTACTCTACCTGCCAGCACATGTGTGGGGACTTCCTTTCCAGGATGTACTGGGTGAGCGGAGAGGGCTCCAGTTCATACTTGTCGAAGGGAAGCTTGTCGATCACCATGGGTTCACAGTCCACGCAAGAGAAACGCACCACGGGGTGAGCAGTGCGAGGTGGCTGTGAGCAGCAGATGGAAATGAGCAAACTGTTAGGTGTGTTTGTCTTTGATACACAATCCTCTGACGTCCTTATGACAGCAGTATATAACAAAGCATTAAGTTTTACAGGTAATCGCAATTATACTGGACAGTTACTAAAAGGTGTTACAGAAAAAAACTGGTGCCAATAAAAGAGAAAGGAAGTAAGAGAGTTTGCGTGTCCATAAAGCTACACAATACAAATATTGACATGTAATCAAACACTATAAGATGTAATCTGAAAGACAGACTAAGAAGGTTGCTGAGGTATTTTGAAGCTTCTCTGCTCACTAGGGTTGGAGAGTTCTGGTCCGGCCAGAAGGACTCTGGTATGGGCCAATGCCCGACTGGCACCCCAGTCTTTGGGTTTGGTCGCACGTAAATGAGTTTGTGGCAGCTGTGCCATGGCTGTGGGCCGAAGGATGACACAGGCCGACTTGAGTCCACAGAATTATCTGGAGAAAAAAAAAAAAGAAAACAATAAGCGGGCTGATACTAACTGTTCTACCTGGCAGGATCACGCCACCTTGACTGATATGAGCTAACAGGCAAATAAGAATACGTTTGCATGAACGGGGGGGGGGGGGGGGGGGGGGAATAACAAAATATGCAAATGGGAAAGAACAGAATTTTATTTTAGTTGATCACATTCATCCAAACTACATTCAACAAGGAATCTCTAGTTTCTCTTTCACTCAAAAACGTATTCTTTGCCCTCTTAAACATGAAGCGATAATTTTAAATAAAATGCAACTTAAACATATCAAATCAAAGGTTTATTTATCCAAATAACTAATCATTAAGTACTTGGCCAAACTAGAAAATGCACTCAGTTCTCCTTTAATTTCATTTACTGTGTTTAAAGTTTAAACAGGTGAAAAACCTCATTCTGGGATTTGAACTTTTAATGGTCGCTGCGTTCTGATCACTCACCTTCCCCAATTGGAGGCGGATCTGGCCCGGTTTTTTCAAAATTAATGACAACACCGCTTTGAACCTTTTGGACCAGAGACTCCAGACACTGGTTCAACATCCTCTGTGTTCGCACGCAATATGATCGCCCTGAGCGGAAAAGGCGAGACACACCGATCAGGCATAAGAGAATTTATTGTGGACTCTACCCCAAAGACTGCAGACACACGGTGAATGAATGAAAATAGGAAAACATGACAAACCTCCAGTAACTTCACACATCTGGGTGATTGCAGACTCATCCGTGGGGACACTACCAAGTTGCTCATTATCTGGTGTAGCTGCTCCTGGCAGCCTCAGTACCAATGCAAACAGACGCTGGTCCCAGCGAAAAGGCTCTTTGGTCAGCTCGCTGCCAGCCAAGGGAGAATTCAGAGGCAGGTGCAGCTACACAGCAGACAAGAATGAAGTAGGAGAGCAAGTTAATAAGTGGAAATGCAAAAGGTTGCTCGTTTTACAGATCTTAACCCTCAGATGGCTTCGGCAACTCAATGTATGACATGTGTGTACAACAGACCCAGCTGGAATCATTGTATAAATACTACATGGTAGTGCCACTGCATTTGTTTGTGCTCTCACCTCATCTGGCACTCCCGAGCTGTGCGTGAGCTTGTTCCCATCAGTGATGGTGATGATCACAGATGGCTCAAGGAAGAATGGGTTGCGGCCCTGAGAGGGAAACGATAACATTCAGCAATTAATTCCAAGTTCAATACTAAATGGAAAAAAACACTGAGGCCATTTATTTTCACTACTCTGACTTCTTTTTTTTTCTTTGCATTCCAACTCACTGTTCAGGGCTCTGTGAATGAAAAGGATCATAAAATTGGTAACACATGTGAACCTAATAGCACAACCGTTACACGTTGCACGCTTCGACTAATTGCAAAATGCTGGTATACCGTTTAAACAGACATCTACTAAGATGCAGAAATCATTATGGAATTACCATCCCACAGAAACTACATGTAATCTTTTTCTTTGTGTGTGGGTGAATCTGTAAGGTGCAAAGCGTCCGTGTGTTCCTTGTTAATAAGGACAGAGGCCTTTAGTACTGCGCTGCAGAGGTCAGCCTCATCTAATTCAAACACACAGAGAATGCTTAAGTAGATTTAAACGCTCCTGATGCACAGAACTCGGGTCACTGCCCGAGCGTAGTAATCCATCTGTGCCTTAGAGCAGGGGTTTAGAAAAAAGATGTACTTGACGAGAAGATGACTGGGTTAACTGAAGCGAGGTCGAGTGGATTAGGCAAAAGTCTCTATTCTCCGTGTTGTCTCCAGGTACATGATGTCTTCCTCTTATTACTTCAGTTACATTTACTCCAACTTAAGTCTTAATTTGGCTTTAGCCATAAAATGTCTCGGTTATAAACACATACCAGTCTCCGCTATTTATTTTTGTACTTTTCTTTAAAAGTTAAAATGAGTAAAATCCATGTCTCCTTTCACATTATTCTGGTAGACCTGCCCTTGGTCACCTGATTAGTACATGAGCAGCTTAAACAAGCAAACCTAAATTAAAACATCAAAAAACATACAGGGTAAAATCAATTCAAAACTACATCAGTGTGTTAAAAGCACTATTGTGTCCCATGATTTCTTTTTAAGACAATGCACTTATATCACTGACTAACAGTTTAAACCAATCACACAAGGGCAGAATGTGTGAATCCATTTTCCACCTTCAACTCCACAAAAGCTGTGAACTGCATGCAGATGCATTAAACAGTAGGAATGCACAAGATGAAGACTGTGCATGTCTCCGGTGCTTAATCAATTCAGGTTCCAGAGTGCAATAGGTTTAAAACATTTCCTACATGATAATATGAGGCATGGTGTAAAATGAGACTGTTGAGCACACCAACACTGTCACTAAAACCTGCCATAAATGTTGCCATAAGACAGAGTCAAGGTGTCGAATACATCCAATATGTTTCTGATAATACAACCATTACCTGTAATAAAGTGTCATAAATCCCACATATGTTCCTTTCTAAACAGACAGAAATTCATTTATATAATTTGCACTCAGAAACGTTCCTGTTCTATTTGAAGATAACCAGAATACAGCCAGTTGAGTCGAGTCCCCTCGAATTGTGCTCATTTACCAAGATTCAATCCGACTAATGACAACGTATTATCTCACTGCATTTATAAACTAGACAGCAATTATTTGCAAACCTATGACAGTGTCTCTGAGAGCGACTGCAATCAGTCAGCCTGCAACTGTTTGCAGAAAAGTTGCCTCCTATTAGGCAAATATTGATATTCCATGGTATGATATCTATTATATATCAAAAATATCACATTTTACTTAATAAAATATCAATATTTGGTGTCTAGTATTGTTACAATATTGCCACGCAAAATATTGACTATGACTATGACATAGACTACTGACTATGTTGTCCTGATTTTTTCTCCCCTAGCAAACAGTAACAGATTCCAGTGTGATCTGGTCACAGTCCTGTGTTTCTGGTTTCATTTATAGGCTGAAATTCAGTGGGAGCCAGTATGTGAGCAGGTGACAGAGAGGATGAGAAGAAAGAGAGACAATTTTTTTGATGAATGTCTGTGCAGAATTAGAGTCGGAGCACAGGATGGTGGAAATGTGATATACAGTAAATGGCTTCACTCAGTCAGATTTCATCCCAAACTCCAAGACGTCATGCACTAATGGGCAACTTTAACTGCATCAGTCAGCCCCACTACACAAGATTCCTGTGGTGAGACACTCAGTACTGTTGAGTGAGGTAATTTCAGACTCATGATTAACGGCTCATTCACATGAAAGTAAAAGTAGGACAGCAACCTCCTTGTGAATAGGAAAAAAACAGTTGGTTGCCTGATGATTGCACTCAACATTTTTGCTTTTGGAAAAAAACTGCAAGTAGTTGTAGCAACTTCTTTTTTATCACAGGTAAATTGCATAAGTCACCTGGTGGGGTACCTGTCTCAAAACCATCAGGATCTGATTGAGACCAACTGCAATCGCTCTCAGCCACACTGTGGAAGCTTCACAAATAACTGCTGTCTAATTTATAAATGCAGACAAAGTGCCAACACATTGCAATCAGTGTGAATCTGTCTACGCAACCCTACTGTGACAAGTCTCTTTACAATAGGAGACTTGCCTCAAATGGTTGCCAGCTATAAGGTATATTCCGATATAAAAGCAAAGTTGCTCTACACCTGTATTACTCTGCAGATAAATCACCATCCTGCAAAACTTACACCACTGTTTCTGAATTTCTATTTAAGATTGAGGACATGAATGCGTAGTTATTGTAAATTTCTGAGTATGTAGCACTAACAGATTTGGGATTTTTCCTGACTTGTCACATTTTGTTGCCATATTATCACAAACAGATTGCAAGTAACTGAAAACTATACACAAAGAGGAACAAGGAAAATAAACCTCACACTACACACAATAATCTGGGCCACTTTTGCAGATCATGTAAACATAACATTGTGGTGACAAAGGGAAAGAGTGCCAAATGTTGGGATTTTGCTTTACTAGACTTGATGTATACAACGTGAAGTGCGACTTTGCTCATGCATACTGTGGCTCTCCCTATGAATGAATCTGTGGGGAACATGGATGCTCGAAAAAGGGCTTAAAAAGTAACTATGCAGTGTTGTGTTAACATCCATAACAAACAATGAAACAAGTTCCCGTTTCAATAACTCTGAAACCTTTCACACCTGCCCGTAGTTGTCGATTCCCGAGATGAGGCGGTTGAGGTTAAGCAGGTCGAAGGCGGTGCGAAGAGCGTGTCCTAATGTTGTGAGCCCGGACGCCTGCAGATTCTTCAGCTCGCACATGAAGGTGGCATGGTTCTCCTTCCAGCCAGCCTGAAGCACAAGCAGTGCAGAGACATGTGTTAAAGGCACAAGCAGTAGCGAAGGAGGTCTGAAGTCACTGTTCTGCATGAACAGCCACTAACCAAAAAAGACTCACACCCACACATAGTTAGATCAAGTCATTATAAGAAAAAAAAACACAGCAAATCGTGTTCACTGAAAAGCTCAAACTGACCCTTTGGTTTCACTGAGTCTTTGCACCGTGGCGTAATTGTAACTATAAAATTTGATCAGGTAATGTGAAGTTCTGGAAATAGAAGATAATATTGTTGAAACTCACACCCACGTTTGAGCTGCAAGTTGCCTTTCAGAAAAGGTCTAATTTCATACATGACAAGCATCCAAAAATACACTTCCCAGTGCTGCCTGTCCTCCGTGACAGAGAGATACTGCCAAGAGAGGATGTGAGTGTGTAACTGCTCTTGGACTTTTCTCCAGCGGGGTCAAGTGCTTTACCGCTGCAGATTCATGCTTAATCTAAGGATGACCTGCAAGCTTACCACTTCCTTTGCTAGGACAGGGAGGGGAAGAGACAGAGAGAGAATAAAAAAAAGAAGCTTGAATTGCTGGGATGAACACGAATGCTTCGAATCAAGCCAGTGGGTAGATTTTTGGATTAACATGAGATATGACTCCAAAGCCACGAATTAGATGGAATTTCTACACAGCACACTGTTATGTGAATGACATTAGGTGAATGTTGGGCAGTTATACAAGAAAACCTCACTAAAAACACTCAAGAGGGTTAGCAGCAAAGTAACCCAGACACCGATCATCCCTGACAGAAGTGTAAGGCTTAGTGTGCACTCAATAATTCAGACTACAGAATATTTCTCTTTCTTCCCACCCAACCTCATCTCTCTCTCCCTCTGCATCAACAATTTATTGCTTCTGTAACTGTGCAATCAGACTAGCTCCGTTCACTATAACCTTGTCCTTTATCATAATCCTCGGCACACAAAGAAAGCAATAAAAGAGGGGACAGCAACAAAGACAAAGAGAGGAGGAGCAGGATGAAGCTGAGGGTAGACTTTAGAATGAGGAAAAAGCACTTCAGCACCTGGGTGCTTCTGAGCTTCTGAACTGGTTATTAATCGATCAGTTAATTTTGGATTATTCATCAATGCAGCTTTAACAGAGAGTTCAAAATACTTATACTGGTCCTTGGCAGGGGCTTTCATTTCATTCACGCTCTAAAATAAGCAGTTTAAGACCACCTCCACCTTAGAGCCAACTTTCTTCTGATTGGGCGCCACTCACAAATACAAGGTTTAAAACATGTTAAAAACACAACAGCCTAGTTTGGAAAGAAGCAGGGTTCATACGTCATCACTTAAAGACTGGATTGGCGATATGAGCTCACTGACATCATACAGAGCCGCTGTTAGTGCCACCTTTACCATCCCACTTGGTTATTAATTGTTCAGTTAATTTTGATTACTGATTGTGAGAGCTTTAAATTGACATACAACTTTTATATTGTTTTTAAAAAATTGTTGTTTCTTTTTAATTTTATCAAAAGTATAAAATTCACATCATCCTGGAGTCTGAAGCCTGAGCTTTTGCCTCAATATGAGCTGCAGAGGTGGACAGAGAGACATGAGCTAAAAATGGTCTTTTTGCCTTATTTTAATATGAAGGTCAACGAAGAGAAAGAGCCCATCTTCATCTTTGTAGCAGTCATCCGAACACACACACACACACACACACACACACACACACACACACACACACACACACATATATATATATATATTAGGGGTGGAACGATACACAAAATTCACGGTTCGGTTCGATACTTTGGTGTCACGGTTCTGCACTAATGAGCCTGGTGTCACCAACGGTTTGGTGTCACGATTCGATATTTTTTCGATACAAAAAAATGTTGATGCCTTTTTAATTTGTCATTTATTAAAATTATAAATATATATTTTAACTCAGAAGTACAGTTTTTAAATTTAATGTTGCTGAAACAACAAAATAATAAAAATATCTGATCGAGAAATCACTCATCTTTCCAAAATAAAAGCTATACTATACGCTTCTTCTGGGCTATATTCTCAGCGGTATATTAAACATATCAGGTCTCCATGAGGAGAATCATGTGCTAACGGCTGTCTAAATGACTTGGGTAAAGTTTGTAGCATGTTTGTCAGAAAAATTATGTAGTGCATAACTTAAGTGATGCAACAGCAAATGCAAAAAATCCTTTACCATATTCAAAAAAAAATTACTTCTATATATTTCATGCATATAATATGGCTGCAGGGTGTAGCATCAGTAACAGCAAATGGCATACATCGCATCGCTTATACATGACACATTAATATGCATGAATGAGAAAGTGTAGCTGTATGCTTTACTCAAATAAATGCCATTTTTAAAAATGCATGATTTTATAAGTACAAATAAACTGATATTGTGTAAACTTGCACTTTGTACTTGCTTCCGTTATCCCATCCAAACTGTTGCTGTGTTACTTAACACATATTGCCTGTGTATGATTTTTTTATTTTTTTAAACCTCTAAATATGTCAATAGAAAAGAAGTTTACTGGGTTAAACCAAACAGCTGCTAATTGTAACAGACATTTTGTAACAGGAAAACAAAATTCCGGGCTGCCCATCTTCACTACATTTTACAACCTATTTCACAAGACGATAAAGTTACAGAAGTATAAAAACTAGCATACTGGCGAAAAAGTAATTACACAGTAGTCAAAAGTATAACTAGATTAATAGTAGTGAGTTGAATGTTTTAAATTTAAAATAAGCTTTTTTGAAACCTTGAATTAGTTTGAATAATAAATAATGATTTTAAGTATATTATCCAAATGACTGGGCATATGAAGATGGAGCATAAAATATTGTTTCACATAGTTTGCATTTAATTATCATGAGATATGATTTCAGATTCTCACTACTGGTTTCAGTGTCTTTAAAAACACCGCTGCTGTTTGAACAGTTCAGAGTAAACAGTAACTCAGCTTTTGAGAGGATTATAAAGAACTGAAATGTGGAAGTAATTTGTCATTGCACTGTGAGCTGAGCGATGCTTTCTAACATATGCTTTTGTACATTTATTAACTCTTCAGGTTTGAGGATTTTGCTTCTTGGTAGTGAGGCATGCAAACTATTCTGTTTTCTCCAGGCATTGATGGCACAGGACGGAGTAAGCTCCCTGCACGCTGTGTTGAGTAGTAGAGTGTGGTTTGTAGACAGAGTTATGGAAGCCTGGAGAGACCTAATATAGTGTAGAGAGCAGCCACTGAAGCACACCAGGGACCTTAGGGGTTCATGTGGATTGTATTTTATTAAGAATGAAAAGATCAGATGGAGATATGTGTCAGGTCATAAGATTATAGTCAGGAAACCTTTGTTGATATTAACCCCGTGAAATGATCGCAGTGATTCCCACGTTGTATTTATTTGTTCCTGTGTGTCTGTGCATGTATGAAGACTACTGCTCCTATGCAAGGACATGACGATCACTCGTATCGGGATGACAAATAATTATAATATGAATAATGAGAACATGAGCGAACTCATAAAAATACAAAAAAAAAAAAAAAGAAATCTCATGATGAAGAGGGCTTATCAACTTTCAGCCCAGATTGGCCAATGGCGATGCGTGACTGATGCAAGGGGCGGGGTAAAAAGTGATCGGCGGGCTCTTTGACCAGTCTACACGTCGTTATATTAAAAAAAGAGCGACGTCATAGCTGATAATAAATCTCCACGCCTCCATCTCAACGCCCGAGACTTTTCTCAACACAAAAGCAAAATGTCTGCTGGATGTTCGGAGGCAGTGCAGCTCCGCGTTTGTCAGTATTTGGAGCACTAATTTGCCGTTTTTTGCCACCGGGAAGCCGCCCAACACTGACTACAAACCAGAAGGACAATAAAATCTCACTGACAGAAAAATACGAACGGCTTGTAAAATGTAAAAATGGCATCAGTTGCTAATTACCTTCACTCCGTATGGTGGATCATCGAATGTAACTAGCATGTACCTGTCGCCTCTACTAGCCGGGTCTCGGGCACGCAGCTGTCAAAAAAGAAAACCAAAACAACATATATTAATTTTGACCTATCTTCCCCAAGGAACCCTAAGCTAACCAAAGGTGCATACGTGCTGAAAAAGGTCGGGGTAAAATCATTATTTACCTTCATAAAGACCTCAACCGCGCCTTTAGCAACGTCCAGATACGTCGTACCCAAATAAGTGCGCTGATTCATAGAGGCGGACGTGTCTAACAGGAAAAGTAAAATAGGCATTTTAAATGTAAAGCCGCAGTTATATGCTTTTCTAAAATAACTATTATCCACATATGACCTATCGTGCAGCCCAACAGTTCACACATGTGTGTATATATTTGTTATAATAAGCCCCCCCTCCAGTAGAGGGCCGTTGCCTCTGCCCTCTCCCTATCTGCCTTTCTAGAGCTCTGTCTCGGCTCGCGCTGTTCAACTTCTGCTCCTAACCGAATGGAACGCCCAGCTCCTTTCAGTGCGACGCCATTGGCTGAGTCCGATGGGAATGACCACGCCCCCTCAAGCACAGATATAACGAAGTCGAAATGGCTCGTGAGTACAGTTTGTCAGTCTCCTGGTGTTGGGGGTGGTTATTCAAAAGCGTGGTATAATGCCTTCTTATCTGTGGTCCCTTGAGGCTAGTTTGAAGCCACATAACTGTTTGTTGCAGTGTGAGAATTATATTCTTAGACCTGAAATTTCTTGCACCGTATCCCTCCCGCCCCATCACAACCTCACTCGCGCCCACAGATGTGATTCTTTTGCTGCGTTCAAGACGTCTCAAAGGCTCCGTCCTTCTGACTAACGTGATAACAACGCATGTAGTTACATGACCTTGTTAACTAAAACAACAAAAACTGGGGAAGAAACTTACACATGTATGCTTGAGTTTGCAAATACCACAGCGGGAAAATAATTCTCGCTACCGAACCGTGTTTTTTGTATCGTTTGGCCGTAATGGTAGTAACTCCGACAATACTGAAGTCACAGTAGTGTGCTTCGATGCTACCATGATATTAAGAAATAACGGAAAAAATAAAATCACAGTAAGTTTTAAAACTTTATACCAGCAGTTTAGAAAAATACCTCATGCCTGGTGGAAGTTTAAAACAGGCTATTTCTTGTTTTCAGTTGGCCTATTTATACGTTATATGCTAAAGAAAACAATTTATTGCACTAGGAAAGTGTGAGTATACTTTACATCTGAGCACATTTTTTCACAGCAGTTATGTTGTCAAAGCATTCTGCAAATATAATTAAATTATGCCTGGGGGGTAAAGTTTTCTCTGCTCCGATCCAAACGTTATGAAATTGTAATAAACACGTTAGCCCGCGTGCTGGGAGAACATTTACGTTCTCACGTACTCGCCTTCTGCCATCCCAGCATGCACCGCGAGGTCTGCAGTACAATTATTCACAAAGAAAAAAAAAGGCTTGAGGAGCAACAACAACAGGGTGGGAGCAGAAGCACAGATCTCGTTTACAGCGCCAACGTTTCACGAACCCGTGTGCTGACAACAAGGTAAAGTTTCACTCTGACTTGTTATTGAAATTAAATAAATCTGCGCTTTGCTTTCTGAAATGACACTGCGTGTAGACAACGTTTAAGAGGCAATTTGCTATCAGCTGGGTTTTCTTAGCCGGCTAACGCTAGCCATCAGTATTGAACACCGTTAGCATTACAGTGAAAATATGTGTTATTACACGAGCAGATAAAGAACATGTTATACCATCGGTATTACTTAATATTGGGCACCGTATTAATTTAAAATCACAGTTGTTATAGATTTATGTCAAATATTCAACGAAAAACCAATTTCTGGTGTCTGTTTACGTTGTTACCTGTGCTTTAAAGGCAGCTTTGAGTTTATATACACTAACGAAATGCTAAAGAAATCTAGATAACTTAATAACATATCATATCTCATATACTGAAAGTGACTTCGCAGTATCGTGCTTCAAATGTAGTGATTTTATTGTGTTTTTCTGACGTGGAGCAAACAATACGTAGAAAATAAAAAGTGTTACGACACCACAGGTCTAGCTCCTCGAGCTCTTCCGTTACCATGTAAACACAAAGGGCCACGTGACCAGGCACATGGAGTTCACTTTAACTTTGTTTGCCTTTAATAAAAAGTTGTACCAATGAAATTGCCTTAGCTTTCTCGCTTATCATTAAGGTCTGAGTTTTGTTTCAAGTATTTGCCTTTAGAAAATACACGTCACGTTAAAATATAGCACGTGTAGGATTATCAGTATATAACAAAACCTTGCTGTGCTCAAGTTTTAAAGACATGGGTTTAGGTGGTTTAGAAAAGGTTTTATTGTTTATCAATGTAAATATCTTATTACACTGTTAAATTTAAAAAACAGACTAAACTAAAAAACATTTAGATGAGTTTAACATTCTCATTTTTTTTAATCACGTAAGTGATATAATTATATTTTTGCTTTAAATTGAACAGAGTACATCTAGAATCGAATTAAGTTATAAGTGTTTAAATGTACTTTTAAATATACTAGAATATCATAATAAAATGAAGGCAATGGGGGTGGGGTAACTTTTGTTGGCGGGGGATGGCTTCATTCTTTGTTATGCAGTGGGGGGTGAGGAAACAGAGGGTGTGAACCCACAGAGGTGGGGGAGAAGCTAAACAGACAAAGCATCTAAGAGGTGGGCAGAAACTTGCCTTCGAGTCACTAAAGTAAACAAACAGGCACAGTAAAGTGTAAGGTAACTAGAAGCTATAGGAGATATATGAATAAATGAAAGAAATGTATTACCACTACACTATTACTAACCTATTAGAGTTTCATAAAATGTAAAAGAGTGGCAGGCTGTTGCCTCTTGGCGTATTTTGCGTTTCATCACTTGTGTCTCTTCACAGTATCATGTCATGGCCCTAAGGAGCTGAGAGTGGGAAGTGCTGTTCACCTGAAAGGAGCTCACAAAGCTTGAGAGTTGCTAGAGAAGAGTTGGCGGGGCCTGGGCAGAGGGTAGAGCTCAGCGGGAGCCAATGCAGCAGCAGCAGCATCGACCGCCAGAGCTGGTGGGAGGAAGCCTTCCCGTGTTCGTGTTCCCCAATGAGCTCGTCTTCTATGCCGATGATCAGTTGTCTCACAAACAGGTGCTCACGCTCTACAATCCCTATGAGTTCGCCCTCAAGTTTAAAGGTCAGTGAGCAGATCGAAACAACATCTCTGTGTTTACGTATAATTGTTATGTTCATCTCCAATCACATGGCTGCGTCGTGTATTGTTTTCTTTGTTGTCAGTGCTGTGCACAGCGCCAAACAAGTACACCGTGGTGGATGCAACTGGAGCCGTCAAGCCTCAGTGTTGCGTTGATATGTGAGTTAGTTCACGCTATGGTGAACCTAAACTAACAGATTGATTAATTTATTGCTGTCTGTACAGCTAACTTTCTGCATCCACGCAGAGTAATCCGACACCGAGATGTGCGCGCGTGCCATTATGGGGTCTATGACAAGTTCCGGCTGCAGGTGTCAGAGCAGAGTCAGCGGAAAGCTCTGGGCCGCAAAGAGGTGACGGCCACTCTCCGTCCCTCTGCCTCACAGGACCCGCCTAGCCCCCGGCCCCAAGATGAGGAACGCCGAATTGCTGACGGCGAGTTTTTTGAACAGACTGCATTCCAGACAGGTAGGAAAAAGAGGGGAAATCGCTGCTGTTTGAAACTGCCTCTAGATGGAGCCAAATTATCACAAAATTCAGTTGGTGAGCATTTCAAGCGATATTGCTTATTCTAATTTTATTATTGTTCTTCCAACCCTGTGTTGCTTTGTTTTAAATAATATTCTTAATTATACCTACATTAATTTAGTGCCACATAATCTGCTGTATATTGCTATTGGGTCCCCCTTCAGACTTAAATGGAAGCAGTTTAAGTTAGTTTGGTAAATTACCAGGCTTTTTCTGAGTTACACATGTGATTGCACTCAATCTAAGTGTGTTTATTTGTGTGTATGTGACACTTGCAGAGAGCCGTCCTGTTGCTGGAGGACCCAGTCTGTTGACAGTACTGCTTGGGCTGGTGTGTATGGCCGCCCTGATGCTCCCGACACTGGGGGAGCAAGAATCTACTGTGCCTGTCTACCTCCACTTAAGTGTTAACAAGAAACTTGTAGCTGCTTATGTTCTCGGTGAGTATAAACAGAAGGAAGTTGCATGTTCAATTCTGAAGTGAGAACCAGGCTGTTTGTTTTGACAAAGCGTGTCATGAAGTTTATAATACCCGGTGTTATTTCTTGTCATATTTTAGGGCTTCTTACAATGGTCATCCTACGCACATGAAGTGCCGTGAGCCGAAAGGAGGGAAGAAAAGAAACAGAAACATGAAGAGAATGTTCTCCCACCAGAGGCACTACTATGAGTAAAAAAAAGTAGAGCTGACAGCAGGGGAACAGGGGTACTTATTCGATTACCTCATCCTCTGAAAAATACATTTTAGCATACTTGTTTTCAAATCTACACATTTGTGTTATTACATACACGGAACTAAAGTGACGTAAATGGGAAGACCTGTCGTGTGTAAGGTCAGAGTGAGGGGAGCTGTCCCTGAGATAAAGGGCCTGTGAAGAAGTGTGAGGCCGTTTGCTGTTGTTTGGCCTCACATATTGTCTGTAACTCTGTTGCCATTATGTGAAAGAAAGTGGTCATTTCAGTGTGAAGGAATCAACACGCAAACGCGGTACTTGTATGTAAAGCCATTAAAGTTTTGTTACCTGTTACCATTATTAAATTGATGTTTTTTTAAAGCGTTTTAGAGTAGACTGAAGACTAAATGCTGTTCCTTGCATGTGTGGATACTTTGTATGAGTGGGCTTTAAGTAGCAGTAAGATACTTCTACCTGTCACCAAAGGAGGGATCTTCTCTTAAAAGAAGAATGGTTCGCTTGCCGTGCTTTATCAAATGTTTAATAAAGTCTCAATACAGCTGTAGTGTGTCATGTTCAAAGATAGATTCTGTTTTATTTTTTTACACATTACGTGTTGTGTCAGGAGAGCACACGGCACAGAACGGGACAATAAAGCTCCTGTTAGTTTTGCAATGATGGTGCCTGAAAATAATCCAGCGGTCTCCCTCGGAGGAGGGGTGTCATCTCACAGCAACATGATTTGCAGCTGCTTGGGAACCAGTTGCCTCTAAAGCTGTAAATAAGGCAGAGTAATAACACTGAAGTAATTACACAGAGAGGGACGTGACACTCAAGAGAATGCTGAACTGAAATCTGTGGAAGCATTTTCCAGCAGCAAAGATGGAGGATACGCATGCACAGGGTTGTCTGATGGCATGCAAGACATTATGCACACATCGTTCTATGAAGTATTAAGATATTAATAAAAGTAAAGTACTATGAAATTACATAAATATTAACAAAACACAGCTACATACAACCAGGAGTGAGAAGAGGTGATCAAATCCACCGCAGAGTAAAGTCTGGCCTCCCCAAACAAACGGTGTAAAGGACTATTATAAAGTTGTTGCATCCAGTAACCTACGTTTTTTCTAGTACAGTCATTTCTCCACAGTCATCATCCCCACGTGGACACATGTTAACAGCACAAATACTTATTTCAACTTGTGTTTTTAATCACATCTAAGGAAGAATATTTTAAGCCACCCAAAGCGTCTGTGAATATTTCAGCTTGGACACCACTATCTAAAGTGTCCCGACAAAAACGAAAAAAACAAAAATAAAATATGATTGACTGATTATTGAGGGACTGTCTTGAAAACAAAGTTCAGTGACTCCAACTTGATCCACCAAAGCAAAAGTCTCAGGTGTAATTAGGGAGCATGCAAACTTTCACTGTTACATCGACAGTTTTAATGAGCAGCACCTGTGCAAAGTTTGCTGTGAAGTGTACATGTCTCTGATTCCTGTCAAGATGGCCTGGACCATGTGATCTCTAATGGAGCGGGACACAATGGCCTGGTTTTATGTTGCTGTGTGAGTGGCAGGGATTCAATTCAAAGTGGCCTTTCTAACATCAGTGGAAAGTTT
The DNA here is from genome assembly GCF_056152115.1 of Neolamprologus brichardi. Taxonomy (NCBI): domain Eukaryota; kingdom Metazoa; phylum Chordata; class Actinopteri; order Cichliformes; family Cichlidae; genus Neolamprologus; species Neolamprologus brichardi. The sequence continues at coordinate 19,059,095 of NC_142105.1, read as the reverse complement.
ATTCAAAATCTGAGATGCAGTGATCAGAAAGAACTCTCTCTCTCACCACTTCCTGCAGAGCCAGCAGTGAGGAGCCCTGTGTTTTAGAATTTTTACTTCAAGCTATTCAAACAAAACTGAGATACCGAAACATAGTTTAACTGGTACAAACTCCTTCTCAAAACTGACTCACTGAAACTTCAAGTATATCTGGGCTTGAAACATAACATAACGTAATAAACATAATTTGAAAGAAAATCTGCAAATTACTACAGGATATGGATGGACCTTGGATGTTTTGTTTCAGCTTCTTATTCATCAAAATTTTGCAGTTTGAACTCCCAAAACCTTCGAAGAGAAACAAAACGGAGATTTTATCTCAGCATTTATGCTTCCCTTTAAAAAGCCTGGAGGGGAATCCCACCGTGTATCCTGTAAACACCACAGCACAATCATAATGCCTCAAATAATAAATAGATTAATTACTAGGAAATTACCTGTTGCCATCTTTTCTTAGTTAATAATGTTCAGAGAGTTCGATCTTATTCTAATAAACAAACATTTACATATAATAATAACAATATATTAATAATGATACTATTATCACAACTGCAGATACTGACTTTAGGTTGTGCACATTGTTACCATGTGGTACAACAAGCATCAGCATGAAAAAAAACTGAAGTGCATTAAAATAAAATGAGAGATCCCATCCTGCAGAGGTCAGGCTCCTGCTGTCCTTTTCTCTGCCCACACTCATGCAGGCTCTGCCCCCTCTAGCCTGCAGATGTCACTGTTGAGGCATTTTGAGCTGAATTTTGATAAATGTCTGTGCAACTATTAGGCTACATAATTATCGGTTGGCTAAAAACAGTTGGGCAATGTTTTTGGCACACTTTGGGCCCCTTACTACCAACTAACTATCGTTACAACTATGAACTCCTTTGTATACCAAAGTATTCTAGAGTCAATCTGTCTGACAGGTAAAGCTTGGCTGAAAGTGGGTCATGCACCAGGAAAATGATCCCAAGTATAGCAGCAGTGAGACTTGCACTACATTCCCAAAAGTATTCACTCACCCATCCAAATCACTGAATTGTGAGCAAATTCAGGGTTCCAATCACTTCCATGGACATTTCCATGACTGTTCCACAGTCAACTGTTAGTGGTATAAGTGGAAGCAACTGGGAACAACAGCAACAGTAAAATCACAGAGTGGTGTCAGTGGATGCTGAGGCACACAGCCTCCTCGTCCAACATCAGTGTCCTCAAAAACGTGAAGCACTTTGAACTGTCTTTTGAAAAGTGCTATATAAATAGTTTATTTTTTAAATGTGCTTCTGGGAGAATGGTAAAACATTTCCATAAACTCACTCCTAAAGAGTTGAAGCTGTTATCACTATATCATTAAATCCTATGAATTAAGAATCAGATGTCACTCAAGTTCATATGTGAAGGTAGACGAGTGAATACTTTTAGCAATATCGTTTACTTCTAGAAGAACTGGTAACACTGTCCTGCTCCTTGATGCATCCGCATTTAATTTGTATGTTTTGGTTTATGAAGTACTACAACTGAGAAAAATCAATAATTGACTCAATAAAAAAAATAAATAAAAAAAAGTAGTAAAAATAAATGCACAAAATGTCCTATAAAAATACTGGTTACCGTACTTGATGAAATGTGAATATTTGCCATTCAGATTAAACTTTTCCATTTCCATATAATGTTGGTTTTCCAATATTTATTGTTTCCCATTTTCCCCATGCATTATTTTTATATGGATTTTTAAATATATCCAGTGCATTTGATTGGATATTTCTTTAATTCATATTTAATTCATAAATATTTCTTATTTTTTCTGGATTTTTGGCAGTCATAAACTGAGAAAAACCCCACAAACTCCAATTTCCGTTGCCATTGGACTAATATTTCGGGAATTTTTTTATTTTGGTAGTTTTGGTCTTCCATATGTGAGCGCTAATAAAGAAGAAAACACCGATACAAAAGCATAATGAAATAATTTATTTACTCCTGATGTCAGCTACAATAGCAGTCACAAAAGACGAGCATAGGCAAGATATCATTTGCTAAGTTCATGCCCTGAACACTTCATAAAATGAGCAGAAGAAAAAAACAAACAAAAACAAAACAGCCAGGCGAGCAGAAACCCCCAACATTTTCCTATTTGTATTTAAAAAAAAAAAAAAAAAGAAAAAAAAAAAGGGAGAAAAACAAAAACATTCAGTAAGTGAACTGCAACCACACTTGTTTAAATTAAAAGGGCACACTTCCATAAAATGATTTACAATCACTTCCTTTTTGTACATAAACATTTAAGGTTACAGAGCCACAGAGGGGTTTGGAAGTATCAAGTTATATGGATGGATATGAACACTGGGGTCAGGACAAATGAAACCAAATTTAGGTGCAAATATCACAGTGCAGGCTTTAACCTCTACATATTGTAGTCAGACTTTTTTCTTCTTCAAATTTAGTTGTTTCCTGCTTAAGACTCACACAGGCTGAAACACTACAGGACCAAGCATCCTGTGCAATACGTGTTGAAGAAAAAAAAAAAAAAAAAAAAAAAAGAAGAAAGAAGTGTAACCACAGCAGAAAGAGCAGTCTCTTTACTCACAATGTGATGGTGCTGTTTTTTGCCTCGTGTTCCAGCAGTCACTTGATTTGGTGTAAATGACAGCACAGATGGTTTACTGCAGATAGAACGCTACCACAATCCAATTTTATAACAAATGTGTTGTCCATAAATAAGAACACTTTGCCAGAAGGAACAAGGGGAAAAAAAGAAGTCATATTTTCATACTTTTATCTACAAAAATCATCCTGGTAAGAACACAGGAACTTTTAGTGTTGAGACTACCAGGAATGATCATGATTTACCACTGGGTGCGTTAATTGCTCAGAATTACCAATTAAAGTAGCAGCAAATCATTTTTTTTTTGGAGCTGAAGGGGAGGGAAGAAAAAAAAAAAAATGCAAACACCACAGTTCACAGCCTATACCATAAAATATTTAGAATATCTGCTCAGGCAGCAGGAAAACAATAAGTTAAATCTTTTCTTACAAAATCTGCAGACTGTGCGCACACCAAGGCTAGTGGGCCAGACATTTTCCAGCACAAAAACAGGGAAATACACACATCCAAGTAGTCTTTATATGTCCAGTGCTCAATGTCTCTCTCTCTGGTGAGGGGAACTGGCAGGACAGATTTATACAACAGCCACTTATTAGTATCCCTACGAAGGCTGGCACCATCCAAGATCAATTAGCAGCTGGTGCGCACAGCGACTTCCCTCAGTCCTAGTTTTACTAGGATTACCTCTTACACAAATACATCCATGGCTGTAGTCTCCTTAAAATCGAGACCCTCCATAAAAGGTAGCCATAAAAACAGCCAGTCAGAAGAAAGTGTGGGGAAAACTCCACTTGAAGGAAATGTAGTTGGCGATGTGAAGGGTCTGAAAAGGAAACCGGTTCCCTGGAGAGAAGTCTTTTCCACTCTTTTTTTTTTTTCCAAAGTCTTAGATATCCCATGCTCATTTGGGAGACAAATCCTGGAGAGAAGCAAAGGGTGAGTTGCTGGACGAGGAAGGAGACACTCCCTCCATTTTGCCTGGCGAGTCGGTGGAGGAGCCCACGCTGCTGAGGCTTCCATCCAGTAAATCTGGAGAGTGACTGAGAGGAAAGAAAAAGGTAGTCTTCAGAAAAGCTTGCATAACTAATTCACCCTGAATGAATGCACTGCTCAAAATCCCAAATGTCAGCACTCACACCGACTCAACTATGAGACAGAATCGCCCCAGAATCAATATACTTCGATTTCTATGGGAAGTAAATAGTTCTTAAATAAAACTGCTGCCAGTGAGGTGACTGCCATTTGATTCCGATCAGGATCAACAAGGCACAATAAAATCCCCTATTAATTACTCAAATCCTCGTCATGTAGGGGTTTCCTTGTTTTTCCATTTACGAGATGGTGACTAGTAGTCAAGCTTGGCTTTTACAGCCAGTGTGTCTGCCTACCTGCCTCAGCACTCAAAAGCTCATCATTATCTAAGCAGCTTCTTATTTGTTGATGGGCCTGAGAGTTACTTACCAGGAGCTGAGATCTGACAGGTTGGAGACATCCGAGGACAGCATGGTGGTGGTGCCCTGGAAGAGCCTCTTGGGTTGACTCTCCGTTTCCATCTCACCTGCAGAGTAAAAGGCGTCCAACATTTAGAAATTGACACATGAGCTGTGCGACTATTCACAAAAGAGCCAGGCAGATGAACAGGCAAAGTTTACACTTGGTGAACTTTTACCTAGTCACGTCCATACTGATTAACAGCACGTTCAATCTGCAGCGTGGCAGAGTTTTGTCAACAGAGGACCACAAAGTACACACGCACACACACAAAATCAAAACAAATGTCATGTTTAATGATTAAGGCTTCAAATGTGAACCTCTCAGAATTTGCATATTGCAATAGGTTTACTCTACTTTACCCGTCTGTGTGTATACACAGGCACACATTTACTGGCTACAGCATCGGTCAATGGCAGCAGCAACAACCAGCCTGAGCCGGTTGTGACACTCGTTACCCTCTCATATAATGTTATTTCAGTTTAAAACAATCAGGTTAGAATGATTTAATATTCTCACACTGATTTACTCCATTTAGAAATAACATGCAGTCAGTCTGTTGACTGACGAGCAGGTTGATTTCAGATGACTCAGACTGAGACTTTGAGTTGAGACTGCTCGTCAGACATGTAACCAAACCGAGTTGTGTGGCATTAACATTTAGTGTCCAGATCACAAGTCAAATGTTTTTCTTCCAAGAATCTTTATTTTCATGAACCATTATAGATACTGTTTAACCACAGATATGGCACAAGCACAACATCATCAAGTCTGTTTGGAAAATATTTTGAATCTGATGTATAACATCGGCTGGCATGTCCAGCCTTATTGGGCTGTTCTCTATAACGAGATACATCAGATGAAACATCTATGTTTCAAATTACACTATTGTTTGTTTTGTGGTATCGCAAACTAAACTATTCTTTTTTTAATTGTTTTGATGGTCACTAGAATTTCTTGAAGTTCTCTCTTATATTTAATATAACCACACTACAGATGGACAAGTGGCTGTTTTTAAGCGTTGTCATTAGCAGCAACAACGGTAAAATCATTGCGTTGCTCCGCCGTCCACTTGTTTATTTCCCCACATAAACCTTTCATAATTAAATTGAAGATCCTGTTCAGATTTTTCAAAATAAAACTGAATCACACAAAAGAGCCGTCAGGTACTAAAAAAAATAAACCTTAGAACAGGCGTTTCCCCGCAGCACGCCGTGTAATAAATACTCAATGAAAATTGCGGCCGTGCCTCGACTCCAGGTACACGACGCCCAGCTGAAAACACTTTAACCAAGTTGAGTTGCCCGAGATTCACAGAATTTACAGAAAATGTACAAATTTTGTGATATATTTTGTTGTCAGGACGATAAATGTCTCATATCGGATTATGAGATTTTGGTCATATCGCACAGCCCTACCAGCCTAACAAGCATTTTCTGCACCACAGCGCTTAATAAATTAACTTCATCAATATAATGACCACCGAAGACTCATTTCCACAACATTTGTCCTGTAGTCTACGAACAGTGATGATTGACATCAGAGCTCACCAATCAAGACGACTTTCACCTCATTTCCCCTTTGATGCATTAAATTAAACATTATCAGATTCAAGTTACATGTTCACATCCACATCCCTCCCATAACCAACACTTTCAACACATAAGTCCGAGGGCACACAGGTTCATGCCCAGACTTTCAAATCGATCATCATTATATGACAGAAGACACTAACAGGATACTTCTGACTGCATGATGGTTTAGAAACTGGAACTTAATGAGCCCACTCACCAGTTTTTTGCTTTTTGGGGGAATTTTTTGGCACATTGTGCTTTATAGAGGGTGGATAGTGCTGCCATAATGGAGGGACTATAGATCAAATCATCCAACCCTAGTTCCAACCATAAAAGAAATCTACATCATGATCAGAAACCCTTTTTAACCCTTCGCTGTGACCTTTCAGAGTAATCTCACGTAGACTGAATGGTGTGGAAGGTCACAGCCTATTGAGTTAAAACCACTTTCTGGTTATGATGTAGATTTCCTAAATAAGTCTAAATCAGGCATTAATCACTGGATGTGAGCACCAGTCTCTCAAGTCAAAACAGATGAACACCTTGGCCATGATTAACTCCTCCCTCAGCAAGGTGTTGTAAAATAAAGTGGCCCCTGATCCCACAGCAAGAACAATGTGCAGAGGTTACACCAGACAAGTCAGAGGACTGACACCTAAACCCTAAAAACAAAGTAAAATATGCTTATGGTAGCTAAAGTTTGTTTTAGGACACCACCAGCAAACTGATGCGATTACAGCTCCTCTGTTTTGAGTGGGAGGTCAATCTCATAATCTCCGTATAAACACAGAGGGTCAGAGGTTACAAATGCCAGGATGTACATACACTTAAATCGACTACCAAAACAGAGAGCAGAGGTAGGTCTGATTGCAACACACTCAGAGGGAGTGTGTCTGTTTGCTGCTGCGTTAATGTGCAAAGCCTCCCTTACACAGAGCATTGAAAGCATGTCTAAAGCACGACTCACCTTTGCGTTTTATTGGGCCAAGTATGCTGGCTCTGATGCAGTTGATCGGACTTTGACTCCGCCGACTGAACAAGACAGAAAACAGGAACAATTAAAATCAATACATTTGGAAATACAGCAACAAACTGTGGGCATGAGCTGAAGTTGCAAACATAATTGTGCAAAGTCTGTAATTGACAGATTTTAACTCTTTAACTTTAAGCTGTGACAGCTCAAAAGAATGGTACTCACCCAAATCGCCGTGTTGGGCTGGGTATTGGGCTGGGAGTGAGACCATTGCTGCTCACCAGAATTTGTAGTGAAGGAGAGAAACACTGCTGCTTGTAAGAGGGGGAGAGCAGAAAACATAGACAATGCATTAGATAAATCTGCAACTGATAACATTCAAGTGCTGCAAAATTACTGCTTAATCGTCATCTTTTTGTTCTAATATTTTAGAGTTCCTTATATGTTAAATGTCAAAAGGGGTAAATAAACCTCTCAAAAACATCTGACTTTTTTGTACCAAAAGAATTTAGACAAAAAAAATAAAAATAAATAAATATTGGCTTCTAGATACAAAATCTAACATGAAACAATAATTAAAGTGGGCCCATTATGAAGTAAGACATACCACTTTGCAACTATCATTGGAGTATTTGTTTGGTCAGTAAGACACTGATAGTTTTAAGACTTTGCCTCAAAATAAGGATTTAAAAACCCTGAAAATTAAACTTCTATCGTCATCTTTGCTGTTGTAGAATTCTCTCTCAGATGTTAATAATCCTTATGAGACAAACACCAACTTCAGACTGCTCCAAATACTCCGTTTTAGATCGTTTTACGTGGTCACCTCAGGAGGGGGACAAATAAAGGAAGAGGAGCAAGAATTGTTTGTTTCAGACCATGGAGACATTAAAGTGTAGTGCTAATATAAAAATATAAATTGTTTTGTGGAGCTGGAAATAAGCCGAATGAATCTCTTAAGAGAAAAAGTTGCATCTTGGAGCTGCAGCAAACTAAAAGCCTTTTTTCACTAGTACCTAATTTGGCTCGACTTGGGTTGGTTTTCACTACAAGCCGGTAACACCTGATGTGCATGAGGTTGTTAAAGCAATGCAGCCGAAAGTCCCGTGAAGTCATGTGTATGAGTCATGAACACCACAGCATGTTGAGGCGATGGTACATCTGCCACTCGGTCTACAGCTTTTTGCCAGACTCTGGGATCACAGTGTTTTTTCTGGCCATCACGCTCGTTGCTGGGTTTAAAAGAGGGACGTTTTGATTTTCACAAAGGAGACCCTCTCACGACTCATCAAGTGATGCCACTGACTAGCCAATCTGTGAATGCAGTCTGCTGGCGTCACATTTCCGGATCGCATCGGCTCTTTTTACCAGGCACTACCTCATAATGGAAAACCTACAAACGGAGTTGAGCTGTGCTGAGCCAAACAGGTACTAGTGGAAAAAGGCTAAAGGCCTAAGAAGCTCCTGCTTCACTGCAGCCAACTGTTCCCTGCAGGCTGCACATAATTAAATTATTAGTCAACTGGGTTATAGTAAGTAACTAGATCTAGTTAATGAAACTATAATGCGATAACTGTGTGACTCTAACCACAGTTAATGTCAGACGTACCTTTTTTCCTATTCCTCTTGTTGGGGACGGGGCTGGAGACACAGGCACAAAGTCGATTCGCTTTGGAGATGAAGATACAGGCTTTTCCAAATCATTGTCACTCTAAAAAACATTAAAGATTTCACAGTTCACCGTGTATTTACAGCATCCTTTGGTCCAATAATAACAACACTGCAAGTGTGGGAGTATTATACTACCAACTCAGCCTGACCTTTAGAGACTGGTGGCCCTGTTAACTCCCAGTTATTTCAGCGTTACTCTAGCATGTTTCTACTTGTCCTCTCTATAGTAACAAAGAGAGACCAAGAAAGGCCAGGAGCCAAAACATGCAAAACTGCCCGTCAGCAGAACATAATCAGCAACATATATGGGACAGAGTTTTTACCAGACTAAGGCTTTCCTCCCAAGAATGGCTCATCTGCATAGCAGCTTGAACTTCCCTGAGTGCACAACAACAATCAGAACATGGAGTCATCAGCCTGTCACCAACAACACAGCAGATCTCCTCATTCAAACACTGTGTGTATAAATGGATAGCTTACCGTTCATGTGCGGTTTCTCTGTTCATCACATCTATGCCCTCTTCCTACAAGAGAACAAAAGAGACCCAAAGGTTAAAAAAAAAAAAAAAAAAAAATCACATTAGCTACCATCACATCATTTGAACTTTTCTGAGTTATGTTCTTTAAAGTGGACCCATTACGTTTTCCCCCTGGATAAAAATGATATGTACTCTTATTAAAATATTATTAAATATGGCAGAGAGAGAGAAAGACATCTTTTTTTGATGGGGGCCAAGAAGAAGCGCTTCAGTTCACAGTACAAGATTAACAAGCCCATTTCAGGCTCAGTCTTATCTCAGATGCTACAACTGAACCACTCCCCACCACCAACACCCATGTGTTTTCTTATGGAAATCAAGACTTGCCCTGCAGGAGTGTGATGCTAATAGTTGATCAGCTTGTTAAGATCAAGGACCCTGTGAATGCCTAAAGAGGTTGCTCTTGCATGTCTCTTACTACAGCCGACGTAGACATTGGTCTGAAGAGCTCAACTTCCACAGGAATTACTTTTACTGCAACCACCTCAATTCCTTACTTGTTTAATTTGATGAAGTCTGGTACTCGGGACCCGAATGGGCGATGAAGGAACCTGTAAAAGGAGGACATGGCTGATAATGAGTAAACACTCATCACAGTAACTCAGGCATCTCAATCAAGTCAGTATGTGTTTATGAACCACTGTACCATGTTGGGCCTGTTCACAACTGTAGTGCTATTTCTCCGGCACCGTAGGACCTCCTTCTGGAACACCTGGGAGTTATCACTGCAAAGACGAATTATGAACACCTTTAACCATCATGTCAATGCAAATGAACTTATTTCAATGTGTGAATAAGGAAAGAGTTAACTTTGCAGTAAATTAAAGTCAGATTTCCCTACCTTAATCCATTTATCATGGGTGCACTGTTGGATCTTCTCAGGTGTCCATCGCTTGGAACTATGGAAGCTGGGATTTCCAGATCCAGTTCCATCTTTTCTTGTGGCATGACTCCTGAGCTGTTCATTTCGCTAAACAACGCTTCACCACCACCCCTCACCGATTCAGCAACTTAAAATGGCGAACCGACTCAGTAAAGTTACATTACTGATCTTCAACCTGTGCAAACTTTACATGTTCTTGAAGCAATATGAGTAAACAGGCAGTTGAGCTCACCTAAGACAAGCCAACACAGTGTAGGTAACTCTCGGCAATCTGCAAGGCCCCGTGCCCAGGGTGACTCCGGTGCTGAAGCAAACTAACGCTGTATATGTACCATAACGGCGTCCAGTCCACAAAGCAGCCGTGTGTTCACCGAAGCTGCCCCTCATCAACCCTGTCTGTAACCGGTCACCAACTTTCCTGATGGATTGTTAGAGAGCCATGGCTATACACACCGCACAATGCCTACTAATAGTTGGTCTGCTGGTGCAAGGCAGCAGTTTGTGACGAGTGGATCCAAACTACCGCTGCATGTTAGCGCCTTAAATGAGCTAGCCGTAGTTAAACTAGCCAAATGGTCGCTCTGTCCACCAACTGAACGCTCGTCTTTCAGTCTACTACAAACGACATTAAAATAGCCGAGCTACATGTAGTGATGCTCATCAGCCTACCCTGTAGCTAACACCGCACAGCTAGCTAATGGAAGCCAGTTGGCTCAGCGACAACAAGAGTCCAGCTACCTAGCCCGATAAGCTAACTAGCTAAGTTAACCACAATGCCATTTTCAGAAAGAGAGAGGCCGGGTCACCGTCTCACTTCACGTTTTGTCCATCAGCCCGGCAGCTACAACTGCACGCAAGACGAATTAATCCGTGTCAGCTTGAAATATTGTCCACAGACTATCAAAAAAATAAACGCTTCTGCTGGGCACCGCCAAGAATGAACCAGATCCCCCAGATGATCACACAAGAGCGAAAAGCTAGCAGCGAAGTTCACGCCCCCTTTTTTAGCGTTAGCAGGCCTGTCCAATAAAAGCGCTCCATTAGCCGGCGTGCTCAGGCGGAAAGTATTGTGCTCCATCCGTGCGTTTGTTCCCCTCCAATTTCCATACATGCAAACGATTTCACGGCAAGCCCCGGTATTCACCAGTTCCACAAAGAAATCAAAATTTACTCTGGCACACAAAGACGGCTAACGACGCGATAGTTTGTCAGAGACTGCTATGTTTGTCTTACTCCGGATATTGTTTATATCCTTCCTTGTGAGCATTAAAGATTAATTGAAAAAGAATGGCATACAATTTATGAAGTATAGTCTTAATGTTTTCTGTAAGGACACTTTTTTCAGATCTATAATATGATTATGGCTAAAAGATTTCAGTAAGGTTTTACGGCAGTAAAAATGTACTGCAAAACAAACACCTCAACAGGTCTTGAGACAACGACAAGAGGCCCTGTACAGGATGGACTGTCCTTACTGTTTTCACGGGTTACTACCAGCAGATAACCATGTATATTATGGTGCCAGTTTTGTGGTCATAAGTAAAGTGAAGCTTGCAGTGAGAAGGCAAACTAGGCAGAGAAAAGTGGTTAATTTAAGGCTGGGTCTTGATAAGCATCATGAAACACAGCTGGTTATGGTTAAGATTAGTCTCAGTTTGAGGTAAGAGGAAACATACAGTTTCCATTAGGCTTGACACATGAAACTGGAATATAATCTAGTGCCTAGAGTTAAAATAACATCCAGTCAGTATGAAAACAAATGTGAGCGGTGCATCTGCAAACATGAGTGGCTTTTCATCAACAGCACAAATTAAAAACCACAGTAATTATTAATTAGTGGTTGGCACTCTTGCCTCAGAGCAAGAAGGTTGCTGGTTAGCTGGAGCCTTCCTGTGTAGGCTTCCCCCCACAGTCTAAAGACACCGAGGTGTAATGTCCAGGGGAGTTATGACCCCCCCCCCCCCCCCCCCCCCCAATTTATCAGACCCAACCAATATAACCCCCTCAATAAAATGATGAATTATCTTGCATAAATACATAAATAGGCTGTTGATTTTCTTTACTCATTTCAGGTATTACCAGCAAAATAGTTGCATGTTTAATGATCTGGGAATTTACCCAGGTTTATTTATTTACTTAGGCAGAGATCTTGACCTCCCACAGTGTTCGGCACAAAGTTACGTCGATGTAAAGACATGCATGTTTGCTCTAGGTAAAATGTCTTTCTCTTCGTCCTTTGATGCACTGGATACATTTTCAGAGCATACCCCATCTCTTGCCCCATGACAGCTATGATGGGACCTTTCATTTTAATGGCGAGAGACAGAATATGAACAAACAAGTTATGAATTGAGTTGCATGTCACTCAGTGTCACAAATAAGTATTTGATGTTCTCCAACCAAGCAAGAATTCTGCCTCCTAAAGATTGATTGTTTGAAGTCTCTCCACTATCATGGGCAAGACTGTCAAAGGACGTCAGGGAAAAGATTGTAGACCTGTACAAGGCTGGAATGGGCTACAACACCATAAAGTCTTAGTGAGAAGGTGATAACTGTTGGTGAGATTATTTGAGAATTGAATAAGTATCACATGACCCTATATCGCTCTTCATCTGGGGCTCCCAAGATCAAGATGATCATGTGAAGGGTGGTGAATTGGCCCAAAACTACACAGGAAGAGCTTGTTAATGATCTGAAGGCAGTTGGGACCACAGACACCAAGAGAACCGTTGGTAACACACTACGCAGTAATGTGCTGAAATCTTGCAGTGCCCACACAGTTCCCTTGCTCAAGAAGACACATGTATACGTCGGTTTTAAGCTTTCTAGTGAACATTTAAATGATTCAGAGGTTTGAAACAAAGTGCTGCATTTAGATGAAACCATAATCAAGCTCTTTGGCATCAACTTGTCCCACTGTGTTTTGGAGGAAGAGAAATGCTGAGTTTGACCCAAAGAACACCATCCTCACAGTCAAGCACAGAGGTGGGAACATGATGCTTTGGGGTTGTTTTTCTAGTAAGAGTACAAGAGGGGCCAGTGGACAGAGACATGTACCGTTAAATCCTGGACCAAGTCCTTCTTCCCTCAGCCACAACACCTGAAGATGGGTCGTGGATGGGTCTTCCAGCGCAACACTGACCAAAAACAAGCCAGAGGCAACAAAGACGTAGCTAAAGAAGAAGCACATTATGGTCATGAAGTGGCCTATCCAGTCTCCAGACCTCAGTCTAATGAAAATCTGCAGAGGGAGCTGAAGCTTCAAGTTGCCAGGCAGCAGCCAAGAAATATAAAGGATTTAGTTTCTGTAAAGAGTGGACCAAAATCCTTCCTGTGTGCAAACGTCTTACTGCTGCGCTTGGCAACAAGGGTTTCTCCACCAAATACTGAGTCATCTTTTGCTTAGGGATCAAATGCTTATTTCACTCAGTGACATGGAAACCAGTGTATGACTTTTAGGTAATGTGTTGGTTTTTTTCTGGATATTTGGTTAATATTCTGTCTCTCTCCATTAAAATGCAACTGCTATAAAATTACAGAAGAGAGCAAACTTAAAAATCTTACAAATCATCAGGGGACCAAATAATTATCCCCCAATGTTAGCTTCAATTTCCAAATGAAGATCAGACAACAGGAGCTCAAATGTTCATGATCTTAATGAGCAAAGATGGAAGACCAAATCTTGGCAGCATCATTCTGTCTCTGTCACTATTTATATTTTTTGGCACTTCGAATTTCAATATATCGATAACTTGCTGTAACAGTAAAATGAAAAACTTTCTTTCAGGTTTGGTGTGGAAAAATTTAATGGCTGGTGCTGCAACACTGACGATTACAGAACATTCAATTTAGCGAAACTGCAAACAAAAAGGATATTTTTTTAAAAAGGGGCCTTTAATTAAATTATGTGTGAATAAAACATATGTAGATACAGATTAGGAATTTCAAATATTCAAATGAAAGATTCTTAACCATTAACAATTTGTGATTGAATATCTGCAGCGTTAAAAGGATCACCTTTTATGTTACACAAAGGAAGTGCATGTCTCTAAAGCTTTGATTTCATTCATTTTCATACATTTCTTCTCAGGTTTACCAATGTCTACATAATTTAATCAGGGACAGCAGCAATTTACTTTTCTACCTAATGTTTCTTCAGCGTTACAAAACACAGTACCGTAGAAAAGTGAAGTATTCTTCCAAAATATACACACACTTCAATAAAATTTAACTTCCTCTTAAGGTGTCCCATAAAAAAAAAAAACAAGCACATTTTAATAGTTTCAGGTAGAATTACACAAACACAAAATAATAATATTATTAATAATAATAATAATAATAATAATAACAACAATCATTTTACACAAAATACAAAATATGAAAGAGGAGGTTGTAAATCTTATGGCAGCACAATTACGCGACTGCACTTGAAGCTAGCAGCATTTCCTTAAAATGCTCGCAATTAAAAAATAAAAAAGGAATAAAAGTGGGGACCATAAAAGCAATATTCTAATTCGAGGTGAAGCTGGGATCCATTCTATTAAACCCAGACGTGATTCTTTCTCAAGCAATTGAATTCAAAAAATTTAAACCTTTGCATGTCCATGCGTGGTGATTCAAACACAAACACGGGATTATCACATTGGGTGTATCCTCAGGGACCCTGAGTAAGCCGATTATATTCTCATGACACAATACAAAGCAATGAAATATAACATCAATGCTAAATGGAAATGAAATAACCAAATGTTGAAAACTGTTACGAGGTGCTCTTCATGCTTTGTACTTCTCCTTCCCTGTTTCACTAATGACGCAGATATGCTGGAACAGAAAAGAAAAGAAAAAATACACTTAATTCTGTCAGAGATGTATAAAGAGAAATAGTTTTAAAATATGAGTTACAGTACTAGGAAAAAGTCTTAAGCCACTTCTTATATTTTGCTAGGAAATTAGGACACGGCTGTAGCGATTGACAGAAACGAAAACAGAAATGGAACTACAATACAGAGAGCAAAAACAGAGTTTGTACAAATGCAACAAACTTGAAAGTCAATATTTGTTATGACCACGTTTGTTCTTCCACACAGCCTGAGTTCTTATGCTGAAAAGTTAAGCCATTCTTGGTATTATATACTGGATCAAAATCTGACACTACTTTTCTATGTTCATAATAATGTCCATCAGTTTCCCATCCTCCTGAGCCATAGATTAGATTTATATAGCACTTTTCAAGACACCCAAAGCGCTTTACAATTCCACTATTCATTCACTCTCACATTCACACACTGGTGGAGGCAGCTACAGTTGTAGCCACAGCTGCCCTGGGGCAGACTGACAGAAGCGAGGCTGCCATATCGCGCCATCGGACCCTCTGGCCATCACCAGTAGGGTAGAGTGTCTTGCCCAAGGACACAACGACCAGGACAGAGAGCCCGGGGATCAAACCGGTGACCTTCCGGTTACAGGTTCCCATCCCCCTGAGCCACGGAGCGACCTTTTCAATATACAGATCAACAGATCAACTGCCTGGGAACTGGGCAGCACGGTGGTTAGCACTGTTGCCGCACAGCAAGAAGGTCCCGAGTTCAATTCCACCATCAGGCCGGAGTCTTTCTGTGTGGAGTTGTTCTCCCCGTGTTTGTGTGGGTTCCCTCCGGGCACTCCGGCTTCCTCCCACCGTCCAAAGACATGCAGTTTGTGGGGATAGGTTAATTGATTAGTCTAAATTGCCCACAGGTGTGAATGCGGGAGTGAATGTGAGCACGAATGGTTGTCTGTCTCTCTGTGTTAGCCATGCAACAGACTGGCGACCTGCCCAGGGTGTACCCTGCCTCTCGCCCTATGACAGCTGGGATAGGCTCCAACACCCCCCGCGACCCTGAAAAGGACAGTGGACGGATAGATGGATGAACTGCCTGGGAACTGGAATCAGTTCTTGACCCTGACAGGCCGGTCAGATCTGACTACCAGATGATCTGTTTCGTGTATGTACAACACACACGCCCACACAGTGGTGCTAGGAAATAGTTGTGCACACTCTTACAGCCACATGCTAATATGTTGCTTAAGCTCTTCACTGTGAGATCAATTGAAACAAAAGCATCAATAGAATTCATAACAAACCCAATAATACATTTAAAATCACCCAGCTGAACGTGGACATTTTAAAGAATCTGACAAAGTCAAAGTGCCTAAAGCTCAAACCATCCAGAACTCAGAGCCAGCCACAAGCCAGCGGCCTCAGTATGAGCACAGGGCCGAGGCAGTTATGAAGAAAATTATAAAGACAAGTGGAAAAGACAAACACTTGAAACTGATATAAGAACAAAACTGATATTTGTTTTGTTCCCGTTTTGTTTGGTAAGGTAAAATGTGTCAGGTGTTTCTGCGACAGGTTCCCCTAAAGATATAATTTAAAATCAGTTCTTTGCCAAGTTGCCTGCAATGTGAAGAGTCAGCACTGGTTCATCCCTTGAGTTGGGTGCATTTTTATGCTTGATTTATTCATAGGTTAGTGTTAAATGGCTGGTTAAACTGGGTCAAACTGTTAATGAATACCTTTTGAGACAGGCTGCTAGTAACAAAGTGTCTAAAGACAACCTCTGGAATGAAAATGAGTGAAAAAGAAGCCAATGTCTAAAGAAAATCTTTGAGAGACCTTCAGAAAACCTGGAGAACTGTGGCCCAAGACCATTTTAAAAACTTACAATAAAGTCTAAAAGGCTTGGAAGCAAAAGAAATGAAATATTAGAGGGCTCAAGACTTTTGCACGATACTGTTTATCTGTTTCAAATACTTACGTTTAGATCTCTAAAGTACTCGTTGTAGTCTAGCGCATAACCCACCACAAATTTGTCAGGGACCTCAAATCCTACATCTGGGAGAAAAAGAAAAGAACAAGTGAAGCTTTTCTTACATCTTCATTGTTGCAGTTTAAAAAACTGTTCTATGAGCTGAACTTTAACCAAAGTCTGTTAGGAATTCACAAGTTACAAATAATCAACTCACAATCTGGTCGGTAGCCAACACTTCTTGGTGTTCTCTTCACCAGCAAACTGAAGACACAAACCAAAAAGACGATCAAAATCTGCTATAGCTGCTTAAAACCCCTCAGCCTGAAACATACCAGTCTGAAACAGCTTTCCAGTAAAACTCCAGCAGTTCAGTGAAGCCATGAATTACCTCGCTACTTTGACCATTTTAGGATTGTACTGTTTGAGGAGCTGCAATAGCGTCTTCATCGTCTTCCCTGTGTCGATAATATCCTAGAAGCACAAAAGAGGAGCACAGATAAGCACTACTGGAAATAACAGCTACCTACTTTAATACTGATGAAAATCAGTACGTACCTCCACAATCAAGACATTCTGTGTGCAAGAAAAAAAAGAAAAAGCCATTAATCAAGTGAAAAACAAGTCATCTTAAAATGCAACTGAGCTGAATAGGAGAGCTGTGGTTCCTGATTACACAGGGAATGATTGCAACAGTGCAAAAGGCTGTAACTATGTGGGAGCTGTTTTACTTACAACCACATAAACAGGCCTGTTTTAAATTAATGTAAGACATTTAGGAAATGATTACATGAAAACAATGGCTTTGCTTAAATGTGGATATATTTCTTTCAAATATCTGCTCATGCTGACTGCTAGCAACTTCAGATTGGAGAAAAAAAACAAGGGGGTAAAACCAGCCTTTAATATTTTTAATCATGTCAGTAGAGTTTTAGCTAGCTGTCTTTACCTTGCCTGTCAGAGTAGACAGGTCGTCTCCACCGATTACTTTGATTTCACCCGTCGACTGGTCATTCTGTGCAGACAAACATAGGAAAAGAATAAAGGAAACCTTCAGACTGGCAAGAAAGAGTCTTTCACAGGGCGGCACAGAGTCGTGCAAAAGACCAGATACACCCTTCTCGCTTCCACAGACTCTACAGCCCTCAGCTGACATGTTAAATCTTTAAGTTTGAAAAAGACAGAAGTTTTTGAAAAGCCTCTTCACAAAACATGATAATACGGTTGAACTTTCCAAAATGGCATCTGAACAAACCACAAGGCTTCTGGAACAATTTTCTTTGGAAAGAAAAGACCAGAGCGGAGAGTTTTGGCTTTAATGGAAGGCTCCAGATCAGTGGAGGGGTGATGATGTAGGCTCGTTTTGCAGCCACAGGACGTGGACACCTTACATTGAATCAGCCATGAACTCTTCGGTACCCCAAAGTATTCTAGAGTCAAATATGAGCCCAACTGTCTGACAGCTAAAGCTTGCATGATGCAACGGGACAATGATTCCAAGCACAGCAGCAAAACTACAACAGAATGGCTGAAAAAGAAAAATCAATGGCTCAGTCAAAGTGCAGACCTCAACCTGACTGCAATGCTGTGGCAGGAGCCTAAGAGAGCTGTGCATAAACAAATGGACTGATGCAACAAGAAGGTCAAAGTCAAACCATAAAGTCTGAGGCTGAAAATGATTAGAAACAACATTTATGGGTTGTTTTGCATTCATGCCGTTTCTTCATTGCTCTAGACAGACTTCATATTTTTTATTTATTTTATTTTAATAATTTAATTGATGTTCAGGCTTTATATTTCCAGGCATCCCCAGTGGGCTGACTGAGAGACATGGCCTCATACGAACATCATTTATTTGCCAAATCCTTTCCCTACTGTGCTGTTTTGCATTTTACTTTTATAATTTAAGCAACTTTTAATCATCAGCCAAACTTTTTAGTTTATTTCCACTTTTTTAAGTGTATACTCTAAGAAAAAAAAAGTTCCAAGAGGCTTTGTGATTTAAAGAAAAACTATAAGACGGATCAATTACATAGTAGCTCTTGAGGCGTATGAAGTCGACCGTCATTGGGATGGAGCGGTCGCTGTTCCTGTTCAGAGCCTTGATGTAGTCGAGCAGGTCTGCGAAAAACTTGTAGCCCCCTTTCAGCACACAGAGAGCCACGATGTGGTGTCCACCCATTTCCTTCATGATCTCTCTGGCCAGCCTCTCAGTCCTGATATCACACGGTTTGGGGAGCAAGAAATAGAGGATAGTGACCTCAGTGTTCTGCAACAGTCAGCAGAAGTTGTCATTTCTTTTCAGTTTGTGTCAGCAAGCAAAGGTTTCTAAAATATTTCTGATTGCTGTAAGTTTGTCTGCATTAATCAGTGAATCCAGGTTTAACAGAGCACTTTCATCCACCACTTGCAGGAAATCTCTGGCAAGTCATAGCTCTATGAATGGGACCACCCACCTGTCCAAGATGAGTCCATGTGGGATATAGACCCTCTCCAGGTCAGCAGCATAGTGCTTTGGTATGCAGAAAAGGTCCAAGTCATAACCCTGCTCCTCATCACTGATCTGAAAATAATAATAAGAAAAAAACATTAGCACAAAAGAATTGAAAGAAAAATCTCAGGGGGGGACCCAACAAGGAGCATTGGAGGGAGGGAGGGGGGGGGGGGGGGGGGCTCACCTGACACAGGGCAACCAAGGTGAAAGATCAGGTTAATGGAAGTCTACTTTCCCACAAATTTTGCTGCCACACTAGTTTATCTGTCTCATTTTACCACCTAGGGCCACACTGAGCCGTCTCATGAAAAAACCCCTGGATTCTCAGAAAGAGGAAGTTTTCCAATTTGGACATCATTAAAGTGTCAATGAATCATTCCTTTGTTGCTGCTGAAGGTCTCCTCACAAACATTTTGTCCAGCAAGATACTGCCATCTGATCTCCTTCCAGAAGTGTATGCCTCTCCCTAAGGAGGTACTTGGTAATTTGTAAAATTACATTTTATGCTGCAGGTCAAACAGCAGACCACAGGAAACCAAACAACATGACTGGCATCATGTGACAGCTGCAGCACAGAGTTCGAGGAGTCGTGGGAGGGATGATAAAAACTGAGAAAGGGACTGTGCAGAATTTGAATCAAATACAGGAATGAACGCACCAAAACTCTGGATAACACGGTTCCCATTCTCGTGCCACATGCAGTTACACTGAAACAAAGCCTTTCCCTTTAGTCCTGCTGACATGTGGGTCAGTTTGTGAACTCTTGATAAAGGCTGATACAAAGCAGATGTCATCACAGTCACATGATTAGAAAGAGTATGTTCCGCTGTTACTCACAGACTTGCTGTTTGTTTTAAAGACGTATTCGGTTCATTTCCTGCTCCGTATTTATATTCAAGAACTCAGAAATGTATCATACCAAACAAAAACAATGGAACAAGGAAAAACAAATCAAGAAAACATAGTTGTATTTGCTTTATTTGTGGGCATTTTACCCTTTCTTGGACTGGGCAGTGCAGAAAAGAGACAGGAAAGTATGGAGAGAGGAGGGGGGATGAAATGCAGGAAATAAGTCAGCAGCAGGCTTGAAACCAGTACTCTAAAAGTACTCTAGCCTTCAGTAGGAGTCTCCTAGTCAACCATAATTTCCTTCTTGATTAGAAATGGCAGCTATTTTAAAACCTATATACATTTAAAGCCCAAACCTAATTCAGAAAATGACAGCAGACAGCACAATTATGTGCAACAAATACTATTATCAGATATTCTAAAACAGTCATAGAAACACCTTAATAAATACGTACCCCTGTAAACACACAATGATTTGGAAATGTGCTTACAGACTAGCCCTGGTCAGGAACAAAGGTAATATAACTAGCAAAATGTCACTCTGCTGGTGCAACATCCTTTATCTATAGAGGACAAGGAGCAGGTAACAGTGAAAAGAAACAAACTTCTTTCACATACATTTACCTAATATTTTAAACCTAAGCTATGTCTCATATAACTGCTGTTATAAAGCATCAACATTTATCGAAACGCAGAAAAACAAATCCAGTGATCCACACTGTGGTCAAAGGAATGATGACCTTTGTGCTTGCATATTGGTCTATGTTTGACAACTTGCCAATTTTTCTTTCAATGTGATTAAGACAACAGCACAGTAAAAAGATACATTTTAGCCAAATGGACACTTTGCTTTATTATCCGTGTCTGCAAATGTTTTGGGAAATCTGTTTCCCAGAAAGGATCACAAGTACACTGGGCTTAAAATGCTGGCAACAGCCTGAAAAACAGCACACCGGTTATCTATTTACTGATCCTAGTGTAGGGGCCAGGGTAGCCTGTAGTACAGTGCACAACACAAAACACACACTAACAGATCCAGTAAGGTAGGACCTTGTATTTTGACTGAGAATGATGTAAGATAAAGTAAATGTTACTTATCTTTTGTTAACGGCTATTTCAGTCCATCTGTGTGTCTTTTCTTTATTCGTAAAAATGCTTAAAATTCAGTACAGCTTGGGACTACTTTTTCCAGAAGCAGAAGAGAACTTTTTCCATCTGTGACATCAGCTCTGCAGCGCAGACATCCACACCAACGTATTTGATGTAATGTCACACATACTGGTGGCGAAATCTAATTTATTTCATTGCTGGGCCAGTTTAATTTTCCACAATGCAATCACTACTTTATATTTCAGACTGAAGTGGGCAAATCGAGCCAAATGTCAGTAGTAATACTAGTATTGGTATGGGCTCGATACTAGCACAAAAGGATCAATACTTTGACTTGTGCTAAATTCATTGTTTATTTGGAAATGGGTATAAAATATTTATTTATAGCCTATAATACATTTAAACAACAGAACTACTTATGACATTGATTACTTATGATGGAAGGTAAAAAATCACAGTGATTTGGTTGTCATTAAAATGTATTTAGAATTGTCAAATTAATGATGACATCTCCACTGCTCTCCCCTTCATCAGCTGCCTTTACGAGTAAAAAGTATCGGTATGTGTACTGGCCCTGTATTTACATGGTGTCCGACCGATACCAAACTGCACGCACACTCGGGATCCTAAAGGGTTTAAATACACCACATTCTCATACAAGTGTGGAAGCAAGATTTATACAGAGGTCTAAAGCCGCCCCAACATATTAGTATATTACAGAAATACCACAATAGACCCATTTCTGTAATATACTTACATATCTATATTATAGCTAATATATATTGTAATATATCTATATCATGGCTAAAGCACTTCTGGATGGATGCAAACTGCATTTCGTTGCCCTGTACCTGTGACATGTGCAATGACAATAAAGTTGAATTCTATTCTATTCTACACCAACATAAACACAGTGCCGTGCACCGTTACTTAGGAGCCACACTTAAAGGGCGCGTGCTCTAACACGCCCCCTTCTTTACCCCCTCGTTCGTTTCGAGCACTTTGTTATTTTGTATAATGGTTCTGCTGACAGACGCATACACCCGCACGTTAGTGGGTCCACCGCTTGCGTCACGTACGTAAGGCATATGTGGAGCGCGTGTCTATAGAGCGCCACAGGCCAAGCTGTATTAAATACAATATCCATGCAAAATAAATAAAGTAAAATACAACAAAAAGTTACCGATGTGTGAGTGGTGAAGAGTACTCAGTCCACACAGGTAGCTATCATCTAATAACTGCGGCTAACAGCCCGCCCACACACAGCGTGTTTGGCTGCATGCAGAGGTAACCTCCAACCACCTTCTGTCTCTTATTTCACTTGGGAAGAACTTACCACCACACAGGAGCTGGAAGTCGCCATGTCTGTGTCAGTCCCTGCCGTTAACAACGTGTGTACTCCAAGGTGCGGACTTCAGACAGAAAACGCTACAGCGTATCCTCAGCTTGATCTCGCGGACTCTTCACCCTCGCGACAGCGTACACATGGAGCAGATAGCTCCGCTGCTACCAGAGGTGTCTGTCTTCTTCCGGGCTCGCGCCTCTGCTGCTGTCCCGTTGCAAGCACGTGATCGTACGCACAAGGGCGGCGGGCAAATGGAAAAATGCGGGGAGGAGTCAACTCCTCCCATCGCTGTTGGAGAGCTGCCAATCAAAGAACAAAGCTCCGTGGAAATGCAGCGAACCCGAGTTTAAGAAGATTCTATTAGTCATAGATACACGATGTTGCGCACCCCCCCCCCCCCCCCCCCCCACACACACACACACACACTTCAACCAATGTCCTCGCTTAAAGTTGCACTAATGAAAGAGGCTACCTTTTTAGGCGAAGCTGATCATCCTTCAGGACAGGGTGTTAACCGTTAACTTCTTCATCATCTTCTTCTTTCGGCTGCTCCCTTTAGGGGTCGCCACAGCAGATCATCTCACTCACTCTCACTCATCTCACTCCATCTCTAGCATCCTCATACCAGCCCTCTGCAAGGTCTCCTCCAGTCCATAATCTTCTCTGTGGTCTTCCTCTTTTCCTCCTGCTTGTCAGCTCCATCTTCAGCATCCTTTGTACAGTGTATCCACTATCTCTCCTCTGCACATGTCCAAACTGCCTCAGTTTTTCCTCTCTAACTTTGCCTCCAACCTAAGCTGTGCCTCTGATGTACTAAATTCTAATGCTGTGCATTCTGGTCACTCTCAACGAAAGTCTTAACACCGCCAGCTCACTCTCCTGTCTTTAAGTCGGTGCCACCTTCTCCAAACCATAATTCAATTTTCAATTCAATTAAATTTTATTTATATAGCGCCAAATCACAACAAAAGTCGCCTCAAGGCACTTCATAGGTACAGAGAAAAACCCAACAATCATATGACCCCCTATGAGCAAGCACTCTGGCAACAGTGGGAAGGAAAAACTCCCTTTTAACAGGAAGAAACCTCCAGCAGAACCAGGCTCGGGGAGGGGCGGGACAATCTGTTGCAACCGGTTGGGGTGAGAGAAGGAAGACAGGATAATAACATGCTGTGGAAGAGAGACAGAGGTTAATAACAGATATGATTCAATGCAGAGAGGTCTATTAACACATAGTGAGTGAGAGAGGTGACTGGAAAGGAAAAACTCAATGCATCATGGGAATCCCCCGGCAGCCTACGTCTATTGCAGCATAACTAAGGGAGGATTCAGGAACACCTGGTCCAGCCCTAACTATATGCTTTAGCAAAAAGGAAAGTTTTAAGCCTAATCTTAAAAGTAGAGATAGTGTCTGTCTCCCGAATCCAATCTGGAAGCTGGTTCCACAGAAGAGGGGCCTGAAAACTGAAGGCTCTCCCTCCCATTCTACTTTTAAATACTCTAGGAACAACAAGTAGGCCTGCAGTGTGAGAGCGAAGTGCTCTAATAGGGTGATATGGTACTACAAGGTCATTAAGATGGGGCCTGATTATTTAAGATCTTGTATGTGAGGAGCAGGATTTTGAATTCAATTCTGGATTTAACAGGAAGCCAATGAAGGGAAGCCAAAACAGGAGAAATCTGCTCTCTCTTTCTAGTCCCTGTCAGGACTCTTGCTGCAGCATTTTGGATTAACTGAAGGCTTTTCAGGGAGTTTTTAGGACATCCTGATAATAATGAATTAGTCGTCCAGCCTGGAAGTAATAAATGCGTGAACTAGTTTTTCAGCGTCACTCTGAGACAGGATATTTCTAACTTTAGAGATGTTGCACAAATGGAAGAAAGCAGTCTTACATATTTGTTTAATATGTGCGTTGAAGGACATGTCCTGGTCAAAAATGACTCCAAGGTTCCTCACAGTGTTACTGGAGGCCAAGCTAATGCCATCCAGAGTAAGAATCTGGTTCTAAGATTTTCAGGGCCGAGTACAATAACCTCAGTTTCATCTGAATTAAGAAGCAGGTCTCACAAATCACCTCTAACACTCGACTCCACCCACTCCTACCCTGCATGCACTCTGTTCTTCACCTCTTCTCTGCATGAGTGGGAGGCAGGTATAAACACGTGCATCGCTCTGACTTACGTTCATTCTTCTCCTCTCCAGTACAAACCTCCACCTCTTCAGGCTCTCCTCCACCCACCTTCTACTCTCACTATGGATTTGTATTCTCTGTGAAAATCATAGTCCGTGCAGACTCCTGCCTGACCTCATCTGTCTTCAGTACAAACAAGTAGGGGTCAGAGCTGATAATTGATTTAATCAAACCTCCCCACCTTGAGCCCATCTGTCCCTACTGCGCATCTCACAACTTACCGTCCTCATACATGCCCTGCACCAACCCTACATACTTCTCTGCCACTCCTGAATTCCTCACTGCACGCAGCAGTTCTATACTAAGAAAAAATGCAGTTTTATGCTGCAACCCCCCAAATGCACTCCCTGAAAGACATCTTTACCCAAGAAGGTTTGAAAAAAAATGTTTTAACTCTCTGATTCCTGTATGGATTACGTTTATTTAAATTTGTTATGAAAATTATTTTTCCTAAAAAAAGAAAAGTTGTTCTGGGATTTAGAGAGAACTTTGGGGTCTTCACAATTCTGCATTTAAAGAAATAGAAATGTAAAACACTATAGCCTATGGATATGGTTACTAATTTTATGAATGTTAGTTTTTTTTTACATTGTGTAAATATAGACTGGGGAAAATAAGCACCTGCATTAGCCTTATTATCAGTATGACAAGTACAATAATGTCTATTTCTTGCTCCAGAGTTTGTATAATATTATAATCCATGCAGTATAGTAATGCCAAGACAGTTTGAAGTCTCTAGTCTGTTTGCAGGCAGTGACACTCTGGTAGTGCTGTTTGATGTCCTTTCACTACACAAAGACAAAGTCCAGTCATTTCTTTTGAACAGTAGCTGCAAAAACAGTAGCCCTATATACCTGATATATGTCACATAGACTTTGGCACTTTCCCACAATAAGCACAGGCATTCATGAAATGAAACAGGCTGAATTCAGTGAACTGAAGTCACAGTGTTGTGTACTAAGTCCCACTGGCGTACTGTTGTGATTTATGGTGACAACCGAACAAAACACCCATTGTTGTGTTACATTATTGTGAAACCTGTTTTTGTAAGTCACAATGTCTGCACACCCTAAAATTCTGTATATAAGAATATAATGACAGTTCAAAATGTAAGTGGGAAGTAGTTCAGAATTACAGACGTATTAAAACCGTTTCTTTCCATGGTCATTTTATCACAATGATGGAGGAAATCCTACAGTCACTTGTTGACTTTCACTATAATACTACAACTCGGTTTATTAAAGACCTGTCAATGATTTTCTTAGGAACAAGTGTATATGACTGTTCTTCTGAAATAGTAAAGTAGTAAAGCCACAAACTGAGAGAATACAACTGTGTTCATTTTTCATACAGGATTGTCTGATGACATATGGAGGGTGACATGACTTTGGCTCTGTACGCAAACGTAATAGATTTTCCAATGAAGGAACTGAGATGGATTTGAAGCATATCCTCTGGCTAAAATGTATTACATTTACCACAGTCCTCAATCAGCAATGTCTGGAAACTATGACCACCATCAAAGAATGTGTGCAGCCTTCACTGAAGCTGTGTTCAGTTGTTTGCCATCATTTCTCTGTCCATTCCCTTACAGGCTGATTTGAGTTTCATTTGTGCTGTTTCAGAGCTGTTTGGGCTTCTTTAGTTGTTGGTTTTTTTAGCCAAGTTTAATCTGGCTTTTCTAATCCTCAGACTGATGATTTGTTTGTAACTTGTGGTGAACACTGTGGATTTCCACTCATGGTAGTCTCTCTTTATGATACACTTTCCTCATAGACACTGTTCTTTACTTGGCTTCCTATCAGGGGTTTTTATTTTCCACGGAAAGGATCTTGTAATCGCCCATTACTGGGTTCTTCAACAACATTCAACAAGCTGCTGGAAACATTTCTTGAGAGATTTTGGTCCATGTTGACATGACGACAACACTGCTGCTGCAAATTTGTCAGTGGTACATGAATGGTGTGAATCTCTGTTCCATCACACCCCAAAGGTGCTCTACTGGATTGATATCTGACTACTATGGAGGCCATTTGCCTACAGTGAGCTCATTTTCATGTTCAAGAAACCAGTTAAAGCTTTGAGTTTTGTGACACGGTGTTATATCCTGCTGGAAACAGCCATCAGAAAAAGGCTACACAGTGCTCATAAAGGGATGCACAAGGTCTGCAATAATAGTAAGGTGGGCTGTGGCATGTAAATGATGCTCAGTTGGTACTAAGATGCCCACATTGTTACACCCCTACCCTGAACCGCTGTTACAAGGCAGGATGAATTCATGTTGGTTACTCTAAACTCGGACCCTTCCAACAGATCGTCACAGCAGAAATCAACTCATCAGATCAGGCAACATTTTTCCAAACTTCAGTCCAATTTTGGCGAGTCCATGTGAAATGTAACGTCAGATTTGTGTTCTTAGCTGGTGTGGGCTTCTGCTGCTGTAGCACATCTGCAATCAGCTCAAAGTAGTCTGACCTCTTGCATCAACACAGCATTTTTGCCAAGAGAACTGACTCTCTTTTCTTCCCCTTTTATGTCCTATTCTCTGTAAACCTGAGAGATGCTTGTGTGAGAAAGTCCCAATAAATGAGCAGATTTTGAAAATACTCAGATCAGCCTGTCTGGCACTGAGAACCACACCATGTTTCAAGTCACTTTAATCACTTTTCTTCTGATAGTTTGAACATCAGCAGATTGTCTTAACCACGTTGGCATGCCTAAATACACTGGCAAAGTTACTGCCTGTGATTGGTGATTTAGATATTTATGTTGAGCAGTCGAACAGGTGTACCTGTTGGCCTGTGAGTAATAGGCTATTGTAGCATAATGATGGCTATATTTCACTTGCACTGACAACTTTTTCAGCTCATGTTGATCCCAGAAACAACTCCAAATACAACAGCCCTTTCAGCAGCCTAACCTATGTAATCAGGGGACAGTCTACCCCTGTCTGTGGAACAGCTTGGAATCAACAGTACAATAACTTTTGGCCTTTTGAAAAAGAGTGCACATCAATAAAGTGTTTTTGGCAAATAGCTAAAGCAACAAATGTTGCATCACTCTGTAACAACATACAGGCCTGTATGAGTGATGCAACATTTGTTTGACTGTACCTGCATGTTCTCACAGCTAGCATGTCACATTTAAACTTTTAAAACTCACTTTTGTATTTCTCTTGCCTCCTTTCTGGGTTGTTTTCGTTTTTTTCCCCCTCTCTTTTTGTTTTTGTTTTTTTTTCCTTTTTTCTCGTTGCTTGTTTGGTAAATAATAAGAGAGGAAAACAACATCCCAACATGAGAAGTTCTGTTTTGTATTCATTGTAAACAGTTTGTGTTTTCCGTCTTCTTTTTTTCTTTGTAAACTATATTCACAAATACTCAAAAATATTTTCGAATAAAAAACCCTCACTTTTAATACTCTAACTCAGCGGTCCCCAACCTTTTTTGCGCCACGGACCGGTTTATGCCCGACAATATTTTCACGGACCGGCCTTTAAGGTGTCGTGGATAAATACAACAAAATAAAACTAGTACCGGTACCGAAAAAAAGAAGATTGATTCAT
The DNA here is from genome assembly GCF_056152115.1 of Neolamprologus brichardi. Lineage (NCBI taxonomy): Eukaryota > Metazoa > Chordata > Actinopteri > Cichliformes > Cichlidae > Neolamprologus > Neolamprologus brichardi. The sequence continues at coordinate 19,030,983 of NC_142105.1, read as the reverse complement.
AACACACGTGAAAAGACCAAGGAAAACCGAGTTAACGATAAAAACGATAACAAAATAACGCTGAAAACCAATAAAAACCCTGAAAACCATACATTTCACACCTGAGCATCAACTCTCGCGGCCCGGTACCAAACGACTCACGGACCGGTACCAGTCCGAGGCCCGGGGGTTGGGGACCGCTGCTCTAACTGGCCACATGTAGGGCTTCTAGTCTCTACTACCCTTAAGACTCACTTTTAAAACAAAGACTCGATTCACTCAGTAAAAGTGTAAAATAAAAATATTTTCTATTCCAATCATTCATGGATACATTTGTAGAGATACAAGTAACAGTACATCAAACAAAGTCAAGCCAACTCCTCTAAAGGGCTCTACTTGGCCCTTTAGCAGCTAAATAAAAAAATGCCACCTTTAACAGTGGGAAAATCCAAGTGCATGCTGGCAAAACTTGTAATTGTGACTGTTTGAAATCCAGATATTCAAAAGTACTCATGATGATAATACAGTAGCAAAATATTACATATCAAGAAAGAAAGGCTAACATGAAAAGAGTATTCTTAAGACGCGATTACAGAAACAAGGTAATCAAACTGCACGACGTCATTGACACTAGTAACAAACAGACCCCTCTTAAAAGTGAGTCCTTTAGAAGCTAGGGAAGAGGAAACAACGCTTTGACGTTCAACTAGTGTGGGTCATGTCATTTGTGGCAACATGGGCAGTGAGTGACAATCAGAAGATCAGTTCATCATCTCCTTTCCCCGACATTAACATGTAGTTTTCAAAATTGGTTCAATAGCAGAAACTTGGGGAAGCCTTGGCTTGTTATGATGCTTTTGCAGTCCAGTGCACTGCCGAGTACCACCGGTCATCCTGTTCAACTCTTAAAAAAAAAGGGTTTCATGAAGAAGACATCTGGTGCACACTGGGGGCATCCTGTCCACGTGAAACACTTTGGGAGCTTGTAGACCACAACTTTGTGAGTAGGCTAAGGTTTAGTATAAAGAAAGGGAAAAAAAGAAAAGAAAAAGAATCTCTCTCCGAGGTCTTGCTTTTTTTTCGGGTTTCTTTCTACGTCTTCTTCTTACTCGGCCAAACCTGTTAAAACTGAGCCCACCCTAAAAAGCAAAAATCATAAGGAAAGTTTGGTTAATGATGGCAATCGGACATTTTTACACTTAATTCTTTGTGCACAACCAGAGGAGCAGTTACGTACTTAGTTGCCATTCACTTGTGTTGATAGTGTTCCTGCGTGGTCGATTGCTGCCCTCTCTCTACTACGATTCTCTCGTTCCTCATCCTCCTCATCTCTCTCCTCATTGCCACTGTGGTTCTTACAATATAGCCTTAAAAAACAAAAACCACAAACAGTGTTTGTAAGTTATGGAAATGTGTTTGTTTTTTTAAGTGATGAATAAGTCAGGAAAGTGGAAAACCACAGAGTGAGTGCTGAACTAGCCGCCAACACTATGCTGATTTCATTACTGCAGAGCTCCAAACTTCCTCTCGCATTAACATCATCACAAACACTGTGGACACAAACACTGGGAGCTTCATAGCAGCTCCTGTAGGTGTAATGTGTAGATAGAGCAGTGCTTTGGTCCATATGATGTAGCGATCACAGCTGTAAACCATGCACACCATTTATCAAACCTTAAAAAAGGACCATGTTGCTGTATTTTAGCCTTAAGTCTTTAGTGTTTAATGGTTTGCAACCTCCGTCATGCTAACACTGCACTCTTCACCTCTGCTGGAGCGGAGAAAAATGAGGAGTCATTCAAAACAGCATGTGAATGATGTTTATCTTTATATGTTAATGATGTTTAGGGTGGCTGTAGCTCAGGTGGTAGAGCAGGTCATCTACTGATCGGAAGGTTGGTGGTTCGATTCCTGGCTTCCCCTAGTCTGCATGCCAAATATCCTTGGGCAAGATACTAACCCCAAGTTGCTCTCCGATGCGTCCATCGGAGTATGAATGTGTGTGAATGTTATCTAGAAAGCACTTAGAAAGATGTGCTTGTGCGAATGGGTCTGAATGGGTGAATGCACAAGTTGTGTAAAGCGCTTTGAGTACTCAGATGAGTAGAAAAGCGCTATATAAGAACCAGTCCATTTACCATTTACCATTATCAGAACAACCTGCATGAGCTCACCACAGCTTTCCAAAAAAACTGTAATGAATCATATTAACATTTTGTTTTCCAGGTTGACTGATAACAAACTCAGAAATTAGCCGCCTGGCAACAGCCGCTTTGCTAACTGCATTACAGAACCGGGGCAGCCTGCCAGCAGCTGACTGTCGTGGCTTGTTGCTCCTCAAATTGACCCTAACACAACTATCAAGGCACTCCGTCTGGCAGACCATCGGGTATGTACTGAACATCGTGAAAGAGGTGACTGTGTGCATCCTGCTGGATCAAAAGATGCATCTTCCTGAAACACACACTTGTACCGAACAACAAAAACACTTTAAGGAGAAATAAGCAAGGAAGGAATTCTCCTTTCACGATACACTCGATGCTTTGTGACAACACTAAAAAATTAATAAAAAGTCTTAAGAGCACAATTTTTCTACCTCACTTCCATAGTCGTGATCACAAATTTGGGGCCGGGATTACAATAATCAACATAATATATACCAGAAGGTGTTCTAATTCAAATCCCTACACATCACTGCGACAACCATTAATTATCTTTGTGATCCAGTATTCACGTCAGTAACTGAGTTACAAAATAATTGCAATGCTCTTGATGATCACATATAAAAACAAGTGATTGTGTGTTAACAATTACTGTCACTATAATGAGACCACAACTGTGCAATAAATATATAATTAAGCAGTTTAGGACACAAAAACAGAAGATAAAATAGAGAAGTTTTGCTCACTTGTAAATGCCACGCGCCATGTTTTCAATATACTTGGCTTTGTCCTGCAGGCCGCAGTGGTAGTGGTAGGTCTTCACACATGCTTTGATTTCACACCCAATGGTAGCACCCAACTGAGTACACAGTGTGCATTTCTGGGGGGAAATACCCAACACAATCCACAACTCTGTCAGAACGAATTTTAGATGCAAAACTTAAAACTGCTATTTGTTTTGTGTCCCCACCATTCTTTTGCCTCTTTTGATTTCCTGGATGACAGTTTTCACATCAAAGTTTCCAAATTCGGCCCGTGACGTGGTGGTCAGCTGTACCGTCCCCGATGAAAAAAGCTGAAACAGATCAGAGATTAAATGCAGGCCGGCGGTACTTTAAAAGCACATCCACAGATTACTCTCCGAACCCAAATTCTCACCATGCACTTGTAGTGTGCGGCCACTTTTTTGGAGTTATCCGTATGAAGCATGCCTCTTGTTTCATTCTCTTCCTCACCAGCATGGCAAAAGCCGCAGCGCTGGCCGCTGTCTCCAGGGCTGGTCCGGAGAGGTGACCTGTCCCGCTAAATAAACAAAGAGGGCACATCAGCTAAAATTCACACCCAGCACAGACACCATTCAAGGGAATCTCGTATTGTTTTATGGACTCTGAACGATGCCGTACGTGAGAGGAGCTCTCCTCATCTGCAGCCTGTGACGAGGTAGAGCGTGTGTCTTCTGACTGGCCGCGAGATCCCGCCTTGGCTCTCCCCTTCTCAAACCTTCCCCTGCCCCTGCTTTGTGGAGGCGACGAGTCTGAATCCTCGGCCACAGCTCCCTCTTCATCTAATGACAAAGAAATGAATCGGGTTTCACAAATTTCAACTTCACAACAACACAAAGACACATGCAAGTGGAAGTGTTTTGACAATAAAACAGATTACAGTTTTAAATCAGAATACTGCTAACAATGGCTGTTGTTGCACAGGTTCAATGATAAATGTCACAGGCTTGTGTGTGGTTAAATAGTAGCAGTGTAACTGATGTTAAAGTAAACTTTACCTTGAATGCCATCCTGGGAAGCATCCCTGTGTTTGCGGCAGTAAACGCTACAATCAGAAATAAAACAGTTCAGTTAAAAGAACCCAGGACTGAATATGAGTGACAAATGGTTGAGATTAATGACCAGCTGTGCAGCTATAGTTAATAAATGTCTGGGTGTATGACTGTTTATTGTACAGTAACGCTCAGCAGAATCCAAATGTAAGAGTCTTACAGGTAAATCCCTTGTGAGGGATTCTCTTTGATCTGGGCTTTGTCCTTAACAGCACAGTAATAGTGATACGTCCTCCGGCACGTCTTCACATCGCAGCCGATGGTCGCACCCGGTCGGTGACAAGAAGAGCACATCTACAACAACAATTTTGTACGCTGATTTAAAACAGTCATCAATTAGTAACGCATTCATACATGGATCTGAGAAATGATCGCTCCAAGTATTATGCGTCTGGTGTGTCATATGAAAATATTAAAAACATGTCCCAGTGGGACACCGCTGATTGATTCAAGAGAAGAACAAATTAAAATCAGCAGGGAAGGTTAAACCAAAAGGAAAACAATGTGACACAATTTAAAAGAAAACCAGCACAGGAAGCTTAGAGCGGCTGATAACATACCGTCTGTAGATGAACACTGAACTGATCAGAAAGCGTTATTTTTCAAAACTGATGAATATTTTTAGTTATTTTTTTCTTATTGTAAGAATGCTTTGTTGTTTATGATCATACACCAAATGTGTAGTTACTGGTCAAATAAGACCTGTCTTTTAAAGGAAGGGATTTAATGTTTTATAGTCAGAAATATGAGCTGATTCATCAACATAATATCCAAAAGATGAATCAGTGACAATCTGCAGAATGGTTTGGAAAACAAATTAAAATGTTTGCAAACGCACAACTTTAAAGGCTACATTTTTTACTCTTTACTAAGTGATGATTTTGGTGATGATGTAACAAAAACAATTATTAAATAAGTCAAATACAACATGTGCAACTTATTAATGCACAGCTCTGCAGATCAATTCTCATTTCGAAATAAGCTGCATTTCAGTGTGACACCCCTCTCACACTTATATACAGGAAATACAGAATAGTGCAAGCACACACTTACAGACCACTGCAGTGCATCCCATTAGCATTCAGTGGCACACTGACACACACACACACAACCAGTTTTGAAAGCATCCTGGAAAAGCCATCTTTTTATTTAACAGTATGTCAGATTGAGGCAAGAAGAACCAGCAGCTTTAGATCTTTTATTGGATGAGAACAGCTGACATTATATATGTCAGCTGTCAGACAGGATATAATGTAATAATAGCAGCTGGTATCAACCCCAGTCCTCTGTAGCAAACTTGCATAGTTACACACACACACACACCCCCACACACACACCCCCACACACACACCCCCACACACACACCCCCCCCCACACACACACACCCCCACACACACACACACCCCCACACCCACACACACACACACACCTTAAAAGGTGAGACACCATTATTATAATGATGATGATTATTATAGCAAAAGCAGTAAAAACTATGAGTACATTTTGGCATTAGTAAATATTACTTAGAAGCAGGCATTGTACAGCCACAGATGTGCAGCGTTTCCTCAAAGAGAAATGCGCTCAGGGTCATTCCCTTGAATGATTCCACGACTGCTTTCAGATGCTAAACAGTCTCTGAACTGAAAATTTGGGCCTTTAACACTAATTTGGCAGCGGTGCTAACCCATGGATGCAGCCTGTCTGCTGACCTGAGCACAACAGTAGGTACTCACCAGTTTATTTCCCCTCTTGATCTCTTTTTTCACATCCTCAATGGAAAATCCTCCGATGTTTTCACTGTCTGAATGTGATGTGACGAGGGCTGAAGAGAAAAGCTGAAGAGGACAGAAAAAGAAAAAAGAAAATAATGAGATATTTATTTACGTAGCATTAATATAAGAATGAATTTGATATACAGAACATCTCTGGCATTATTTCTCTTAACTACTGCTGATGTACAGTTTTCCACAAAGTCATTAGATCATTTATGGGAGAAGAATCATTTCATTTCACAACTGCATGAAGAAATAAAAACAAAAACAGACGTGAGCTGTTCACTATTCTGCTCATGTGGCAGAGGGCTGCAAAGTAGGCAGCTTGGATGACGGATCCCGGGCTGAAAAGCTGAGAACAACGCGGCTTCCTCACCATGCACTTATGGTGGGCTGCCACCTTCTGGCTGTCAGACACCAGCAGCTGCCCACACTCCTTGTCCCGGTTGGTTCTGCAGAAGGCACACTTGGGTAGCCGTGCTGCTGCTGCGGCTCCTTTCCTCTGTCCTGACATGGCCAAAGGCTTTTTTTGTTTGTGAATCTAATTTAGAAAAGGAAAAAAAGTAAGAAAAACAAGATAAATTTCACTTGCAAAAGCTTGAAGACTCTTTTAGCAGGGATGGAATCAAAGGAAATGTTCACTATATGTTCACTACATGGAGTTTAATCACCGCTCATAAACTAGAAACTACAAGACAGTAGATATTCACCGCCAACGTAGGCAAAGAGTGAGTGATGAATACAAACATCACTTACAGTTTGGATATTTAAGCATAAACCACGTTCTTGGACTCACACACCCCCAACCCCACGCCCTCACCTAAGTGAAATAACATGTAAGTTGCTTTGGAAAGGAGCCACGAGAAACTCTTTTCCAGAAACAGCTGGAAACAAAAACTTTCAACTACTCGCAGACAAGTAACTTCAAAACAGAGGGGGAAAGTCACAACAGAGCAGCTCGTGCCTGCTTTAAGTGCTGCTTGGCAAAGCCAGGAATGGATCATACATTGGGGGGAGGGGGGGGGGGGGGATTTCCAATTTCACTTCAGTTTTTCCAACTTCAGAATCTCATAAAGTTTATTCTAACCAAACATGTGGGTTTTTTTTTCTAGATGCTGAATGGAGAGGGGAAAAAAGTAACAAGCACCTACAGTTTTTGTGCGTGAAGAAGGCAGTCAAATATAAAATCCTGTTGTAAAGTGTCATGGCTGAAGGCCATATTGTGAGGATGCAGGGAACCTTTACCAGTCATCCAAAGGCTAGATAAGATTAAAAAGGAAGGGAAATCAGCAGGAGCTGGTGGAGCACATCTGATGCAACCCGGAGTACTTTTAATTATAATGTCCTCCATAGCAGTTTTATTTGTGATGACTAGTTAGTACACAGGCATTACCTGGAGTTTGAATGATTTCAAGTTTCATATTGTTTTTGATTCAATGCCAGCTAAATTTTAATGCACATCTTATTTATGTATTAATCTAAATTTTATTAAAATTCAAACAAATCCGTTAGTGTATTCTTCAGAGTGCATAGGTGGATCAAACCCCCAAACGTGTGCTGTTATTCTCACATAGTCCGCTGTCATAGTGCTCTGCACACATTCTTTAAAGGAAAAAAACCCAAAAAACAAAGGAAAACTTAAAAGATATAATCAATCCACAAACGAAACTGCGTCATTTTATATAGATATTAGAGAAAGAAAGAAAAAGAATCACAATAGCAGTGCGCTGCGACGCCTTGATAGAGCCATTACAGCCATGACAGCAGGGCCAGGATTTCACTGCGGCGGCTCCAGCAACAGAGCTCAACGTGCAAACACACAATACTGGCCGAGCAAATAACACCAAAAAGACTATATTTCAACATCTGCTGCTCTCTGAATCGCTCCCACATCACAATCTTGCACTACAAGACGATAGTTGTTGGGGGGATTTTTGACGAGAAGGGGCGAAACATAAGAAGCGACTGAAATTTCTCCTACAAACTTTTGAATTGAAGGGGGTGTGTGACTCTTTCTCCACCAAACTAGTTATAACTGAAAATGTTTTACTACGAACATCTCAGCGCCGCGAAATGTTCCTCCCAAGGCCTTTTCATGCAGAGAAATAAAGGTCGGTTGTAGGAAAATGTGACTCTTCGACATTATGATTTCACTGGAAGTCGAAAAACTGCGAATATTTCCCTTTAAATGTGGGAAATTATCATGACAGGCGCGGGTCTTTGCGAACCGTTTCGAAGTAAAGAGCGCCATACGTGATGTATCCCTGTGAAAAGCGAGCAGCTCGGCTTGTACGCAAGCAATACGGCCTGAAACGACAACAGGCCATAAAACACAGCGGGTATCATCCAGCCGTGGATTCACAGCTCGTAGCTTACCTGTTAATGTAATCTTATCGCGCCGAAACGCTACAAAAGAAGGAAAAGTGCTCCGGCCAGCGGCTGTGTTTCTTTCCGTCCTTCAGAAGTGATCGTGTGCTTTTCGCAATAGCACCAAGCTAACTAAAATGTCCACGGCGCTAGGACTTCCGGGTCTGGCTTTCACAATAAAAGTCATGACGACAAACTTACGTGTCAGGCGTAAAAAAAAAAACAGCAAAACTGTTTTTTAAAAAGACCTAATTGAAATGGCTTTAATTTTGAAGTGTATCTTTCCTAAAAGCAGAGCAGAACAATGGCCGGGCATGCAGGTTTAGTAAAAGCTAGTACTGATTTTAATTTAAATATAAGTTGTTGCTGTTGTTATAGCTAAAATCAGCCCATGTTATCACGTTTTGGGGATTTTTGTCTTAAATTATCAAAAATAAATGTCTCTTCTAAGAAAAAATCCATTTGATTTAATTTATTTTCTTTCATGTTGCTACAAAGATAAGTGTGTCTAAACCTTGTACGTTATCACATTTTTATCACATATCATCGGGGCACATGAGACCATCAAAGAAGGACTTGTAAATAAATGCCATTTACACTGTGTAATGTAATTACAGATGGATCTAAGTTTGGTCCCCGTGACACACATTAAATGATAGATAGATAGATAGATAGATAGATAGATAGATAGATAGATAGATAGATAGATGAAATAATTAATAGAATTTATAAACTATAAAAAACTGACCTAAAACTAAAATAACACTTTATAATAAACTAAAAAACACATAGTAATAAAAACACATACATAAACTGATAAAGTGCAAAGGAGAACTTACGACACTGAGTGTATGAACCTCAGTTTATGGGCTGGTGGAAGGGGTCTCTCATGATGTCCATTGCATGATTCTGTATCTGTTGATATAAATATCCCTTAAACAATTGAAGCTGCTGTTGTTGCGCCGACTTCTTGTCACCTCAGAGAAGTTGCTATACCAAATAATTTTTGAAGATGTCAGGATACTCTCCACCACACAATGCTGAAAGGAAGTCAGCACAGCTGCACCAAGGCCAAGCATGTATCCACCTCCTCATCATACAAAACAGTTGTCTTAATAATACTGTCTGTTTTGTGGCCCGTTTGAGGTTGCTGGGTATATGCAGAGTCAGGTATTTGACTACAGTCACCACAGCTTTTCCTCTAATGAGGAGGGATTGAAGGATGTGAGGTCTCCTCCTACCACCACAATCTCTTTTATCTTCCCCAAATTTCCCACAAATTGTTTGCATCACACCAGCCAACAAGTTCTTCCACGTCTCTCCTCTACATTGACTCATCATTAATTGCAACAGCTGCATCATCTGTAAAAGTCACAATATGATTGCCCGGATATTTTGCTGAGCAATCACGTGTGAGTAGTGTGCACAGTAAGGGGCTCAATACAAGCTCAATCACAGCTGAGCTTTTAGGCACTGGGACAATAATGGACCTCTAAGGCACCACAGTCTGGGATATGTTAAAAAAAATGCATGTCAACACCATGGTGGGGCCCTGAGTAGGAAAAGTTTAAACCAGTGATGTCAAACTTATTTTATGTTATGAGACACGTGCATCCTACTTTGATCTTAAGCTGGGCGGTCCTGTAAAACTCCCCTTTCAGTCACTCTAAAGAAATGTAACTTGCATTTAAACCCTGAGATATCTTAATATAAAAAAGTACAATTTCAAGAGAATGCCTCAGTTTTTTTAAAAGACCTGAACGGTAATAAACAAAATAATGAAGTAATAAATGTGTAAAATTACAGAAAAAGTTCTAGAAAAAATCCCAGAAATTTCCACAGTATTTCATTTAATTATTTACATATTACTTTATTATTTTAGTGTGATATGAATGTCAAGGACACCCTTATCAGTAGGAAAAGTAAAACTTATGAAATTACAGTTGCAAGGTCTAAATTTATGCCCTTCATTTACTGTTTTCAAAGCCATCCAGTGGGCTGAATTTGGAGTCTTTGCCAGCTCAATTCTGGATCCCCTCATGTTTGACACCTGTGGTTTAAACTATTCTAGAAACATACAGCATTGTGCAAAAGTCTTGAGGTGCCTCTCAGTTCTTTGTATTTTGCTTCCAAGGAGCCAGACTTTCTTTTAGTAATAGTTTTGCATGCTTTCATCTTTCTCTTTCAGCTAATTCCTTTATGGATCTCTTCCATTATCCCACCCTATACCTAGAATCCACCTCTCTCACTCCAACCATCTTTCCTTTTTCTCTCTCTCCTCTGTTCGTGTGTGTGGGTTCCTGCCTGTGTTCCAGAGGTGGAGTGTTTCCTGGGTGTCGGCCCTCATTGCCCACACTCCTGAAATTCGAAAGCAGTTGTGTTGATTATTACCTGGACTATTAATCTAGTCATGAATTGGCCTCCGCAAAGCCTGGACGTCAACATTATTATTATATAACATTACTAAGACAATGTGGGATCACCCTGGCAGACAATGGAGCAAAACACAGCCACCCTCCGAAGAAGAGCTTTGAAGGTGAAGTGTCCATATGTTCCCTTAAATGACATTCAAAGTTTCACTAATTTCTATGCAAGTAAAAAGCTTTTATGCAGGGTTTGTTAATGTAGTGTGGTTATTATCACAAATTTGGACAACATGTAGTTGGAGAATACAGAGGAGAGTCAACCCATTATGCCTGTCATCCGTTATTAAGTGATGGTAAGTGGACATACATTAAAGAAAGAGTCAAAGGAGCTTGCAAAGAAAAGCGTCTGGACTTCTTTAAGTTAAGTCCACACGCTTTTCTTTGCAAGCTCCTTTGACTACGATGACCTGGATGACTGAGAACCTTCACAGACATTAAAGAAAGACTTTGGTAACTATTCACGTTGAAGAACTTTTTGTGGTCCATATGTGTTCTAGAAATTGCTTGCTTTGATAATATCTAGTAAAATGTGTTTTACAGATGTTGCTATTGGATACTGAATTTTCTTGTGACTCAACAAAGAAATCACTAAAAGGCGATTAGATGAAAGAAAAAAAACAACTAATCCTGTTTCTTATTCTGGCCGATTTTTACAACGTTTAGATTTCATAACCACAGATAAAACACGAACTATTTCTCAACTAATGGCTTATATCTTCCCGAGAATTTAGATGCACTTGATTTCTATTAACGGGCTGTCCGGTAGAGTGGCCTCCCTTCAAGTCTGCAACATACTCCCCCTCATTAGTATGTAACTTTGTGAAACATGCGCACCCGTAGCGGGGCAGTGGGCGTGCCCACATCACGCAAAAGTGATAGGATAAAATTGGTGTCAGTCATATTACATAGCAAAACATGACCGCCCATTGTCCCCGGGATGAGAAGAGGACGGGTGTTTCGGCAGAAAAGAACAGGGAAATGAAGTTGACAGACGGGCAAGCCCAGCAGCAAGTCACTCTGTAATAACTAGGAAGCTAGCAAGTTCGATGACAGGGGTCACTAGAAGTGAAATTTACGTCAAATATCACTGCTATGAATGTCTCTAGTTTGAGGAAGTTGTAGCTACAGTTAGGGGACGTTAGGTAGCTACAGCTGTCAGACAACGTTACAGACTTTTTCAAAGTAACGTTACAGTGGATATTGAAAGTGGAGACGACTCGCTAGCCCGCTAGCTCACCTTTGGTCACCGAGCGTCTTTGAAGTTCAAAGCTACCCTTCATTCGGTGAGTGTACACAGCCTGAAGTAAATATTTCAGCAGGGTGTTTTGTGCGTGTGTGCTTCCCCACAACCGTCGTTCTCTAACTGCGTCCTGTTGGTAGTTGCCTTGTTTCTAGCTATAGCTAACTAGGTCACAAGCTAGCTCAACTTTTCCGATGAGCATGCTGCAACGTTGACATTTTGACGTCCTGTTCTCCGTTACATCCTTGTTTTGGTTTGAAAGCTTGCCTTCTACTGTTCAGCTGACCCCGCTTAGTTTGAAAGTGGACTAATATAGACTAATATAATGAATCCACCCTAAACTCAACGTAAGAAACGTTAAGTACGAAAAGTTGTTAGCCTTTTTTCGACTAACGTGAAGTAGCGTTGTGAGTTACTTTAAACTTTAGTCTCTTCCTTATGAGCTTCTGTCTTTAGCCAAACGCCATAACTCACTCATGTGTAGCTCATCAGATGAAGGTTTTTTTTGTTGTTTTTTGTTTTTTTGTTAGCGATTTCCTGATGCAAAGAGGTACAGGAAGTCGAATAGGTTTATTTGCACAATTTTAAAAACCCGTGTTATGTTTCATCAGAGATCTGGTCTTGGATTACCTGTCTTCAGCCATGCCTTTTCCTTTTGGAAAGTCTCAGAAGAACCCAGCTGAGATAGTGAAGAGTCTGAAGGACCATGTTGCATACATGGAAAAGCTGGATGCTGGTGACAGCAAGAAGTGTGAAAAGGTCAGCTGTGGATTTCTCTTAGGATGGCATGAATGTTAAAACTTACAGTAACGCTGAGCAGCAGCTGATCATACTCTTTTACCCCCTCATGTTATTAAGGTTGCAGAGGAGGTGTCTAAAAATCTTGCCTCACTGAAGGAAGTACTTTGTGGAACAGGTGACAAGGAGCCCCAAACTGAAGCAGTGGCTCAGCTTGCACAGGAGCTGTACAACACCAACCTTCTAATTTCTCTCATTGCAAACCTACAGAAGATTGATTTTGAGGTAGGAGAAAAAATGCCTTCTTTCTGCACTGACTTTATGAGTTTAAAGTATTGATTGCTTGGTGCACACATTGAATGATCAGTGGGAGTGCGTGTTTGCATGCCTGATTTGAACGTTTATGCCCAAAGCAAAAAAAAACAACAAAACCCTGTGTATATCAGCACCCAGTCTGAGTGGTTGTTACTGTGCAGGGGAAGAAGGATGTGGTCCATTTGTTCAGCAATATTGTGAGACGTCAGATTGGCACCCGCACGCCCACGGTAGAATACATTTCTACACACCCACAGATCCTCTTCATGCTTCTCAAAGGGTAAGTTCATATTTTCAGTCTACAGAAACTCAGTGTTTGGTCATTTGATGTTCAATCTGACTGCTCTTTGTCCATTTACATGCATTAACAACAGATCCACCCTTAGAGCCTCATAAACAAACAAACAAATCCTTAGCATGAAATAAAAAGCATTTGGTTTTTGCTTTTTAGGTACAAATACCTTCCTTTAACATGCCTTGCAGTCTTCTGCATTAGCCAGTATGAGTTTCAACAACTCCCAAAGGAACAAGCATGAACTTGCTCACATGTGGGCTACACATGTAGATGATGGATAAAGCAAAAAGTACAGTGCTAGTTTTACAGCTCTGAAAAACTGAGTCATCCTGCTCACTCACTCAGAGACCAGCTGCATGCTCCGGCTGCTGTTTGGAGGATCGAATGCCATCTTATCCGGTTGAATGTCACAACTATAAAGAGGAAGATTGGTTTGTTTATGAGAGGCAGACATCAAAACCTGACATTTAACGTTGATGTCTCGGTTTTTTACACTGCTAATGAACTCCCTTGTTGTGCGTGGGGAAATTGTGTACTTTTTTGCACAGGAAAGAAATACCTCTCTGTGGAAAATGAGATCTAGAAATGTCACGTTCAACCCAAAATTATACCAAACAACTTCATTGATCCCACTAGGAGCGATTTGTTGTACACAAAACACAGGAACATTCATACAAACGGATGGGCAATAATGTGGAAGGAGATGGATTAAAATAGAAATATATATGAATAAAAAAAATACTAATAGAATATAAACCACACAGAGCATTTTGTACTATGATTGCAGAGGGAAAGATTGTCCAAAGAGGTAAAACATTACGACACCCTGATGGCTGCAGAGGCAGCTCACTTACAAGACCACATTCAGCCAAAACACTTCCTGTTTTCATAAAAAAAAATCTTTTTTTTGGTTCACTGTTGAGCTTGTGAACAACTCTTATTAATAATGCTGTTCAGGCTGCTTCTACTATTTACCATTAAACCAATAGATAATAGGAAAAAACTGTGTAGACTCACAAAAAGTGGACAGTGGGTAACAAGACTGGCAAAAAAAAAATATTTAGGCTGTGGAGAAACTGATTTTTTTGTTGTTGCCCTCTGTGGTCATAAGAAACCTGGGGATCATGAAAAATGCCACCAAAATATTTGTATAACGGTTCCCACACATCACCTTTTTAAAGCCTCTTTCAGACGTTCAGTCCTCTCTGCTCATCAGAGACATCTGAATATGTCAGCTGAATGGCCCCCCGGCCACTTTTCCATGGAAAAAGTCACAGCTTTTAATACTGCAAGAATCTGAATGCATGCCCTTCGCATGAACCAATAGGTTCATATGTCTCGCGCCAGTATCTTGCGTTGCCCTGCTTTTGTTAAGAAACATGAGAATGCTTTAAAGAGCAACAACATGAGGGGGCGAAGAAAAAGAAGTTTGTATGAGACACCTGCTTTCCTTCTGTTTCACAGTCTTGTGCTGCCCAAGCTCATTAAGACCTCAAACCAGATTGTTCTTTAAATAAATTGTTGTACATGTCACAGAGGACAAAGCATGAACATCTAGGTTGTTCCACATTTTAGCACAAAATTCGAAAGGCACATTTTGTGTACATTTAATGGCCGGATGGGTGCACAGACCTCTCGAAAATCACAAAATGCCTTTCACATCTGTGTTAACGTTGTTCACTTTGCATCATTTGTATCATTTCACATCTAGACTATTACAGATTGAAATGTTTATAAAAATCCAAGTTTACGTAAGTCTCTGCCAGGTCTCTGTCTGAAGAAGTCTGCGACAGGTTGGATTAATCAAAGTCAGCAGTGACGGTAGTTTGTGTTCCAGCTGTTTGTACAAGACTTTTGAGTTCATAACTAACCTGCAGCAGCAGAGAGCAGTGCGATAATATATGCTATTACAGGGTCCATCGTGATCGAACTACAACATCCTTACCTTCAGACTGGTGGGTGTTTTTTATAAACTGGACTTTAACGTTTTCTGAGCTCCATATGGGACGTTGCGTTTCTAATTATCAAAGCGACCAGAAGCTTATGATGTTTCTTGATGTGCTGTCAAATATCTGGCAGAGCTTAGGGGACACTGTCTAGCATAAGAGGGTTATGGCTCATTCTGTCATAGTTGTGAGAATATAGGGATGAAACCGGGATGGGCGTTAACTTAAGTGACCTTTATCTGAATACTGTCTCTTTAAAAGATTGATGAGAGAGCTTATAATGCATTCTTTGCAGCTCCTTGATTTAAGCCCAAGAGTATATCACACTAAGAAATAGTACAGCGTCCACTACTGTAAATAATAAAGACTGAGAGTGTTAATAAGACCCTTTGAAAGCAAACAGCAGCCTTTTTATTAAAAGTTACTATTGTGACGTTGTATAAACAGTTCTCAAACAAAAGCTTGGTGTACTCCTTGCCATTTTTCTACCTGCTTAAATGAGTATAACAAGCTTTGCATCCTGTGCTCCTCTCCCTGCCAAGTAAGCAAATTGCATTGGTTCAGACTTTCCATTCACACTTAACAAAACATAGTTTTCTCCCAAAGTTTTTCATAATTAATGGGCACAACTGATCTAAAATCACTGCTTATTGGTCATCTTTAGATGAGTACATAAGTGCTCCAAAATGCGAAGATCTGGTTTCAGGGTAGTGACCTATGGAGGATGCTGCCATTCAGCAGACTTGTTTTGGACCAGATGTAACACTTTTTATTTATTTATTTGTTTTAAGGATCTCTTACACATTCTTCAGGCTCTTTTAAAAATATAAAAAATATTTTGGCGATTTACAGAATTTGTTCCATAAGTTTTACCCTAGTTTAAATTCTCAGTGTCACTGAGTGATTGACGACTTCTCTGCGTGTAGATCACTGCTGCTGTACTCACGTTCTGCCTTAGTTTAATCCATTTGTTTATTTTTTGCAAGGATCTCGTTCCTTCGTCACTGGAAACACAGAGTTGATGTCAAACTAACAGTGAAAGTGTTTAGGATGTGATTATACATCCTGAGTGAAAGTTGTATAACTTGTGATGAGTTCACCATCACTTGGACCTGACATGTATGAACCTGTGCAGATACGAGGCTCCAGAAGTGGCTCTTAACTGTGGGATGATGCTGAGAGAGTGCCTGCGTCACGAGCCTTTGGCGAGGATAGTGCTCTTCTCTGAAGACTTCTTCTGCTTCTTCCATTATGTGGAGCTCTCAACCTTTGACATCGCCTCAGATGCTTTTGCCTCGTTCAAGGTACACTAATATATTTTCTTTTTAATGGCGAGATTAACATCCTGACTGTTCCTAGCTAATATCTTGGCCTCTTCTATTCCCCATCAGGATCTTCTCACGAGACACAAGATTATGTGTGCAGACTTCCTGGAGAATAATTATGACAGAGTGAGCTTTCTTGAGTGGTTTTGATATTTAATTGGAAAAACTGCTCATTCTTTACCCAACTTACTTTTGACATTTTTATCAGGTGTTTACAGAGTATGAAAAACTTCTGCACTCTGAGAACTACGTCACAAAACGGCAGTCTTTGAAGGTACATCCTCCTGCTCCTGCTCAGTCTTAAGTTTAACTGACAAGTTTGCGGACTGATTCTTTAAACTCATGTATATTTATTTATTAGCTGCTAGGTGAACTTCTCCTGGATAGGCACAACTTCACTGTCATGACGAGGTACATCAGTCGGGCAGAGAACTTGAAGCTGATGATGAACCTGCTGAGAGATAACAGCCGAAACATCCAGTTTGAAGCATTCCACGTCTTCAAGGTGCGCAAACATTTCTCAAAATCCACTCTTAATAAATCTGAATTGTGTCATGAAAACCCAACATACCTGCTACTTTAAGATGGTCTAATATTGAATGTGGGTTTTTGTTTAGTCAGGCTGAGTCATTGTGATTTCTCTTATTTAAAAGTTTGGTTGCTGCTAACAGCTTCACCTCTCATGTTTTTACTGCTAGCTGGATATTTGGCCAGCTTTCTGTTAGTGTCTTTAGTATCATTCAGCTGCTTCTCCTTGGAGTCCTCCTGTCTAGCAGTTGGTCAGTCAGGAGGACTCCAACTCTGTCGTGTTGGACTACAGCTGGCGAAGGTGTCCTTGATCTGCTCTGGAGATGGGATCACTGAACCTAATCAGAACCTGCAGCAGGAGGAGAACTGGTTCATGATCAGAGCAGAACAAGAACTACCATCGCAGCTGCAGTGCAAGACTTTAGCTAAAAGTTGATTCACTGGACTCTGTGCATTGCATCCACAAATGGTACTTAAACCTTTTACATAATCTTTCCCAAGGTATTTGTTGCAAACCCCAACAAGACTCAGCCCGTGATGGACATCCTTCTGAAGAACCAGACCAAGCTCGTGGAGTTCCTTGGCAACTTCCAGACGGATAGATCTGAGGATGAGCAGTTCTGCGATGAGAAAAACTATCTGATCAAGCAAATCAAAGACCTGAAGAGACCCACAGCGTCCGAGGAAGCTTAATGCAGTCGTCCCATGCTAATAATGGGACGACTGCTCTGTCAGGTGGTAGATTTTAGAGGTGGTGGTTCAAGAGGAAAAAACAAAACAAAATAAAAACATGCATAATTAAAAGTTCATACTAAGTATAAAAAATAGGAAACGTTAAGATTACTTCCTTCACTTTCTGGCTTAGTGTGGATGTGGAGGTTCTTTCCATCCAGCAACCTGAGTGGGCCAAGAACTGTTATTTAAACCGCAGTGCTTCTTATTTAGTTATAACCAAATGCCTTTTGGTTCCTTCTTCTAATGTTGGACCTTACGCTGTTACTTTTCCATATACATGGAAATTCACAACCAGCTCGAGCACTGAGGTCATTTTCCAGAACTTGTACATGCTTTAGAGATTGAAAGGTTGAGAGGTAAATATATTATTTTTCTAATGTATCTTTTATGCTAAAACATTTAAAGCCTCCAGTAACTCTTCTTTCCCAATGATGCTTATTCTCATTGCTTAGGTTTGGTTTATTGCCTCTTTTGTTTTTTGGAAAGCTATTCTTTGTACAGGGACTGTCTTTAGAAAACCAGCTTTAGAAGAGTGGCACGTCTGCTCATATTGGGCAGGTCAGCTCGTAGTAGTAACATTTGGCAATTATTGCACAGTTTTCAGGCTTTCGTTGGAGTGCACGCGATTATGCTGGTCAGAAACGACCCTGCAGTGCTGCACTAGCCAATGCATTAGCTGTCACAGGAAGAGAAAATCAAAACCATAGAGGAATCAATTAATTGTACTGTGATTTTTCAGGCTGTGCTCAGCGACGCTTACATGACTGAAATAGAAACAAGGCATCAGATAACGCTGCAGGCTACCAGCCCATCCGTTCACAGCTAACGCGGACAGCCAGGATACACCGATTGATCTCGCTGGAAGCGCTTCATTTCTTCTTCACGTTCTAAAACTGATGGCAACAAATTAACAAAAAATCATAAAAATGTTACACTGTTATATTCATATTGGAGCACGGTGTGTTATTGAACCACAGACTTTTATAATAATTTTAATCGGGGTCGTGTTTTTCCCCTGATTAATTTCACTGCTACACTGGACTTGATTAGTCTGAAGACTGAAATATTACTAAAACAAAATGACATTTCACCTCAGAAACCACACAAATGCAAACTCCAAACCACACCATCATTCACTTTAATACAGAAGAGACAAACTGCTTAAGGAGATGGTAAATTGTTAGGTTGGCTCTCTTTTCTGATATGATTATAACAGTGACACAGTGCATAACAATATGCCTGCTAAGCATCAGAACAGTAGGTCCCATCTCATGTCACAATATTGTCAGGATAACCACATGCACTGTTCCACATGAGATTTTTGGATGATGAGCACTGACTTTACTCCTCACGTGCATCACCAGAGCTCAGTTGAAATAATGGCCCTATTTCTGCTGTTGTTGTTGTTGTTATAGTGGCTGAAATTACAGCGTTTCAGAATGTGTTGTCTGTGCAGACTGTTAGTGTATATACCTCATGGGATTTGAGTTTGCGGATGCTGGTTTTTCTTTTTTTCTTTTTTTTTCCTTTTATTTCCTTGACAAGATATTTAATTTGACATTTGACCAAAACAAAAGCACACAGCAGTGGTTTGAATGGATGCCGACATGTGATACATTTGTTCCGACTTGAGCAGGGACTGCAGCCTGGTTTTCACAATGGAAAACTGGATCCTTTTTTTTTTTAAACTTAAACTTTTCATTGTGTGGTACCTCACAAATGTTAATTCATAATGAATTGCAGTGTGGTACCTTGTAATGAATTTTTGCCTTATTTAAAGACATTTCATGGATCATGATTGATCCTTTCGATTTCTAATTTGTTTTAAACCAAAGCTGATATGAAAAAAAGGGTTTAAAAATGTAAAAAATTAATTAAAAAATGTTCATTTCAGGTCCCAAATACATTAGCAGTTAATTTCTCGGGTTCATGCGTAGACCAGGTTTATTACTAACTGCGATACTTGCTTATATGTAAACCCTGGGAGTGTAAATATATTTTAAGAGATCTGTAGTAGGCATCACACAGTGTAGTTTTCAGTTGGGTTGATTTGGCTTGATCATTCTTTGGTCCACTTCATGAGACCGTCACAAAGAGTGAGGACTTTCAGGAGCCATTAAATAATTTGATGAACTTGCTGTGAATGTGGTACATGATGCATAGATAAACTGAAGTCCTACACACAGTGCATTGTCATGTCATCAGTTTAGAAACTATAAAACAAATTAAAACTGTGAGAATACATTGGGTGTAATCCGTATACACAGTGGTCATTACTGATGTCTCCATGCAGCTGACTATAGATTTACTGAGGACAAAAAGTATCTTATCAGTAATAATTAATGGAAGGAGGGAAAAAAAATGATTGCCCGTATGAATTTGTATGCAGACTTTGTTGAAATTTGGCCCCAGTCTTGACATGCACTTTTAGAAGGATGTGTTGTGCGCAGCCATCCCACTAGGGGGTGCTGTTAGCAACAGTGTTAGCACTTGTGTTAGTTGTACAAACAAAGCATTTCAAGTTTCTTTAACCCTACCTCCTGTTATGAATATACGAGTCACTGGCAATATGTAGTCACAAATTTAAATTCCTTAAAATCAATAATATGTATGAAACGAATTAAACTTTTCTGGGTTATTGTGCTTTACGTTTTTTGACTCTGTTGCCTTCTTTTCTTTCTTTACCTTTCCACACTGGATATTTTATTTTCTTCGGGAGCAAATTATGTGTACATAACTTTATAAAGGATAAGTGAAGTGTGAAAGCATTCATGAAAATAAAATGTCATTGCAATGTTTTGTTTTGCATTGTTTTTGTTGCCTAAACAATTATTACACATGAACGTGTAGGGTGATACAGAGTGTGGTAGTCACTCAGCAGCTCACTCAGGTGTCCTTTGAGTTGCACATCTTTGATGTACCAAAGGATGCTTCCAGTGTGCATTATCTCACTCTTTGCACAGCACCGGTTTGTGTTATGGCCCAATAAAAAGAGCCGTTTTTCAGCTGAGATAATAATATTGAGCTTGGTCATTTTATTTTTCTGGAATAATTCTGTTATTGTGTGCAAATACAAATAATTTATGCCTTCTAAAAAAAACTAGTTTGTTTCAAAATGCTATTTTCAAAATCTCTGTTCTTTGATAAAAACTTTAAAATTCATAGCAGGGCTAATAATTTTGTCCACATCTGTATGCGTTCTTCAAACTGGCTTTAAGTAAAAGAGCAGGGCGTATCGCAAGCGGAGTGGGCAGTAGTATCGTGATTTATGAGATGAATCATCATCAGTTTGCAAATTCTGATTCAGAATGACTGACACTGATTTTGAGGATAGAAACAAAGTATCTATCCGATACCAATACCATCGTTGGTATCAATACTATTGATATTTTGATTGATATCAATCAAAATATCGATAGTATTGATACCAACGATGGTATTGATGGTATTGCTACACGTGAGAGGATATCCTCTCACGTGTAGCAGGCAGTGCGACGGCAGGAGGAGCCTCTCGGCCTGGGGCTCGGTCACTCAGGCACAGCTGGCTGCCGGCGGAGCTCACGGGCACATCACTGCAACCCCCCCTGGCTTCTGCTCCGCGGCTGCTGAGTGACCCCTCATCTGGGACTCTCCTCAGCTCTTTCTGGGATAGTGGCGCAGCTGCCCCTCTGTTGGTCTTCCTTGGTCTCTTGTGTTCTGGGGGCCTCTGGATGTCTGGAGTTTTGATCTCCTCCATACCTGCTTCATGCCCTGGAGGGCGGGGCAGTGGCTCCCCACACCCTCTAGCAGATCATTACATGAAGGAACCTTTTAAAAACAAGCGCGTCCATGCTCACAGGTGTACACACGGGTGCTCACACACACAAACTACACCCTTTATGGCTCCTACCTCAAAGCACACTGTGCGCTGTCGATATTACGTGCTGCACAATAATGTTTAATATTTAGTATTTACTGTCATATTCCCATATATCATTGTGATGTTGTTTGTTCTATTACTCTCGTTTTCTTCTGCTTGTTTTCTTTTTTCTTTCTCAACAGGTGATCCAGGTGATCGATATATGTATTTTTTTTTCTGCTTATTCTGTTGTTTTTTGTTTTTTGCCCTTCTCCCCCGTCCATCTTCTCAGCTGTTTTTCTTTCCCTCTTTCTTTCTCCCTTTTCTTTCCCCGTCAAGTCTGTCCCGTATTCAGCAAGTGAAAATAAAATAAACAATAAAAGGTGAATCAAATGGACCATTGCGGCAAAGCTGGGATGGTCAATTTGGTAAAGTAAATCCGTTGGGCATCTTTCTTCGCCTTTAGAGAATAATTCTGATGGCAAAAGAGCCAAACGGGACAGGCAAAAAAAAAAAAAAAAAAAAAAAAAAGGAGGAGCAACTTTATCTGTGCTGGAGTTGGGCGCAGTTTTGATGGCGGGGGTGACCCCGAGCCACCTACAGGCACCAATGTAAACCACTGAGCCACCCTGCTGCTGCCACCAATGCACACAATGGACTCTGCCTTTTTTTCTGTGTTCCTATGATGATCCCTTTTCTTGTGTCTGTGCAGACATCAATCACGTATTGCAGATGAGTAAAGTAAAATGGCAGCTGGGGGCCTTCTTTCTCTTTACGCAGCCAATCACAGGCTTTCTAACACACATACAGCCTGGGAAACTAGGTCAAAGTTCAATCAGAGAAGACGGAAAGTAAGGCAACACTGCAGCTCGGCTCCACGGTGGAGAGGGGAGTGCCGCCGTGCTTTGGAAAGGTCGTGCATCCCTCTGCTTGACAGCTGCAAACAGAGTTTTATTAAATGGTGTTTTGTGTGGGACTGCAGAGGAGGGACATCCTGGCTGCGGACAGCACAGAAGGCTATGTGGGGGCAGGGTTTTACTGGGGTTATAGGTCACAAGTTTCCTGGGTTTCTTTGGCCAGCACGGCGGTGAATGGATGAGTGAGGTGGGTCAATAAAACTGATCTCACTTCAGGTTTCATATTCAGATTGGTTTTTTCTTCCCCAGCGGATGTCGCTTCAGAGGAAAGCTTGTAGATATATGATGCCAAGTATCTACAAGTGCATTGATTATGAGTGGATTTAAGGACGCACATCCGCCTGCGCTCGTGCCCCCACCCCCACAAAGAGGAAGAAATACAGAAAGAAAAAAAGATGCTGTTACAATTTCATGAATGACAAAAGTTTATTTTTTTGTTGTTGTTGTTTTTTTTGCGCTGATGGGTGGTAAAAGGAATACACTGAGATGGAAAATCCACAGAGATTCTGCGAGATTTCTGCTTTATGGGAAGCCCCAGTTGGTTTGACTACACCCATTAAACTGAATGAAGCTCAACACGATCAGAGGTAAGCCGTCTGCTGACAACTGCGGTAATAGAAACGTTTGATTGACAAGGTCTGGACATAAAGTCTGATGCGGCTGTTGATTAGTTTGTCGGCGCCACCTGCGCATTAATCTGAACGCTGTGTGCGGCAGTATTGGATCTATCGGATTACTCAGTCTTGGTGTAATCTGCACACGAAGGCTGACAATAGCTTGTTAAAGTGCATTTGCTTAGGTTGCAAATGAAGGCCGATCTCTTTATTAATCCGCGAAGACCTAAACATGAACCCGCTTACTGTTCAGCAGCCGGCACTGATTGTCTTAATTGCGTCATTAGATTGATTGAGTGCTATTCTTTAATTGAGGGACTCCATGCGCTCATCAGGGCAGCACCAGACGCCGCTGGCGCCACTTCGTGAAAGCAAAGCAAAGCAAAGCAGAGCAGGGCAGGGCTCTCCGGCCTTCTGAAACTTTTAGTTCAGGGATAAAAAGCGAACAAAGATGACCTCCGATGTTGTATCCTGAAATATGGTTTTGGAAAATGGAGCGTCGTAAGTTTAAATTTCCTCCTGCTTCTTCAAACTTTAGTGAAACACGTGGGCCGTGCAGATATCGTGGAGAGAAACCTCTAGAACTGGTGTGGCTCGATCGAAGATTAAGGCTTGATTGTAACCTTTGGGTAATGTGGAGTACCAAAGCTGGCCTGCACTCATGGAAAACTCGGGGTACGTCGGATCATTTGTGAGGTTATATTTCTGAAAAATGAGACTTCACATTGGTGCAAAGGGAAACATCTCCATGTTTTCTCTACGCTGCAGAACAGCTTCGATACCTCTGGCAGCCCGTTGTAACTCCTCAGATAAAGGATTTCCTCGGTGCATCAGCTGGTTAAATCTGATGCAGTGTTCAATTGCACAGGTTAATCGGATTTTTAAATGAGCAGACGGAATAATTTCCTTTAATGTGAAGGAGTGTGTGCACGTGTAACAGATCAGAATCTCTTGGACTGCAACTTTTGAGTGTCAGTGCAGGGCTATAGCAACGTGACCATCCTTTTTGCAATGTCGTGCCTGTAAACCGCCGTTTATCATGTTTAACGTCTTTTTTAACTCTAATATAGAGCCCGTTGGTGTTAATGAGTTTCCTATACCACTAATAATGGAATCCGTTTAAGTAATGATTCATTTTCTGTTTGATTTCCTTGCAGATCGTGCAGACTGGCGGTGTGTGGAAGTGATCCAGTTTATCACTTCCCTCCATTTTTGCCTCATGGTCCTCCAGCTAAGGTGCATCTAGTGTAGTTAGTGAAGTATTCAAAGTCTACTGCCCTAGTTGCCCCTTCTGTCTGGAGGGCTTGTTTTTCAGTTCACTTCAATTTTATTTGTGTAGCGCCCAATCAACAAGATGGCCTCGAGCAGAACCAGGCTCATGTCTGAAATGAGCTTCCCCCCCTTTTCTTTGGCTTTTGTCTTAGCTGTAGGAACCCACTGCAAGATAAAACGTTCAAATAAAATTGTAGTAAAGTCTATAATATGTGAAGTTCATCATGTAACAGAGTTGATATATTCAGTTTATGGTAATTTATTAGTATCTTGACATACCTTCTTTTTTTTAAAAAAAAAAAAACCAAACAAACATAAAAGATAATCTGTCTTCATCTAAGTTTGAACTGTAGTATTGTAAAAGCCAATAATCAATGCAGTTATTCATGTTGACTTAAGAGAATATTTGTGTATAGTGGCTCGTTTTTAGCAAATAGCTCAGTTCTCCAATGCAAGTTTATGAGTATAGTAAAAGATTCTGGAAGCATAACTGAGAACATCTCAGCTGTGCTGATTTATTTATTTTTTCTAAAAAGCAGTACATTGGCTAGTCGGGTACAGTGGTGTGTACTATGCTTTCAGCATGGTGTAAACTTACACTAACCGAAGAGAAAGAGGTGTGGACAATGGAAAAAGACAAATATCTAGATTGATAAATGGATGCTTTAAAGTTGCCCAGGGAGTAGTACCCAACCCCCCCCCCCCCCCCCCCCCCCCCCCAAGTCCCCCAAATATAACACAACATGCCACTGGAACATAGAAGCAATGGTTGCTGGCCATTTAAAAAATAAATAAATAAATAAAAAATCATCTTGTATAAGTGTGAAAGTAGAAGCAGTTGGTGTCTGTCACATGTGCTTCTTTACAGGTCTTTCCTCTGACATCTTCCCTCATGACTTTTCATTCCTTGAGATGAACACACTGTTGTCCCTGCAGTTCCAAAGTGCTCACAGTGCAGGTAGTAAACGCTCATCTACTGCAGTTTGTGCACTTGAGGTATTGCTGGTCACCTTTCCGCCTGTTCATAGCACTTAAACTCAGCTGGGCTTACAGTGAGTTTTGATGGTTTGCTCTCAGCTTCTGAAAGACTCTGCTGTGCAAATCCATGCAAAGCTCTCTGTTTCTCAGAAATGCGACGCGTATGTTTTGTCTGTCCTGAGCAACACTTGAAAGACTGAAAGCCTTTCACAGCAGGCACGAGATGAGCTGGTGCTGCTGCTGTTTCTACTTCTGCTGTGATTCTGCTGTTGTGACACTTGCTGTTTTTAAGATGGATGATTTAAATTTCAACACTTAACATTGTGAATAGTTGAGAAATTTGTTTCACTATCAGCCAGATGTTGAGTCCTGCATTTATTGGATTGTACTAATTTCTGTACAAGTAAAAACTCCCAAAACAACTTTTCTGACTTGATGAACTGTTCAGTCTGCGGAGGAGTTGAATATCTTGTCCTTGTCTGTTGGGCAACGTTTTTGCTGTTGACATGCACACTGAACACTAGATGGCACCATCTCAACTTTAATGCTTGTAGATCTGAGTGAAAGTAAGACTCATTTTAAACTGACATGAAGAAATCTGTATAATGTAACAGTGAGTTTTGTGCTTCGTGCACAACCAGCTGTCTGTATGAACAATCTCCATGTGGATGAAAAATAAACTGCCGCTCATACAACATGTCTTTGGTGTTTTGTGTGCAGCTCCTGGTAAACACTGGTTTAAATGTATAGTGAAACGCACGAGTGATGCACCCCAGTTAAATCCCGTACGGTTAATCTAAAGCGGCTCGTGCAGCGCATTAAGCCCCTCATATTTCCACTCGAGCGCCCACACAGGGCCACTGTGTCAGCGTGCATCACTGAGAGGAGCTCTCTGTACGCGCAGCCAGCTTTACGCCGTGGCGCGCGCTTTTTAAGGAGCGCGCACATGGATTCAGTGGGGGGGCGTTCATCAGTCTGTGCGGAGAGATGACACTCGCTGCTGCAAGTGAACAGGGAGTCATAAGTTTTCGGCATCCGTGTAGCTTCGCCAAGAAGCCCGAGAGAGCAGCTTTGCAGGGCGCACGGACTCTGAGAGGAGGAGACGAGGAAAGCGGAAGGATGCTGATCCGTGTCGAGCCGGGAGCTGCAGCTTCACCTCATCAGCGCAAACGCTGGATCCTTCTGTAACTTTTAGCGCGCTGAACTTTACTGCTGCTTCTTCTACTCTGTCTGCTTTGGTTGAGTGCTGCTGCCCGTCAGCCATGGCTTCCTCACCGGTCCACAGTGCGCTCTTTCTGTGCGCCTTCCTCCAGCTGTTCTCCCTTCCCGGCGGACACGTGCCAAACTGCCAGGAGGTGCGCGCAGTATTTCAGTCTCTGCACCCGGGCTCCAAGTGGGTCCCCGAAACCCCAGTGTCAGGTAACTCTCATTAATAAAGCTCGTAGATACGAGACATTAATGTTTTACGTACTCCTGATAATGTTGTGGGATAGAGCACGTTTCTAACAATCAGCACCAACACATTAAGTCAGATATAGATTTGTAAATATATTTTTTCCCCAGCGGATACTACCACTATAGCGATTCTCTTCTGTCATCGAACCTTTCCGTGTTTTGTTTTGAATGCTGACCTTTTCAGTGAGAGCCAACCCACACACTCTCCATCCCTCTGGCTGAACGTTTACTAACCTGCTCTGGCCGCATTAAGCGGAATATCCTGCTACAAATACGAAACTGAAACTTGTAAAATTTGTTCTTGTATTGATCTGAACATGGAGTAACCTTGCCTTGCACCTCACCTTGATTCGGTTAGTGCTGAAACATTGCAAGATTTGAGTTAGTGTTTTAAGGAGGCAATATCCTAACTTTGGTGCTTGTTTAAATACATGACGGTGGTGAAAAGCTGAGGGAATGAAAGAGGATTAATAGTCAACATGTAGACAGCCATTCCTGTTACATTGTCAGCAAATATCAATTATGTGTGTGATCTGAACTGCAAGCAAACTGGAAGTTATTTTGTAAATGATGCAATGATCCAAACTCATTTTTATTGTTTTTGTTCCATGGAGCTCAACTGTCACTGACTTCTGTCTTCTCTAATGAAGGAATAGATCTGGAGAAGTGAGTTGGCAAAAAACAGAAAAGGTTAATGGTGAAATGATTCAGGTCTTTGTGGACAGAAGTCCATATTTTTGTCATCTTTTGCAGAATGCAGCATGTTGGTGCACTGGAGCCTGTTGCGTGCATTCTGATTCACTATGGAAATGGTAAAAGCCTCTCATGTGTCTGCATCACAGCCAGCCGCAAATGTTAATTAGGTGTTTTAGTGTCATGTCAGCACAGGGAAGTGCTCCAGGTTATCTGTTTTCTCTCCGTTCGCAGCATGCAATACTCCCACCTGATTCAAAGAAGGGTGTTTTTCTTTTTCTTTTTGAATAACACTAAATGTTCTGTAAACATGAAAGAGTGTGGCGAATCGCAAAATACTTCAAATCAAACAGCAGGAGAGAGAGAGCGCGATGCACTTTGAAGCATATTTTGTCATGCTCCTTCTGCCACATATTAATCTCCCATCGTGTAAGGTGCATGCAGCCCTAACCGCTGAGCCCTACATTTCTCCAAGCATCCATGTTTAATCACACACCTTCCACCTAGGCCATCAGGCGTTTTATCTGCCAGCCAAAGAAAGGGGAGGCTAAATATTTCTCTTGGCAGGCAATGAGAAATATTTAGCCTTCCCAAATCTGAGGCTAGGCAGACCAGCTGTCTGTGCACCATCTCTAAGGAATCAGTCTGAGCTGGACACTAACAGTTCATAACCATTACTTTCACTGGAATCAATTCACCAATCAGCTAAAGAACAATCCATCACGGCCAGCGAAGGCATGGTTTGGTTTACTCATCCTCGCTGCAGGTCTGTTGCAGATTAATTGCTTGGTTTATGGCTTATACAGTTCTGTAGAAAATGTGTTCACAAGCGTGTTAAACCTAATGTTCTACTTTGGCTCCCTGAAGTCTGCTGATTGACTAAATGTTATGTCGGATATAAAAAATATGTAAATACAAGAAATGTTTGTATCCCCTGTATCTATGATAGAGGTTAACAGCACTACCCTCAGTGATGCTACACACAACTGATGCTCAATTTGTTGAGCATTGTTAAAAAGACCTTGTGCATGGAGGAAACGTCTAGAAATTTTATTTGGCCTTGAGCATTTTGTCAAATGGGAAAAATATACTGTACATTAGGTCCTAAATATTCAATAATACTCTATAAATACCCCCTTCTCAGCAAAACAATAGCACTTTAAGTATTTTCTCCCCTTAATCAACTGTGCAAGCTGAATTTTCTGAATGCGTTCTGCATTATATTGTTTCAATGCAAAACAGCAAGAGGTAAAAAAAAAATCAATCACTTTCAGCAAAGCAAATATCAGACAAACTCCAGGGCTAATATACCCAGTTAGAGTTCTTTCTCCATTCTCCAACATTTAGATTTAAACGTTAGAAAAATAAGAGTGTACTGTAACACAGCTCCCAATAAAGTAGATCTATAGTACATCCCTGAAGCTAGATTTACCAGCATAAAACTGTTATTTTGGCAGCTACTGTAAACTACAACAACAAAGTTTACTGTAAAACATCACTGTACTGTGATGCAAAGACTGTAACACAGTATTACACTTGCAGCACTTTATTCTGTCTTCATTCTGTCTTCAACATTTAAGCACCAACCCCTGCAGATGAATGTTTGTGATTTATCGCTGTTAACTGCTTGGCCCATTGCTAATCAAACTCTAAATACCATTCTCAGTTTTCAGGAAAACACACCAGTCAAAGTCAGAGTGGAAAATAACTAATAGAACCATCACAAAGCTGCTAAATTAATGATTTCCTCATAAACACCCATGAGTCACTGCTGTAGACAGGTTGGAAACGACCATGCTTCAAGTCTTTGTCACTTACTTCTTCAGTTCTTTAACACTGACTGAGCACGTTGCCGTATATCATGTCATCAGTTTTTACAGCATTTGCATTAAAGTGTAGGCACTTATGACTAATGAAGAATTATGTAACTGTACCTGTATGGTGACAGGTGCCTCTCACATTCACTTCATGTCTTATGAAAAGAAACTGAAGTAATATAGGAAATTAAAAATCCCAGATGTCCTGAAATATCCGCAGTCCCGCTGTATCACAGATACTGGGACTGATGAGATTTGATTTTGGGCTCATGGTAGTGACGCTGAATGGCCCCACAATGCTTTATGTGCAGTGACCAGCGATGGTCCTTAACAGATTTTAAGCACTCTGTAAAGATTTCAGAATGAGCGGCTTATTGGGCATGCTCAAGCTTTTGGTGGAATTTCCATAACTCTCAAATCTTCCACTTTTGTCCTTATGAGCTGACTTTATTATTATTAGTATTATTTTTGGGGAGGACATAAAATCGGCAGTCACTTTTCACACATTTAGTACATTTTTGACCTATTTTTTTATTCATTTTTGGTCATGTCGCATCCATAATATATACTCACCATTAATTTATGCCGAATAAGTTGGAGTCACAGCTACAGCTGCTTGTCATGCAGGCTGATATAACGCGAGTTCTCCGATGAGGCACACAGTAAATGAAAGATTGATGAAATTACTTGTTTAGGGTGGCTAGTTGTGATCCGACTGAGGGAAGTATCACTTTCTACGTGTGTGTCTGTGTGTGTGTGTGTGTGTGTATGGGTGAAATGTAAAGTGGACTGTATCGATATTGAGTATAGTGTGGGGGAGGTGGCTGATTCAGAAACATGTCCGCAGGAAGGCAGAGCAGAATTTCTAATAATGCTGCATGTGGTGCCGGAGGGGGCAAAAAAAGCACCAAAAGACTAAAGTTTTTCTTTCCAAAAGTGTGATTCAAAAGAAGTGAGTGCAGAGGAAGATTACAGCAGGCATATAGAGGGGAAAAAAATCAAAGCTTGGCACATCTGTAGGAGTAGTACCACTCGTGTCTTTGTTGCGGCTGTTGCTGTGGGTGGTTGGATTGGCTGAAGGTGAAATGGAGGCTGGGTGTCGGTTCACTCCATCGTGTCATCACATATGTGTGAGGCGAGGCGCACAGGCAGCGCTGAACACTCACCCCGGGACATGAGCGAGAAAGCGGCTCCACTAGTGACGGCGCTGGCTTGATGATGGGAAGACCTTTTGGATCTCCGACAGCGGCGGTGGGACCTGATTCATGAGAGCAGCATCAGATACTCACGAAATATGAGAGTAACACTCGTGTGCTGGAGGCTGAGATCCAACTAGTTTCAGCAGAAAATCCTGCAAAGAGGTCCTGCAAAGGAGTTTTTTCCTTCTTCTTCTTTTGCTGTGAGCTAAAACAATTATAGCTTTGTGTTGCTTTATAGTTCTCAGCAGGAAGCCATGCAAAACGGTCCCAAATGCCCCTGTTTTAGAAATGACAGCGAATGACTAATAGGTGGATGACTCTGATCTGAAGGAGAAGCCTTTCCAGCTGGTTAAACACCGATTCATACTTGGTTTTATTCAGTTCTTCCTTTTTGAACGGTCCCACTTTAAAGACAGGAGCCTTTTGTTTACTGCCTCATTGTTATGTGCAAAAAGACAAAAAGGAAAAAGCAGAGAACAATGTTGGGCACTTTCACATTCCTGCTTCCAGCTTTCAAACCATTGCTTCATCAAATGGTTTAAAGTGGAGCAGCTCTAAAAATACTTAAAGCCACTTTAATCCCCAGTAGTTAATGATATTATCACTCCTTAGGTTGGTTGTAAATGGCTCTATCTTTAAAAAGTGACACTGGCTTATTTTGCCCCGGAGAGGTAGCCACGGATTCCCACGCGCTTCCACTCGAAACTAGCTGTTGTATAATTTATGCTCATAATGAACGGCTTTTAGCATATTCTATATTTTAGTACAACTTGTTTTTTCCCCCATGGTCGCCATCATTAAGCTTGCATAGTGATAGCTTTCTAATTGGTGCTGAGAAACTTAGACACATACTGTACTGTATCTGTTCCCCAGACTCTGAGTTCCTGGGCTTGTTAAAGATGCGAGGACTCCTCCAGTGTTTGTGTGTGTTAGTGTGAGGACAGGGCCATCGTTTCCAGCAGTGGCCTTTCAAAGGAAACTTTCTGTGAGGGGTAGAGCAGCGAGGATTGTTAGATGAGGCTGTGACAATCTGAAGGGCGATCAATGTGTTTATAAAAGGCATTCAGAGACACTCATAAAAACAGCAGCTGTCCTGCACGTCGAATTACCCGGCCTCCTTTCACAGTATTGATTGAAAGCACGCAGTAATTTAAAGGCGCCACCTTGGACCGAGGTTGCATGCTGGGGAAATTTACATGTAAATTGCTACCTTGTCTTTCTTCATTTTGCGGGAGAGAATTGGCCATAAGGACGCCCAAAATTGACCAATTAACCAATAACAGGCTGATTTTAAAGTTGCTCACAGTGCCCAGGAGCTATTAAGCTCAAGGTAGGTGAAGGAAAACGAGCTCGGAACAAAAGTGCGCGCAGATGAAAAGGAGTAAAAGAGGAAAAATAAGAAAGCAGAGGGGCGAGAAACAGGGATGGAGCCTAAAGCAAAGGGGAGCAGGAGGAAGCTCGTTCCCCGGTGATGTGTCAGTCAGAAAGAAAGCTTTATTTAGACGGTAAGATTTTGTTATTTCTGAAACTCTACGGGGGAATCATCTCCCTCCCGAATCCTTCGCTTATTCCCTCAGTGCTGTGGAACTCGTGTAATGAAACACATTTATCATCTGCAAAACGACAAACGGTGCAGATGAATCTGCCTGTTTCGCCGGAGATAATTGCTAAATCCCCGTCTCTTCTCCGCTCAGGCCGCGCTCGCCTCACCTATGGCGCTATTGACAGCTTAATAATTTTGCCCCTGCAGTCTGAAATTAACTTGATCTTATCCGTCAGGAGTCTTTTGTCCGTATTGATTTAAGATATTAAGCCTGTCAGTATGCACACAAAAAGGTGCTGGGTGACAGCTTTATTGCCTCTTTTGCTCATTAGACTGTACACCCTAAACCCTGATGGGAGTCAGGGGTGAGCTGGGAGTTAGCAGAAGCTGTTCTCCGTTTAATTCTGCAGCGATTCTTAATTATTAAGACTGTCGCTCTGTTGCATCTCCCGGTAGTTTAATGTGCACCGTGTCTGTGTCTGCATTGTTACAGCCCGAGCCCGTTTCTGAAGATCTATTCTTTTGAAGATCTCACAGAGAAAGAGCCTCGATCCAATAGAGACACTCACTTTTGTTATTAAGATAAACCCTCTGCCTCCACAAAAGCCTTTCCTCCGTCTTTTGACACGCCAGCTATCAAGACTTTTCTGATACATTTGGAATCCTAGCAGCCCCCCCTTCCTCCAAATTAATCTCACTGCTTCCGCCTCCTTATATCCTCGCACCCAAAGCAGCGGCAGCCAAAGCTGGCAGGCTCTGCTGACATTTGTTTACCGTGGCATCAATCAGGCCCTTGTCACCGATGCCTCTCAGGGAGGCAGATCCTGGAGACAACTCCTCAACGAGGCTTTGGCACGTTACCACTGCAGCCTCCACTGAGCTCTCAGCAGCCATGTGGGACAGAGAGGCTGAGAGGAGGAAGCACCGAGGAAAGGGGTTTTCACTGGAGCTGCTCTTTGTATCTAAACACTGGATGGTTGTGTCCTACTTATGTCTGACTGTCCATCATTTTCAGGCAGAGACAAGGTGGAAATCTTTAAACTTTGTAAGTATTTGGACAATTATGCAGATTTGTAATTTTGCAATGTTGCCTCTCTACACCACAACAGGGGATTTTAAACCAGTCAGTTAGTTTCAGCTTTAATTAGGAATTAAAGCCTGTTTTTATACACACTCTCCCATTTTCAGAGGCTCAAAAGTAATCAGAAAATTGGCAGAAACCGATATTACTGTCCTTTATGTGGACAAACGTTCTAATCTCTACAAATTTTCAACATGAAGGTTTTGGTTTCACATAGGAATCTTAAATTTTATTTTATTTCATGATCAAATTCTAACTTGAAATGGGGTTTCTGCGGCCGAACTAATCTCCTACTCACTCTAACTCCTCCACTGCCTCTTTTTGTCTTTATAATTTTTTATGTTGTTGTTTTTGTCTTGATCTTACTTTTTTTGATTACTATGTAATGTTCTTTAAGTATTTTCTGTTTGTTAAAAAGAAAAAAAATGCTAATAAAAAGAGATTTGCAAAAAAAAAAAAAAAAAGTAATCAGAAACTCGACTGACAGGGAGTTTCATGGCCTGATGAGGCCTGTTCCTTCATTATTTTATGACAAGATAAACAGATACACTTCCAGTGCTGAACTTGCATATGACTGCTGTCGACGCAAGTAAAAGAGGCCATCATTAGG
Organism: Neolamprologus brichardi; assembly: GCF_056152115.1. Classification (NCBI taxonomy): domain Eukaryota; kingdom Metazoa; phylum Chordata; class Actinopteri; order Cichliformes; family Cichlidae; genus Neolamprologus; species Neolamprologus brichardi. The sequence continues at coordinate 18,997,304 of NC_142105.1, read as the reverse complement.
ACGAAAGATCAAAAGAAACAAGAGAGATGGCAAAAACATGTCCAAGTCAAAAATCTGGTATATGCTTTAAAAGAAGGAATTCACCAGCCAGCTCAGCAACATCAAAAGTGAAGTGAAAAAAGTGAATGATCACAGAATTATTTCTATGATGAACAGCTTCACAACATCTAACCAACTGAAGAACCCTCTCAACGAGGTGGGTTAACTATTCTCAAAGTTTGCAATCAAGAATGGAGCACATTATTAGAAGACTCAAAATTGATTTACAACAAGGTGCAAACCACCGATTACATTCCAGAACATGAAAGCCAGATTAGATTTTATCAGAAAACATTTAAAAGAGTCTGCACAGTCCTGGAAAAACATCTTTGAACAGGTGAAACCAAGATTAAATTGTAGCACAATGAAGGGAAGAGAAAAGTATGGAGACTGACAGGCTCATGATCTGAAACACAACACATCATCTGACAAACACGGTGGAGGCAGTGTTATTGCATGAGTGTGTATGGGTGCCAGTGGAACCAAGGTCACTAGTGCTTATTGATTATGATACTGCTGATATGAAGTATCAGGATGAATCGACCCAAAGCATCCTGCAAATGCAACAGAGCAGCCTTTCAGTTATTAAATGCAAAAGATAGGCAGAAAGACTCACAGACAAACAGCAACTGAAGGACAGTAAAGGTTTGGCAGAGCATTTGGTGATGTTTATGGGTTCTACACTCCAGGCTGTCACTGACTGCACCGGATTTTCATCCAAGCACTAAAAACAGTCCTTATATTTGCTCCTTATGTTGGCTCCACAGTGTGGTGGTTAACACATTTTACTGGCAAGCAAAAGATTGCCAGTTGCAGGTGGAGACACAAATCTACTTTGGGGCTGAATCAGGAAGGCCACCCGGTGTGGAGACCACTTGTGACAGCTGAAAATAGCTCGCATCAAAAAGAATCCTTAAATTTAAAACGATGCCACTTTGTCCAATTACTTTTGAAGCTCTGAAAATGTGGAACTAAAAAAATTAAAAACACTGTAATTCATATAAACATGTCTGTAATTTCCAAACAGTTATTTCAATACTTTTTAAGCCCTCCCCAAATTAAACCGATCATCTGTGTTTGTGTCACATCTTGACTGTTCAGGCTAAAATCCACTGTGAGTACACTGAACTTTAGCTCAGAAAATATATGATGCAAAGCATTTATTTAAAGACACAGATATTGTGTTGTTTCCTCTTTATTAATGTAAACTCTTTTTATCTAAAAAACCCCAAAAAACCCCAAACAGATTTCACACTCCTTTTAGCATGACCATGACTCAAAGTTTACTGAGTTTCACAGTGGCGGCAGGCTCTTGTTTATCTTTCCTGCTTTCCTCCTGCGTGGGATTAATTGAATTAATTTCTTCGAGGTGTTTGCTCTTTGATCAGGTCGTGTCTGGCTACATCGCCCCTCTGAAACATCCCTGACACCCCAGTTCTGCTTTCGCAGGCTTGAATGCGTCGCTCAAAAAGAAGCTCAGGGAATCCAATTATTTCTCATAGGTGTAAACAACCTTTAGTGTCCACAGCCAGGTGAACGAATGTTGTTTCACCGCCTTCAATCTTACTCGTGGCTGTTTTTTTTTTATGTGTATCCATAATGAAAGCATGCTGAAACCTAGGTTTATTTGTCTGCATGATGCACTGCTCCTGGCTCTCATCTTAAGTTTAAAAACACACACAAAAAAAACGTACTTTTTTTGATCCTTAGAGTGAAAAGTATAGCCTTGAGTGGAGGAAAAGTTTCTGTTGACCAACTTGATCTCTGAGGAGAACTACACAGCTTTAGTGTATTGCCCGAATGTGGATCAAAATGACTTATTTTTAAGCAGCAATTTATTTTTGACTTGAGCCCGGCTACAAAACACAGCCTCTACATAATAATCATACGCTCATTAAGGCTGCGGACTCTGCTGGAGATATTTCTTAGTTTTTGCGTTCGGAAAATGCTGCTGAATCTATTTGTGTGTGTTTGTGTGTCTTTTTTTTCCTGAAAATTAAACAACAGTGGCTTCGCAGCTACTTCCCTCTGTTCATCCAGACTACCATCCTGTCCCTGCTGATTTCCTGCCAGGTGCAGATCTGCAGGTTTGCCAAACCAAAGGCCCGACCTGCTGTTCCAAGAAGATGGAGGAGCGGTATCAGGTAGCGGCGCGCAGCAATATGGAGTCTGGTCTGCAGGTTGTCAGCGCACAACTCAAACGTCTCATCATCCAGAACGCCGCGATATTCCAAGGTAAGCAGTCTGCACAGTTCATCCAAGACCTGCCTCAAAGAAAGACGAGATAATTTCATCTGGCACGCACAACAAAAAAAAACAACCCAGTGTCACAAATGCACACATTTAAGCACATAAATCAACAGTGTTCACTTTCTTGGCTACAATTTTTTTTCACATCAGCAGCTCACTCCTCCAGGCAGTGAGTCACGTATAAATAAAGCTGTAGCAAAATGCATACAGACAGGAGGCTGCTGTTCAACTAAATCTTGGAATGGCAGCGACGCGTTGTTTAAGTGACTTTAGATGTAGTGTGGTTGTCTGTGCCAGACATGTTGCTCCAGAAAGTGACAGCCTCCTGAGATTTGGCGCACTGCAGTTGGCGATGACTGTTATTCACAGGGAGAGAGAGAGAAAAACCCCCACGACAGTCAGCAGCCTTCCTGGAAACCTGGATGAGAGCGGTCAGAGGAGGCACGCTGCTAGGACTAACTCAAGCGAACAGACGCATGCAAAATAACAACTTGGGGAAACGGTGACGCGAAAAAAAGATGTAGATTTTGTCGAAGGTGCAGGAAGCAGGTGAGTGACTGAACAGTGAAATGAAATACCTGGTGTAGCAGGTGCTACTCAGGTGTGCAAAGACTATTACAGTGTCCGAATCATTCTGTTAAAGAAAATGTACAATGCTTCTGTGTTTTCCTGTTGAAAATTAGATGAAAAGAAAAACACTCTTGTAAAGTAAATGCAAAGCTATAACCTGCAGTAGGTAAAGGTGTTTCCTCCTGCTTCTAGTGTATGCATGGTTCAGTAGTCCACTATAGTCCAAACGATGACATTTGTCATGCTGAAGCCAATATGTACAGATAAGATCTTCACTCTGAGAATAAAGCTCAGGCTTAAAATACGACTGCTATCCAAGTATTCCTCTCAGCCGGACCGGACCAGTGAAATTATAAGTTAAACGGGTAAAATTACAGAAAAGGTTATGATAGTTCACTATCCAGATTATTCTGTAATTATAAAGTTTTTACTGTGAACTCACTGACCTATTAACCGCCCTCAAACCCCCCCCTCCCAAACCCAGACATTTTGATATACATGGCAGAAAAACTGGATTTTTTTTTGTCATTGTTTAGCTATTACTTAATTACTCTGGTGAAGTATGAATTTTAATGCCTCTTTATGAATAGAAAAAGCTGTAAAAGTTACAAAAATACAGGTAAAAATCTATGCACTCCTTCACATTTTCTGAAGCTGCCCAGCTGGCCAGATTGGACTCTTCACCTGATTCTGGCCCCTGGGCCATATGTTTGACACCACTGCTCTACATGGATGCTTTCAGGTGACCTGGGAGAGAAAAAACAGGCAGTGAAAAGACACTGCTTCTGGTTTGTAAGATCCTGGGCATCAGTTAAGAACTCCTGTCACCAGTCAAAAAGAAGGGAAATTACAATCTCAATACGGCGACGTCTCAAGAATGACAAGTTTGACAAAGACCACTCTCCAGGGGAGAGGAAGAAAAAGCGGACAGCAAAAGAAGTGGCTGGATAACATCAAAGGAACTATTAGGGCTGATGCAACACAAGTCCAGGCTAAGAAATGAGACAGACATAGAGAGAGCTGGTCAGTCGTGTGACTGCTGTGGTGCCTTCACAGTACGTGGGATCATTGGACACATGCATCGTAAGAATCCTCCAGAAGCCTAGACCTATTGCAGCATCACTAAGGGAGGATTAAAGTCACCTGATCCATATATGCATATATGATCTATATATGCTTTATCAAAAAGGAAAGTTTTATGCCTAATGTTAAAAGTAGAGAGAGGGCGTCTGTTTGTCCGAGGGGCCTTAAATACTCTAGGAACTACAAGTAAGCCCACAGTCTGAGAGTAAAGTGCTCTAATGGGGTGATAAAAGACTTATAGAAGGTTTTATAGAGGGCTGTAAGACCTTTTTGACCTCTTGACCTCTATGAATACTTTTCTGATGAGTTAATGGCTCAGTCACTCATTTAGAGTCAAACTGAATAAATCTTGATCTTTGGTTGTTTCAGACTGGAGGATTATCCACAGCACACTCATTTGCTAATGACTTGTGATTGACAGGTAATCACATTACGTCTTCTAGTAAGGCAATAAAGTAACGTGTTAGTGTACTACAAACAGTAATTACATTACAATTGTAATCAGATAAAAAGGAAAAAAAACATCAAACATGTTTTTTCTTTAATCAACTGATTTCAGGTTTCTCACTTCTGAGTGGAGATCTGGACATTGTTTTTATTTTTATTGCACTGCAGGAAAGAGCACAAAGTTCAATCGGCATCCAGGACAGAGAAAAAACTTGTTGTGCTGCAAACAGACTCTTTGCAAACATCTGCAGAAACAGCATGCTAACACAAAGCTAGCAAAAAAAGCTGAGTGACTCCCAACCCCAGTCCAATAGCCTCGTCTTCAACAGGTAACAAAGGCAGTGACGAGCAGTCAGGCTGTAGGCTCTGTTTCTACCTGCTCATGTTTCTAAAGTAAAATCTCTGTGATGATTACTTTGAAGTCTCTCTGCGCTGGTTTTCAGCTTTGCTTTGTGTTCATACACGAACAATGAAAGAAAGATCACACGTGTCCTTGGCAGGACAGCGATTTCGATCAGTGTGTGGAACTGTAGCCTAACTGGTAATTAGGTAACAGTGTGTATCAGGTCATTTTACCAGACAGTAATGTACTGAGTAGTGTGATGAATCTTCCAGGGAATAATGAAGTTACGTACTTCATTACTGTCAAGAAATGTGATATGTGCTACATAACATTTTCATTTAGTTACAATCCCAACACTGCCAGTGAGCGAGTGGTTTCACAGTCAGAGTCGTTGTTTTAAAAAAAAAAGAAAAATCCAAGATGGCGACGGCAGAAATGACACAATCTCACTTTGAATGAAAACTTTACAAAGTGGTTTCAAATGAGCTGGACGGCAACAAAGAAGCACACTGCTCGCCTCTCTCTGTCACCACGCTATCGACAACTCTTTTGAAGTATCCCTTTCACTTTTAATGTTGAGCTTTTGTTATCATGCTATGCAGGCCTTTTCAACCCAGCAAAGCAGCACTGTTTACTGTCTCGGGGTTTCCAGTTGAAGAGGGACTCACTGGGCCAGCTTTTTTCAGAGTACACACTTATGGACTGTGAAATGCGGCACCATCCTGACACGGCAATTAAAACTTGAGGTTTAATGGGGACCGTGGGGTTTGCTTGACTTGGTTGTTTCACACTAACAATGTTAGAGATTGCCGCTGTGGTTTGGCTGCTCTTTCCTAGAAGGGGTTCAATACTAATTGCTTTAGCATAGGGCTGGAGAGAACTCCCCAAACAGCCCACGGACTGAAATCCTTTTAACATCCTGGTCTTATCTGTTTCCCTCAACTTCATTTTCATCCTCTCTGTCTTCTCCTCCTTTCTTCTCTCTCTCTCTCTGCGACCCTGCCATTCTGTCTCGCCCTCTCCTTTCTGTCTCGTTCAATCTGCTCAACTTTTCTCTCTCCTTCTGTCTTCCCCTCTTTTTCTATCTTCCTTTTCGCGTTGGTGCGACTATTGGGAATTGAGTGCATGCCTTGTTTGCAGTCTTCTTTGCAGCTCTCTGTCTCTTCTCTTCAGCATCCACTTCTGCCAGAGATCAAAGGGCTCCCCCTCTTCACTCCTCTGTCTCCAATCTCTCCATCCCTGCATCCTCCTCTCCTTCCAGCTCCACCTGCCTGCTCTGCTTTCCCAAGCCTCAGACTACACCAGAGTTTTCACCCTTTTGAAGTGAACTTCTGCAAACAACGGAAAAGTAATGGCTCTGTCTCTCTTTGTCTTTTAAGTAGTAAGATGACAGGCTGCCTTAACTTTAGCTTTCTTTAGGATCAATACCAGGAAATAGGTAAGGCATTAGGAATTGTGCTTTGCGCATGTTTCAAATGCCAGTTCACAATCTAATGAGCCTTAGCTTATCTCTTTATAGCATAGCAGGAAAATACAACATAATGGATAAAACATCGCATCCTCTCTAACATGACAGATGATTGGATTTCACTTTGATTCGCATTAGCGCGATCATACGGCCGTGTTCGCCTGCGCGCCAAGATTGCCTCACGTTCAGCGTCTTGATGATGTCAGTTTAGTTTCAAAATGAGAATCTGTACCCTGCGCAGGATGCACAGCTTTAAATCTAATCTTTGTAACGAGAGTCTGATCTCATGCATGCTGAGAATTTAATTTGGTAAATAAATCATGGAGTTCAATATTTCTGATGAGTGCATTAGTATGTGATGTTGCACATCGGTGAACATGTTTTTTATTGCAGAGTTTGGAGTGGCGAGAGTAGATGATGTGATTAGGGTAATTTGAGAGTCTTTAAAGGGGCATTGCGTAGATTTTAAACATAGAGCTTGATCTATGCTTTTCACTGGTAATAACACGTCTGGTGAAAGTTCTCATATACGGTCCCACGTGGCTTTTTAGCCTGTCCTCAAATAAAAATATAAATAAATAAACACGTGACATCACAAGCTTTGGGACCACAGACTGTATATAAAAGATAGACAAGCCTGGACTTCAGCATAGTCACTATTACAAAATTGGACTTTGGAAACTGGGTGTGATGAATGTAACCACGACTGAAAACATACCCTGCTTTATCATTTCTTGTACTAACTATACTAATAATAATATTAAATAATATTAATAATATTAAAAAAGACTAAACAACAATCAGTGAGATCATAAGGTTAGAATGCAAGTCTTTACTTAGGTCATGAGTCGATCAAACGATTAAATCGCATTTATACAATTGGGCTGCTTTTTGTTTTTTTGCATCTGCCCCCTGCTGGCCATTAGAAAGAATGCAGGTGTAAGGAACTTAAAGGAATTGGCCTTGCTTTTTACACAGTATGCAAAAAAAAATTGTATTTAAATTTTTCAGTTGTATCTTTTTATTAGATTCGATTGAAATGAAGAATTGTATACTGGTGATACTTTTGATGATTTACATTTTAAAAACTTAATTCTAAGACACTCTGCAATTAAGTGAAATGGGCGTGTTCATAGTTAAAAGTAGATACGCCTCCCAGGAGAAGGAGGAGGGACTCCCAGTGGCTGGGAACTGGGTGATAGTCGGCTATCAGCCAATTGGGAGCAACAATAACAACAGTAAGTGGCTGTATGTCTACATGTGGAGGACACACCAATCTTTTATCTACAGTCTGTGTTGAAGACTTCAAATTAAACAGACCACCCATTAGTCGACTATCTGGGTTATAGAGTTACAAAAACGTGGTCTCAAGGTCCTATCTCTATAAGTCTCTCATCAGCACAGGCATGCAAACACTAAACTGTTGCATAAGCCCCTTGAGTACCCTGTTTTCTGACTGCTTGTGCAATCATACAGTCTAGACAATTTTGAAAAATAGTGAGAAGATAATGACGGCCTCTCACAGCTCAAGCTGGCAACCTTTTAATTGCTTGATTTGTGTGACTAACATTCGAAAGCCCCTGGAGTGCTCGAATCACGATTCAAAATAGACAAAAGAAGAGAACCATCAGATTTGAGGAGCTGGAATTAGGAAGAATATCTGAAAAACTAAAACACTTAGTGTGGGTTTGATTTTATAGCACCCAGCTGACAGTGACCAAACACTGATGTTGTGAGTGCTGCCCAGGGCAGTGAATTTATCATTTTGGTTAGCTGCTTCAGCACTAAAGTTCTTAAGCGGACTGTCAGCACTAATTAGAATGAACTTTCAGGTGTGATTCTGAGTTGCACAAGTGCAGCAAACGGTCTGCGCTGAAGAACAAGTCCAAAAATGACATCTTTATGTTGAGGCTTAGTGAAGTAAGCCACAGATTTGTGTTTGTGATGTGATTATACTTCACACCTCATCTCATCCCCTCTGACTCACCCATCCTCCCTGTCGTCTGTGTAACTGCCCGACAAAGCAGAAATTCATCCAAAACTGTCTTCTGGCATTTTGGGTGATTGGCAGCTCTAATTGATGTTATTTCCCCAGCGTTGTGTCCTTCAGAGCTGCGCTGCCACTGTTGTGACAACTCTCAGCCTGAGCCCGCAGATTAAAAATGAGATTATACTTCTCTGTTAATGAGAGACGCGTTTATTTAACTTTAACTAACTTTTATTGCAGTGATCTCTTTTTGCATGAGTGCTGAAAGCCGCTGTAGCTGATTGGCACTGCGGGCTGGATAGGGCTGTTTTCTTGTGCGGCGCTTGTGTAAAAAATGACATATCAGAAAATGACTGCAGTGCTGGTGTAGCGAGAAGACCACAGTGCTGTCTCGCTCAGTTTCAGCACAGCTTGGCGTTCCCGAGGAATAGTCTTCACCCAGAAGGGAGTCAGATTCAAGTCCAAGAGCAAGCCTAATTAATAAACATGAGAGGACAGGATTGGCCCGATTGCTTATAAAGTGGAATGTGTGGGGAGGAAAGTTGTGCAGTGCAAGCGTGCGCGTGCGTAGATATCAGAGAGTCTGTGTGATATCTGTTGAAAAAAGTGGGACAGCCAGCCTGGCGCTCCTGGAATGACTCAATGAGTCCATAGAAGGCTGGCTCAGTGGGGTGTTCGAAAACAGGTCTGACTTGGACTACTTTCAGGCAGCATGAGGGCGATCTGCGTGTGGCTTCACTCGTTGCCGCGAGGCAGGGGAGCTTTCTCCACTTTACTCTGAACTCACAGGGGCGATGCTCTGTAAATTATCAGGAGTTTGGAAAGAGTTTGAAAGGATGCTCGTATCTTTTTATCAAACATAAAGACACCGGGAGTCCTGCCGTGTGTATTGCTCAACAAACTTGGCAAATGTTTGAGTGAAGAAGAAGACACACACACACACTCACACCATCATTTTAAAAGGGAATAAATCTTTTGTGTCCTTGAGATCCTCATGCCTCGTTCCTAGCGGGCCAACAAATTAGCATCTCATTAGCAGTCTCAAAAAATTCCATTGACTTCCCCCGCTTCTTCTGGACGAGTTTTAATTACTCTGAGTGTATAAGGAATTACAATGGCAGACCCCCTGTGGCCGTAGTGGAGGTGGTTGTTGACCTTGACAGGAGTTTGCCCTCATTTGTCACTGATAGTGCTGAATGGACATTTGCTGTGGCAGTAACCCAAACGAGATATGGCAGGAGGCGGATGATGCAGAAACCTGGCAGACTCGAGCTGCCTCTCCTTCCAGCAGCCAATAATCAAAACCAGACCTCGCTGCCCTCTGTATCCCTTCCCTGTCTCCTGCTTGTTAGCCATCCGCTCGATCCTAAGTGCTCCGGGCGTCTGGCCTGAGCAGGCCTTTCCTCTGCTCTTCCCATCATCTGCTTTCCAATAATCATCCCGTAGCTCGCTCGCTCTCCATGGAGTCATTTTGTCTTCTGGAAAAGTTTCCCTGAGTAATCCAATAACGGTGAGGGCTGGTGGGATGTATGCCTGCAGTGAGATGTCTGAAGATGTTTACTTGCTGCCCCGGGCTAATCTAATAACTTAATGATGGGGAGAGGCAGTTTTGCTATGTCCAATGGGCTCCTTCGAGCATCGTTTACCAGACACGATGAGATATACCAGCCATTACCACATCTTCTTTTATCAACTGGTAACTTGGTTTGAACCTAATTGCTGCTGTTTTATCATTGTGCGTCACTTATTAGTTTTCCCGTAATGAGATTTTCAGTACTTTTTTGATCCCTCTGCTGAGCCGGCAAACTGTTGTACAGATTGATACTTAATAAAGCACTGTAATTCTGAAGGGTGTGCTGTCTGTCTGACTTCTGAGGTTTCTCTTGGAGCTCTGGAGCCACAGAGGAAAAAGCGTGTCTCTTTGCTGTGAGCCCGAGAGAACATAGCGAGCTAGATGAAGAAACAGCAGCAGCGGCAGATACAAAGGAGCACCCAAACATCCAGGTACAGCAAATGTACCTGTGACGAAGCCTCCTTATTGTTTCTGTCGCTGTTTTGTGGAGAAAGCCTAATGTGATTTACTATTGGCAAACAGATGTTTGGGTGCCACTGAAATTAAACTCTAACATGTGTGTTTTTCTTTTGTGCGTCATCCTTTTCTGCATGACAAAGGCAGAAGCTGAGAAGTAGCTGCAGACAGAAATGTATTAATCTTGCTTCTTTGCACGTTCTTTTAGATTGAAGTGGAAAAATTGGAAGAACATACATGAATGTGTTAACAGAGTTTTGTTGTGAATCACATTACCTTTAGTAATGGTGTAAAAACACATTTGCAGTCTTGTAAGAACCACTTGTAATAGAAATAAAGCCAAAAAATCAATATGTGTTTTATGCCAGCAGTGCTTTGAATTCAATGAACTGATGTCAGAATTCTCAGAAACTCTTGTTATCATAACGGCGCTTCAGCTATTTGGAATTCTCTTTTAGTAGGACTTTGAGTACATGTCACCTTTTTTCATTTCCTTGGAAGAAGGCACAAAATAGGCAAACTGAATTGAAAACAGTTTCTCAGAGTGATGAAAAAGTTGCGCAAGTTTGTGGCTTCCTGGACTAAGTAATGTGAGTGAGTATGTGAGTAGTATAGCCTGGTGGTCATTTGTTTGGCCAGCTACACCCTCGCTCTCTGCCTCCACTATCTGAACTTGATCTTTGGCTCAGTGCTGAATTCACCATTTTCCTTTTATGTAGCATAAATGGTCAACACTGTTTCCACAGGAGGTCGGTAAGTCTTTTTTTTCCTAGCCTTTAGGTGGGTGCACTTGTGATGTTGCATGGATCTGAATGTCTTTCATCAGATTTTTCTTTGCTGAGTCACACCATTGGTCACAAATTGCTTTTAGTCATGTCTCAGATTGTTATCATAATTATGCATTTAGGTTCACCCTCTAGTTCTCCCCATATTATATAGAGGAAAATGGTACAGTACAGTATCCTGTCCCACGCTAGGCTACTTAATACACTGAAAATATATTATTAATATAGGCTCTGTCAAAAAGAATTATTCAGTTTCAAAGTGCTTTAATTCCACAGCCATTGGTTGGTGGAACTAACCAATGGCTGTGTAACTACCAGTGGTTTCTGGTAGTTAGCATAACAACAGCAACGGCTAAAGTGATTCCAGACATGCTAACAAAAATAAGAGACAAGTCTGACTGTCGTATGGACATGTGCTGTGTGTCCAAGGGGGACCCTTTAGCACGTGTGAGAATTGTAAGTTTTGTATGTAAAACTATATTATAATGACGTCAGATCAACCTCAACCTCTGCAGATGCAGCTAAAATGTTTGCTGTGTGTTTGGCTTCCATACTGTGTACTTCCATACTTGTGCTATTTTGAGTGTGTTCATGTCACGGGGTGGAAAGGGACAAGTTTTTAGGTTTTTTTACTATGCATGTTTTGCTGTGTTTTATCGTTTTTAATATTTTAATATTGTACATTGGTTTATATTTTATGAGTTTTATTGCATGTTTTTTACGGTATTATTGGATGACTTGTCCTGGAAAGACTCCGCCCCTACCTAATTACCAACCTGAGCACACCTGGGAGGTCCCGGAGGCCAATAAGAGGGCCTGGAAGACCACACAAAAGAGAGGCTTGAGGAACACTGCTAGGAGAAAGAGGCTTGAGAGACAGCAAGCAGGTGGTGTCAGGCGGCGGCGCCTGCAAGCCGGAGGGCTGGTGGAGCTTGGCGTCAAGCAGACAGAGGAGGATACAGCGCCGGCAATCGAGAGACGCAGAGCGAGCGCCCGATTGCTACAGCAACGCGAGACCGGAGTATGCGGCTGTGGAGAATTGGAGGCGACGAGACGGGCCGGTGCCGAGTGACAGCTATAAAGAAGCGGCGGGCGGAGTTGAGAGCTCTGCCCACCCGGGGTAAGTCTCTGGACTTTCCCCTGTTAACAATTGAAAGCTGTCCGGAAGAATAGTAACTGCCGCTGCCTCCCTCCTTTAGCGCACCGGGGCGCAGAACGTGGGAAGGAAGGCGAGGACGCCGCCGGGTTCCCCTCCTGCACCGCTCCGCTGGATTTTTTTAACTTTTTAGTGACTTTTATATCGTGGCGGACGCCACCGGATTTTAATGTTGTGTTTTATTGATTTTTATTGTGTTGTTCCCTGGCCAGGGTTGTTTTAATTCATTTTACACTTTTAACTATTTAAATATAATAAATTATATTTTAATTATACAGTTTTAAAGTTGTGTGCTTTCCCTTTGCGGCTCCACTGCTCTATCCGTTTCGGAGGAAGGTTTCCCCTCCTTTAAACGAACACTGGAACAAAATAATCACCTTCCCTCCGTTACATTCACACTATCAGGTGTGATCCTGAATACTTTTCTGGCTGGTGTGTGGACTATGTGTTGCATACTTTGCTCCCATAATGGTGGGAAATGGAAGGAGAACCAAACAAGGCAATGCTTGATATCTAGCTAACTGTTAGCTAGATTAACAGCGAGGTTGTTATTGTAATTACCTAAAATAAAAAAAGCAAAGCAAAAAAATTAAGCGTGAAAATTTTTTTTAATTGACCTAAGTAAAACAAAACAAAACAAAACAATCCTGTTAAAAAAGTAAAATAAAAAAAAATATTTAAATACTAAGTAACAAACGGAAAGAAAAATACCCATAATGTCTAAGAATAAAATACTTCATGCAGTTATTTAGGTATATATCAGATTTATTCACCTTATGAACCCCACATAAATTATCTAGTATATAAAAAGTTATATAACATTGACACACTATACTATCAAAAGAGAAACATTCTTCAATAAACTTGAAGTGTAAGACCTTTTTATTGAGTTTTTTTTTTTTTCTGGGCATTAAATTTTTATACTTCTGCCAGGAGGAAATGTAATTTATTTCAACTTTATATCAGCTCTTTGATCTAAGTATTACTGTCATCATTTGTGGTCATGGGACCAATCATAGGTGATTTAAGGTGGTAGTGCCTGTGTTTCATTCTCTGATGAAGAACAGGTGTGCGCTAAACGTCACACACTACTTAAATAAATAAATGCCTTTTTCATACAACTCAAATATCTAACATAAATTACCCGTATTAGGCTTTAGGATTTGTTTATTGAGATTTAGAGTGTACACCAGAATCATGATGTTCTGGAAGCAAAAATTGTATTCATGTTCTCCAGAGGATTTTGATTGTGAGCCATAGCCGTGTCCAAATTCATAGGCTGCATCCTCCTGAGGCCGCATTTGTAGTCCGATTACGTCACAGTGACGCGATGAAGGCTGTCCAAATTCGTAGACTCCTCCAAATGCGGCCGACAAATGCGTCCTCCTTTCCCCCAGATTTGAAGCATGGGTAAGGGGTGTATACCTCGTGGCCCAAAATATCCCAGAATTCATAGCGCGGCCAGCCAATTCCAGTTTCCAAGAATGGCGGCAGCTGCTTAGTTTTAATATTACTCTTATTACTCTTTCTGGGTCACAAAATAAACTTTCAAGATGTTTTCAGGTGAGAATATAGCTGTGTAAACTTCAAATATCTGCTCGGTTTATCAAGACATCACATATTTGCAAAAGTGCGCCGACGTTTTCGGAGACGTCTGTTACCCACTAGCTCGATAGCTAGCCCGGGGTTCAAGGCTCACTAGAGCCGGCGAGAGCAGCGAACTCCCGGCACATCGTTTTCAAACCCCCCGCGGTCTTTCACTACTCAGGTTAAACATGATATATAAGTCACTTAGATAACTTAAAGATGTTATTGTTTGGCTTTTTTCAGTGTTTTACTTGTTCGTGAGTAAATCGGTTTGGCTGAGATTACAGCTGAATAAACGTCAAACGGAAAACTGATTAAAGTGTGAGATGATCGAGAACTTACAGCAGTGTCCTGATATATTTTAGATAGTAAGGAGCAGATGCTGAGTTTCTTAAACTCCACTGAGACAGCTCGGTGGAGTTTAATTACTTGAAGGCTAGAGCGTCCCATTTTACAGCCGCTCACTTCGGGCCTACCCGGTCTTCGGAGGACCCGGCCCACGTAGACCGCAAAGGCCGGGTCCTCAGGAGGATGCAGCCTATGAATTTGGACACGGCTATAATCTTATGACTATGATTACTATTACTTTCTATGTGCTACAAGATTGTGACATGATGGTACGTGCTCCTTTAGAAACTGCAAGTCTGTATGATACCAAACGTATTTCAACAATAAGGTCGTTTATTTATGATATGTTGCAAAAGAACTATTGTACCCACAATTCTAAATAGAAATGACAGCGTGTGATTGGTGGAGCTCACTGTGACTACGAAAACGTCACAAACTGCTGATTGGTTATTGCAGTCAGGAACACATCATTGTGTCATTACAATACATATTTAAAACTATTATTATACAACACTATGATGATGAAAATGATTGAACTGGAAAAGGGATTTACAGTGCATTATTCTTAGCAAATTCCAAATAATGATAAAAGAATTGGTTTAACAGCCACTTTCAAACATTTTTAAGTGGACAGGTTTTCTGTTTGACTTGAAGTAAAGTAGGCCTGTCAAAAACAGGCACAGAGTACATATAGTGGATATAAAACGGTACTGAAAGACATCTATTAATTAGAAACACACTAACTAATTAATGGCTTTGTTTATTGGTGGAGAGTCTGTAGAAACAATTTCATATCATTCTTTTTATTCCCCCAGATACAGTTTTTTTTCCTTTCTTTTTTTACATGCTTTTATTTTTCCATTGTTTGGCTTTCCAAAGTGTTCGTCTTATCTCTGCAGGCTTTTGTGTTGGCTGCTAGTCGCTCCTGTCTCCACAGGAAGCCTCAGCCTCCTATTCCCAACAGGGTTGGCATCCTGTTTAAAGTGCTCCTGTAGTCTTGTGCGCGTCGCAGTACACCTTTTTAATCGGGCCTCTGTCTTTTGATTTGACCACGCTCAACCCCCCCCTCAAAAAATGCAGCGTCTGTCTCTCTGCTGATAATATGTCAGCCAGTCAGCACCCCATGGGGTACTTATTTGCATATTATTTCAACTGTGACTCTGGAAATCTTCAATAGGAGAATTATCACCCCAGGAAGAAATGAGCCAACTCCCTCAGACGAACTCTTTGGGCTGTTCGTCTTATTCACTCCCACCATTATTTTTTAAACAAAGGCTCATTCCTCCGTTGAGATTAGGAGCCGGTGTAGTATGTTCATATTAAATTTGGAAAAACCTGTGAAAGATTGGTTAGCTTTGCTTCTGAGCTTTTAGAATTAAATCTTTAGAAATAAAAAGAATTAAAAAAAAGAAGAAATTGCTTTAAAAGTTGCAGGTCCATTTTTTTTTGTTTGTTCCGATCTAGCTTGTGTCCTTGAATGTTTTCTCCTGAAAAGCAACATCTTACTCAACATAAATGAGCCTTTCATGGTTCTGAAGTGAAGCTTTTACTTGTAGTTGCGTCTGCAAATGCACTCATCCTCCTCCTTGAGCTGGGAGGCAGGCGTTTGGGCTTCAGCTCCCACCAGATCAGAGACAACACTTAGCTCTGGCAGATCTGCCTCATTAGATTCATTTATTCTAGAGAGTTTTGACTGAGCTTTGGCGTCACCTCAGCGGAGCGTTATCTTTGGGGTGAACGCGTGATCCCGTTCAGTTCTACGGTTGCGACACCACCTACCCTGTCGTGTTCTGTAAGCCGACGCAGAAAGAAAAAATTGTCATGGGTGGTTTCTAGGGAGGAGCCTGGCTCTCAGTGTTTGAGCCACGTTTTAATGATGTGCCCTGTTGCATGCCTCTCGAGCCGAATTTCATCATAGAGGAAAAAACAAACAGTGTGGAGTGGGGATCAAAGTGTCATTTGAAATGCTATCATCAAAAAGCGCTGTAGGGACTGACAGCTCCTCCCAGCTCCAACTGAGGGAAGCAGCCTTTGTTTCTTTCCAAGTCTGATGACTAGTGCATCAGCTGGGAAGGGAAAGGGAAGAGCTCGGATTAAAAAAGGAGTAGAGAAAATGAAGAGTAAGTAGCAGAAATGCAAAGTAAAGAGAAAAGGATGAAAAGCAGCATATTGATATGTACACATCGCCTACCGAGCTAATAAGCTCCTTTAAATGAATCACCCAGTGTCTCCATACATCATGTGAGACTTTTTTCTCCCGCTTAATGGATGATACAGATCTGCTTTTCAGAAATGCCTACAGTTCTTTTTAATCAAAGCCTGCTCTGCCAGCGAAATCAATGCAAATGTAAGCTCACATCTGAGCAGCCACATCTATTAACAAGGCGTACTTTAGAAGGCACACATTTGTCTTCACATTAACCCAAATGGAGTCTATTTTTAGATGTCACTTTGTTTGCATCCTTGCACCAGGGCGGGCACGTTTGGTCTCGATCTGGAGGCTGAATGATTCTTTATAGCTGATACACTGTGGCTCCAAAAGTTCCCTTTTGCTCAAAGCTCTCACTCCCTCAGTCTGAAGTTATTTGAGCGCAGCTCTGTGGGGGCAACCCAAGCAAGACCTGAAGGTGTTTGCTTGTCAATCTTTTTCTTTGTGCACCACGTTTGGCAGGTCCTGGCATGGGACCCCTGTTCCAGAATTAATCTTCAAGGTTGCGTTGTTTGTGAAAAGCCGCCTCTGCTTTGCCGAAATGCACTCCGCAGTCGGTTCGCACATGTCTGACACGTTTAAGTGTAATTCAGGTTACTATTTCATGGTATCAGCAAAGCGTTTGCATGAATAGGAAGATTGTAGGACTGTTACGGCAGCCAGGAGTGAGCCATTTATCTCTGCTCATCTATTTTTCTGCAGTTCATACTTCACCTCCCGACCCCACCAGGTTGCCCTCCAATCGTGCACTTATAGTTCAAAGAGATGCATTTTTCATTTCGGCCAATGAAATATTGAAAAACTTACGCAATGTGTGCTCAGCCATGCGAACATAACAAGCATGTCAGGTCAGAGTGGAGCAGGGCAGAGGGGCTTATCTCCCATCTTTGGGATCTCATTGCCTATTTCCAACAATATAACAACATTTATTCAAATTCAACTTCCTCTTGAGGAAGAAGACTCGCTGTTTCTCAACCAACACTATCATGCAGACAGTTCAAATGACTTATGGCTGTTATTGCAGTGAGACTATACGGATTTCTAAGTTGCGAAGATAAAGTAATATGATATTTACAACATGTATAACCTTTGAACTTAGCCCAGATTAGTTGTCTAAACTGATTTTATCTATATATGGAGCCAGAGTGAAACTGGGATTTCCTAGTTTTGTTAATTCAAACTACAAATGCAGTTATGCAAATGACATAGAAGAATATGAGACTGTGGCTCAGGGAGAAATGCTTTGAGTTTAATTGCTTATGTTAGCATAAAGCCATGTTAGCATATGTTAGCATAAAGCTAAGCAAAATGAAAATGCTATAATGGAAATGTAACTTAATCTCCAAAAATATAGCATAGAGAGAGTCCCATGACCAACATGGAACTGGCAAAAACTGCTGCTTCTCTCTGCTTCTCCCAGTACACAGGTTTAATGTTTAAATGTCCACCACTACAGCACTGAAAGCATGTTAAAAGCCCAACAAAGTTAGCTGGAGTAGATCATCTGCTAGGCCTCTTCCACTATTTTTAGTCATTAAACTGTACTGCTTTGCTGCGTGTGCTGTTAGCTAACACGATTAACATCATGGCTTATTGTGAGGTAGAGACTATCACACAAGCTTGTAGTTGTGTTTTGGGGAATGAAATTCTAGTTTATTTGGCTGTTTCTGTGTGTTGCAACAGTGCGATTAATGAATACAGCTTGCTAACCGAGCTAGCTAGCATTAAGTGATAAATTAGCACGCCACCCTTTAATCCATATAGAGGTGTTTCAGGTCATTACTTGGCATAGTTTGGGAGTTTTCCCACCATGTTGAGCGTTAAACAACCGCTGGTTGCTAAGGAAAAATGTGTACTTCCTGTTTGGTTGGTAAATGGTCGCCCTAAAAACTTCCTTGCGATTACTTTGGTAGCTAGCAAATTTCTGTGGCTTCTTGTAGTTTGAAGACTGAAGACAAGAAGGTTTTCATTGTGATTGGTGCTTACCAGATGATTGCAGACTGGTGTCTAGGCCTGTATGACTGAGGTCTTATTTAGTTGACCCTACATTGTCACACATCCAAAGTGGGAGACAGGTATATGTCATGTGATTAGTGGTCATATGAATGCAAAACCTCATTAAGCTAACATATGTCCAATCTCCAAAAGACAAAATAACACTGGACCATATTAGGTTATTTCTCTTTTCATAACAGCAGTGGCAGCCATGCACACACAGAAACAAGTTAGTGGCATGTTCACTTTAGCTGGATGACAAGCGGCTGTGTGTTGGTTTTAGCTTAGCTAATTTAAGTCAATGGACTAGACCTCTGGACTGTTTGTGGTAAAGGTGCCTTCTGGAGCATTTTTAATACAGTTGTCTGACAGACATCATGACCTGCCTTGTAGTTTAATTATACTAACTAACTGTATTTTTGGCTCTAGGAAAGCTCAACTTTAATTGAATCAAAGCAGGACTTTGCACACCAGTGGGTGATAGTACTTCCTAAGCCAATAAAGCAGTTTTTTTGGTCCTACATTAAAACTCTTTTCTTAAGAGAATATCTAGTGTGTAGTCTTCCATACAGTAATGATTGACCCTAGAAATTATTGATGAATTGGAACACTGTGTTCACCCAGCAGGAGTGTGTGAAGAGGGCACTGTAGCCCAACGACGTGCCAAGACGGAGCAGCTTAACGAAGGAAAGAAAGAGAGGTGGAAGTGATGGTGGTGGGGAGCTGCTGTACACTTCCCTGTCTGTATGGCGTGACTGATGTGAAGAGAAATGTTTGGGTGGTGAAGAGTCTGCTGTGAGTCCCGGTGGAGCTTCATCAGTGGACCCACCCTACCCCCCTCCCATGACTGGACTAGAGGCTAAGTGGTGTGAAGCAGGGAGCTCTCCGACAAGCTCCATTACTCCTCCTCAGCCAATTCCCCTGGTCTGCCTGTCAGTGAAGAGGTGATGGGGTGGGTGCTGGGGAGTGGTGGGTCGATCAAAGGAGGTAGAATGGAGCGGAGTCTTGTTCATTTACCAGCTCCCTCATCAGCTATGTGTGCTTTTTAGCAACTTCCAAATGAAGCCTCTAAAAGTAGTTAATTCTGCCTTGTTAGGCGGACTTTTTAGCATGCACCGAGAGATCGTCTCTCTCCTCCTAAGAGCCAGCGAGACTGAGAAGTGGCGGGAAGAGGGGAGGAACAAACAAAGATGGAGAACTGTGTCACGGCTAACTTGAACCTCGTTAGTATCGATCCTCTCAGATTGAGCACCCTTTCATTTATAATTCATCTCTGCCTGATGGACACAGATGGAGGCTGGAGAGGGTGGGTGCAAGCTGTGTTTTAGTGCGTTTTCATTAGCAGTCTGAGATGTTTGCCTTTGATGACGGCAATCATAATGAGCCACCAGGGGCCTGTGTTGCAGCTTGGGTGTCCGGGGGTTCAGCCTTGCTCTGTCAGGTCTGATAGGAGCTGCGGGCGACCCTGGTGGCCTCTGGTGCATTACAGGGGGCTGGGATGTTTGCTCCCTACTGGAGTGCTGTTGTCCCAATTCAGGGAACGTCAGTTTGAACAAGGCTAGCGGAGGGGATTGCTCCCTATTAATATTTGAGGAGCTCTCGTCGCTGCAGCTGTTTACTTAACAGAACACGCTCCGGGGCTCCCCTGAAGAGCGCGCCGCAGAGGAGCTGGCAGTGTCACCCTGTCACTCACTCCTCTTGTCCTCACCCTCCCACACCCCTCCTTGTCTCTCATGGGTGCTGTAGTGCTACCTGTCTCTTTTCCCTCGAGCTCCTTCCCTCCACCCTCACCCCCATCCATCACAGCCCTCATCGCGCTGCTTTTCCTACCTGTCAGCTTCTGCTGGGACTGTCATTATTTTTCATTTCTGCAGCCATGTCACACAAGCGCGTGCTCCCTCAGTGAATGCCGCGCCATCTGCGTTCTCCGCTTCAATTTGTAAACACATCCGTACACGTGTGATCTGCTCAGTCGGGATTGTGCTGACGTGTGATGGCGCTCTGAGCAGCCTGGGTGGATTAATGGCTGCTACAGTCAAACTCTGCCCTCCCTCTCTACCAATCTAAAGATAATAACAAGCGTTCACCCGTGCAGGCCTTCCTGGTCCCGGCCTCATTTGGCTGAAGTGCATATCACCGCTCTGAAGTCAGACAGAGTTCAGGCTTTCATGCAGCTTTAATAACCGAGATTTTCCTCCCTAATTTCTCTCTGTCCTGCCTGTGCAGATATGACACAGATCACACTGCTGAAAGGAGCATTCGGGGCTTTAGGAATTACGCCCGTTTGCTTTTCTGCGTCCTTCAAAAGCGACGATCAATGCAGCGCTTGTGTTTATATGCTAACAACGAAGCTATTTACTGTACATATAACAGTAATGTGATCTAAAAGTGGTATTGATCTTTACATCTGTCTTATGAGCAAAGCCCTGCCTTTGTGCAGGCTCCAGAACAAATACTACCAAAGTACTAAAAGATGCAGGATTTCAAATGTCCTCTTTGTGCTCTTTAAGGCCCACTGTTCTTGTATTTTTTTTTTTTTAAATCTCTGTCTTTGTTTTTCCAGTATTCTTCTCCCAGCTGTCTTCCTTTCTGAAGGCTTCCTGTTCTCCTCAGTAGACCAGGATTTGTCACAGGTGTTAGCAGGAAGCTCTCGTTCTCATTATGCCACAAAGTCTTTTCTGTCCTGCTTTGAACTCTGCTTCATTTTGTCGATTTCAGCATCGAAAAGCAGACTCGATACGCCTCAGTAGATTGCATAATCTTAATGACCAGGCCCACATAAGGCTGAGAGAGAAGCTTTGTGTGTGTGTGTGAAACGCCCCATTAATTGAAGCAACAAGAGCCTCCCTGAGCCGGTGCAGATTTCCCCCTCATGTTGAGCTTTGTCTTTCGCAGCTTAATTTGCACACCTTACACCACGCTGGTATCTCTTATGTTGTGTTATTGTTTAATTCCAGGCCATGTTTTCTCCTAGTGGGCTTGTTTGTCGAGCAAAACTGCACATCAAATGCACCTGGGAAAGTTTAGAAGCTGCTCACGTGTCTGTCTGCACGCAACGCGTTCACACACTTCTCTACGCTTTTATTTCCTCTCCTTCAACTACAGATACACATTCATATAAACCACTCTTTGTGTGATGAGGCTTAACATCTTGTATAGGTCTATAAGGGAAAAAATATCTCTTGCTTCTGAAGGTTGGCGGAATTTCTTTAAAAACGAGGTTACTAAAGGATGGAGTATTTTTTTCCTCTTTAGAACGGATTCTTTTAATTTGGGAATTCTGGGAACACAAAGACAGAAAAATGACTCATGTATAGTGAATTGATTACTCATCAGTACTTGAGTAACTTTAATTACAGTTACAGTCATGATTAACTCAGTCTTTTACTTAACTTTTCTGTCACCTTCACAACTGTCACCATCCATTACATAATGATTTCAATCCCATACTGCTTCTGTATTTGTCTGAACACTAAGCAAAATCTATGCAAAATAACAGATAAATAGCTTCTAACACCTGAAAAACTCTCATATGCTGACGTTGGTCAACAAAGCAGACAGGGGCTGATGCCTATGTTTGTCCCCTATATCAATACCTATTACCGTTTTATAAATTAGAAAAACCTCAGATTTTATTTTTTCCCATCTGGATTGACATTATGACACCAATTGAGCTTCACGTGCTCAAGATAAGCAATTGGTAAAACCCTAAGACTAGTCAGCAAAAGATCGAAGTTAGACTTACCGTATTTTCCACACTACAAGGCGCACTTAAAATCCTTTAATTTTCTCAAAAATCGACAGTGCGCCTTATAATCTGGTGCGTCTTATGTATGAATTCTGGTTGTGCTTACTGACCTCGAACCAATTGTATGTGGTACACGGAGCTCAAAAATCTGTCAAAAAATGTTTTAGTATGACTTTGCTAAGCTATGAAGCTGCACTGCTGGATGGATTGTCGGAGCATTACGGCTACCGTAGGCAGGAGCCTCACGGAGGAATCTGGGTCCAAAACTCCGTCCGCCTCAGGTCCCAAAGTCAAACGATCACTGCAGCATCACTGAGAGTTAAAAACTGTCTAAATTCTTTCATCTTTAATAAAATGATCAGCGTTGCTGCTTTATCAGGTGTAACAATTAAGTTTAACATCCAGGCATCCATGAAAACAGAATTTATTCAATTTAACAGAGTTAAATTTAAAGTTAGCAGGAAGTTAGCTCACTAGTTCCCACCTAAACATGATATAGCATTTTCTGACTGAGAGATGTCTGAAAGATTAAAATGTGCAGCTCTGCTGTCACTTCCAACATAAATGAAGACAGAAAACTAAACAGCAGTGATGTTTGTAGCGTTACTGAAGTTGGACTAGCTGGTATATAATGATGTGCTACGTGATCACTAGCGACACAGCTATGTTAGCATAATATAAACACAGTGAAGTTGGAGGATGAACGCTAACTTTTTTCCACTCTATAAAAGTTCATGTGTGGGTTCCCGATGGTTAGGGACAAATGCAATCGTATGGCAGGATGCTGTAAATGGACCAAACTTCAGTCAGGAGAACAACTGACATTATTCATCCACAATACCAGGTTAAACATTAATATACTGCAACAACATGGGAATAGAGCAGCTGTGAGAGAATTCAACATTAATGAATCAATGGTACGGAAGTGGAGGAAGTAAGAAGAATGAATGACTAAAGTTTGATTTATCTGTTTTGTTTCGCTTAATGCACCTTATAATCTGGTGCACCTATGAAAACAGACCCATTCACCGATGGTGCGCCTTATAGTCCGACAAATACGGTACAAACCTCACTATGTACCTTTTGTATACATTCATATTTCACACACTTTTATGTGGAAAATAAAGTTACGCACACCTGTGAAAACCTAAAAACACCCTATGATTCAATAGGTTGCAGAACTACTGAATCTTTACCAGCAATAACCTGTGTAATAGTTTTCTGTATGAATTTATCGGTCTCTCACAGCTCTCTTAAGGTCCTGACAGCATTTCAATCAGGTTGAGGTTCTGGACTTCACAACTCCTGTTGTTTTTCTTGATTACATTAAACATTAAGGGTAAATATCACCATCCTAATTTGAGCATTTCGTGCAGTTACATTAGAGATATTTCAGTGTTAATGTTAAAATATCTGCAATGCAGTTATGTGGTTAAAACACTGGTTAGAGGTACACCATGAAAACAGTAGGAGCAGTTTGTTCAGATGACTCACACATGCAGTAAAAGTGTCCAAACCCTGATGAAACCCCAAGAGAGGTGTTGGGTTTAACCGCGACATTTCAGAGCAAACTGTAGACAAGACCCAAGGGTGCACTGATGACTGGATCTCCTTACAACACTCCAGTACGTGTACAGATGCCCTCGTGAGGTTAAGAGAGTAAAAATGAGAAGAGAGCCCGTGAAGGCTAATGACCATCTCAGGGGAAAACACGGTCAGCAGCAACGCAGAGAGGAAGGAGAAGCCAGATGGCCCTAAAGAAACAGACAAAATATTATAAGATTTTCCCCTTTGCTTCCAGTTTATGCTTCCATATTTATGTTAATTTCATGCAAATCTCTTTCCAAGAAATTTGAATGCCGTGTAAAATGTTAATGAAAACAGAATTCATTGACTTGTAAATCTTTTAAAACCCTATATTATTAGGTGAAAATATACCAAAATAAAATATCAAATGTGGAAACTAAGGAAAATTAATGTGTTTCTCTTATGGCGGGGAAAACAAGTGTTGAGCGCATCAACATATTTTTCACTGAATATTTTTTTAATAGGAATATTGACATTAAATTTCCACCAAATCCTGAAGGTTCCGGGGGCCTCGTGTGCCTCACTCCATGATGTTTCCACCTCCAAACACCACTGCTGATGTGGTGTTTTGGGGGTGATGTGCAATGACATCCAAGGAGTTCAGTTCTAGTCTGACACGATTTTTCTCCCAGTAGTTTATTGGTTTCTCCAAATGTTGTGCAGCAAACTTTAAGTGAGCTAAACATGGCTTTTCTTCAGCAGAGGAGGTTTGCACGACAGTCCTGATTAGTCTTTTGAATAATCTGCCAGAAATCTGCTTGTGGCTGGTTTATGGTGGAATTTCCACGTTCCTGGATGCCCCCAGCAGTGCTCACTGGTACATCAGAAGTTAAGAAATATGTCTACAACCACTGACAGCAGTGTGTTTTGCAACACTAAGGTTGCGATGGGCTTGAGAGAGCTCTTTGCTTTTACCCATCATGAGAGGCTTCTTCTGTGAGACCCTGGTTGAAGCCTTTTTTATAAGCCATCAGTTAGCACTGAATCAGCTGATATTAAACTGCACTGACAGGGGGAAGGATTGCTTTCAAAACAGACAGATATCAGCTGGTTTCTTGGTTTTCCATGTATTTTTGCATCTCCTTTTCATCATATGTTTAACCCACGTTCATTCCGTGTCATTCCGCTTTATTATTATATGGACTTGTTTATGTTGATTTCTTTGCATGTGTGGATTCCCTGGGTTGTCACTGACATCTGGTGAAAATTTCCCATCAATAGCCCCATTAAAAATATATTTACTGAAAAAAAAAAGTGGACATATTCAATACTTATTTTCACTACATGTTACGCTTGATGAGCCCCCCCCCCCCCCAAAAAAAAGAAAGGTTGGAATAAAATCTAGTTTCCATCCATTTTCTTAACCGTTCATCCAGATGAGGGTGGTGCAGGGCTGCAGCCTGTTCCAGCTGTCACTGGGTGAGAATGGACAGGTTGCCGGTCTTTAGCAGGGTTAATCTCACAGCTAATTATGTTCATTAGTGACATGACTGGGTATTAAAAGAGCATCTAAAGAGCCTTTTAGTTGTAAAGATTTTAAAGAGTACATCACTCTCCGTAAGATTGCAAGGGCAAGACGTTTAATAATTCAAGAATGGTTCCTCATTGTAAATTTGCAGAGGGACTACTTTCTTTACAACATTAAAGGTTTAGAGAATCTGGAGAAATCCCTGTATGCAAAGAAGAGTGCTGAAGCCATTATTGAATAGCCATCATCTTCTCCATTGAAAACAGACGCATTTGTGTAGTGGGAATTGTTACACGGGCTCAAGAAGATTTCTGAAAACCAGTGCGCGTGAACACTGGACACAGTTCATCTCTGCATCCATGGATACAAGTTAAACCACTCACATACGAAGAAGAAGAAAAACATTTCAATTAGTGAAGCCGTAGCCTTCTGTGCCAAAACTTGGGCAACACAGCGGTGGAGTGGTTGCACTGATGGATGGATAGACAATACAGTCTCCTGGTGGATGTTTCCTTTGCACTTTTTCCAGTGAAATGTAGGCTTTAAATGACTTGCAGGTGAATGCATCATGGCTTTATGTTCATAACGGGGGCATGAGATCACTAGTATAAAATGTGAACTAAACAGCTTGAGCTTGAGCACTAATGAGCACTCTGTTACTAACTTACCATTAACACTTTTTATTAACTGTGTCAGCTGGAGTCTTTCTATATGGAGTTCACGTGCACGTCACAGTCCCTGAGTGGGTTTCCTCCAGGTAATCCAGCTTCCTCCCACAGTCCAATGACATGCACGTTAGCATCATTTAGGATTTCATATTGGCTGTGGATGCAAAGAAGATAAACTGCTGTGTGAATACACATGCAAAAGATAAATATTGCCAAGCCGTTCCACCTTAGGCACCTTGAGAAAACCATCACCCAGTTTAACATCCCCCACCCGCCGATTGTTCTGGTTTTACGGCCCACAGATTTTTCCTTTTTAACTTTTTTTTTTAAGGCAAACCCTTTTCAGAGAAAAAAGCTACTGCACACACCAGAGAAAAGAACAAACCTATACAGTTACCTATAGTGACCTTAAAAATGTCGGCTTAGAAAAGAAAGCAATCCAAACAGTACTGAAACAGGGCCATATTTAAAGTTCACCGCAATTAACTTAATAAACTTAATAATGGGAATGAGAATCAGCACCTCCAAATCTGAGGCCATGGTCCTCAGCTGGAAAAGGGTGGAGTGCCCACTCCGGGTCGGGGACGAGACCCTGCCCCAAGTGGATGAGTTTAAGTATCTCAGGGTCTTGTTCACGAGTGATGGGAGAAGGGAGCAGAGATCGACAGACGGATTGGTGCAGCGGCCGCAGTGATGCAGATGCTGTACTGGTCCGTTGTGGTGAAGAGAGAGCTGAGTGTAAAAACGAAGCTCTCAATTTACCGGTCGATCTACGCCCCTACCCTCACCTATGGTCACAAGTTGTGGGTAGCGACCGAAAGAACGATACAAGTGGCGGAAATTGGCTTCCTCCGAAGGGTGACTGGCCTCTCCCTTAGAGATAGGGTGAGAAGTTTGGCCATTTGGGAGGGGCTCAGAGTAGAGCCGCTGCTCCTCCACATCGAAAGGAGCCAGTTGAGGTGGTTCGAGCATCTGACAAGGATGCCTCCTGGGCGCGGTGTTCCGGGCATGTCCCACCAGGAGGAGGCCCCGGGGCAGACCCAGGACACGCTGGAGAGATTAAATCTCTCAGCTGGCCTGGGAACACCTTGGTGTTTCCCCGGATAAGCTGGAGGAGGTGGCTGGGGAGAGGGAGGTCTGGGCTTCTCTGCTTAGGCTGCTGCCCCCGGTTATTATAGTTATTATAAAACTAGAATAACCGGTGCTGTGTAAGGAGTTTAAAACTCCAAGTCTGCTTTACGTGATGTGTGAAAGCAGCAGTTCCTGTCAATGACTTGTGTCTAAATACTTATTTGCTGGTTATTGAATTTAATTCCCCATAGTAAATTAGCTGAAGAAAATAAGCAGACTTTTTGCACACCACAGTGAGATACCCAGACTAAAATATGCTGGCTGCTATTGTCCATTTTAATAACCTGCATAGAAAGCCCAAATTTGCTGTCAGAGCCACAGCACACAGATGGAGCGGGCTGTAAAGGTGTCATCTCTGTTTAGTGTTTAGCAAAAGAACATAATGATATAATAGCTGATTAACGAGGTTCACGCTAAATTAAAGTGCCAGGTTTGTAAAGGCTGATTATTCAGACGAGCTTTGAAGTTTGGCTTGAGGTTTTCAGTGTGATTGCTGTGTGATCAGCTATATAAACATTTAACAATGAATTTGTACACATAAAAAAGTTCATAGCCCGAGAACCTTTCCGTTCTTGGCTGCTGCAAACAAGGCTTTTGTGCTGCTGATTTGTAGATAGTTACTCCAGCCAGAAATTCTTTGTATGTCTTTGGTTCATCTGGCAGAAAGCTCCCCTGTTCTTTGAAAAATAATAGGCAGCCTTGGGAATGTACTGAAATGAAAGGACAAGACAAGGCATGTCAGGAAATTACTTTCTCGCTAAATGATTATTTCTTAAAGAAACTGAGTTCTCTAAAGCAATGCCTTCCATTGACCATTTTCCTGAAGGTGTCTTTTTTTTACTCTCTTTGTGTTTGACAGTGAAAAATAAGAAAAACACAAATTGAATGAAATTTCAATTAAATGTGTTTCCTTAAAAAAAAAACCCTACAATCGATAGCTGTAGTTGCCATCTGTGTCGCAGGAATGGAAAAAAGAAACGTTGACTGTGAATGTCATTTGAAAGTCTGCACACTTTGAATGGCAGCTGCTTTGAGTCTCGCAGCGAGACGCTGAAGTGAGGAACACAGAGAAATTAAATCTAAGACACAGAGTTGCAGTCTGACTGACGACGGCTGTCACTTTGTCTCTGACTCTCACAGCCGCTGTTACAGTGCACATGCACTGCAGAGACATCCGCAGAAAGTTCAAACTGGATTAGCCATGACTATGACATGAAATAAATAGGAGCGTTAGTGGAGACAAATGCTTTGTATGCGTATGTGTGCTGCTGCTGGTGCACGTGTGTCCTTGCTCCTGTGGTTGTGGGTCTAATTATCGGGCCTCAGACAAGAGCCAGAGGCCAACAGGTGTCTAGAAGAGACTGCTCTGGATCAAAGCCAGTGAAAATAATTACACAGCCCGACTCTCCGTCTCTTAGATAAGACTAACTGCCTGCTGCCTCACACTCGGACACACTCTAACCGCAGACCACATATCCGCAGCCCTTTACTTGAAGGCAAAACAGCACAGTCAGTTACATTTATAACCCGCGGTGTTGTGACGACAAGTCGACAGACGGACGGACACCCTCGCTTTCTGTTTGCTCGCGCACATGCCTGCATATGCAGAAAGCTGAGAGGGGAGCACAGACAGGCAGACAGACAGCAGAGCGGTGCCACCCGGTTTAATTTTTTATCTGCTCATCATTAACACGCAGCCAGGAAGCCAGGAGCAGACTTTAAAGGACAGACGCACACGCTCCACCAGTGCTCTGGCATTTTCATGGCCTCATTTCAAATCGCCCTTTGAAGTCTCTTAACTCACTACATTCGAGCCACATTTATCTAAAACTACTGTAATATGATAGAAGTGATCAGTTCATCAAAAAAAGAGGAGGTTGATGTGATTCGATTCGATGCCACCGGACTCGCCCCACGGTGACGTGACTAACCTGGGCTGATTAGATTTTTACTCAAAAACAGATACGCGTGTTAAAAGATTTCCTACTGAGAGGAGAAAATAGCAGGTGGAGTTTTTTTTAAATACAGAATTAAAGATGATGTTAAATCTGATTCTTTTATACTGAAAAATGGGATTTAAATGACTTCTGTTCAGTGTCACAAGCAGACAGATTGTTCTGAAAACAAATGCCTCTACATCCATCATGTATGACACATCAGAGATAAATAAATCTGAGCTAAATCTGCAGTTTAAATTGACTTCATCTGCAGCTGTGAAATCACGTCACTCTATATGCACAGCGGCGTTTTACCTGGATGGAACGATGTAACTGACACCGACAGCTTTGATTAAATGGCCTCTAACGCAGTTTTATCAGCTGGATGTTAAGCACACGTTTATATATTGGAAAATGTTATAGATTATCTCATCAGCTCTGCACAACAATGCTCAAGTGATATTTTATATTCATGCCCCACAGTACTATTAGTTCAAACCCTGCAGTTACACACAGGGATATCGTGCCTCTGGCAAGATGCACACTGGATGTGACGAGTATGTAAATGAAGTCTGACTTTACGTTGTGATCCTGCGATTCTGACTTTGCCTGCCGTCCTTGCAAAACTGTCTTTCTCTCTCTTCACTGACAGGATAAATTTACATTTACCTCAGGTTCACCAAAGCTATATCCAAAATACCTGATCATCCATGCTATCTGTATATGCTGTTCACAACGGACTTTAACAGGACTAGATGACATTACTGATAGGGCCTCTTGTGTTCCTCTAGAAGGAAAAATCTGTGTGATTTTCCTTCCAGGTGAAAGGCACTGCTCAGTGAACACAACCACAGATAACATCTGCCACTGATGGACATTGTTCTTATTGATTCTTAAAAACAGAATATGTTTCTCAGTTGACTGCAATACACTGTGTAACCTGATCAAGGACAAATTTTGCCCCCGATTATAAATATAGCAAAGAACCATGGGAGTGCAATGGTAATGGTTAGGAGGAGAAAGGGGCTGATGTCCTTGAATGTTTATTTTGTACTATACAGCTGTTTTCACACATGAACTTTGGAAAATGTCATAAAATGCCAGGAAACAGGACAACCGCTCGCTTGCTGTGAATTCACCCAAACAGTATCTGGGCTGTCATCGCGCTGGACTGAAATAGCTAGCAGGTTAAAGACATTCTAATGACCGATCAGACTGTATTTGTGTTCTACACCTAGTGGGTAAAGTATGAAAAGCTTATGTGTAAAAACAGCTTAAAGTTAGTCCATAAAATTTGAACAGTAGATGTCAGTAGATTGCAGTCAACTGAAATTTGTTTTCTTACCCATCCCAAGTTCGAGTGCATTATCCTAGCTACAGCTATAGGATGCTAACGCTGTGGCCACCGTTCATCTGTAGTGAGTGCAGCCTGTTTACGTCAGGTGGTGTCCATGTCTGTTTACTCAGAGGAGGAAGTGAAAGGAGTCTGAAATGAGTCAGTGAACCTCACTTCTGTGTGATGATAGCCATACTGAGGTAAACTGTTGAGGAAATACTGCTGTTAGCATCTGTTAGCTGCTGTTAGCCTCTTATAGCTAATGTTCGCCTATGTTAGCTGCTGTTAGTCAGCATTAATAACATTTTCTTTGATGTCCATCTAAGATTGTTGGACTTGGACATTCAGTGAAAAACTCTGATATAATGTGAGAATATAATCAAACTGTTTATCAGAGGGAAAGTGTGATTACTAGGACACTCAAGCTTAACATTAGCGGGCATAATGTTAGGTTATAACCAGCTGTTGTTGACATGTCCCATGTCTAATCTGCAGACATTAAGTAATTGTGACAAGATTTGGAAATGTTTATGCACATTTCTGTGTGTTGGAGCTCTGACTTTGACTTAAAACACTTGAGGTGAAGAGGTAGAGGATGACGTTTCATTAAGATGCTGGTCGTGTTGTCTTTTTCCTTCGTGTTTTCTTTTTTTGGTGAATTGGACCATTACTCAGATGATAAAACATAGATATGATCCTCCACATGTTGAGTCTGAAGGTGCAGCAATGAATTAAAATTTGCCTCCATGATTCTTGTTCTCGGCTCCTCTCCTTTTGAGGAATTATACATTTGGCTGGTCTCTTGCCACACAGATAAAACACAATAAGACGTAATGTCCATCTTGGCCATTGTATCCAGGATGGTGAGGCAACATGGCTGCTTCCCCAAACCGGTGCCAACTCCTATGTATTTTTAATGGATTCATTCTAAGTTCATGAGACCGTATCAATTTGTTGGAAGAACCTCAAAAAATGACTCACTATACCTTCAAATTTTTAATTGAACAAACCATCCAAGAAGCTTCTGCTTCTGTATTGGTGAATGAAATTCTGGTATTTTGTTGGTCTGTTATTTAGAATTAAAATGGATGTGTGTGTGTCTGTTCTTTGTACCTGCATAGTTAATGGAGACTTCCTTCTAACTAGCTAGTTAGTCTTTTCTGATACTTTAGTACTTTTAGTAATAGCTGTTTGGGTGTTAGAAACTCCAAATAAAGCTAGAGCGCTAAGGTTGAAGCCTCAGACTGGGGAGTATGAAGCCACGATTTATGTGATGCGCGTGATATCAGGATTCTCAATGGTTTTTATTTTTAATGGTTATCAGTGTATTTATTTTTTATCACAACCTTGAGTGGAATTCATTCAAAACAGATCAACATTTCTGTCTGTATAGTAAATATTTATTCTCTTATTGCAAGAGGCTTATTGACGGCACTGTGTGATGTTGTTGCTCCAGCTTCCTTGAGTTAGCACTGACCTTAGAAAGACAGATTTTACATTTTGTGCTCCACATACCTGGAACAAATTGGAGCCTGATGCTGTGAGAGCAGCGGGACATTCACCCTTGATTAAGTCTGAATATAAAGGATTTAATTTGTTTGTTTGAATCAATCCAAGGATTTTGTTTCTTCATTTCAGGACACATACTTGTGTGTGTGTGTGTTTTTTTTTAGTTTGTGCTAAAATACACGTGTTGGGGATGTTAGCTAAAGTGAAACACAGCCGCCCTCACCTCGCAGCTCTGATTTCACAGATTGGCAGGGCCGTGTCATGGTGAGATCAGGCGTCACTTGAGGCTTGAACTTGGCTGCCTCATCTGCCCGTGAGCGAGAATTCCTCCCTGGAGCTGTACTGCCAGGCTCGGCACAGACTGTGTGACAGACAAACCGCCGTCTGTGGCAGACGACAGTGGACCCGAGCAATAGAAGGCCCAATAGGAGGAAGTGTCCGTCTTAAGCTCATGTATGTGTGTGGGCACGCGTGTGTGTGTATGTGTGCGGGAGCACATATATGCATATAGTCCAGACACTGCCTGAGCTACTTAACGCAGGCAGAAATGTGACGGGACCCCCCAGTGAGACTTGAACTTCGGCTCTTGTGGCTAAGGCCCAGAGGCTGTCAGACTCTTAAGTCTGCTCTGTGAGCCTGTGATCAGAGCTGGAAAGAGTGCTATTGAATTCTGGCCAGGTGGAAATATACTGCTTCCAATGAAGTGTTATTAAAGTGGATGAAAATATAGTGGTTTGAGGTGTTTTGTTTTTAAATAGGAGTAATATGTATATGACCAGATCAGTAGAGGAAGTAAATCATCAAATACATTTGAATGTGTGTTTTTGAAATGAAATGAGGATGTAAATGACCACGGCAGACCCTATGGCATGAACATGCTTTGCAGCATATTGGCTTACCACACTGGTTGCCACTCATGTCAGCTAAGAGCAGGAAACTGAAGCTACACTTCACATGGGCGCATCAAAGTTGGGTAATAGAAAATACCTGCTGCAACATTCAGATGGTGGGGTCAGAATCTCGAAGCGTGGATCCGTTCTGTCTTGCAGCAGAAGTTCAGGCTGCTGGTGGTGCAGCACACCAGGATGACACACCATGTGATCAACCTCAGATCTTCTCAAAGTGCATACTTGAAAATGACAGTGAGTCCATTGTACTCTAATGGCCTCCACAGTCACCAGATCTAAATCCAATAGAGTACTTTTGGGCTGTGGCGTAATTGGAGAGTGGATGGATGTGCATCTGATAAATCTCTGATATTTCCAGCACCTTGCTGAATGTGTGCCATGAAAAATGAAGGCAGTTCTGAAGGAAAAAGGGGGAACTAGGGAGTGGGAAGTCTAGTAAAGTGACTGTCGAGCTTAGATTAAAATGGTCTGTTAATATTTATCCTATAGATCCGGTACAGAAGGTAACCTCTGAGGCTGGAAAATGAAGCCAAGGGGATATTACATGGCATAACAAACAGAATTAAGTCTGGCACAAACTCTCACTTGTCTGGATTGGAAGCAAAACAGAGAGAAAAGAAAAGTTTACTTCGCTGACACCATATCAATATTCCTATTTTAGCTGGTAGGATTCAGAGCTGACATACAAGATGTTTTATACCAAGAACAAGAACGTGTTTATGTGTTAGCCTGTGAAAAGAAAACCTTGTTGCTATGCTGTGAGCTAAATGCAAAGCTGACAGTGCTGGAAGTATTTTCAGCACGTAGACTCAGCCACTTTACTATGGCTGGATTTACAGTGTCTCCAACACTAACATCCTTTAGTCATCAGTCAGAACTTTAGTTTGACTCTGGCCTCCAGGTTTCATAGTGTCATCAGGCTCATAGGGGATTAAAGACTCTGTGATCTTGCACAGCCATGGGCCAAGTCTGGATTTATCTTAAAACATCCTTTTAAAACACAAACCACCTCTCTGTCCATCCTGGAAGAGGGATCCCACCTTCATGTCTTTCTTTTCTTTCTGTTAAATGATTCTGGGAGATTTCATCCAGGTTACAAAACCCCAGAGACAAATGTATTATTAGTAATTAGTGTTTGTAATTATTACTAATTATTCTTAAAGAATATTTAAATAACCTTTTAAAAACTTTGAAATTAAAAAGCATGTTTAATCTTAAATGAAGCAGCTTTGGCTCAGGAGGCAGAGCAGGCTGCTAACTGGAAAGTTGGTAGTTCGATCCCCGGCTTCTCCAGTCTGCACATCAGTCCCTAAACACTAACCCCAATCTGTCACTGGTGCGTGATGCCTGCTTCTTTTTCTGTGTGGCACATCACTGTAGGCGTTTCAATGTGTGCTTTATTAGAAACATACGGAGCAAATGCGTGAAGGGCCTCAAAGAGCTTTAGAAAAAAAATCAAGACGAAGCAGTGTGATGGTTTCAGCTCAGCAGTACACAAACAGATTTGTAACAGTGATGTAATTCATGCACTCCAATCCTGTTTTAATTAAAGAAAAATGCAATAAAGCGTAAGCTTAAATTCTAAACTCATTCATCCTGCTCTGCTACTTGTGCTGGAATCACATAATGCTTTGGTGTCAGAATTACTTCTGTTTACAGGTGTTTGGATTATCTTGTCGCTTGAAATTTCCACAGCAACACGAAAAGCGCAGCACAAAGGTGTCTGTCTGTGCCTGGGTGTTTGCGAGTCATTGTCCAGCAGATGTATTTACAGCATGCTTTCGTTGTTGCGTATGCTCACTGGGATTGGGAAAAACACAAAGCAGATGAGCGGGGCACAGCGTATTCTTACAGCGTCCTATCCCCTCTGTTGAAACAGGAGACTGTCGTTTCAATAAAAGAATGTGTAACGTGATGGTACACTCCATATCCTTATATTTTCAAAATATACTGTCCATCCATCCATCTGTTTTCTTTTGTATATCCAATGCAGGGTCATGATGAGGACGGAGCCATTCAGTCTATTGCAGTAGCCACTCACACTCACATTCACTACTTACAGCCGACTACTCCAATATACAAGAGACTGTAGACCCTGACTCATTTATCTTTGGGTCCATATTACAGTAGCTATTTGACGATATATTAGCATGTTGAATATATCGTCTGGCAGATAAATGAAAAAAATTACAGAAGAAACAGCCATGTCATGAGTGTAGACTTTACATAGTTCATCCACTGTCACTCTGCAACACCACAAAAACAACAACAAGCTAATGATGTTTTTATGCTCGCCTTTCATCCCGTGTCAGTCGGTGTTGTGCGACGACACCGACGTGTTATCTGCTGTACTGAGGGTGTAAACGAGTGAGCCACGACTTGTTGTGATAATAAAACAAGTTTAATTTTTTTAAATTGCAGCGTTATTTTAACGATGGCACGGTGTTTAGCACTGTTGCCTCACAGCAAGAATCTCCTGATCCACCATCAGGCCGGGGTCTTTCTGTGTGGAGTTTGCATGTTCTCCTTGTGTTTGCGTGGGTTCTCTGGCTTCCTCCCACAGTCCAAAGACATGCAGTTGGTGGGGTTAGGATAATAGGTAACTCTAAATTGCCCATAGGTGTGAATGTGAGTGCGAATGGTTGTCTGTGTCTATGTGTTGGCCCTGCGGCAGACCGGTGACCTGTCCAGGGTGTACCCACCCTCTCGTCCTAAGACAGCTGGGATAGGCTCCAGCCCGCCCGCGACCCTGACAGCAATACGTGGAAGAGAACGGATGGATGGATGTTAGCGTATCTTTACAAGGGTTCGCTGATAATCACACATAAGGGATATTCGGGAAATCTGCTTATGTTGCATGTTTCTGAAAGAAACAAAAAATCTGCCAATATATCTGATTTTGAATTCACAAATATAGGTATTAGTGTTAAAAACCCTAAACTGGTAGCCACTGCAGGCCCACCCATTTGTCTGTAGACATTTTAAAGCCTGAACATTAGCATTTTGGTTGCTGCCATATTTGTTTTTTTGTTTTGAGCCAGATGATTGCATTTGGACAAGTTATCAGCTAATGGCACTTCTTGTTGGCTTCCTTTTTTTAGCCATGGAAGTTGCAGTGTATTGAGTTGTTTACCATCAGAAATGACCGATCGGGCTACCACAAGTGTGCTAATTACTCTCATTATTAAGGTAAAATTCTTTGTACAAACCCTTAATAAAAAACCTTACAGCTCAGTCAGACTGCTGAGGTGTGAAAGATGCACCGAGCGTGTTAAGCACAGCACGTTTGTTGTGCTTCTCTCTCTGTTGGAACCGTTTCCTTTGATGATTTCTTAAAAAGTCAATTGACTGGTGTGTGAGACGAAGCTGTCTACGTGAGGAGCAGTGAATGTCTTTTTATTCTATTCATTCACGGGACCGAATCTGCTCTGGCTGACTTCAATGACACACTATTTATTTATCCTTGACTTTTGTGCTTTCAGCATTTGTAGTTTCACAGTGTTTGTTCCGTAACACGGCAGCGACCTTATGCATCTGCTCAGCCACACAACACACTCAGTAAAATTGCATCACACTTATTTGTCTTTCATATTTTCATATTCAGCTGTAGTTCATAAGAGACCAGACTTCAAGGAACAGATGGGAGCGCTCTTAATGACCAGGTGGACAAACAATGATTTACATAATCAGCACCTGATCTGTCAGGCTGTGATGCTGTGAAGTTTTTTCTTCTTTTGGATTATTTGTTTTTATTCGACTAAGCATTATATCTAGCCAATTAAACTGCTTTACCAAAAACTGTGTTCAAATTGATAAAACACATGGCATAAATGTGTAAAAAAAATAAATTAAACAAAATTGCTGGCTTGTGAAAACCAAGTAGCTCCATATTTGAGTTTGATTTGAGTTGCCTTTAAAACCGCAATAAATCTCCAGCTTCTCCTAAAACATTAACAAGAACAGCAGATAAGCTGAAAATAATGACTCCAAAATTGAAGACATTACCTTCCTAACTTGTTAAAAGCTGACACCTTAGTTTCACACAACAGCAGCACTAAGCAGAAACCCGCCAGATATTATCAACTTAATTGCAGTCTGCACAGAGCAACAACATGACAGCGTAAAACAACTGTTTTACATATTTATTTATGTGATGCTCCAATCACGTTTTATATTTAGGAACTGAAATATGAGAAGACAAAAACATGTGAAGAGCCAGGCTGTAGTCCTGTGTACATCCTTAGTACATCATTAGTGTATTCACAGGAAGCAAGAGGGTTATTAGCAGCTAGGTGTTTCTAATCAAATGCAATTGATTAACTGAAGATTGTAGCATTGTGTGTTAACACACAGTGTTTGTTTGGAAGGTTTGCCAGGCAGCACGGGTTAGGTTGCAAAGGTGTCCCTGGGGACCCTGCAGTTATGGAGTCCACCATGAACTCGTCTGTTTATTAAAGTATTCTAGAATCTGATCTGAGACTGCTAAAACTTTAAATTGGGTCATGCAACAGGACAACAGCCCCAAACACAGCAGCAAATCTGCAACAGAATGACTAAAAAACAAAATAATCAAAGTGTTGACACCTGAACGCGATTGAAATGCTGTGGTGAAACCTGGAGAGAGCTGTGCAAAAGTGAACACCTCGGGAAAGTAAAGCGACATTGTAAAGAAGAGTGAGCCAGAATTCCTTCACAACGATGTGAAGTTATTGCTGCTAATGGTGGTTTTACTAGCCACTGAATCTTGAGGTGTAGTTAGGTTTTGACAGAATTACATAGAAAAAAATATCTGTAGCTATTTCTCCAGCTTACCTCAGAGCATGATGACTCTGTCTTTACAGACAGAAGAAATCAGTCTAGCTATAACTGTAAGTGAATGTCAGTACTTCTGCTGGGCTTTACACTGTGCAATTTTTGGCCCATTTTGAGCTGATTTTTCAGCCTTGCGACCGTTTTGGGGATTGGCCCGAGTTTCGCCTTCATCGTGTAGTATACGTGGAGAAGCGATTAACGCCTCACGACCAGCTCCCGATCATCAGTCGTTTGGTCGTAAGAAAATCAAACCTGTTTGAAATCCTGTCGGCCGTCGTGAGGGTGTCCGTGAAAAACGGAGCAACACGGCAGTGCAGCGCGTGATCTGGACACAAGCGATGAAGGCACAACTTGTAGAACTTTGGCTCATCTGAGCCTTTTCGATGTGGCCTCACAAAATGATCACGACCGCAACAACCGTGAAAATAGTTGGATTTACATTGCTGCTCAATCACAGCTGCCTGATCAGTGTTTTTTATTAGCAATTTAGCAAAGTTGATGGTGGTGGTGTGTGTGTCTGTGTGAGTGAAAGACAGATTTTGTGTTATAACCTTCATGTTATTGACGCGCAGTGTGAGCACTCAGGTCGCATCAGAGCATCGGGCCGTATAGTGTGAGACCCTGCATCGTGACCTACGAACTTCTAACCTCTACGAGTCAATTGTACAGTTTGAGCAGGAGCTGAATAACACGACTGAAAAAATCACACAGTGTATGCTCAACTTATCAAATCCCAAAATGTCAAACTGTAGCTGTAACCTTTGGTAACACAATATGTAACCAAATAACTGAAGCTCAAATATC
The DNA here is from genome assembly GCF_056152115.1 of Neolamprologus brichardi. NCBI lineage: Eukaryota > Metazoa > Chordata > Actinopteri > Cichliformes > Cichlidae > Neolamprologus > Neolamprologus brichardi. Next base: position 18,959,100 of record NC_142105.1, on the reverse strand, counting down.
CGCTCTAGCTTTAAGCCTAATATATGAAACATCAAGCTTTGTTCTTTCTCTTTGATGTTTTTTCTTTCGTTTTGAAAAACAAAGTTCATCTGGTGTCAGCAGGCCTTTCATACCTGTAATAAGTGACAGCGAGTACGTGTACGTGTCGCTCTTCAGCAGTGAGCAACACATGTACTGCAGGAGTGTGTGCAACAACCTGACATAGATGCTGTGATCACTTTTCACAATAACAGGAAATAATACGAGCGTTGACACTCAGGTGAACTGATTTTATTTCATAAGTGACACTCTGCATGCACACTGTACTGCTGCTAATCAGTATGTTTAGTCTTTCTCGTGTTTCTCGGGTTGTAGTGAGATTTGTTTGTGTGAAACACCTTCAGAATCAGCGTTACGGCTGTAAATGCACAATGTGTCATTTAATTGTGCGGCTGAGGACAAATCTTTTGGCTTGTTTGTGTTCAGTCTGCTCATCTGTTTGTTCAGCTGATTGAGAACATCCACGAGGTTTCTCTTACACCGTCACATTTCATTTTCATTAATTCCTCGGTCTGTTTTCTGCCTATTTGTCGGCTTCGCTTTTATTTTTACGTCTCTGCATAATTATTATTTTTTTTAATTTCTCTGTCAGCCACTCGATGTCTTCCATTCTCATTGCCACTTCAGACGCATATTTCAGAGAAGACAAGCACTTAAACTGAATCCACAAACATTTCTTTAATAAGCTCAGACTTTTACAATCATTCTTTGTGAACTAGAGCAGCTTGTTTTCAGAACTGTAAATCAAAGAAAAGATCTAACGTCACTGATTTTGTAGATAAGGAAAGCATATGGAGAAAAAAGTCCACATTTCTGTAAAAGATTCAGACAAGTTTCAGGGAATGATCAGTGGCTCCATGTCAGTGTGACTTACAAAACAACACCTCCCAATTGTTACCTTTTTTTATGGTTACATTTAATAAACCAGCCAATGAAAACAGACCAAGAACAGTTGATAAAAATAGCTGCTGTCATAACTTAGACAGTACCACAAATGTGAGTTTTTTATACGTGTAGTGTGGGAGGCATGTCTGCAGTGGGCTGATTCTAGCCCATAGTTATATATGTTAGCACTATAAAGAAATGTAAAAGATGACCGTGTCTAAGTGTTATCAGCTGGCTAGCTAGCTTGGTTTGTAAGGTGCATCTGTGATTCACATAGACCAGGGGTGGGCAACTCCAGGCCTCGAGTGCCGGTGTCCTGCAGGTTTTAGATCTCACCCTGGGTCAACACACCTGAATCAAATGATGAGTTCATCACCAGGCCTCTGGAGAACTTCGGCTGTATCCCAATTCAGGGTCTGCAGCCTTAAAGGCTGCATTTTAAGGCCGATTACGTCACAGTGGCGCGCCAAAGGCTGTCCCAATTCGAAGGCTGCTCGAAATGCGGCCCTCAAATGCATCCTTCATTTCCCTGAATTTTAAGGCTGTGGCGGTGTAGACTTCGTGGCCCAACATATCCCACAATTCATAGCGCGGCAGTCGGTGTGGATAATTTTGCCGCAGATGACAGAAGCGGAGCGGCCGAAGAGTAAACTGTGAAAAGTAAGTACTGAATATTATGTCACTTATTTATGTGCAAATGTTTAATAATGAGGAACAATAAAACATTACTGTTGGCCACATGTCGGCAAAGTTATGTGACATTAGTGATGTTTGTACTTTCAGCTTTTACTTGCTTTTAAAGCCTTTAAAATATAATAATACAATAGTCGACCTTAATCTTACAGAGAATCTGATGATTTTGTGGATAATTAAAGTCAGTCATATATCCACAAACACAACAAGCTTAAAGTCAGTGATGCTGCTCGGTTTACAGTCCTGAATATCACGGCACAAGCAGGATTCACTGCACTGTTAATGTTAGCTATGTTATATTGCTGCCTCTGTTCGGTGGTGTCGAGCCAAACAGACTTTAATGTGTGTTTGAACGAGCTGACGGTTCACTCGTCAAACTGAAAGAAAGATGCTTTAATCACAGCAGTCACACATGTGTCCACTGTACCATCTGGGAACTCTTCTTGTTTAGCACTCATAATAACACAAACACTAAATCCTCCTGTTTGTAGCAGTGTATACACCTGAGACTGTCACCTGTATGTCTGTCCTGCACTCTCTCTCTGTTTGTTTCTCTCTGATTGTGTAATAAAAGTATGAACATGTATTTATAATTTACACTTGTGTTTGAATCCTGCAGCTTATCACACATTTGATTTCCATGTGTGACAACTGCAAGTGTCCAGAGTGAGGACAGACTGAGGGACCCACTGCTGCACATCATCTGTGAGGCTTTGCACCCCTGATGATCCACCAGGACAAACTCAGCAGTGTGTGAGGAAGAGGAGGAGGAAGAGCCAGCAGCAGCTGACAGATGGAGAGAATATACAGACTGTTCCCTGTTTGTGAAGGACTGCTAGGAAAGTTTAGAATAACTAATTGTCTGTCCTGAATCAGTCTTATTAGGTAATGTTCAAATAATTTGATCATTCCAGTGTTTTCAGTGTGGGAGAAAGTACTCAGGGCCTTCAAGTTACACACTATGAAAGGCAGCAACAAGTTTAATGTTCAGAAACCTAAAGTATGTATCAGCAGCAGAATGGAGCTAAAAATAAATGTTTGTTTCAGTTCTATGAAGCTTTGAGTATTTTGGATTAGTAGTACTGCTGTGTTTGTTGCATCATTTTGCTGTAATTGTTTATATGCTTTATATATTCTGAGGTAAGTTGATCTATAGTGTTACATCATATTCTATAAGGATGTTATGTGTTTGTATACTTTGTGCCCAGTTTGACCCATTTAGCAGAAGTCAGCCTGTTTAAGGCTCTGATATCTATTCTGTATGACTTAAAGCAGTTATGACATGGTCTGATTTTCTCACCCAATAAAGGAATATTTCATATATCAGTCTACCCTTCATTCTATCAGACACAGTTATCACAGCTCATACATTTTCTTTTTACACATATATGTAAGCATTGAGCCAAATGTAATAATGCCAACATACTGAAGGAACAACATTTGTCTCATATATATGATACATCTATATATACACTGTCAAAGACACTTGAGTGTCTTTGAGTGAAGATTTAAGGTGATGGGAAATATAAACAACTGCAACTTGAATCTTTACTGAAGCTCAGTATTTGACACAGAGTTCACTCACATGTGCTGTACCAGCGTACCTGCACATGTGATGTGACAATAGAAGTGATTCGATTTGAGAGTTCAAACTCACTGCTGTAATAACTAATAATGATTAATATAATAACTATAATATTGGCCATATCATATTTACACTGACTTTAGTCTCATGAACAACATTAAGTATTTGTTATTTACTAGCTAATCTTATATGACTGTTCAGTACAGATATGAAGCCCAACAACCATGTTTTACAGTCCTGTGGTCTCAGCCTCAGATACTTATCAAATCACACAAAGCTCATGTAGAAACAAACAAACGAACAAAATATGTTCTCCTTCATTTCTGTCAACCACACGTTTCCAGCTATCATGGTTGCTAGGCAACCTGGGCAGCGCGACGCAGGCTAGACAGTCCCATTTCACAAGCCTCACACTTCCGGCCTTAGCGGTCTTTGAGTACGCGGCCCTTGAGGACCGTTGAGGCTGCGTACTTTAAGGCTGCAGACCCTGAATTGGGATACAGCCTTCAAGACATGTTGGGGAGGTCATTTAACCATTTCAATCAGCTGTGTTGGATCAAGGACACATCTAAAACCTGCAGGACACCGGGCCTCGAGGCCTGGAGTTGCCCACCGCTGACATAGACTGTATATAATAATAATAATAATGCATTTTATTTGAGGGCGCCTTTCAGAAACCCAAGGTCACCTTACAAAGAACAAAATTAATAAAAGGAACAATAATCATAAAATACATAAAATAAGTTAAAATTGCAAAACAGAGCTTGACAACAGATAAAATCAGCACTAAAGTGAATAAACCAGTTTAAACAGATGTGTTTTGAGCTGTGACTTAAATACGGAAAGGGAGTCAATATATCTTAGTGCCCCATAGTGATAAGGTGTGAGGACGGAACGGTAAGATGAGTAGCAGATGATGATCTGAGAGGGCGGGAAACAGTGGTGATATGGAGCAGGTCACACAAATATGAAGGAGCAGATTTATGGATACACTTGTATGTAAGAACTAAGATTTTAAAATTTATCCTGGCTTCTATTAGCAACCAGTGAAGCTGCTGAAGAACTGGGGTAATATGAGCTCTTGACGGAGTGCAAGTTATGACCCGAGCTGCAGAATTTTGAAGAAGTTGGAGTTTATGAAGGGACCTTTTAGGGAGACCAAATAGGAGGGAATTACAGTAATCAATACGGGACATAATAAGACTATGGACAAGGATGGCAGCAGCATGGGGAGTAAGGAAGGGACGGAGTCGGTTAATATTACGAAAATGGAAGTAAGCAGACCGGGTTATGTAATTAATGTGAGACTGGAATGAAAGAGTATTATCAAGTATGACACCCAAACTCTTAACCTGAGGGGAGGGAAGGGTAGGAGAATTTTCAATGTTAATGGAAAAACTGTCGGATTTGGTTAAGATAGATGGTGTACCAACAAGTAAAACTTCAGTTTTATTACTGTTAAGTTTGAGAAAATTGGAGGAGAACCAGGATCTAATCTCAATAAGACAGTTTGAGAGGGAGGTAGGTGGGAGGGATGAATTATGTTTAGAAGAAATGTAGAGCTGGGTGTCATCGGTATAACAGTAATGCCAATGGATGCTATCCATGGTATAGCATCCACCGTACTAAGCAAACACCGTACTAAGATCAAGAAGGATGAGGATGGATAGGAGGCCAGAATCAGCTGCCATCAGAAGGTCATTGGTAATCCTTAACAGAGTAGTTTCTGTGCTATGATTGGGGCGGAAACCAGATTGAAATTGTTCATAGAGATTATGGTCATTGAGATGTAAATGAAGCTGGGAGGCAACAACTTTTTCAAGAATTTTTGAAATAAAGGGGAGATTTGATATAGGGCGAAGATTATCAAAGTTATTGGGGTCTGCACCAGGCTTTTTGAGAATTGGAATAATAGAAGCATTTTTCAGAGATGAAGGAAATATTCCAGTTTTCAGGGAGGAATGAATAATAATGGTTATGAGTGGTGCTAACAAGGGAAGACAGACTTTAACTAACACAGTGTGGAGAGGGTTAAGTTGACAGGGGGATGACTTAGATTTTTTAATAAGATCAGTTACATCAGTTATGGGGGGAAGAGTAAAGCTTGAAAATAACTGACAGGAAGACAGTGGGGGAAACAGGAAGTGTACTTCAGAGTCGTAAGCTCCTAAAAAGTTAAGTTGACGGTGAATATCAGAGATTTTACAAGTGAAAAAAGAGATAAGAGAATTGCAAAAAATCAACAGAATACATGTGGGAGGGGAATGTGTCTGGAGGTTTTGTAGTTTTACTGAACAATGAAAAGAGAGACCTGAAGTTAACTTCATTAGAACTATAAGGTAACCTGATTTCCTTTTGATGGTCATCAGGGGGCGACTTGTCTGGTTGCAGAAAGATTTTTTGTAGCCTTTGCTACTCTTGCATGTGAACATCAGTAAACATTTTTCCTGATTACTTCATGGGCCCAAATGCTAGTTATTATTCAGAAAGAAGGATAATACAAGTTGAGCTCTTTGGCTAATGATGTGTCAATCAAGCTGTTTGGTAACTTCAGAGCCTTTTTCTAACAGGACTTCAATAACGAGTAGGTAAATAACTGTGGCTACATCCATCTTTTATATACAGACTGTGGTAATTCACATGGATATTAAATGGAAGTGAACAACATGGAAACCTGGAGCACTTTTTGTTACTTGGTGAAAAACAATGAATAGCAAAAAAAATAATAAAAAATGCACCCTAAATTTTTGAATTAATTAAATTTATTAGTATTTCACCCCAAGTTTGTGTTGGAACAAAAAAAAAAGAAGTTCTTTTAATCATTTGCAGGCCTGTGGATCCTTCCTTTCAAGCTTTTGGACTCAAATGTTTGTAGATTTAAGTTCCGTGTGTCTTTGTCAGAGCTCCTGCTCATCTTTAGACTCTGTGTAATGCAACCCTTTTAGCTTCCACTGTTATCTGCCACTTACTTCCTGTCACACCTGTACCTCTGATTTCTTGTCCCCTGCCTCCCTGAGCCCCGACACTACTCCATCTTTCACCACCATCATCCACTCTGGGAATCCTTCTATCTCACGCTTTCTTTTCAACTTTCTCTTCCTCTTTTCCGTTCTTTAATGTCTTTGACATTAAAGCTCTTTCCTGGAATGATAAATGTTTTATTAGGTCTCACTCTCTTTTTTTGAAGGGTAAATACAAAGAGGAAGTGAAGGAAAAGTTCGTATCTCTGTCTCCCTCTTGACTTAATTTCCATATCTGTCAGTGTGCTCCCCTCCGCTGTGACCTCTCATCTCCACTCTCCTCTTTCATCCAGTCTCTCCATTTGACGCTCTCATCTCGCTTTACTGGAAACCAGCAGCTATGTATTCGCTACGCAGAAGTCCGGTAATTGCAGATGGAATAGAAGTCTCAAGACGGATTAAACCCAAGGAAAATCCTCAATTCTGCAGCTATAATATTTTGTGATGCATCAACAATTCTTCTCAATAGGTGTACAAGTATCTTTGATGAAATTTTCCAGCAGCTTAAACACATTTAGAAGTGAGTGGGGGGTTTGCTGGTTGGACTTTAAAAGGACTTAACTCCTCTGCTGCACTGTTGCTGAATCTTACATTTAGCCTCTAGGCTCATGGATGATTGTATTTCCTGTGCTGTATCGCTGTCTGTCTTCTGGGACTGCATGTGTGCTCCCTGTCTCTGGCACCCCTCGGCTATGCTGCTGATTGCTCCTCCTTTTGGAAAAAAATGGGTCACGTTATGTGGGCTGCAGCTCGACACCTACTTCTACCTGATTTCAGGACAACCAGCAAGCAATGCTTGATGAATCCCGCTGCTGACTAACTGCCTCATGTTGCGAGAATTGAAGAAAATGGCAGAAACGGTTTTTAGCCATGCTGGCATTATTTGTTTGTTGGTGAGTCCTTCTGTCCACCATTTACCAGTCTCTCTACTGTTGGACAGCTTTCCATGAAATTTGGCACATCCATTGTTCCCAGAGCGTAAATCCCACTCACTCTGGCAAGTGTTTCATATATGTAATTCTATAATTAGGTCATTTTATAAATGTGTTCAGCTTTGTGTGCTAAAATAAAAATAATTCTAAAGTGGTCTTTAACAATAGTTCTCCAGGCTTTTCTTTGGACTACACTGGCTGCTTTTTGACTCATTTTCAGTCAAGTCCATGTATCTTACTATTTTCAGAGGATAGTGGAAAGGTGGCTGTCAAGAAATCATTCATAAGGAAGGGAAACGTGGAGAAGGGCTGAGGTGATGCCAAATTACACAAGAACTGGATTTAAAATCCAGGCAACAGGTCTGATGGAGTGATGAATCCAGGTTTCAAGATTAGGGTTCAAGTTGCTGTCAGAGGAAAGTGTCAGTGTGTGCAGCCATCTGTAAAACACGGTGGAGGCTCTGTCATGGTTTGGGCTGCATTTCAGTCAGTGGTGTTGGAGATCTTGTCAAAATTGATGCAATTATAAATGCCGAAAAAGTACCATCAGACTTTAAATCATTCCAGCAAACACACTGTGATCACTAACTCTTATCATGTGGTATTTGTTTACATTGTTGTACAACCCCAAGGTATATGGGTGTGTGTGGGTGTGCTGCTGACCAGTGTTGGGCAAGTTACTTTGAAAAAGTAATTAGTTATGGTTACTAGTTACTTCTTTAAAAAAGTAACTGCGTTAGTACCTGAGTTACAATGTTCTAAAAGTAACTAATTACTAGAAAAAGTAACTATTGCATTACTAAAATGTTTAACCCTCTGGGGTCCATGGTATAATTTGCCGTTTTTGACTACTTTTGATTTTATCTCTGCATTTCACCTTTAACAACTATTTATTTTGCCTTGTTTGGTATCATTCTTCTCATTCATTCACAACCTCACATGTCTGAATTTACATCTATGTTTCCATTTTGACATACTGTATTAACACAATTGATATGAAATCAGACAAAAAACATAAAATCTGAGTAGAAAAAGGTTAGATTTTTTACTGTAACAACCACAAACATGTTTAACAAATCATTTTCATAACTTGAAATGCAAATATAAATTGTAAATTTTAAAAACCTATGCACAACTTTTGCAAACCACAAAGTTATTTGCAGCTATTTACCTAAAAATGCAGCCAAGGTGTTTTTTTTTTATAACCATTTCAAACTATTTACAGAACAATCAGGTGTTCCTGCATCAAATAAGACGAAACACAAATTATTTGTGCCACTCCAAAAAGTAGTTCCTGTCCACTATAAGACAAAGGAGAACATTAAAAACCTGATAACTGCAGGCCTGACAGCAGGAGGTGTATCATCTTGTTTTCTACCTGGAGACAGAGTTTACGCTGTAATCTGCCTTCGGTTGCTTTTTGGCAGCAACTGTGACATTCACCAGTCCCCTCATTGTTCTGACACACAACACGAAACTATCCACTACACAACACACTAGCTACACACTCCAGACATGCTAAACGTCACAAATCTCGTGGACTTTCAACACAGTTTAAAAAATGGTTTATAGCATCTTGTTGCTATGGCATTTTAAATTGGTCATTTGATTGGCTTACTATGACTACTTTATGCTTCCTCAGCCAATTAGCAGGACTCATGCGATTATTTCGCTCACTAGCTCCCGGTAAGAAGAAGACAGCTTCAACCCTCTGTGTGTTGAAAAACAGTGACGCGTCCGCACCGCATTTTCTTGTTAGCAATGATAACGGCGTTGTAACGATAGAAATAGAATCGTTACAGTGATGGGAATAACTGTCAGCAACAGTTATTCCCATCACTGTTGCTGACACAAGTGAAGACTGACAAAAGGTGGTTTGAAGAAGCTGTTCAATAAGTTGTGTGTGGATTGGATTACTAGACAGACGGTTGCCTCTTAACCTCCAGCAGACAGCCACCTCATCACTCTCCGTGCCTCCTCTGCACCCACCACAGAGCCAGCAGTTAGTTTGCCAGATGATTTTGAGTGTTTGTGCAAGAAGCCTGATTAGAAGTTAAAAAATAAATCTTGAGAGCTAAGTTGGTTATTTTGCCCTCTGTGCTGTTAGCTGAGAGCTTTTTGCAGTAGTAGTAAGTACATTTACGCTGTACATACTGAGCACCTTGTGATAGTTTAGTAGGAGTTAGAAGGCCTTTTTTTATAAATCAGTTTTCTCCTATTTTGTGGTTGGAAGTAAAGCTTAGAGAATTGTGATTTGCTTGCCTTTTATTTTCTGTTAGAGAGAAATAAGGATCACTAGAGGTTTTTTGTTTGTTGTTCAGGGAACTGCTCAACTCTGAAGTCAGCCAAATGCTGTTTAGCATCTTGAAGTGTTCTCACTTTCTTGGGAGTGGGAAGAATTGTGCATCAAATTATGTCCAGGTTTAAAATCTGAATCATGTGCACACCATCTTAAAACCTTAGAGGCATTTTCCAAACCACCAATTTTTATTACTTCTTTCCAAGCAGATATCATTATTTGTAGTATAGGTTTATCTGCCATATGTATTTTATTCCGCAATTTTATGTCCGATATTAAAGCTGAAACTGGTATTCCTTTAACTATTGTTCCTTCAACATCTTTCCATCCGCGGTGTAGTCTAGACAACAGAGACAAATCAGTGGTCTTAGCTGAGCTGCACAATAATATTCTCATAGACAGGGAAGCCCACGACCTCCCTTTTCTTTCTTTAATTGGAGCGTTTTATATTTAACTCTAGCTTTTTTCCCGTTCCAGATATATTTTGACAATGTTCTATCCCATGCCGCAAACTGTTTTTGTGGTATGGCAATTGGTAGAGACTGAAACAAATACAGCAGTCGGGGAAGAATATTGAATCTGATTGATTCGATCCTGGAGTGTAGGTCCAGAAACGGAATAGTGTTCCATCTTTGTATATCTGATTTTATAGATTCATTTAGAGGGGCATAGTTGGCATTGTACATTTTGGAGAAGTCACGATGTGTTACCACACCTAAAAACCTAATGCTATCTGCATCCCATTTCCATTTATAACGATTCTTAATTTCGACTGGTGGTTCATAGTTTAAAGTTAATACCTGCGTTTTATTTACGTTGACCTTTTATCCCAATAAAGAACCATACTCTGATAGCGCTTCCATGATTTGGGGGAGTGCCTGTGAGGGATAGGATAATGTTAAAAGTAAGTCGTCAGCAAATAATGCTAATTTCTGTTCCCCTCCTGGCGTTCTTACTCCTGTTATATCCTGTCTCTGCCTGATCCACTGACTTAATGGTTCTATAAACAAAGCAAAAAGCAGCGGTGAAATGCAGCAACCCTGCCGTGTCCCGCGTTCCAATATAAATGGTTCGGTGAGGTCTCCACTGATTTTGATTTTAGCTGTTGGTTTGTTGTATAGCCCTGAAATAATATCAATTATAGATTTATCAAAATTAAACTTCTCAAGCACTTTGTATAAAAAGGACCATCTCACTGAGTCGAACGCCTTCTCGGCGTCTAAACTAAGGTCTCTGTTTGGTCTTTGTTTGTCAGCTTGCCTCAATATGTGCAAAACCTTTCTGATGTTGTCCTGGGCCTTTCTCTGTTTGATGAAACCAGTTTGGTCATTATGTATCAACCCAGGTAATATCATTTCTAGTCTCTTAGAGATAATAGATGTAAACAACTTGTAGTCAATATTCAATACACTGATTGGGCGATAGTTACTATATTCTAAATTATCTTTTCCTTTTTTTGGTATAATGGAAATTATTGCTTCCCTCCAAGAAGGGATAGTTTTCTTTTCCATTACCCAATTAAATTTCTTTATCATGGTGGGAATCAAATGATACTGCATTATTTTATACCATTCTGAACCCATCTGGCCCTGCCATTTTCCCTCCCTTTAGTCTTTTAATTGCTAAGTAAATTTCTTCTTTAGTTATTGAGGACAACAGCATTTTATTTTGTTCCTCTATCACACCTTGCAACTTTAGACCTGACAGGAAGGTATTGACAATAGAGTTGTTATCTACAAAGGGTTGGGAGTAAAGTTTTCTGTAGTAATTCTGAAAGCATAGTTTAATTTTCCCCAGTTCAGTTTCTATTTGTCCATTAAGAGGATTCTTTATTCTATGTATCTCTGCTTGTTGCTTCCAAATCCTCAAAATCAATATGATAATAGATTCAAAAACTGGATTTCAAAAGGTATAACTAATTATTATTCATTTGTCCATAAAGGAGCATTTCAAAGCTTTGAATCTTTATGGAGTAAACATGACTTAGGGTCAGATGACTTTTTTAGATATCTACAGGTCAGAAATTATTTTAATCAAAACTAAAAAGTGAACCTAAACGAATTACAATTTGTAGAAACATTCTTATTACTAACCAAATCTGGAGCGCAAAGTAAAATTATTTCCAAATTATATCACAGCATCCTGTGGTGTAAAAACCACAGCACTGTGTATATTAAAGCGAAGTGGGAAAAGGAGGGTAATTTGTCAATTACAGAGAAGTGTTGGCCTCACGCATGCAAGGTACAGTGGGCTACCACTGGGTCTAATGTTTGGCATGAATTTTGCTGGAAAAGCATCATGAGATTTTTCATTACCCCTGCTCAACAAAGATATCGAGGACTTGGTGATAAATGTTGGAGATGTGGGGGAGACGGAGCTAACCATTTCCACATCAAGTTATTCGCCGGGATTGGTCTCTAATCCATGATCATTTACAAAATGTTTTTTCATTTGTTTTTCCTTCAACTTTTGACTGCACTTTTTTTGTGCAATGTACCAGTGGATAAACTGAATTCCAACGATAGAAGACTCTTGTATATCCTACTGGCCGCAAGTAAAAAGCCTCTTATGAGAAGATGGCTTAAGCCTGAACCACCAACGATGGAAGACTGGATACATTCTGTACAAGAGATCTATACAATGGAAAAAGTGTCATTTTCTCTTAAACTTGAGAGGGATTCCTTCTACGGAATATGGTCTAAATGGACAGACTATGTTAAGCCTGTGAGGTGTGATTTTGTATAAGACGTTACAACCCTGAGTATTATGTAAGCCTACCTGCCCTGCTGCCTCCTAGCCCAAGTCCCTTTTTTTCTTTTTTTTCTCCCTCTTTTTTTTCTTTTCCTTTTTTTTTTTTAAATTTTTTAAATTATAAGTTAAAAATGTGACAGCAAAGAAAGTGTCAAAGGGCATACTACTGTTATGTTCAACTGCTGTCTCAATGAAAGAGATAATAAAAAAAATATATGTCCAGGTTATCCCCAGGCCAGGGATGTAAAAGCAAAAAAAAAAAACCAAACAAAAAACACACAATAGAGCTCAATTGGTCATAGACTGACTTCCTGGCAGCTCGGACCACAACGTCATTGAAGCACTGTGCGATCTTATCTTGACAGAGAACAGAACAAAGGGCTGCCAATATCTAAAGAAGGGCATTCGTCCATATATTAGAGCCATCCTGAAAACTACTTAAAGAAATGACAAGAAAGTTGCCAAAGAGAGCTCAGGCTGTGCTGAAGAAAGTGGTCACATCACATTGACTTTAAAGCTCACTGGAACTGTAAAAACTCTGTTTTTGCCCCTCATATACCATGTGCTTAAACATTTCAATAAATCACTTCACTTATTTCCTATTTTCTTAGCAAAAAAAAAAAAAGTGGAGTGGCTGACGACTTTTGCACAGGCTTGAACATCTAAAAAGAGCAGCTTGTGCCGGCTCTTAAATTTGACATTCATTTCCTTTAACAGAAGATGTTGCGTCTCTTACTGCAAAATCTAACATTTCCAGCTTTGTTCCTTTTGAGCGTCATTTGTGCCGTAATCGCGCCGGCCTCAGCCATAGCTGCACGCAAAAACCTGAGAGACCGCACACTAAGAGAGCAGCTCTACAGTACTGAAGCCATTCCCTCCATTTCCCCTCAGTTATCTCATTAGGCTATGGGGACATGTGATTGGTACGCCGGCTAGGCTAGGACTAATGATGCATGGAGCTGTAGCCTCTGGTTAGACGCCATGGACCAGAGGAAACCAGCCAGGTGCCCGTGTACGGTGCTCTGCGCTGCCCTAATCGGTCATCCCCCGAAACATTAAGCATGTCAAAGCGGGTAATGGATTGGCCCAATTAACATGGAGCTTTGACGGAGAACACACCTGTTTATACGTCCAACCCTGACACATTTTTCTTTTACCTCGCGGTTTGTCTCTGAGACTCTCTTATCAAGGTAAATGCAATTTAATTTGGGAGCTGAGTCCTCTCTCGCGTCTGCAGACAATTAGTGTTTAGTGATTATTCTGAGAAGCGGCACAGACAATGGATTTATTCAAACAAAGGAGCTGAAATAATGGTTCGCAGCCCCCCCTTCACAGTTGTAGAAAAGCTCCCCGCAGCTCCATCCTCGCTGATGTTGAATATCATTGTAGACGTGGTTTGTGTTGGTGTTTTCGTCTGTGTGTGTGTGTGTGTGTGTTCGTTTTAGTATGTTTGACCCTGCAGTTCAAGGACAGTCTTGTATGTGCCGCCTCTGGCTCCTCCAGTCTGCACCCAAGTGGTGTTTATTTAGGGAGCTCATCTACCCACAAACACACAAACGCACACCAGCCTAACCTTGTTCTCTGAAACACATCACCCCGAGTTCTACACATATATCAGAAAACAAAAACTCTGGAGTTTCTATCCTCTGTTTCCAATAATTTACGTTGAAACACACACACACATGAACACACACACACAGTGTCCTGAAGCTCGCAGTATGTCCTGCAACCCTGCCTCCCATCCTACTGGATTAATTACTCTCCTCGCTGCCTGTGATCCCCGAGAGCGTCTGAGCCGCGTTAGCCGGCCTCTACCTCTCGCTGGTGGGCACAGAGATGGCAGCGCTTGCCCATTCATCACCGTGACTTTGGGAGGAGAGACGCGAGGGACGGGGCGCGTAGGCGAGCACGAGTAAGAGAGAGGGCAGAAGTGAAGGTGAGACTAAGGTGGTGGGAGAAGGGGAGCGTAAAAGAGCCCGGTCCCTGCTGACCGAGGCCCTGATTAAAAATTAAAAGTGTTGCAGTTTCGCTGGTTTCAGAGGTTCAGAGTGTAACGCATGGATTGCTGAGGTGATTCTCAGAGGAGGAGACGGAGGTAGTGAGGTGGCTGAAGAGGAGCTCTGGGGCTCTGGGAGTATAGGATTAGGAATGGGGGAGGAAAAGTAGGGAAGAGACACATCTTTACCTGGAGATAAATAACCTAACATTGCTCAGCCCGGGGACTCTCCCCATTGTTTCTGCCTCAAGAATATTGTCACATTCATTTTTTTACCCTGCTGCAGACATCTTTTTTACTGTAGATAGATGAGGGCTGGGGTAGGAGGGGCTGGGAGGGATATGGAGGGGGGTGGTTGGCCAGGTGGAGATTGGTGCAGAAGGTTAGCGCAGCTCTACGTAATGGAGACAAAAAGGAAAGCAAAGACAGACAGAGGAGACAAACTGCACAGCGTGGATGCATGCATGTGTGTGTGTGTGTATGCGTCGGCCTTTGATCAAACCACTTGTCAGGCTGTTTGTGAGTGTTTGTGAGCCCTATTTGTGCCTCCGCGTGTCTCATTTGTGTGCTGGTGGCTGAGGCATGCACCGTGCAAAACTGGGATCAGCCTTAACAAGTGCGCGTGTGTGCGTGTACGTGTGTGTGTGAGGGCACAGACAAGGGAGTCCTGTTCTGCTCGTGGGATGAGAAAGCAGCGTGTGTGAGGAAGCAGTGAAGAAGAGGAGGGGAGACTGGGGAGGCTCGAGGAGGGTGAGGTGTGTCTCAGCCATTCAGGCGGCGTAGGCGTATGTCTTTCATCTCGTTTCTCACACAAACAATAAAGAGGCTCTGCAAGTTTCCCCCCCCGTCATGTACAATACCCTTTCCTAACTCTCACCTATTTATAGTAGCACAGGTTGAGAAGTACCGTACACTTTTGCAGCATCACTTAATTAGGTGCTTGTTTACCAATAAACTCAGCGTGGCAAACGCAGCTCAGAAACTACAGTGTATGAGACTCAAGTCTCTTATATGACAGGTGAGGGAAATTGGCTTATAGTCAGCCTGGAGTTTTACTCTAGTCCTGGTAAAGGAGGAAAAGGACATTTTTAGTAGGTTTTTTAGGATTGCTCTTTCGTATAGTTAAGCCACGTCACTAAAACAAGGAAAAACGTAAGCAGTCACAGATGCAAATTCAAGCGCCGCTTGGTGCAAAGTCACAAAATTGTGGGAGGAAGTGGCGGAGGCTTATTTACATAATGTTTGCCAACAATCACATTGACGGTTTACACAGCAGCAAGACTTGCAGAGCAGCTGTGATGACGTAACCCGTAACCCAGACAGTGAAATGTAAGTCCATGTTTTTAAGAAGAGCTGTCGGATTTTTCTTCAGCGTTACTTTCTGAGAGGGAGCGCGTTAGTACCAAGCCTTACGTCGGAAGTTATTACCCTAGCTTTGCAGAAATTACTGCGAGTCCTTAGAAACAGCTGGCTTATTTCACGCAACAGTGTTTCCCACCCAGGTGGGCTATTGTTTCTTTAACGGGGCATGTAAAAAATATTTAGGTAGATAGTTATAATATAAAATAAAATACAGATTATATTCCAAATGGGAATAGACTATAATGGAGCTTGGGGCGATTCATTTAGGAGCAAACAGGAGCTGCCAATTGCATGTTTTCCTGCAAGAGATGATTTATAATGTTTATGGCACATAATTAACAAAAAATAATAAGATTAGGTTCAGAAGAATATTCTGGTGTTATTTATGTTATGTTTACAGTTTTCACAGGACTCTATGCAGTCCTGTGAAAAACTATATTTAGTTATTCACAGCTCTCTTAAGGTCCGGCCACAGCATTTCAGTTGGGTTGAAGTCTGGACTTTGACTGGAACATTGCAATTGTTGCATGACCCACCTGTTGGACACGTGGCCTCACATGTGAGGAGTTCATGGTCAACTCAGTGGCTGCAAGGTGCACAGGTCTTGTGGCTACAAAGCAAGGCCTAGCAGCACGTAGCTGCTAATCTTTCCCGGCGACGTCTCTGAACGTCACCAGCCCCAGTCCACCGCTTCTGAAGCTCTAAAAAGTCCTTGATGAACTTTTCTTGAAAATCCTCCCAGGTCTGCAGTTATTCCCACTGCTTGTGCATCTTTTTCCTCCCACATTTTCACGTTTTTAATTTCGCAGTAATATGCAGCACTCTGTCAACAGCCAGCCTTCACAGCAATGACCTTCTGTGCCTTTCCTTCTTTGTGAAGGGGGTGTCGATGAGCATCATTTGGACAACTGTCAAGTCTGTAGTCATCCTGACGGCGGTGGTTGTGTGCACTGACCTAGACTTCACTGTGAGATGATGTTTTGAGTATTATTATAACGTGAGATACTGCATTTTAGCTATCAGCCATAATCATCAAAAATAGGACAGAAAAGGTTTTAAAATATTTCACTTTATCTGTAATATGATTTATAGAATGAAAGTAAAACATGAAAGTTTACCTTTTTGAATTAAATTACAAAAAAATGAACTTTTTCTCCTAATGTAACTGTTTAAAACGCTCAAGTTCACATCAAATAAAACTGCAGGAATATTGTTTAGACTATAAACTCAGGATAGTCATCAATACATTAACAGTTTACAGGTTTCCACAGTTCAGCCTCAATGTGAAACTTCAATCAACATCACTGACCAGCGTCTGACTGAAGGACTACCAGACATCAAAGCGGACCTTATTTTCCTGCTATCACCGCCACATTGGTTCCAGCTGCTATGCTGTTTGACGTGATCCAACAACGTATTTATTTTCCATTACCGCTTTACCGCAGCACATCAAAAATATTGACACTGCATGATTCCCAATAAATGAGCTTAAAAAAAGCCCCTGCAGTCTCCTCCTACAAGTGCACCAGATGTCCTGAGATTTGGGGATTATGCCAGTTTGTGAAACAAGAGACAGAAACAATTAATCTCTTGACCAAAGAGGAAGAAGGATTCAGATCTCAAACAGTCGGATTGTTGCCCATAAGCCCTTTTTAATCTGAAGCAATTATTTTCTTAAGCGCGATGACACGGCGGTTTGCAAATTATAATAAACCATCACATTCAGATTGATAAAGGACATAAAAGCCTCTCTGGGTTATTAAAACTAATAAGCATAATTGGCACTAAATCAGGAAAACAACAGAGCAGAGACCCCTGAGTTGTGTATCTGAAACATCTGAAATATGCATTAGGCTTAGTACCCCAAACATCATTTCAGCAACAGACATCACAATCTGGTTAAAGCCTTTTTCCAGGACGTTCAAATGTGTTTTGCTGCCGTAATTGACCACAACATTGCATCTGGTGAAAATCGTCATTCATTCATGTGTGGCGTGCAATGTTCCTTTTAAATTTAGCAAGGTGATGGGAAGAATATATTTGGAAAAATATCAGCACAAAGGATAAACAACAGACCTCAGACAACCGAGAATAGTGGCTCCTCTCATTTTCTAGAGATTGTGTGTGCGTGTGTGTGTGTGCGTGTGTGTGTGTGTGTTTGTGTGGTCTCCAGAAAGTTTTATTACCAGGGCTAAAGAGAACTTTCACATGAAAGTAAACTTTGAATTTCTTTTGGAAATGGTCAATGCTCAGATTCTGGAGGAAGAGTGAAAAGTATCAGGAGTATCAAGAATCCGAGGTCTTTGAAGTCCAGTGAAGTTTCTGAAGTCGGCCATGTCCTCTGCTAGTGTCCACTTTGCTTTATCGAGCCTAAAGTCAGCCCAGTCATCTACCCAAAGAGTGTAGAGCACGTCAAGCTTCCATCTGCTGACAGAGTTTATACTGATTTTCTTTTCCAGCAGGATTTAGCATCTGCCCAAAACTACTGGCTAGCCAAATCGACTGACCCAAAGCCCACAGAGAGTGAAGGAGAAGCACCTGACCCAATAATACAGACGAGCTCAATGAGTGTTGGTGTCTTGAAGAAAATCCCATACTTTATCTTTAGTGAAGCCTTAGCTGAAAATTTGGGAAACATGAGTGTCCAAGGTTAGCTTGCCTGCTGTTATTTCACAACAATCAAAGTCAGGCGTTTCTCCACCACCAGGATGAAATGGCCAGAGTCCAGTGGAAGAAGGTTGTGGTGCTGGAAACAAAGCTGTTGGCAGATTGTTTCTATCTCTCCATCTCTTCTGCTTCCACGGTTTTCAGCAGCAACCAAACAAAAGCCTGGCTTCTTGCCTCTGAGCTGCCTGTGTGGGATGAAAAACACTGAAGCACACTTGTTGCGAGTTGTGTTCATATTTTGAACCTCTACATATAACCTGGTTTGTTCTCTCGCTGACACATCCAGCAGACAAAGCTCAACAGAATTTCACTTATTTCACTAAAAACTTTATTATCATCATGTTTGCAGACGGCTGATGCTGCACTGATGCTGTGAGCGCTGCAGTACTCCTGAGAATCATCGTTTAGTTTTGCCAGTTTTCCTGATGTCTCGGTCACACAGGCGCAGAGACCTGTTCGATTGGCCACCACGTAGCAACCACCTGTCGCTGGGGAAAAATTTGTGTTGTCCCACTGGTTGCGAGTGGTTGCTGTGAAATTGATCGCTAGGTCAGTCACGCCAGCCTAAGGACCAGCCGCTAGGGCAAAGTGTGTATTCCCCGACCGAGGCCCCGACACATTCACCCGTACTTTGGATTTTTCAAATAAAAGCATAACCGACTGATTCTCCTGCCCTGCTTTGTTCTCTTGGTATTTCTATACTGTATTTTTTAACAGCTTGCTTTAGCAACTTCTTTTTGGATTACACTGTTAACTTGGTTCTTGCATCACAGTTTCTCTAAAGGGTTACATATGTCACTTTTCCATCGAGTAAGAAGAAAACACCCGAAGAACATGAGTATTTTCTTAGAAATGAAAGCAGGCAGCTACATGTGTGCATATACTGCCAAAAACATGGGCTGCGAAGAGAATGAATGTCGTGAACTCTATTGAGACTGCGTGTAAACCGAATTTGTCTCAGAGCAGAAGAATAAGCAGCGGCTTTCTGATTTTTAAATGAGCCTCTCAAAATGCTGTCTTAGCTCATTCACCTTCCTTTGTTTTTCCTGGCATCCGTTGTGGTCGTCACCACGATCTGGGGTTCCTCCAGTTTACACATGAAACAGCGATGCACTGATGCATATCATCTGAAGTCTGGCTTTGTGAGGCGTCGTCTTCTTTGCTCTTTGACTTGTTGCTGCTCCCAAACATTTCTTTTGACACAGCTGCCTCCTTTTTTCTCAAAACTCTTTATCTTTCCTCTGAAAGCTATCTCAATTTTAGTGGAAGCTTTTCAGCGGATCTTTCAAACACTGTTGTTAAATCAGCATAAATCTGTAGCCTTTGGCTATTTCCCGCTGATATTTTCTCTGCACTTCCATGACCTCTGCGCACCCCACCCTCAACTGTGTATTTTAGCTGTGATACCTCCCACCTCGGTGACAACTATATCGATAAGCTGAGCTGCTGTTTCTGAGCTGCAGGGTCCAACATTTCCTTTCCTTCTTGGATGTGAAGACCTGCAAGAAGCCCAGCTTGTGCCTTTTCTTCCTCCACCACTTTTTTGTGCTAAATTGTTTCTGGTAAAAAGCTCCATATTTCCATGTCCTACATCAAAGTCTGTCAGCATGTTCCTTATCCTTGAGGCCACCCATCTTCTCTCAAAGGTGAGACTTTACACTCCTCCTGCAAAAAAAAAAAAAATGTTGCAGCCATTTTTCCCTCAAAGTTAATCATTGTTGGGCAATGAAACACACCTCACACTGATTCAGTGTTTTGAGTCACATCTGAACCCACGTTGACAAACCGGGAGAAGAAACACTGCACTCTGCGGCTCTGTAATGAAACTGTCATCGGTGTCCTTCAACCCACATGGCTTGAGGCAGTCAATTACAAACACGATCACACGCTAACACACGCACTCAAAGTCCATTTGATCTCATGACAAAGGATGGGAATAAGTCGTCTTCAGGCAGTCCTGACACTATAATAGTGGCATCATGCAAGGTGCATCATTATTTTCAGGGAGACTGTTCCACATATAGACAAGCCACAATTAATTATTAAAGTGGCAATGACCTGGCCTTTAATCTTTTATTAAATTCAGCTTGTAATAATTAAAAAAACCTCATCTCATTTGTTCACACACATGTCCGCGTACACAAAGGCATACAGAAGGTTAGAGTGGGACTTCATGATAGCTCGAGCAACAGGACTGTAAAGCGTCAGAGCCTCCAACATGTGTCAGGTTAAAACCTGACGTGTTTTAACTTTATTATTATTATTTTTAATCCACCGAAAGTTATTAGTCTGGGTTTATTAATTAAGGAAGCCTCCTCTCATGCAGCCTCACTATTTCCCCTCACACTGTGCACCCATCTGCTTCAGAACTTCAAAAACACTTGCTGCTTCTCCTCATAAGTTCTCTTCACTTCAGTCCGCTTCTCCTTTTATGTGTCATAAGCCCGACTTCAAAAAGAAAAGAAAAAGGGGATCACGAATCTCATCTTTTATTACTGCGAGCGCATCGTGAAATGGCAACGCAAATATTCCCTCTATAACATTTGTCTCTGTTTGAAAGTGAGCTGTTCAGCATTAAGCCGATGCATGGGCGTAATGCGGCGCAAGCATGAAAACTAGCATGAGGGTGAATGAGTAGGAGTGCATTCATCACGAACCACAGGATCTACTTAGAGATGCATATTGGATTAATAGAGCTCGGATGCTTAATTCGGAGTGGAGTGCTCGCGCTGCGTTAGTCGTGACCTCTCTCATCTTCGATCAGATGTGGACGGACGGGCTGCGGGCTTTTTATCCGCGGCCTTGAACGGCAGCCCCAGAGAGCAATAACGCCTATGGGTGTGTGTTGGGTTGTGTATGTGTGTCCTGTCTCTGCGTCTCGGTGTGTGCGCTGGAAATGAATCCATTATTGGAATAGCCTTTCACTCAAGTATCACTTTTCTGAGTGGTAGGATTCCTCGGGGTCCGATGTGTATTTTGTCTGCGAGGCGAGCGTTTGATTGGGGTGTCAGGTCTCTCTCACCCGTGGCTGAGTTTTGGCGAGAGGTGTGCGACGTGTCTCACAGCTCTGGCACTGCTTGACTCCAGATGCCTTTGAATGGAGCTTCAAAGCTCGCCTCGCTGAATGTTTCTCTCCACACGTTCTGGCACCATTCACTGAATCCCCTCCTCCTCCTCCTCCTCCTCCTCTACCTCCCCTCCAGCTCTCGGTTGTGTTTTTCCACTTCACTTTTGCCCTCGCGTCCTTCCCACCTCGCTGTGTCCTCTATTCTGCTGCACACCGTGTCCTCTGACAGCGCCTGTTTGCCAGTTAGAGATACAGCACGGCTCAACTTTGACCTCTGCATTGGAGGCCAGTGCCAGAGATCAATGGAGTCAATGGTGACAAGCAGAAATATGGAAGCAAGGGAGGAAAGAAAAACTGGCTGCTGGCGTATCTGTATCACCCAGGAACAGCAATTTTTATCTCTGTGTGTCTAATGCTTCCTGTTTTAGATTTTGATGGTATAAGAAGAAGTAATCGTGGATGTGGTTTATTGCTCTTGGATATGTTTTCCAGTCAATGAGATGATGTGTTTCTTATACTTGGATAGTTCTAATGATATTTGGCTGAGCTGTCAAAAAGGAGGCATGCATAAAGCACACACAGATGCTACTTTTATTGCAGATTTTTTTTATGGCATTGGCCCCACTTCTGAAGGTGAAAAACAGTCTGTGCCCCACGACCCACGTTTAAAAAAAACAACCCACGATGAATGGAGAAAAAAACGCTCCAAATTGAATTCGAATCACATTTCACGTTTTAACCGTTGTCGTCTGCACCCATCAGCCGCAGCTTTATTCCCCAGCAGTGGCACCTGTTGGGGAATAAAGCCAACAGGTATGATAAACTGAGTGGGAATATACACTCATCTTATTCCTTCACAACTGCTTCCTTTTTGTAGCTGTCACAGTAAGTAAATAGTTTTCCACTAATTATCCCAAAGCCGCTTTAGATATTTGTCCTTTTTTGCAATAAAGTTGATATTCTTAGCAAATTAACCAGAGCTTAAATGGAACTTGGTAAGTGTGGAAAAAATCTTTTGCATTAAAAATTATTAAAATATTTTGTGCTCTGAGCTCCAGTGAATCAGTTTTCTTTGTTGTTGTGCTGTTTGATGAGCAGACCTCTGCTGCTCCTTGTGAATTCATGCAATTGCATTTTACAATGTATTAAAAAACTGTGGCTGCCATATATCACCATGGCTGCTTTCCAACTCTCAGCCAACCAGGTAAAAATAAAGTCTGATACTTGCCAGCTTATTTTCAAACCAGTGACTTCTATGCCTGACCTAGCTTGGTGGTTCTCAAACTGTGAGACCTGTTTAATAGAGGACAAAGTCTTTGCAGGTGGGCGTGGAGAAAAATACTGAATGTACACTAAGTAAGCAAACATGGCTGGTAATTATGAACAAAAATTTGGGGATGTAGAGTCTATGCATATCATATATGTACATAAACATCAAGCTTTACATTTCTTCATGCTTGTGAATGTTTTCATTCTTCATTGTGCTCATCATCTGAACTCTATTAGCGTAGCTTGGCATGCTTAACAGTTTAAAGTGATTATTGTTTATCTTATACTGAGCCACTGTGAAGCCTCTGCAGTTCCTCTGTCTGAAACAAGCCAGTATGGCTCTCCTGCCTTTTAGCCATCTTCTTTCTGATTGTCAGCCCCTTGCAAATACACATGTTGCTATAAACTGAATGCTATAAACAGTCTGCATCCTGTGCTGTGATGTGGATACATCAATGGAAAGTACAGTATGTAGGGCCCAAACAGAGTTGGCCCTGCTGTATGGTGGAAAACTTCATTTCACCTATTCATACAATGTCACCTTCAGCTTTTCAAACCACCCACCCTGTGAGAGGCACATGGACCTGTTTTCTCTAGTGGCTCATACCCAGTGTTACATTGCAGCAGAAGGACGACACACAAAGATGAGCTATGCAGTGTGCCCCAACTGTGACAGCAGCAGCAGAAGCTTGGAAGTCAATATTTGGTATGACCACCTTTATTCTTCAACACAGCCTGAGCTCTCTTAGCTTTCTTTCGCCCTGTCTGAGTTTTCGTGTATTTTGTATTTTGCTTGAGTTCAGCAGTAAAGCTGCTGTTTAGTTCAAATCCTGTTCTGTGTGTCCTAACCTGCCTGGCCCACAGCACCACATGTGTAATTTTAATTTTGAAATAGTCGTCAGTATGAATGGAGGAAGTCAGGAGAGAGGTCTGTAAAACACAGCAGAGGCTCTGTCATGGTTTGGGCTGCACTTCTGCACTGATCTTGTCAAAATTGATAGAATTATGAACACAGAAAAGTAACGCCAGATTTTGATCGACCATGTTATAAAATCTGGAAAGCATCAGATTGGCAACGGCTTCATTTTTCGGCATGGTAATGATCCCAAACTCACTGACAATGCAATAAGTGTAATCCTGGAACGCTATCAGTCAGTCAAAAAGGAGCCAACATCCGAAGAAAAACTTGGAAAGAGCTTCAGAAAGCCTGGAGAACTATTGCTGGCTGAAGCACGGGCTCCTCAAATAAATAACAAAAAAGAAATGAGATTTTACTGAAATAGAAATATTTGAGAACTATTTTTTAATTAATGCATCAAATTGTGAAAAATATCTTTTAACTGTCTCAGAACTTTAGAAGTAAAGTTCTGTTTGTGTGTTTTTATCCAGCGCAGCTTGGGTCTGCTACCTAGATTTTAACCTTCAATTAATGTAGAACAGATAACGAGTCTTGTTGGACTTGAAGATTATCCTGAAATAATAAACCACATTTTCAAAAAATATACACAGAAGTAAAAGTGCTGTATATTTTTTTCAATGGATCCGAGTGGACTGTATGAGTTTTTGGAGAAACCCCCCCCCCCCAAAACAACCCTCTCGAGTTGTTTTCTTATTAGAAGCAGACTACGAGTAATAAAAGCAGCGTATGAATTTTGTTTATTTTACTGCTTAGCTGGGAGGAAACATTAGCTGGACGCTCACAGGGCAGCAGTTAAATGAACACAAAGAAAAATCTGTTAGCGTGTGTGTGTGTGAGTGTCCTTACACCTGACTTACACCTCGCGATCCCACCATGGTCCGCCAAATGTTCGCCCTCGCTGTCACCACCTGGCTGCTGCTGAGTGCTCTGATTGCATTGTGCGCGGCTGCGTGTGGGCATGTGTGTGTTTGTGTGTTCGACGAGGTGCTCCCTAACAGATGGAGTAACCTAATACACCTCTCATTTCTACCCCGCTGTCCATTGGCCCTCATGGTCTGCTGGTGATGTTATCAAGGCCTTACCAGCATCCTGCCTGCTTTGTTCCTGGAATCAGCCGGCCCCGCCCCGCTCTGCCTCACTGCCGCCGTCCCGTAAAGCCCCGAGCAGATGCAAACATACAACAATCCCGCAAGGGGGGAAAAAAGGGCTGTCAGGTGGAGCGGGTCTCAGGTTACCTGAGTGCAGAGTGCTCTGAGTGAAACGTGCCTGGAAAATGCAGTGCACTGTTTACAGTCAGTGAACAGATGCTGCTTTGTTGTAGCTCATAAAATCACGACTGAACGTCAACGCTGCTGGGAGGTGTCTGTTAAAGTCAGCCCGCGCACGTGCTTGGTGCACCCACAGACACATGATAAGACAGTTGGATCATCACCGGCCCCCTTTAGAAGCCCAATTACCTTACATCAAAAGTGACACCGTGGCACCCCCGCCAGTCCTCTGTCTGCGTCCCGGACAGGTACTGCTTTGTTAACGGGACCAGGTGGCAGCGACTCCTCCATCCGTCTCCATGGCATCTAGAGGTGAAACTCCATCAGCCAAATGGATTAGTCTCATTGGCTGGGTAATTTATTGATGTTTTCCTCTCAGGGGATAATGGGTGTATGGGCCGCTGATTGATGAGGCAGCACGGTGCATGTCTTTGCCTTCACAGCGTGTCAACCACAGGCAACGGTCAGCCAAGCCTGGTACGTTATGAGCCGCAGATTTATGTACTTATACGTAACGTGGAGACTGATGGGCTCCTGATCATCAAATATGCTTATTTGACAGGCCCTTTGTAGATTACAGGAGCGCCTGTTTTATGTCAGAGCTGCAGTCACTTAAAGGCTTTAGATGTCAGAATGAATTTACCTCATTGTGCCGCAGATGTATCAGACTTATTTTACTAATAACATGAAAAGTGTGATACTTGATCGCTGCTTAATTTGTGATTAATGGCTTGAAATGCACAGAAACCAGATATTATGAGAAATTCGCATAGTAGAGGTTTACTGGACCGCATTTAGTCAATCCGACATGAGCATTTCAAGGCCCGAGAAAGATGAGATGCCCAGATGCCTTGGAGTAAACAGGTGGTCTGTCAGTAAAAGGCCTTCAGTCTCAGGAGAAACAGCTTTCCAGCAACCAGCAGCCTTCTGCCTCCATCCCTGACGCTCACAAAATGAATGTTACTGCTAATTTTAAGCATGACCTAATATGCTTCTCTGGGCTCCTGCTCTTGTAATGCGTGCTCTTGACCTCGTACACTTGTATCCGGCGTGTCACAGGTCCCCGACATACGGCCCCATTCCCCTCCATTAAAGGATACCTGATCCCATCCAGGCTTTCACCGCTGAAAGAACGTGAGGAGCATTTGCAGGAAATGGGCTCGCAATGGTTCACGCTATGACCCCAGCTACTCAGAGCCATTGAATTGCATTTATGAAGAGCCCTCTAGTATTTCTCTTTACCATCGCAAAGTGGCTCTCCTCTTTACGGCGTGAGAGATGCTACAGATAGCGGCTGAATTTTAGGGTTTGATGTGGGTGGATTTTTTTTAGAAACCGCTTTGTGAGCTGGATACATTTCCTCACTGCCTCCACTTTTCAATCGATAACCAAATATCTGCTTGTTGAAAACTTTCTGTGCTCATCTGTGAGTTCTGTGTGTGACCGTGTGTGTGTGTGTGTGGGTCTGTTTTCCCTCCTTTCAGTCTGTCTCCTTGTCTCAGCTGGCAATCTGCACATCTGCTTCTTCACTGATCACAGAGGGAAGTGCTTCACAGACACAGCAGGACAGCCGTAGAGTGAAAAACCAAACAGATGTGCGCTGCTCCTGAACATCCTCCAATGCTTTTCTTAACCTTTAGGCAGCCAGCGACTGTTCTGCTGAGCGAGCAGGCTGCTTACATACACATTAGAACCTAAAGCTGCAGTTTACTCCAGCCTATGATAAAGTTTGCTTAAACAGGTTCAGTATTTTATTAACTAAAGCTGGCTAATTACAGGGTCGTTACTTCACAGGATTCTCTTAAGCCAGTTAATTTTCCCCGTACAAAGGCAAATACCTTGTGCCGCAATGAGCACAATAAACCGGGACCAGAAAGATTAAAATGATTCAGCAGCAATTCAACAACACAAAAAGGTGGATTTAGTGTCAAATTATTAATAATAATATGCTCTGATCTGCCTGCTAGTGTGCAGTTTGCAGTTCGGTTGCCATAAAAGGACAAATAAGTGCGCTGCAGACATTCGCTCGTGCTAGCAAGTAAACCACCATCTGGGTGTGCTATATTTGTTTATCCTTTGATCTGAGACTTTAACAGAAAATCAATTTCTTCTTGTTTTTTTCTTCAAAATAAATTTCTGTAAATTAATAAATTGGAATCGCTGAGCCTCAAAATGAGTTGAAACATTTGCAGCTCATATCAGTGTGTCTTCACCTCACTTCACACCATAAATAGCAAAACTGGATCACTTCAGGCCTGCTTGCATTTATGCATTAGCTGCTGTGTTTCGAGTCCTACTAAACATGGGAAGAAGAAATTGCGCTCGTTTCTAAGGTTTTACATATCGGATGATAATAAAAATCTTAAAACGAGGTAAATATAACCTCAGATGAACAAAAACACTGTGAATGTTTAATTTGAGGAACGAATGTGTTTATTCCTCTGTGAGAGTTTACTTAGTTTAAAGAATTCATTTCAATCATAGTGAAACATCTCATATATATGTAGTTATATCCTCATGTGGATTTCTTTACGCATACACAGAAAGTCACATTACGTCCTAAAAACAGAGGAGTTAAATTGTTTCTCAACGCCAAAGCTCCACATAGGCTTCACTGACCTCAGAGAGGCATGAAGAAAAACAAATTAAACTATCCAAGCAGGGAAAAACGAATAACAAAGATGAAATGGCTATTTGTTGTAGCACATAAACCAATAACTTCCTCTAATGTTCCCTAAACCACTGTTTTTCCTCTGCTCCTCACAAAGCATTTGCGGCAGTCACTCCCAACAAAGTGATGTAGTGGACTAGCCGTGGTATAAATGGGATTTCGGGATCTCACGCTATTCTCCCGTCCAAAGCTTCATTTCACTGAGTCCCGGCTCCCCTGCTAAGTTCAGTAATGGAGCTTTAAATCCCCTCTGTTGTCGGGTCCTCACTCATTTTGCAACTGGGTCGATGATGGAGCTCCCGCTTCTTGTGCCACCTTGTTGATAAGACTTCACTTTGTGCCTTGAAACGCCACTGATTATTTTCTCTTCTCACAGTTGCCCCTGCTCCACTCCCTCCTGCAGGTTTTGAATGCTTTTCTCCTCACAGACATCCTTACGGCCATGCCTCTCACACTTGACTAATATATTGACGTTATTGGTGTCTTTTTACGATTCTGTGAGCTTTTTACAGACCGTTGCTTTGTACTGTGGAAAGGTCAAAGCCAGAATCTCACTGTTTATCTATTGGAGAAGCTCATTTGAAGCCATCACCCGTTACTGTAATAACACGCATGTGTTTGTGCTTTTCCTCAGAGTGTGTGTGAGCACATTAGAGGAAAACAACAAATGGAGAAAAAGTGGGAAAAAGG
This sequence comes from Neolamprologus brichardi, assembly GCF_056152115.1. Lineage (NCBI taxonomy): Eukaryota > Metazoa > Chordata > Actinopteri > Cichliformes > Cichlidae > Neolamprologus > Neolamprologus brichardi. Next base: position 18,930,987 of record NC_142105.1, on the reverse strand, counting down.
GAACGCGAGGCTGCGCGTGGGAAGTTTTCCCTGGCTTTGATCGTTAAGGATAGGATCTTTGTTTGGGGGAAAGCTTCTGTTTGAGTGTTTCATGTTTTTGAGTTAAGCTGATGCCTGTTTGCTGAGAACTTTGAGGTAATTGTAGTGATTATTAAGGTGTCACTGAATGAAATTTTTGAGCTTTCAGAAGATGGCCTGACTGTCACCCTGTCTCACTCTTTCTTGCAGAGGCCTTTGACCTGGTGCTGCGCCACGGACGTAACTCCACCCTGACGATGCTGAAGTCAGAGTTCCCGACTCTTGCAAGCGGTGCCCAGAGCTCTGTGGGGCAGCTGTTCCTGGACATGTCGCTTTACATCCTTGGCTCGGACTCCACAGTTGACCACATGGTGGCGGTGCTCTATGGCCGCCTCTTTCCGCTCACGTACCGCCGCCTGCTGGGAGGCAGTGGCACCTCAGTGTCCGAGGAGTGTGTAAGAGGAGCTTGGAAGGACTCGGGAGCGTTTGGCCCTTATCCTAAACTGATGATGACTCGACTCTCTCGCTCCCTCCTGGCCACGCGAGTCTTCCTGCAGGCGCTGAACCTGGGCATCGAGGTTGTCAACACCACAGACCATCTGCGGCCCGGCCGAGAGTGCAGCCGGTCCCTGCTGAGGCTGTGGTACTGCCCGCACTGCCAGGGCATGCTGGGGCCGCCGGCCTGCAGAGGCTTCTGTCAAGCAGTGATGCACAACTGCCTGGGGGGAGCTGCAGAAGTGCAGCCTCATTGGAGGAGCTATATAGATGGACTGGGGAAGTTGGCTGGTGCCATGAGGGGAGAGCAGGATATGGAGGCTGTTGTTCTTAGACTGCCCACAATGATTAAACTGGCTCTCAAACACGCCGTGAATACCCGCAGCCACCTGAACACCCTGGTGAGTCCCGTACACTAACACACGTACACACTGTAAGATGTGCTTTTAAACTGAAGAGGAATAAATCCAGAGCGATGTCACAACTTGGACCTGCTTTATGGTCATCAAATGTGATTTGATCTTGGTATTTATCATCCCTCTGCAAATGAAATGTTACTTTCTCCGTCTGCATTTGTTTGTATTCCCAATAAAACTTTCCTCGAGTCATCACTCCAATATGAAATATGCTGCAGGCCTGGTAAAAACCACCCACAGGGCCTTTTATTTATTTTTTCGCTTGTTGGTTTAGCTTTCCAGCCCCGCATGCTGCTGCCTATTTAAATGTTAAAGGTCTGCAGTACGGGGGCTCTGTTGTTGAAGTTGCAACCTGCTAGAAGTCTGGTCTTTCAGTCTGAAACCCTACCAGAAAGGTCCCAGCAGCTTACACTATTTGCTGCTTTGAACACTACGAGATGAGATGTTGCTAATCAAGGCGGCAATCATCTCATTTTGATCTCAGCAGGTTGGAAGAGAACACAGCTACAAATGTCACCTCAGTTGTGGCCATGAGATGAAAACACTTGATAAACTTGTTTATCTGGATTTTCAGTTTTGAGATGATTTGAATAAATTTCTCTGAATGTTGTTTATTTGCTTGTTTTCTGGCCTATAGCGCATAATCACTGCAGTCCTTCTCTCACTGAGCCGACCCACTTTCTTTCTGCGCACATTAAAAGACTGCAAATGATTCATTTATATTATTCTATAGTGTTTTAATTTTACCTGAACTCTTGGTATACCTATGGCAGTAATGTAAGAGTCTACATATTTTTTTCACCTTTGATTTCACTAAATCTCTAATCGTGCGAGCAGAGATTTGGTGACACCTCCCGCTGTAGTATCACACTGATAGTATGTATGCTTGTAACCACATTAGACCCGCTGAGTCACATCCTTTTTCAGCGTTCGGTGCTGAAGAAGACAGGCTGAGACGTTTCCCTCTGCCTCAGACAGCAGGCTGCAACACATTACTTCTCCACATCCAAAGCAAAAATGCACTTTGGGTGGAACTGCATTAAAAGGAGAAGCAACAAGCAGGCAAGAGAGAGATGAAGACTAGCACGTATCAGACAGATGCTCCCAGCACGTCTCTCTGAAACTTGTCTCTCACTTCTCAGCAGCAGTGACCCGTTATGTGTGGCGTTAACTGCAATAAAACCGTCAAGTTGGTTCTTAGCCCACATGCGAAGTGAGACAGAACTGCTTATGAAATATGAAAGGCCCTTTCTGCTGGGGTTACAGAGCTGGATGTGCTTTTTCTCCTGGAGATCTGCTGAACTTTTCACTCTCACACCCTGAATCCCCACAGTGACCAGGTTTTCACTCGGAACCCATCATTTATTAACGCACAGGTTGACCTCACTTACTCTGCAGTGTGAGGGTGTGGCTGCATCTATGAATCACTGACTTGTGGGGGAAAGCTCACTTTCTTTTGTGTGTGTGTGTTTGAGATGGAGTTTTAAAAAAAAACTTGTCTGTGGTACTTAAGACTCCAATTCAAATCATCATGACGTTACATTGTGTTTATGAGTGTCCTGTATATGAGGCAGAACGGGGCTGCTGTGACAGTGTATTCACCGACTCAATGAAAAAGTGTGTGTGTGTGTGTGTGTGAGAGAGAGGCAGAGGATGTGAACGTCATCTCGCTCCTTTCTTAGTGTCACAGAAGGGACAGAGGTATTGTCTCTCTCAGGGCTAATTGTGTCACACTAAAGAGCCTCACCCAGAGTTAAACACCTGAATGAAGGACCACTAACTACAGTGGTGTCAGGGATTTTTCACCTGTATAGACGACCTGCTGAGCTTAAAATTAACTGACTTTAAGCATAGCATGGTTGTTGGTGCCAGAAACAGCTGATCCACTGGGTTTTTTCTTGCACTACCATCTCTAGGGCTTATAGAGAATGATCTGAAACAGAGAAAACATTCGCAGAGCAGCAGATCTCTGGGTGAAAGTTTTTCATGCAGAAGTCAGAGGAGAATGGCCAGATTGCTTCAAGCTGAGAGGAAGGCAACAGTAGCTGAGTTACCACCTTGTTTGTAGGCTCTTCTACATACTACCAAGGTGTGCAGAAGAGCATCTCTGAACACACAAAACAACAATGAACCTTGAATGAGAAGAAGACCAAACTGGGTGTCAACTAAGAACAGGAAACTGAGGCTACCATTCACACAGGCTCATCAAAATTGGGCAATAAAAGTCTGATGAGTCTCGATTTCTGTTGCTACATGCGGGTGGTAGGGTCAAACTTTGGCATAAAACATAAAAGGATGGATCTATCCTGCCTTTTATCAGCAGTTCAGCCTTCTCCTGGTGGTTTAATAGCCCAGGCGATATTTTCTTGGCATACTTCAGCTGCCTTAGTATCAGTTAAGCACCATTAAAATACCTCATTCTTCCTGATTATTGTTGCTGACCTCGTCCATCCTTTTATGACCTCAGTGTACCCATCTTCTGATGGGCCTATGCACCATATCACAAAACTCAAATAATCCCAAACTGGTTTCTTGAACATGGAAATGAGCCCTATGGTGGAAAAAGCTCCTTCCCAACAAACCAACAAACAGCTTTATAGTTTATCCTGTTTGGTAACATGTAGAACATCAGCTATAAGAAGAATGATAAGAAAGTTGCATTATTTTAAATGAGAAGAATATACAGAATTGCAGGCAGGTGACAAACATGGTGACACCCAGAGACAGCTGTGGCTGCAGGGACTGGTTTCATGTTGTCTAACCAGCTGTGCGGTTCTTTTTAAAATCTTGATGGAATTTCTTCAAGGTAGTTAAAGATGACCGTTTTGTGGTCATTACACTAACCTTTTTATTGTCACCCCACAAAACAAAAACAAATGCATGCACTATTTGTTTAATTACAAATTTTGCCACAAGATCACGAGGTGACAGCAATTTAAAAGGTTGAAAGTAAAGCGTGGACATAAAGCGTGGATGTAAACGGCAACATGATTGTTTGGATGGATTTTCAGATATGATGTAACTTTGAAGCCCAGTTTTCACTATAAATGAAACAGATGGAAAAATTTTAATTTTCATAAATGTTTCTTCGTCATGGAAACTAAATCTGTTGGCAGAGCTGTCAAAAATGTAACCTGAATTAAATGGTGACTTGTTGGGGATACATTGATTGTCCACCACAGCCTATCAAAATCATTTGCAGGGATACCAAACAGGAAGTGAGTTCATATCACAGTAATGCTTTGATCTGTGGGTCATGGATTTGGCCGCTTCATTTACAGAGGAAATATTTACGTTATGTGGCGATTATTTGGCAGTGCAGTAATCATTTTGCCTAAAATAGCGCAGATGAATCCTCAGACCAATTTTCAGACCAATTCTCACCAAAGTTATCAGATTGATTTTAGATGTTTATACAGCATGTGTCTGTTACAGCCAGTTGAAATCAACACCAGATGGCCTAACAGGAAGTTTTTCAAATGCTGGCACCAAACTTGGAGCATGGACTCTGCACTCTTACTGGGGTTCTCCCAAACATTTCATCATCTTATCATGGTGGGGGGTTATGGCAGCTTACAGCCATGTTTTTAACATGATCAAATAAAACTCGCTGCAGCTGCGTTATCAAATAACTTTGATTTCTAATCTTTAAAAAAAATCACAGCCGTGGTGATTTTTTCACCTAAGAGGAACCCTTAAGTAATATTCTCGTGATACAATATTTTGTACAACAGCCTAATGGATCTACCGTGCCTTGTTTTGGGGTTTCATGTGATTCTACATGTGGTGCAGTTGTCGTAGCGATCTCGCACTTAACCTTCCCGCCAGTCAGAGTGCAGACCCCTGTTACTAAGGGCGACAGACGGATCGACCCTATCTGAGTAAGAGAGTCCTCAAGGTGCGAGAGAGACATCTCTTCTCCGCTCTGCGGGCTTGAAACATGTAACTCTGCTGGCGAGATGACCACTCATCGTCCGCCAGCCCACTCCTTGGCATGTTAACATTCATTTCCTCCAACTCCAGCGTGAATCAGCCAATGTTCAGAGAGACGGAGAGGGCAGCCAAGAGCCCTGCAGCTCCAATCTATTCCCCTGTCAACTTCCCACCCCTCTCCTGGAGTTTGATGTCATCCACCTCCGTCTCTACATCTCATCCTCAACATCCCCCCCCCCATTTATTTCTTTTCCTCTCTTTTTTTTTTACGCACTGCTGTGAAAGAAGATGCATGATTTATGAAGTTCTATTTTTACCAGTTACCGAGGAGAAAGAAAGGAGAGAAAGAGGGGACAAAGACAGGGAGAGACGAAAGAATAGAGTGGGAGGGGGGAAGTGTGTGAAGAGCAAGCCCAAGGGGAAGGAGGACAGGAGAGTGTGGAGGAGACATCCATCACCCCTCGACCCCTCGGCTGAAAATGAAGACGGGAAGTAGGTTGAGACAGAAATATGATGGATCTGACCAAGATTAGAGGTGATATACTGCGGAGTACATGACTTATGTGTTGTTATACACTCAATGCAGCTGGGTGCTTAGTTTTAAGTCTAATATCAAATACCTCTTTGTGTGCCTGTTACAGTTTTTGTCAATAACACACTCTTTTCATCAGCTGTCTTTATTTGGTGGCTTTCCCATTGTGCTCACACATATCAGAGGCAGATCAAATCACATCCAAACTGTTGCTTCAGTGAGAAAACAAGAAAACTAATTAAATCTTCGCTGCATTTTTATTGCCTATTAATCAGTTCGAACAAGTGCGAAACTACTGCAGAGAAACGGGAAGCGCAGCCAGCTCGGAAACTGTTAATACCATCAGAGCCAGCATCCAGCCAATCAGATTTCCAAACGCTCCAACATATTTCTTATTTATCAGCTATTTCTTAGTTATTTATCTAGTCGTGTTTAAATATTTAATTGATGCATAATTAATAAAAGTCATGTTTAACTGTTTAATGCAAATTATAGAAGATGATTTGGGATGTTTAAGGGTCCCAGAGGGATCATTCTGTAGCTTAACACTGTAAATTATGTAAATTTTATCACTCACCAGCCCCTTCTTTAGATACATCTTACTAATACCAGGGTTGCTTTAAATCTTCACACCACAGGTGGTGGATTTTGGTCCATACTAACATGACAGCGTCACACTGCAGATTTGTCAGCTGCACGTTCACAGTGCAAATCTCCCGTTCCACCACATCCCAAAGGTGCTCTGTTGGCTTGAGATCTGTGACTGTGGAGGCCATATGAGTACAGTGAAGTCACCGTAATGCTGAAGAAACCAGGTTGATATGATTTGAGTTTTGTGATATGCTGTGAAATCCTGCTGGGAGCAGCCATCAGGTGATACTATGCATAGTTTCCTGTTCTTAGCTGAAACGATTGGCATCTGCTGTGGTCCTCTGCAGCTGAAGCCCATCTGCTTCAAAGTTTGTTGTTCAGAAGCTCTTCTGCATACAGCAGGGAATGCAGAAGAGTATACAAGCCTCACAGCAGTCTAGCTATTCTCCTCTGAGCTCTGACATCAACAAGACATTTTCAGCCAGAAACTGCGGCTCACTGGAAATTTTGTTTTTCAGACAATTGTCTGTAAACGCTTCTGATGCTCAGTTTGAACTTCAGCAGGTCATCTTAAATCCACTGATTTGCTCTCATGTGATTGGCTGATTAGATCTTTGTATTAATAAGCAGTTAAACAGGCGTACCTAATAAAGAGGCTAGAGAGTGTGTATCTGTAAGCCATGATAAGGAAACCCAGCAGTTGAACTAAAATTCTTCTTGTGCTACTGGTCAGCCATGTTGGAACATGTCTGAACTATTTTGAGCTGTTTTAACTACTAGTTGAATTAAATGAATTGTGTGCAGAGTACCAGTCAAGTTTGACAAACATTAAAATGTTCCACTGACTTTCATTAAAACAATAATGTTTTTCCACACAAGTTAAACTTGTAGATTGGATCAGACCAAATCCGTGGCTGGAAGCTCTGATAGGAAAGCTTCTGTGTGTTCTTGCTTATTGCAATGACTTGAGCAGTGGTCAGATTATGCAGAAGTGCCAGACACTACATTTAGGGTTAAAACATCAAATCTCATATTCTGTTTGGAGGCTCATCTGTTGTCATTGATTGGCTGTAACAGATAAATGGCTTTGAAAATCTAAAATCCGTCTGATAGTTTTTGTGAGACTTGAAGATCAGTTGTTAAAAAATTGTGGCCTTTTTGATTCAAAGGGGAGATCACATCAATCAATCAATTTTACCAGATACAAGAATTACTTCCAGCTAATTAACACCTTTCCAGTTATTGCAGCACCCTCCAAGTAGTGACGTTTTTTGTTTTTTGATCTAGCAATACAAAGTTTGCTTTTGCTAAACTGCAGAACGGCTTTGATTGTGACCTCATTTCATGTCTGCCACTTTTCCCTGTGATTGTGATTGGCTGTGTGTGGCGCAAAAATCGATTTGATAACTTTAATGAGACATTTATGAGGCTTGCTCTGAAGATCTCTGTGCTGGTTTTTCTAAAGATTGGGAAGAAAAATTATGATTTTTTTTTCTTTTTTCATGAGATAAAATGTGATGGAAATGCTTTGAACTCTGCTTGATCCAAGGAGTCCAACAGTACCTCGTTTTTGAAAACTAGGCACATGGTTCAATTAGTTTAACTCCAACCGAATGGTGACGCCGGGGTGCTTGATGTGCATACATGAAAAGAATTAAGAGACTGTCCACAGTTAATACTCTTTATTTTCAAAACTCTTTATTATATGATTCTGGGTGGCTGGATTTCAGAGAAATAAAAAGGAGGAAGAAAATAAAGATGAATAAGAAATGACAGAAACAGCGGCGGGTCCTGTGCAGGCTTTTGTTTGTTTAGCTGAGCTTTAATAACAAATGACTAATGCTGTAATTTAAAAATTAATCAAAACCAACTCGGCTTTTAAGTCTAATTCCCTTTCTGGTCATCACTTGTATGTATAATTATTTATAATATGGATGCAAATTTCAATTTGAACAACATCCTTCTCACTAAAGAGCCATTTATCAAATGCTTTCCCCATGCAGGCAATTAGCTCCTCGTTGCAGGGGGCATCTATCACATTTCTTGGACTTGTTTTCCATCTTACTTGAATAAAACATCAGGATTTACACCCCCCACACCCACACACCACCACCCCCCTTGATCTGCATTGGGACAGTGTTGATAAAATCAAAAATACATCATGCTTTAATAGCTTTTCACAGTCTCTGAATGCTTCAGGAATAGTAGCACAGTGAGTGAGGAGTGTGAAATCCATTTTTCCAAAGAGTGTCTCCATACACGTGATTCATAAACAACGAGTTTCATTTTAAATTAAACTGTCAGCTGTACATTATCTGTTCAGCTCAGCGTTTAGTCACTTGTGTGTTTTTAGCACTGATAGTTTTGCTACGGGATTTCTGTGTTCACTGGTCCATGTGCGCTTTACATTACAGCTCACATTTCCCACACTTCACCTCTGGCTCAGCAAGTCCCAACCAGGGGGTACATGTACCCCCTGGGGTACCTCTGGAATTGCCAGAGGGTAGACTGTGGAGTAGCTCAGCTAATTTGAAAAAAAGTTTTATAAAAAATGCAACACAGACAGTATATGTGGGCAATTTCACCAATAGGTCAGCATGCTGGAACTTTTAAAATTATGCTTCAACAGTGATATCAGACAGAAATTAGAAAATCTGACAATAATAAAGAATAATTAATAATAATAGAAAAGTGATGATTTTTTATACATTTCCACTATAAAATAATGTCAAAATTTATGATGTACTAAAAGTTCACCATAAATTAATAAAAGTTCATCAAAATGCAAGAAATTAAGTAGAGCCCGACCAATATATCAGTCTAATATTAGACATCTGCTGATATGTCAGTATCGTACGGTGGCCCTGAGAGGCCAAACGGACTGCAACTTAAGAAAACACCAGCAATAAGAAAAACACTGCAAAAGCACACAAAACACAACGGAAATAGGAAAAAAGAGATTTCCAAAAAGCACAAGGGAAGTGTTTCTGGGGAGACAATAACCCGACGGACCAGTTGCAGGAACCAAAACATGCTAAATGTGTTTTAATCTGATGATTCATATAATACTGATGATGAATTTTTAGGCTAATAGTTAGGCTAACACACTTACCTCTCATCTTTTCTTTCCTCACAAAACCGATAGATCCTCCACTTCTGTGTCTCCCAGCGCAACTCTTAGCACATTTTGGTTCCTGCAACTGGTCCGTCGGGTTATTTTCTCCCCAGAAACACTTCCCTTGCGCTTTTGGAAATCTCTTTTTTCCTATTTCTGTTTTCATTTTTTCTATTTCTGTTTTCTTTTTTCCTGTTTCCATTTTTGTTTTTTGTTTTTCCTATGTGGTGTTTTCTTAAGTTGCAGTGCATTTGGCCTCTCAGGGCCACCATAGTGACCGATAAGCAAAAAAACAAAAAAGTTAAAGTAAGACAGGAGAAATACTCTTCAACCATGTATTAGTGACAATAAAACAAAATTAATTTTAAAATGAATTGTTGTATTATTCTAGTAAATAACTACACATAACAAATGTTAGGGGAAATCTGCTTATATTTCACGTGTCTACAAGAAAGCATATCAGAAAATTGTTATTGGTCTGAAAAAATCCAATGTCAGTTGAGCTCTAAAGTGAAGTGTCTAATCATCATTTAATATGTCGAATGAAACCTACACTCACATAAAACTACGCAACGTTAGCTCAAGAGAGAGGGAGAAAATGACTTGCGTGTGTCTCCAAACACCAGCTGGCAGGACAGGTTAAACAATGCCCCTCTCTAACAGTTAATGCAAGCACAGGGCCAACATGGGCATGCTTATATTGTGAAGGATTTGCTTGCTCACGTCTGTTGTAATTGTAACTTGAACATGTTTGACAAAAATACGTTTTTTTCTGTGCTGGAAAAAAACAGATCAGTTAAAGCACGATCTCAGGTGTGACTGCAGTGTAAAGAGGAAAAGCTTCGTTCCTGACAAATCTGATAAAAAAGCCTCAGTACATGTTTTTCCTAAATAAAATGCAAGCATAACAATACATTTCCCCCCCGAAGCCATTAGGTTGCTTCTGTCACACTCATTTCAAACACAGAGCCTGATAAACAACAGCGTTACCGTGTGAGCAATTGCTTCACTGTAAAGCTCTTCCTTCATAAAATCCAAGCCTCTGACCAGATATATACAGATAAGAGTCAATCTGACGGGCTGTTTTCATTCTCAGAAAAAAAAAAGAGACCTAATAATAATAATAATAAACACCTAATAAGCTCTCAATCGTTGAATTTTGTGCACGTTATGGTTGTGATATGGTCTGGGAACATGTGGGTAATAGTCACAAACTAAAAGACACCTGATCCTACAACCTTGTAGCCATGAATTTATTAAGAGAGACCTCACAGTTATAAAAGATACGTCAATTGGTTTCTAAGGTGCCATGAAAAATGAGTTATCTTATGTGAAGTCTGCTGTCTGTGTATAAACCAAGGTCGGGGCCAGTGAAAGAAACACTAACGTGCATGTGTAGTGAGCTGCACTCATGGTTCAGGAGCCACAATTAATATTGTAACACCTGAACTCCACAAGTTGAAATAGTTTGCTAAGAGAAAAGGATTTGAAATGCGCTCTAATAGTAACCACAGCTACGGTTAATCACAGCCACTTTAAATCACAGGGACTTCAGATCTTTGGCTGTGGTTGTGAGTCAGCCAGCAAAGACTGACGCAAGCAAAACTTTTGAATCAAACCCAAGTCCGGCAATATCTTTCAGCCTGAAAGACTCGATGACGGTAAAAATAATAATAAAAATCGATGAAATAAGATTGAAATAGAGAGGAAATAGTTTTCTTGTTAATCTGGAAACATTTTTTATGATAACTCAGATGATACCGATGATGATCTCGCAGCCTGAGATCATCTAATCAAAGGCTGTTGGAAGTCCCACGAACTCGTTTTAAGACCAGAGGTGATAGATCTTTTAGAACGAGAACGGTGGCCCCCAGGTTGTAGGATGATCTCCCTCCATCATTACGTTGCCTTGATTGTATTTATTCTTTTAAAAAGCAGCTTAAGACTCATTTATTTAGATTGGCTTTTAATTAGATTTGTGCTGTATGTTTGATTATTAATTTATTTTATGTATTTCTGTTTTATATTACTGTGAAGCACTTTGTGGTATTTATCCTGTGAAAAGTGCTATATAAATAAATTGATTTGATTTGATGTGTTCACTGAGCACGCATGATTTCCTCTGTGTTGAACAAAAGGAGATTCATTTGAAACCAGATATTTTCATGGACAGACATAAATTAAATTGACAGCAAAGCATGTTTAGCACTGTTGCAAGGGCGTAGATTTGGTTTTGGCATTGGTGGGGACGGATGATTCAACCACTGAACCCTGCCCTGTTTCTTTTTTTTTCCTTTTTGTCTTTGCTTCTTGATAAAAAGAAAAAGGAGAAATATACTTGCCTACATATGTTATTCTACGTGCTTTTAAACCATTTAAAATTACAATTCATAGTTTTATATGTGAATTATATAATGTTAAGTTACTATTAAACAAATGACTGACTAAGTATTTTAGAGTTTAGTTTACTTCAACCATATTCCATATAAATCAGGTATCATACAAAAATAAAAATAGCTTCAAATACAGTCATGACAATAAAAGAATATGACTTTAAGGACTTAACAACATTACTTCAGTTATACTACACCAACATCTCTTATACATTAGCACTAAGGGAACACTGAATGACCTGCTGGTTTTTGTCCATAAAACTATTCATCTAAGATTACCACAAAGTAAAAGATCTCTTAGCAAAATTATGCAACATTTTAGGCACTATTGCCCCGATCAAGTCAGTGAGCTGGAATGTTTTACTCTAAACATGACTACTGGTGTCCCACACAACAACTCAATGCCCACTATGTGAAGGAGCCAAACACATGCCTTCTCCTCTTATTAACTGACATAAACTGCTGGCATATTTGTTTTACATCTATACTGTCCAGTCTCTCCTGGTGGACATGGTAACACATTATTCATGGTTACAATTTTAGACTGATGTGGGCCAAAGCCTAAAACGATGTGCCGGGAGTTTGCTGTTCTCCCCGGTTCAGATATTTGAAGTTTGCACAGCTACATTCTCGCCTGAAAATTTTTTCAAAGTTTATTTTGCAACCCAGAAAGAGTAATAAGAGGGGCATGTATTGCCTAGCATAGCCTGTAACGTTATTATGATGGCCAGATTTTATGAGTGAACTTGACTTTAAGTGACTTACAGGTTTCTTTGAAAAACACTTTTTCATATCCAGGTTCTTCCTTTTTGCTGCCATCCTCCTCTCCTCCTCGCAGCGCAGGCTTGCCGCTGCTAAAACTAAACAGAGCTCCCTGAAAGGCACAGCCAATCACATTGGCCATATTTGTCACATGATATAGGACTGCAGTAGAGAACGTAATTTAACTCTTTCTGCTCCACTGGGTGAATGAGACATTGACAGATCTCTTTTTTTTATTTCTATCGGTTTTGTTTTGTTTTTGTTTTGTCCCCACCAAAAATTATTGGTGGGGACAATTCAATAATTGCTGGATATTGGTGGGGACATGTCCCTTCCGTCCATGCCAAATCTACGCCCTTGCACTGTTGGCTCACAGTGAGAGGTTCCTAGGGTTAAAAGAAAGCTAATGTTATTTGTCTCTGACATTCTTAATCTAAAAAAGTTTACTTAAATTAAAAACAAAAAACTGCTCATTTCAGCTCCTTTCCAGATGCCCTTCCTGACATAATTCCAAAGGAATTTGTGTTTCCTCCTGGCATCAAACCAGGAATCTTTTACTTAGGTTGGATAAAAGTGTAAACCACTATTGTGACAGTATGGAGTGACGAAGAGGACCCAAAATGCAGACACTAAGGAACGTGGAAGAAAACTTAACAGAAAGCGAGCCGTTTATTAAGGCTGGGAAAAGATTACAAAACAAAAGGCAGAGGTGAAGCTAAACAATAACCTAAACTGGGGAAACTGAAGATAAACATAAAAATACCAAACCATGAAACTTGGTGTGGATACAAAGATACAAAGATACATGGAACATGGACAAGGAGAAGCAAAACTAGACACACTGCACATAAGACAAGGACTTTCACAATAAAACAGGAAACAGAATGGAATGCAGACATGACAACACGAAGGTGATAACATAGGACACACAGCATGAAACACATAAAGGGTGAGGGAAACATAAATAAAGGGGTAGAAAGCACAAGGGGAAATCTAATAAACAAATGAACTTAGCTAACTTAAGGAACTTAAACATAAACATCAACATCCAAAAAAACTAAAACTTTAAACGCTGGGTCAACAGACGCAGGAACGTGACAACTACACTATTTAGCCAATTTCTTTATAAAGTTTATACAAAAATAGAAATGAATTATTAAAAATGAAAATGTGCATATCAATTAAAACAGCCCATGTAAGTGTAACATATAAAAATCAATGTGACTCCCTAATAATGAATAAAATGTACAAGTTGAACAAACAAAAACAAAGGTAAGCTGAGCATGTCAAGGACATAAAATCTATCATCAAATTTATGAGAAGGCCCTGCATTATAAATGGGTTTCTAATAGTGATTTAAAAGAAGCCACTGACCAAGCAGGCCAGAGTGAGTCTGGCAGGTCGTTCAACAATCGAGGAGCCCAAACAGAAAACGCTCGATCGTCATTTATCTTTAAACGTGAGGCTGGAACAGTTAGCGGGATCTCAGGCTGCACACAGGTCGGCACAAGAACAGCAGCTCTAGTGTGCACTCTGGAGCCAGGCCGTGAAGGGCTTTACAAGGAGTCAGTAAAATCTTAAAATCAGTTCTGAAACAAACGAGCAGCCATCGTAGACTCGTTAAAACTGACCTTGACGCCGCATCCTGAACAGTTTGAAGTCTATTTATTGATTTCTGATTGATACCTCTTTAAAAAGGCCATTACAATAATGCAAAAATGACATAAAAGCATGAATTTACAGCCAATCCAGAGTTTTTTTTTCAGTGTACAGTGTGTATTTCAGCAAAAGTTAGTTTCTATGCTGGTGACAGGAGGAGGAGGATGGGGGCTGAGTGCTGACTCAGTCTGTCCCCTGAGCCTTGACTTCTCTGGAGCACGAGCATTACTCACTAAATTTTCTCCAGTATGTTGTTACAGCTGTGCGTGGCATCGTGCCATCCTATAACACCGATAGTATCGTCTTTGCTCCTGAAACCGTTTGCTTATTAAAAACTCCTGGCGATCATAATGAAAGCAAAAGCCCGATCTCACATTAGTCCCAGCGCTGTGTGCAATTCCATTGATTTGTTTGCGGTGCATCTCTACACCATGTTTGCACATGCTGAGCCCGAGATGCAGGTGTGCCAGTGCAACCAAGTGTGGGCTGCGAGGTTTGTGTGACTCGTACTACTGGCCGCCAGCACCCCTCTCTTCCTCTGAGAGAAAGGCACAGGCTGCCCGGTGCAGATAAAAGTGTGCAGATATTTCTGAGCTGTCCCGCTGAGGCAGACTTTATCTGCAGACTCTCCTGTTGGTTGTGTTAGTCGAGCCCTGGGTAATATTAATACCCCACTAATGAGCCCCTTCCTTGAAGAATCCGGAAAACAATCGGTGGGGATGGGGTGGGGCTGTGTTGGCGTGCGTGCTGAATCAGTCCTCTCCCTTGTGCCACAACTTCCCTACGGCTTCCCAAGAATGCTCAAACAAAAAGGAGAAACGCAGCTCCGATCACATTAATCATGGCCCGTGGAAGCACCGGCAATTGCTCCAGGCGCACAAGAACGAAGGTATCGCACGAGAGGAAGATGTGGAAGGAGAGAGTGGGGTGGAAGAAGCAATGAGCTCAAATAGGTGTGTGTGTGTTAAATCCCCTTAAGCACACGGTAGGGAAGATGGCTAGTCAGGGAAGCTGTGTGTTGGTAAATGCCTAGTGCAGGAGAACTCAGCCATCTGTGACTGTCAGGAGTGTGTGTGTGTGTGTGTGTGTGTGTGTGTGTGTGTGTGTGTGAGTCTCTAACACCATCCTTGGATGACAAGGCTGTATTGATTAACCCTGATGGTTCCGTGTGGCAGCCGATCAGCATTTCAGTGTGTCAGCACGCGTGCGATAAATGAGCGCGTGCGCTGTTGTAAGATATGCAAGTGCTTGCAAAGAGTATATTATGTAGGAGTGTGTGTTTATCATGTTAATGGGATTAGGTGCATTATGCAAAAATGAATACTTGCATGAAATGATTCATTTTTGTTTATGCTGAAAAAATCTGTGTGTGTGCATGCATTTCTGTGTGTGTGTGTGTGTGTGTGTTGTATGTGGCCTCGGTTAGCTCCAGATAAAGATGTCCGTCGCCGGTCTATCGGATCCCATCAGTATTCAGCAGCAGTGATGCCAGCCTTTTCACTTAAAGGGGAGCTGGGCACAATTAGCTGTTAACATTACATGGCAGAATTAAGCCCGGCCAGTATTCCCCAGGGAAATTAAACCACCGGCAAATCATTAAACCACAAGCTAAACATTAACATCCATTTGCATTTTTATTGCACCTGAAAAGAATGTGCCAGGTCCGTTATCTCTGAGAGACAGAGAAGGACTCCTTCTTTATTATTGTTATGTTGTCTCTCGTGTGAAACACAATGGCATTTATACGAGAAAGAAGCAGCAAAATGAGAGGCTGGAGGGTTTTTGGGTTTTTTTGGAGTGTTATGATTACAAATTCGAACATGGCTGGCAGAGGATACAATGACTTGTTTGTTATGCAAATCCCAGTGCTTTCATCCCTCCCAAAAATAAACAATCCCAAACAGATGACAATTTGCAGAGGCGCTCAGCTGAGTAAGGCCGGCAGTTTGGTACTGACAGGTTCTTAGCGTCTGCAGTGTCACCGCTGCTTGAATGAAGAGGCTTTTAGGAGCAGGGAGTGGGTACGGTGCCACATAAGTGGTGATGAACAGGTTCTGGGGAGAAGTGAGATCTTCCTTTCTAATCTCCTCTCTCTCTTGGGCAGGTGAGCGGGATGTGCGGACAAACTCCTCAGCGGGCCTCTCGCTCTGTCGGATCCCCTCCGTCCCAGCCTCCAGCCGCCGCAGCCCGTGGGGCTCAGCCGTCATCCTCGGACCCCGACGAGACGTTGGCAGACCTCCGCAGGTGAGGAAGTCGGGCGCCAGGACAAGACCTCTTCCTATGATGAAGCAATTCTCTGTCTCTCCAGGGTGCCATGGGGGCAATATTTTTCCCTGACAGACAAATATTGCCCCTAACGCTGTCGACAGGTCCCCTCCTGCTTGCGCGTGATGCTTTGGCTCGGTCTCTCTCCGCTTGAGTGGTTTTTTTAGCACTTCTGATGCAGTAACAGGCTTAAATGAACAGTGTAATGACGCCCAGCGGGGGCTGCTGGCCTCAGCAGCACAATGGCCAGATTAATGTCAATTAGGAATAGAGACACTGCTCATTTTGGCCTCTTTTATTCTCTCCTTCTCCAGGGGGATCTAATCGAGTTGCTTTCGCTGCAATCAAGCTGAATTCCCTCTCTTGCATTTTCCCTGCCTCCTTTCGCTTTTCCTGCTGTTTTCTGCACCGCTCACTGATGATGGTGTTAACTGACGTTTGTATTCTTTGCTTTTGTGTTTCAGGGACTTCATAACCAGCCTGAGAGGCTTCAGCTCCTTTTACAGTGGTCTCGGGGAGGCCTTATGCAGCCGCGAGCCTGCTCCAGTGAACCACTCCCTCTGCTGGAACGGGCAGGAGATGACAGACAGGTAAGGCGGGGGTCTGGTTTTTGTTTGCAGACTGCGAATCAGCACTTCACAGTTTATTGGCTCTCTCCAAATGATCGCTTATACAAACACTTTGCTCCCATTCTTGAATTCCCAGCCCTCCAGCTTCACATCTAGGAGTGTAGGTGAACTGAAGGGCAAGTTTTCCCAGAGCTGATGAGCTTCCCACAAGGCCCCCCCACTCCCACCGTCTCACCCACTGAGTGCGAGTGTAAATCTTGACTTTGGCTCTATGGGATGTTATTAATGTCAGGAACACTGTCACCTTCTTCTCGCTTAGTTAATTACCGTTTCGATCGCTCTCTCCTCCTTCATCCAGCGTCTCCTGTGCACCCCGCAGAACAGCATTCGGTTTCCACAATATTTCATTTCACCCCTGTCCTTTGGCTTCACACATCACAACTCTCAGCGCTCTTTCCGCCTGCACCGTCAGCTGGCCCCGATTTCAATTTGGCTCACATAGTTACAGATATCATAGGATTTTTCGGCTTTTAAATCATGTGTGGAATTAAATCAGTGTAGATGCACAAATTTTAGTATAAAAGCACTGGGGGATGTTTTAAGTCTTGTTCCCAAGGATGAAGGAGAATAAGTTCAGTACTTCTTGCACAAAGATATAAAAAAAAAGAACCCGAGTCTGAGGAGGAGATATCAGGCTGGCAAGGGGGCAGAGCTGTCCTGAGGGGATGATTACAAGCTGGACCAAGCAGTGCGACAGGAAGGTGCAGGGGAGGCAGGAACAGGAGACAAAATGATGGAGAGATTACAGTGTCTCGCGGCAAGCAATTCTCCATGTCACCTGCGAGGGCATATGTCTGCAGATTCACTCGGGTGCATTTTCACTCCGAGATTTGTTCTGGATCATCTTCCATTATCTCCCGAGATAGGACCTTCTTCAGAGCCAAATGTGGCATTCATTCAGTGCATTGTCTCATGCAGATAAATTTAGACCGGGTGGGTGGGGAGGATAAGCACTGGAGGGGTCGGGTGCTGAATGTCTCTGATACTTGAGGAGTGATCTGTGGAGCTAAATGAGGCGCCTTTTATCGGGCTCTGTTTACCATCACACCTGGAAGCCAGATCAGAGGAGGAACACTTTTCACCACATCAAAGAGTGTTACCGTGCTAACTGTGATAAAAACGTAACGCCGTATCAACTCAAAACATTCCTCTTTTGGATCTACTGACAGTGTAAATTCATACATGTGTGATAAGTGATTCAAAGATAAGATTCGGTGTCGACCGTGAATGTTTCATTTTGGGGACTGTGACCATGGAGACTGAGAGGAGGTCAGAAGATATCATATTTAAAGAGTTTCAGCTGCTGCCATGTTGATTTTTGCAGCCAGAAATAAGCAAATGTGGTCCAGAAGGATAGCAGCAAGACTGAAAGTTAAGGTTTACAAGGTGGTAGTGAGACCTGATGCGATGTATGGCTTGGAGATGGGAGTGACCAGAATGGACAGCAGTAGAAATGAGATTATCAAGCTGGGAAGGTTTGAACATGTGCAGAGGAGGGATATACTGGAGAAAAGGTGTTGAAGATGGAGCTTCCAGACAGGAGGAAAAGAAGGAGACCTCAGAGAAGATTCATGGATGTAGTGAAGGAGGTAGAGTGAGATGAAAACAGGAGAAAGGACATAAAGATAGAGTGCTAAGTTAGCTAAGTTAGCTGTCCCTAGCCAGCTTAGCTAGCAAGTTGCACCCGTGAAGCACAGACACTTGCTGCAACAGGCACCAGCAGTATAACACAGATAGGTGGAGTCGAGCTCTAGGTCACAGCCCAACTGTAAGCCTAAATCCACATGGATGGGAGCCGGATTCAAGTGGCCACTAAAGGAACTGCAGTTTTTGGGGCTTCAACTCTGTTTTCAGCCTCAGAGGCTGCCACATGCTCCGTTCCCACTGTCATCCTTTAGCGTTGTGTTAAATTATAGTTGTCTGAGAGCCTACAGCACATGCTATGCTAAATGTCTTGTGAGGCCTTGAGTTGAGTCAGATACGACTCTTTATGCTAACACTCTGCCAGCGGCAATGCTATTTAAATATATAGACACTTAAAGAATAACAGAGCCTAATGGGAAAGTTCAGAGTTTTTATGATTGTATCAAATTTATTTTTAAAAAACTGGTTCTACTTAAAAAGGTGAAGAAAGTACCACCAAAGGTATTTCCATTCTTTCTGAGGAAAACGTGAATTCCCTCAGCAGATTTAATCTAATTGTGTAATCAGAGTCCCCAACTTTTCTTTACAAGGAAGAAATGCCATTTGTGCCAAACTGGGTCAATAAAAAGCAGAAATGGTTTGTTACACTCTGACAGACTCGACTGAATTCATGATAGCTGATGTGATGTGGTACATGTAAGAATTACTGTGGCCCCAAAGACATCATACACAATAATGCATATCTGTATATATGTTTTTTCAGTCACAGTTGATTTAAAGCAAATGATTTAGTACCTCCGTCAGCTATGGGTCTAGAACAATTTCACCCCACCCTCAAACATGAACCTCATGGTTTAAAGTTAAGGCAACGCGAGCTTCATAGTCAGTGTCATGTTTCGTCTTTGCATGTAGGGTAGCAAAACCAAATTTTACGGCAATCCATCAACAATTTCTGAGAAAGTTCAACCTGGACCAGTGCAGACTGGCCAAGAATCGAGATAAGTCGTTTCAAGGAGCCATTAAAAGGGAACCATTATCCTCTCCCTTAGAGTCTCCCATGTGAATATGCTGTTACTGAGGTGGATGCTCATATTACAAATGGTCAGTGTTTCAATGATTTTAGCATATGTACAATAAAAGCTAAGGCTTTAAGGACGTTTGTACCTGCCATGTGAACGGCACCGTATGACAAAGTTAACGTCAGACTGTCGCTAGCAGCACTTTCTGCCGGTCGTGCACCGCTTTTTGAAACCTGCTGCGTTGTACTGTTGCTACGGCAGCTAGGATGAATAAAACGAGTGCATAATTGTGTCAGTTTTTACCACCATTTTAATGATACATCAGTACAGAAGAGCAGAGCTACTGATGATGTAAAGTAAGCAACTCCGCCCACCTGCTGTTCAAACTTGTCATTTACAAGGGGTCAGCCAGTTGGAAGTAATGTGGCTTAATTTAGTTTAAAGGACAGGGAAGGACTGAGGATTAAAGAATAATGAGGATTATGTTGAAGTTAGAATCATGCAGCGCTCCAAACATAAAAGTATAGAGCATAATGCGCCCACTTTAATGAGACTTAAGTTCACCCACCCGCTGCTCCATCACAGCTGTTTGTATGAACTCTGAATTTTGTGTTTTCTCAGTGCAACATTAAAACAAAGGAACAGTGTTAATAATCATGTGTGTGTCTGTGTGTGTGTGTGTGTGTGTTAGACAAGATTCTTAGGCACAGAAAAAGGTGTTTGTATAAACGTGTGTGTGTGAATGTGGCTTGTAGTAGGACGTGTTCTTCTACTTCTGCGGGTTATTTTGCTGCGAGAGGTGGCAGCCTCACACTGGACCTAATGGCAGCGTGGTAATTGGTGTTACATTAGATTAAGTTATCGCAAGCATGAGGCGATGTGATCAGCTCTGCTGGCAGCGGACAATAACACAAGCAGGATTGGATAACGAGCCGAGAGTCGACAACTGAGACTATCGGCGGTGAAAAACGGTTTAACAGTGAGACACGCTAAATTATATTGTGGTAAAATTATCTGACAGGCACTTATCATGTGAAACACTAACCTGCCTCGGCTTCTTATCGTCACTCAAAATCTCCCCGTCCTAATCCTCCCTCCTCTTAACCATATTTCCTCTTTTCCTCTGCTTAAGTGATCACACGTTTTTCCATTATTCATGTGATAATTAGCAGCGAAGAAGGGATGAGATCATGGATAATAAGAAGAATAGATAACTGGGGAAATGTAATTTGAGTTTAATGAAAAGTCTGACTTGGAGGAGAATGAAAGACTGATGAAAAGAGACGGCAGAGTGTGTGTGTGTGTGAGTGTGTGTTGGGGGAGTGTGCACACAGGGCTGTTTAAAAGAGAGAGAACAAAGGATGACCTCATACTTTGCACACAAACACACACGTGTGCACAGATTCTTTTTTCAAGGCCCCTTTTTCGCTCTCGCTAATCTATTTCCTCTAAAATAGTTCGTCCTTCAACTTTTCAAACATTTACAACAACACGGCAGACAACATTTACGCTGCAGCGTGACATCCACTGCGGCACCTGAGAGAGACATGCCTGATTCAGGTTCACCTAAACGTGCTCGTCTCAGTCAAGCAGAATTAGCCGGTCTCATCCTTCTGAGCGTGCGGTGAGGAAGGGGTTAAACCCTTGGGACTGTCAGAAGTGAAAAAAACACACCTGCAGGAAAGTCTCAACATGAAAGAACAGCTGTGGAGAAATCTACCTTTCAGACATCCCAGCTCCTCCTCTTCATAGTGTACACAAGTGTAAACAGAGCAGCACTTCCTCAGTCGTACATTTATGCATGTAAGAGCCTGCCCGTGTGCTGCTTCTACCTAAATATACCCTCACAGCTAAAGCAGGGCAAAAATACATCTCTGCTAATGTTCTCTCATTAACTTCAGATGATTAAAAAGCTACTAACTGAGCAGATAATGTGCATGAAATTAATCAGCAGCCAAACTTTACATGATAGTTCAAGATCTTTGGGGATGTTGTCGGCACCCTTGAAACACTTAAAAATGTCAAAGAAGGTGATAATGTAACAGCCTGCCTCTTAAAGGCAGATGTTCAGAGTTAGCATGTGATGAGTGATGAATTGCAGCCTTTATAACTATATTAACATTAAGCTGTCTTTAAGCAGCAGATCTTAGATAAATATCAACCCGCCTCTGGTTTTGTAGCTGTAGCTTCTCCATTGAGGGAAAAGTTGGTTCTTTGGTCAGAGCTCATTGACAAATGAGTTTTTTAGCTCAGGAAACTAAAACCCAGAAGACCTGCGATTCTTCTTATCAACACTAGATGGTGATAAAATCCCTGTTTGTGTCTTCCACAAAGGTAGCTTAGCCTGAAGTCACTGAAGCTCTTCAGAGTTTCATAAACATAAGGCTTATTTAAGCATTTTCTTCCCGTCCTTTCAGATATCCTGGGCCCGGCCTAAAACGACTGCACCCCAGCTCAGAGTCCAGGAGCAACAAGCCGCCTGAGCCGGTCATCAGCCAGATCATAGACAAACTCAAACACATCAACCAGGTGAGCTGTGCTATTTTATTTCCTTCATGGTTATAGCTCCGGCTCTGCAGAGGTGAGATAGTCCACTCTCCCAATAGCTCTGCTTCTTGGCTCACAGTTGGACACTGATTCCCAAGCTTCTGGAGGCCCTGCTCTGCAGCTCCTGTGGGGGTCAGCACAAGCCAAGCAAAGATTTTAAATGAGGATGCTTTGTTTACTATTTTGCCCTTTTAAAACACAGCAAAACACTTGTGACTGGAAACTGTTTTAAAAAAAAAGCTCTTCCTGGGCACAAATTCTCCCGCATGGCAGCCAGAATATGAAAGGATGCGTGTCCTCCATCCACAAAAGGCCCTGCTGTCATCAAGGCCGAAGCCCTTGTTTTTTTCCCACCACTTCCGCTGGCATGTAAACCACGGTCGGGGCTTTGTTCAGAGATGCAGGATCGAACTTACGTATCAGCCCACAGATCTGCCGGCACTTCCTGATTCTTGGTGGTTGCACTTGTAGCTGTCAACACTTCTAGCTGACTACCCCTCGCCCCCTCCCGCATGAATACACACATATGTGTGCATGTTAACACGAGTGTGTTTGAGCTTTAGGATGTTGTAGCCCTGTCAAGGTGGATTCCCCTGTTTAAAAGGGAACCTGGGAGATCTAAGAAGTAGCTCCGGACCCTTCTGCACTCCCCGCTGACAACCAGAGAGCCTAAAAAAAAAAAAAAAATTTAGAGGGCTTTGGGTTGAAACGATGTAATTCTATCATTTACTTCCACAGTATTACTTCATTCATATGTGTCAGACGCCTCCTGCTGCCTTCAAACGCCACCATACCTGATTCATCCTGGCTCCACATACGTTAGGCAGTTTAAACGCTCATTCCTAAAAATGTGGGTCTTATTTTTTTTATAGCTTTGGCCATCTTTTCTGTGAGCTGTGAAGACGTTGGACTCACCAGAGAAAGTTCCTGACATTCACTGGGGAAAGAAAAACTGTTTAACCATTTTATTTGGTGCTAAAACGCAAAGAAAGCATAAAATGTCAATAATAATCCCTCACCAGGATGGATGTTTTGTGTAATAATTTCAGTGTAAAATCAGTGTGATCACCTGACTGTGCATTTTTTGCCCTTTCAGCCTTCTTTGGAGCAATTTTGTACACTATTATTATAAGTAGGAGTGAGAGCCAAAATGACCAAAATAAAAGCCAAGCTGTAATAAACCTGAATTATCCTGTAAGCTTAAAAACACAGGACATACCCTTTAATGTAATAAGCCTTTCAAAACTTCCTGCATCGACACAGATAAACAATTGTAGCCATATGATTACAAGCAGAGCTGCTGCAGTGCAGACTGTTTACCGTGTGGATCGAGGTCCAGATAGGCTTTTGATGAGATTTTGCAAGAAAATGCAGTTTAGTGAAATGACTGAGCTCATTGTGTTATAGACATTGAGACAATCCCTTGGAAGCATGAACTCAGTCAAGTCATATGTTCTCAGTAACCTAATTCCCATTTCTAATTGGCTCCCATGTTGCACTGATGATGTGGCAAACATGTGGACATTTATGGGGTTTTGATTCTGTTTACACAATCGGTTAATATTTATGCAGATTGACCATTCGCAAGGGAGCTTTTAGTCTCATATCTGATGACCGTGCAGCAGAGTCAAGCGTGTTTCTGCTTCAGCTCCCCTTCCCTTCAGATCTTAACTTCAATGGCCTGGATTAACATCTGACAAAAGAATGACTGCACTTGATTGCATATTTCATGTGCAGTAAAACTGTTCATGGCTCTCAGCCATGCTTTCCCTCCCCCCTTTTGTTGCAGAAATTTTTTTTAAAAATATTAGTGTAATCCTATCACCATTATACTTGGGCGTGCAAAATGACAGGAACACCTTGCAATGTTGTGCAATCTGCTGCAACAGTCCTGCTGTAAATCAGCCCACTGAGAAGTTTAAAGTATTGGAATTTTAGGGGAAGATGACTCACCGAGTTGATCTTGATAGTAATTTATAATTTTCTTGTAACATCTCTTATCAAAACATATGAAAGTAATTCGTTTTCATAAAAATAAAATTACTTTTGCTTTAGTTGGAGCTCTGAGACACAATAAAAGTGCTAATCTGCACAATGTCCATTTGCCTGACGTTGTTGTTAACATGGTAATAGATCTAATGTTTATTATTGCCACTGTGGGGGGGGTGGCATGTTAGTATGGGAGCTCAACCAATACACTGGTAGAGTGATGTTACTAATGGGCGCAGACTCTAGAATACTGGTTATTCTGTGGCTGCAAAACCAGGACAAACTCTGACCCCTCCACCACTGTGCTTGACAGTTGGTAAGAGATGTGCTCTGTTCGCTTTTCTCCAAACATGGCGCTGTGCACTACGGTCAAACATCTGCATTTTGGTCTCGTCTGTCCAAACAACATTGTTCCAGACGTCCTGTGTTTTGTTCAGATGGAGCTTTGCAAATATAAACCATGCTGTCATGCTCTTTTTGGAGAGAGGAGGCTTTCTCCTGGCAACCCTTCCAAACAGGCCATACTTGTTCAGGGGTAAATTTGCTGGACCGTCCACATATCTGAACGCTTCAAACCAGGAAACTGCAAAAACCAAACTGCTCACACTTGCTGATTATCAGTTAATGATCATTGATTAGCAATGCCTGGCTGCAACTTGCAATGTATTCAAGTTTTCACAGACTGCATAGAATTGTCCGTCCATTAGGGGCCAGTATTACCAGTTAAGACTTTACTCCCAGCCACAAATGTTAATACATGAATGCATACAAACCTTTTACCTGCTAATTAAAAACAGTTGCCAGACTCAGTGGGATCCTTCCTTTGGGAGGCCAAGAATAACAATTTGCCAAATTTCAAATCTGAAACCAAGTTGTGTACCAAGTGACTTGGCAGCATGACCATACCCAGAGCTACAATGCTAACATGTTTGAAAGGATACCTGCCAACAGGGAAGGATCAAGTCCCTCTTCAACAGAGAGGCACAGCCTTAAACATACTTTCTAATCCTGCTAAATGTTTATTGAGTATACACCGCATTTCATGGTCCTGCTCTCCGCTTGCATATTGTAAACAACCACCGAGGGCACTGGAGAAAGTGATGTTGTTCAGTTAAAAGCAGTTTTACAAGGTCTCCGCCTCCCCGCCAGTTGAAAGACCACCAGTTCCAGATGATGCAGGGCTAAAAGCAACTAATTAACCATGTGATATGAAAGAGTGGGGCCATGGCTCACAGATAATTACTTTCATCTGCCCTGTTTATATGCAAAGTGTATGAGGACAGGCCAACGGTGAGATAGTAATGTTGCGTAATGGTCCAGGAAGGCAAACAGCGGAGTGCCATGTTGATTAAAACCTGCAGTATTCACAGACGGTCGTGCTCAGATGAATGTGCACATGTAAGTCCTGGATATGCATTCAGCTCTGCATGCTGGACAGGGGTCGCTTGCATACAGTCCTCTGCAAATCCTATAAGGCTCTTTTCTCCTGTGCACGTTTTCCATTTGAATGAACATTATTCTCCTTTTGGCTGGAGCAGCGAACATGATCAGCGGTTCTTCCAGGTCGTACTGACCCACTTTCAAACAGTGAATCGGTCCCAGGCCATAGTATGTAAGACTGTGTCGTAAAATATACACTCTCCAAGAGCGAGAGGGAACGTGGGACCCCTCAAAAAATCGACTTCCTTCCAACTTTAATCCCTCTGATGTTTCATTCCTCGACTCTTAAGTGCTCCGTGACGATGGCCCCATGAAATGCAACTATGCGGCGGAAATGTGTCATTTCTCACGTTGTCAGTGTTGATCAGAGTATCAGCAGATACAGAGACAGTTTGGCAGGGGACCCCTTGCCTTTGTGCCTCTGTGAGGCTAAACTAAACACTATAAGAAGAGGAAAAAATTCAGAGCCGGTCGCCTCAGCTTATAAAACAGCGTTTTCTCACGCCTGAACCAGTTGATGTCATGACTGAGCCGTAGCCAAGTTTAAAGTGAGCCACACACTATAAATGGATGAGGAGAAATGGCTTTCTCCTTCAGTTATTGCTTCCCGACTTGGAATCTTTAAACAGTGCGGGACTGTGAGGAGCCACGGACATTTTTGTGCATGCAAACACTGTGTGTAACAAATTCCCGTGTGAGGTCCTGTCTGTATATGCAATATGAGCTGATAAAGACGAGAGTGCTCGAGCTCGCTCTCTCCCCGGCTCTGACGTCAGGTTGGAGATATTCTTTTGATGCCAGACTGGCGATTCTTCCTGGTTTTCTTGCTGAGAAGTGGACTGTGCGAACGTGACTCTGCATTAACACTTTCGTTTTTCGTGAAGTTCTTTTGCGCGCAGGGGACGTAGGGGCGTTAGCGCTCCTAAATTAGAACATATTATATTGATGATGTGTTCTTGTTCTGAGGGG
This sequence comes from Neolamprologus brichardi, assembly GCF_056152115.1. Classification (NCBI taxonomy): domain Eukaryota; kingdom Metazoa; phylum Chordata; class Actinopteri; order Cichliformes; family Cichlidae; genus Neolamprologus; species Neolamprologus brichardi. The sequence continues at coordinate 18,904,571 of NC_142105.1, read as the reverse complement.
ATCAGTTTGGGTTTTTTTTGTTGTTTTTTCTGAACATCTGTTTAACTTCCCAGAGTATCAAGTTTCTCCTCTGAACAACTAATCTGGCAGGAGATGGTTGAGCTAGTGGCAAAATAGAGCAATTATGTGATTGGTCTTTGATTACAGAGCGTTTCATTTGTCAGATGAGTTTGCCATTTGGAGGGTCAGACCTCCTGGGATTCTTCTGACAGCCCCCCTTTTCTGGCTACACAACACTCTTTGGAGAGCTTAAATTTGGAATGCATCTTTTATGAGTCAGTTTCATTAAAACACAGCTGTTTGATCTGACACTGTTATAATTGCTCTGTAATTTGAAAAATAACTTCTTCACGTTGCCAGCCAAAGCTTTCATTTTCAGCTATTTGAACATGTTAACTTTTACTTCCATCCGTCTCTATCCCTCCCTGTTCGTTTCACTTCTTTCCATCTCCCCAGCTGTGCTGAGTTGTGTGTGACAGACTGCAGCGCTGTCGCCCTTCGCTCCTCCAGCCCCCACCTTCTATCCCTCCCCTAAAACCCCAAGACCCCCTCCCTCTTCCCCACACCCACCTCTCTTCTGCTCGCAGCTTCCCAGACTAATTGAAGCCAGAACCTGGGAAAATCCTGCAGGTAGGACAGGAATCCAGGGTGGAAAATAAACCAGATCCCAAGCGCCACAAATTCCATCACGCAGTCTCACTTCCTCCGAGCCACCAGAGCCTGGGCGGCGTGCGCTTGACACCTAGTGCATGCTCGCGCAAAATGCGCAGAATATCATAACTCACAGAAACACTCGTCCTGAGTCACTGTGCACATTGGTAGTAATTAATTGCGGACACATTAAAGCTCATATAGCAGGAATATATAAATGAGAAACCCTTTACTGAATACTACTGTAGAGATGTGTGCAGTGGCTTTTAACTTAGGACTAATGCACACTATGGGTGTCTACTAGGCCTGCTGTTTTGTAAACTTGCTAACCTAGTCATTACACATACTCCAGTCAAAGAGACTGACTTCTGTTTGATGTTATTGACTGAGAGGGTTTTGAAGCGGGTTTTTTTTTATGTATCCCCTCAGGGTTTGTCCTCTCGCCCTCCTCGTTTTTTTTTATTTTCTTTTTTTTTCATGTACAGCAGAGAGGAAAGAGGGGATGCTAATATTTGTGAGCGGGTACGAGCCCACGAGGGGTGCTTTAAATGAAGTGTGACACCTGGTGTAAACCTCTGAAGGGGCTGCAGGGCGTTTGTGTACCCCTGTTAGCGCACCGTGCATGCGTGTTATCCTTTCGTTTTCCGGAGACTTAGGAATTCATGGTAAGTTTAGGATTTGAGCAGTTGTGGTTCCTTAACTTGACAAATCCAACCAACAGATTACACACACACTCACACACTCACACACCATTCTCCCACCCCAGGCTTTCTCCCCTGCTGACTGTGAGGTCAGACAGAGCATGTGAGGGGCCTTTTCCTCCCAATTAGTCTGCCTGCTAATGAGTCCCAACCATCCTTTCTACCACTGCCACCCGTTCCTCCTTACCTCCATACCTCCACCTCTCCCTCCATCTTTGCCCCCTCCCCAAACCCTCAATCAATCCTGAGGCCCATGCCACCCCCTTCGCTCCCACACTACTACCACCCCAGTGGGTGTAATTATCACACAGCCGGCTTATAAAAACCCCGCAGCACAAGGCGGGCACTCGCCTTGCTGAGCAGGAACACTGGTGAGGGGTGTTTTCCTATTTTTTACCTGTGACTCGGAGCTGAGGGCTTGTTTGTTTGTTTGTCTTTTTCGTGCTAACTTTTCTTTGCTGATTCTTGACTTTTCGTTGAACTGTCAGGGAACCGGACAGCTGAGTCTTCCTGCTGCGTTCTCACACTCTCTGTCGCTGGGCACAGTCATATGTTGCTGTGTAACAGGATACCTCCCCGTAGAGGTCACGGGTCACACTTCCTGTTTCCTGTTTCTGCTAGGTCATCATAGGGTCTTATCCGCGAGGGTCATAGACCTCCCCGTTCATCCTGCGCCTTTTGTTTGGGACAGCAGTGCTCAGGGCGGAGTGGGTGGTTACAGCTCAGTTGAGGCTCCTCTCTAGACCTGTCAAAATGTCAGCACTCCCAAATTTTATCATCCTCTCTCATGCTCCCCGTCTTCTCATATCGCAAGACCCATATTTATCTCTGTGGTTAGTGGTTTTTACGTTTCTCTTTCATTCTTTCCAACACCTTCAGTTCTCTATGTGCTTAGGCTAGAAGCTAAGCTAAGCCTACAGCACATCAGCTGATTGCCGCTACCACACAAGCATAGCTCCTCCACTCTTTCTTACCCACTTGCCCCAGTGATCATCCACCGATTCCCACTAGGTGTGATCATGGGACATGCATTGAAATGGAGGATTTCTGAGCAACACATGACTCTGGAAAGCACGGCGATAACGTGTAAAGCAGATGGGCAGCGGACAAAAAGAGATTGTCTGACGGGGTGTAATCAGATTTAGCAACCAGCAGCCCGAGCAGGAATGAGACTTTTTAAACTATTAAACCCCATAGAGACAATCAGGCACATTCACAGACATAAGTCGATATTTTAAGTTGGTTACCCTCAAAAAAAGATTGAAAATTGCTGTCATACCAGATATATTTAATACTAAAGGGAGTTAACCCCCTGCGTTCATGCGCCACCTCGATCTGAGCCTAGCGTGTTGGAAAACAACATTCTTCTATTCTTAAACACCAACAGTTTAAGCTCCCTCTGCAACATCATCTAAACATGCGTTCAGGATTCAGTCCAAACTGAGAGGTCTGGAAATAGAGTTACGGGCTAAGGTGGAGCACAAACACTCCCAGTTTCATGCCGGACCGGAGAGCCGCTTCTTTTTTTTCCCTCCTGCGTGTTCTGTGTTCTGGAATGAACATCAGGAAATTAATTTTGTCTGCATTAACCGTCTGAGGCTGAGCTCCTGTTGCGTGATACGCTCGAGCATGGACAGATAGGGAAAGACAGGAGGGTGAGGGGAGAAGAAACAGAGGAGAATGAGACAGCGCTGGTCCTCCTCCTCCTCTTCTCTTTACATTTCACATTCAATAAAAGTTGAGTAACGACTCGAGGAGAGCGGGTGGGAATGCGAGGCAGGCTGCGCTGACCCAAACGCCGCTCTGCCCCTCTGAGGAGCTATCCATGACTCACTCTGTGGAAAGTCCTGTCATTCCTCCACCTGTCTGTCTATCTGTCTCTACTCTCCCATGATGTGCCTCATTTATTTCCACTCTCATGCCGTTTCTCCCCAGGCTACGAGCTCCGAACAGGGATATCTGCCAGCGTGACAGAAACACAGCAGCTCACGGGACATGTGCGCATTAGATGCAAGGAAAGTCCATTTCCTTCGTTTATCAAGAAAAACAGTGTGCGATGGAAAGGCTTTGTCTGACACAATGACCTGCACGCTTGCTTTAAAAGTGTGCTGTACCTTTTTTGTGCTAGAGGCGCTCTGATATCAATACCAGAGTGTCGCAAACAGTTTTTAACCAGGGCCTGGAAGGTACAGGAGAAATGTCTTATAATCTGGGTCTGATTTTCTTAGTTCAGGACACTATTTCTGTTAGTTATAACAGAATTATACTCCTCAAGCACACGTCTATGGCAAGCATCGCTTAGAAGGAGGCTGAGAGGCTAACACATGCATACAATCTGCCAATTAGACAGGCTGTAAACAGAACTTCAGGTTAGTCAGAGAAACAAAGGCATGATGCAAACATCCGTTTTTGTAGCTTTGTGCGGTAGAAGAAGGGGTTATTACCGACACTTGAGGTTCACTCTGAGGTTGGTTTCACTTCTAAATAAAGATGGGAAAGTTTAGAACATGTGGCTAGACTGCTTGAAAGCATTCCACATGTCCATCAAAACAATTGTTTCCTACCTGATGAGAATTGTGGGTAATATTTTAGCAAATATTTTCCAACTCACACACTCAGCAGACATGGGGCAACATCAGCATCAGTTTGGAGCATGTGTGTGAGTCAGACTCCACATCAAAGGGTTGTGACATGTACCAAAGATGTTTTGGTCTTCAAAGACAAATCAGCAGCATTGTGTGGAAAATACAGGGCCGTGCAAAGGTCTCGAGCCACCACTCATTTCTTTCTATCTTGCTAGAGAAATGCGAGGTTCAATGATTTATCAAAACATGCAGCATAAAAAACAGAGTTTGTGAAGTTTGAATGAGCTTCACGTGACCACCTTTATTCCTTAACACAGCCTCAACTTTCTTATGTAGCTCTGTGATCAGTTCTTCAGGACTAGTTCTCCAGGCTTCTTAAAGGACATTCAAATCTGTTATTTGGATGTTTCAGCTGTTTGTTCCATCCTCTGTCAAAATGATCCCACACTGCTTCAATAATGCTGAGGTCCGGGATCTGGGGAGGCCAATCCATGGCTGATAGTGTTTCATTCAGTGTCTTTAGGCCCTCTCAGGTCCTTCCTGAATTATTTTCCTGTTTCTTAAAGACATGAGTCTCAGATACTGTTCATCTGCTGTACTTGTTTTTTAGGCCTGTCACTTCTTTTGTACTCCACTTGTTCTTTTTCCTCATAGTCTTTACGGATACACTGCACACCGTGCTGAGATATGCATGTACATTTACAATAAACGGCTGTTTGGGAATCGCCTTTTTTTGGTTCGTGCCACTTTGTCTGTTAAACTGCGTGATTTTTTTAATCTTTGTAAAGAAATGGGAACGTATTATTTATTTTTGTGATAGGCCACTAGTAACAACGTGCCTAAAGATTCAATTTAAAATGAGTTATTTGTAAATTGTCTGCTATATGTGCATACAAGACTTCTTCATCCCTGGAGTTAGGTGCCATTTTTCATGCTTGAATGATTTATAGGTCACTGTTAAACAGCTAAACAGAAAGGTCCTGGTCAGGTACAAGGACTGGACTGAAAATGTGTGAAATAAAGCTGCCAGTGTCCAAAGGAACAACTAGAAAGCCTGGATGAGAATTACATCACATGAGGAGTGGCTCAAGACTTTTGCACACTACTGCATTTGTGACCATTTTTATTATTTGTTAATTATAGGTCTGTTTTATTCCAGGAAAACCCCTGCTTCAGTACCCAGCACATCCTCATTCCTGTGAACTTAGCCTTCTATCAGCGCTGCTTATTGATGAAATACTTTTCCTGCAGCTCATCAGACACTGAAAAGCTTTGTAAGGTGGAGGAGGACGACAGAGTCTGTGGAGAAAAAAGCTCCCACAAAGGGAGAAGGGCTAAAACTGTTTGTTTTACACAGGTGGACAGTATCAGGTAAATAAGGATTATTTTTAATTGTGAGTCATGCAAAGCTACTTTAAAAAGGCAGGACTGAAACCCCTTAAATCAGGTCAGCTAATTTCATCACTGTGTCACTGATTTCCTTCAGGTCAGAACAATTAAACACTGAGGAACTTTCTTTTTTTTTTAACTTATGGGAGGTAGTCTGTTTGGAAACCTGATCCTTGAATTCTGTTGATTAGATTTGCAGGCGTGATGTAAATGTGTTGAAGCACTGATAGAAACATTCAGTCCTACAGATTCCATCTGGGCCGAGTCACATAGCAGCATGTCCAGACAAGTCCTGTGCATGTAGAGGAGGACATAACACAGGCCCAGATCCCAATCACAGACACTGATAAAAAAAAATTCCATGCACATTTCCTTTTTTACTCATCCTCTCCATTTTTGACTATCACCCATTCAACCAGGCTCTTCCTACATTCTGAAAATTTCTGTGACTTATGGGAAAATGTGATCCAGGATCTCGGTGCCAGCTCGAGCAGACCACAGCTGATGATCAGCGAGCACAGGTTGATTTCTATCAGCAGAGGTCAGCCAGAGGCTCTGAGGCTCAGCTGCAGCTGTCGTGTCAAGCAGTGACCCTGTGTGGAGTTCATGTCATGTGTGGGAGGCAGTGACAGACTTGTGGTTTCTGTGTCTCTGTCTGGGCTGGTCTGCATTGAGCAATCTGCCACATGTTTGGGCTTTGTGTGCAGCCTTTGAGCCCATGTTTCCTTGGTGTGACTTGCACTTTTGTGTTAAAGGGAGGTGAACCCTGTGGCGTGCGGGATGCCTATGGTCGAGCTGATTACATGTTCCCTGTGTCCAGCTGTCTGTGGGAGCCAGCTCCCGATGCTACTCGCGAAACAGAGAAGAGGAGAGCGAGAGATTTCCTCTCGTAATGGAAAACATGCCGAACATTTCTCGGAAAAAAAAAATGTCCCTTTTATTTGTTTCCTCCCTGCTTCCTCTTGCTTTGGTTTTTCTTTTCTCTTTTTTATAATTGCAGAAGATTCCAGTTCAGAGCTGCTTGAGGTAAATCTGGATGCTCTTGCCGTATCACGCAGTGGCTTTGCCGTGCCAAAAGCGCAGCGTCACTTTCGATACAAACATCCACCCCACCCCTACATGCTACCGCAGCCACGGCAGAGGCGGGCAGCCAGTGGGCAGAATCCACAGCGTCCTGCCACAGAGCTACTGCCCTGTCATCCTCCCCCCTGTCCCGCTGTGGAGAAGGGTCAGTGCCATGCCTGCATAAACAGTTTCTTTTTTTAATTCTCCAAAACCGTTTTCATGCGTTCTCCATGTACAGCTCATATGCTCTTCACTCAAATGTGTGCATGAAACTAGATTTTAATCAACATCTTAAAAAAAAAGTTATTTTTTTTAAAAAAAGATAAAAAGCTCTGAGACGATAGCAATGTTGGTCGGTTAGTTGGTTTGTCTACTACTTTATCTTAACAGTTATCAAACTGTCATGAAGGTTAGCAGTAATACCCGTGAGAACTATTCCTGTAAACTGCCTCTGGTGTCACTGGCAGGTTTCTCGTGCTCGGCAAAATATTTCTAGACTTACTTGGTCGGCTGGCATATTTGTGGTCTCTAAATATTTAATCCACAGTGACTTTTGTGGTGCCCTCTAGATGTACTATGACAATAACAGCATTCATGTTTTCATCAGAATGAATTGTTATTTCTTTGACATTTTAATTGTGCTCCATTACCAGGGCTAAATATTGATTTATCCAAAACAGTGGATTAAGACAAAACAATTAATCATAGAATGTCAATCGTTGTGATGTGCACAGCACTTTTTTCTGTTCAAAATCCAGAGAATTGTTTTAATTAAAATAATTGCTCAGAAAAATAACAGTGTTCTCTGAACTGATCAGAGCTCTGAAGCTGAGGTGAATCATAAATGCCTTATTGTTTCAAGGTTCAAAATGTACATTTATCGTGTGTTCAGCAAACAAATGTACAATGTTCCCTCAGTTTTCATGCTGCGGCTGCACCGCACATTTTACAGTGTAATCCATCGGTTGCCATGAGGACAATGACTTTTTGCTGGAAGTTGTGACTTGTGTGTGTGTGATTTGGGTTAAAGTGAGGGGGACTTCTGGATCCAGTGCCAGGATATATTTGGAACGGGGGGAGGATGCAGGAGCTTCCTGACACTGACAAGAAAGCCATCCAACCAACTATGAGACTCCATTCTGGATTTTGGTCTTTGTCACTCCCGACACAACCACAAGGCAGTGGTGCTAACTACCCATAGCTGGGGATCTGGTTTGCGGCCATGAGGGCATGTTCACGCACCACTGCCAGGGGTCAGATCTCCTCCAATCCCCCTGTAGCTCCGCCTGAGCCCAAAGGGTGCTCTGTTGATGTGTGGCACTACAAAGACACTATGTACTAGCAGGAAGGGACTTACAGACTCAGGTCAGCTTTTCATTGATCCACAAGCAGCGGCGGTTGCTGGTGGTGTAGGCCCGCACTAGATGGGTCACACCAGGTTTAAACTGCTATTGATTTTGTGTTTTAAAATTTTTACATGTGTTGCTTTGCATTTGGTGAGGATGCTACTTTTTTTCCTGAATTTCTTTGTTGTGGATTGTTGGATACTGGTGTGTTAGAGCTCTAACTTCAGTTCGGGGCATAATGCTTGAAGACGAGGATGACATTTTATTAAGTTGCTGGTTGTTTCTTTCGTTCGCATTTTTGCTTGATTGGTGAAGGGGACCAATTTCAGATTATAACACACCATGTCTGAGTCTGAAGGTCCAGGCATGAATTAAAACTTCCCTCCACTGAGTGCAAGCATCTATAAGTTGGTCGTTCTCCAGCCACAAACATAAAACGAGGTTGGGGGAACGGTGATATCCATCTCAGCCATGGTGAGGGCAACATGGCGGCGCCCTGCAGTCTATGAGACTGCATCAGTTTGTTGGAAGATAATAATTACACACTAATCAATGTATATTTATGAGTCCCACATTTTTTTCCATTGAATAAACTTCAAAAAATGACTAAATCTATCTTTACAAAGGAGAAAACTGGGTATAAGACAAAAATATTTATTCTTTGTAGCAGGCTGTAAACATTTTAAATTCTGTTGTAAAGTTGACCATTTCATCTAAGAGATCGGTGGGATCGTCTGACTTTTTCACAACATTAAACTTGAAGGTGCGTGTTTGCTTTTGTGTGGTTTTCTGTTTGAAGAAGCAGGCCATTGATTGTATAGCGTTAACTCCCAGCTACCTCCGTGTTAGGATAATGAACTGAATTACTCATTCAGTGACTGAATATATCCCCGCATGTTTGCTCGCAGCTGACTAAGAGCTTTTAAGTGATTCAATTCGGTCATTCACCCAAAACATTTATTCTTTTAAACGAATTGATTGTGACACTAGCTGACATGCCAAACTAAGATGGTAAACATGAAACCTGACAAACACCGGTGTGTCAGCACTGTTATTGTGAGGATATTAGCCTGCCGACACATTAGCACTGAGCTCAAAGCCCCACCAAGCTGCAGATCCTGCACGACTGTAAACACTTATCCCTGTGTCATCTACCGTCAGGATGTAGTAAAGCAGACGTCAGAGTGTCTGTTTATGCGAGTTTGTATGTATACTGGAAGGTGAAGATCTGCTCATGGCAGTAAACTCCAAACACGGCTGTTGACATCAGTGGTTTTCCCTCCTTTCCTCATTCCTTTTTTTAGGTTTTGCTCTAAAATACCCCGAGCCACCTCGTTCTCTCCCCGCTTTACAAGTGTCTGTTTGCCTTTTAACAAGGTTTGCCCCTCCCGTGCCTGAGTCTGGACAAGTTGCCAGGATACAAGTCGTTAGAAGGAATTTCGGGCCCAGCTTGGTGAATCTGTGGAGGGCTCTGGCAAATGCAGGCAAACACATATGTCTCTTTAACACAGTTCAGTACATTAAAGTTCCATTCACGATGTGGAGAGTGTACTTGTGGAAGATAACGGGGTGTTTTCATGAGAGCTCAGCTTTGTCAGCAGGTGGTGCTTCGCTGCACAGCCTCAAAAAGAAGCTAAAATATTCCTGTGGATCCGCTGTCTGTGAGTTACTGTTTGTCCGTCCCTCGGTCCAAGTGACCAGGCTTTTAAAAATGTTGTGGTCATCATCCGTGTATGGCCTCAATGTTGCTAAATGAATGGAGGTTTGTTGGTTGGCTGTGCTGGGAACAGGGTAATGTGTGTTCCCTCTCCAAAATTTAGAGTTTATGTCACTTGTAAAAGCCAGATTGACTGGCTTGTATATGGAGGCGAAGGGAAAAGGGTTGTTTATCTTCCAACTGACGTAATTCTGTGATTAGCTTGGGCTTTTTATACCTCCGCTCTCTATCGCGCGCACACAAACTCACACACACGAGTCTGGGCCCAGACAGACGTCGCAGCTGACCTGAGACGAGGCCCATATGAACCCAATTTTCTCCCAAAGACAACTAGAAACAACAGCATAATATGCATGCTGACGTACACAGATAGGAAGGAAATCAATAAAAAACAAACAAGGAGGAGCATGAGCGGCGGGATGAGAGGACGCTGCCAGAGAGGGCAGGCGGCTGGAATTTAGCACATCTGTTCCTTTGGCGAGGCTCTCAATCACGTGTGATGTCATGAAGCCTGAACGATGGTCAGAGTGTGACCGTGTATGTTGTCTCCAAGCTCTCACACACATTTTTTTTTTCACGCACGAATGGAAGATGGGAACTGAATTAGGTTTTTCAAGGATGTCTCATTCAGTTTAAGTTATTAAACGTGTAAAACTTGATGTATTTTTATTATACTAGGTCGACTGGAATTTAAACATCGTTAATGAAATAGCTTAACAGCTCCAGGGTTTTTTTTTTTTATATGATTTATGAGTTGATGAGTTTCCCACATTTCTCCCAAACAAAGGAAGAAGAAGTTAAGGAATGTGTTGCAGAACTCATTATGAGCTTCTGTAAATTGTCTAAGTCACACAGCCACTGCTTTTCCAGCCCAGAGGCCAAACTGGATAAAGGCTATGCTGAAAATCACATTTCTGTCGCACACTTACTCGAGCTTGTGGTGCATGTTTGTCTTTTACCATCTTCTTTTCAAGCTAAAATGCTCCAAAAATATTGCAAACATCATTTCTCATAATCTCACATGCAGCTGTGTATTTTTAGTTGCCGGGGGAGGGGGGGACCTTGATGTCCACTCGGGTGGAGTGTGTTATGTGGTGTTATCCTTGTTGCCCTGAGACAACCACTCAAGACAATGATGTTTGCCAGTAACAACACAATCACACCAGTCTGCTTACCCCACAGTTTCTTTTTCAACCGGCAAATTACATGGAGCGAAAGCCGCAGCCCTTTGAATGAATCACGTTTGGACAAAAATAACAAAACTGGCACCGATAACAAAACTGTTTTTCCTGCCTGGGGATTGTCATACACGTTTGGTAAATACCAACCTTTTTTAGATCTCGCCAACTTTTTCCTTTTTCCCTGGAATTCCCCTCACCCTGTTATAATCACATGCTACACACTCAGATCAAGAGACACCCCTTATTTATTTCACAGCTTTGTTAAACTTTTAATGTGCGCAGGCCCACTCCGCAGCCGCAGAGTGACTCACGGAGAGGCTGAGGGTGCATTTTTTTCACATGATTACCTTTAACCGCTTCCTGTTTGTCCCACAGTTGCTGCAGATTGTGACGGTGTCTGAGAAGCGCTGGAGAGCCCGGTCTCGTGGAGCAGGAGCGAACGGGTGGAGCGAAGAGGGGGAGGAGGAATTTGAGAGTGGCGACTGCGACGACGAGGACGAGTGCGCAGGGGTGTCTGGGCTGGGCCCGCCGCCACGACGCAAACGATTACGCATCTTTGCAGGTTAGACGCACACGATATGGACTTTAATTTGTGTGGTTTTAAGTGATGCTGTATCCACGCTGACGAATCAAAATCAGCTTAACTTGTATTTATGAGCCAGGCTGTAAAAGGAAGAAGAAAAAGGCTGTTAAGTTGTTTATGTTTGTGCCCGCTAACCAGATGAACAGATCTGGCCTCTTTTGCAGCGAGTCAGAGCAATCGCAGTCCAAAGCAGAGAGGTGGTTTACGTGACTGCTGTGCATGTTGACACCAACGTGACACTATGTGGCAGGAGACATGAGACTTCCGCAGGTAGCTGCCTCACCTCCACCTTGTGACCTGCCGTCAATCTTGTGAAAAACGTCAGATGCATGCTGTGAAAGACAAACAGAGAACAAAAAAAAGGCCACAAATAGTTGGAAGAAAAAAAACCAAACAGAAGAAGAGGGAGAAAACACCCAGGGAGCAGAAACAAGAGGGTTCGATACACTGATACAAAGCCAGCGCAGCTGAGCAAACACAGCAGTGGGAGTAGTCCTCCTGTCTGGGATGTTGTGGCAGAGATTTGGGTTTGCCGGGCAGGGAGCGAGAGCAGGAACCCAGGGTTCACACAGGAATCCTGCAGGGCCATCGCTTCCAGCGTGAGAGCCTGATGCCTTCTCTTAAACACTCCTGTCAGCCTCTCTGTGCAGCTCTGCTTCACTGCAGTATATTTCTAGATTAGGTATGTGTGCATCGGTGTGTGTTTGCAACCACCTGAAAGCCTGTTTGCACCGGCCTCTATGCAAGTCAGTAATGTTTGTAGACCTTGAGAAGTCGGTGCTTATTGGCAGATGCACAGATAGCTGCTGATAGCCTGTGATGACCTAGCAAAATGCTGACCCCACACGGCCTCTCAGTCCATTCTGGTCAAACGGGGGACTGGAGTTCAAAGGTTAACCTGCCGAGCAGAGGGGCCTAATGGCCTGCTTGTCTGTGCTCTGCTGGTCTGAGATGGACGAGGCAGATCGGATTTCACAAAGCCTGGTAAGCGATCAGTGGTGTGACACACACGCATACCCACACAGGCCGTGGGGAAAGGTGACCGAAGCCACAACAACAAGGTGCAGACAGGCAGGGCTAAGCCACCAACGTAGTCAGCTGTCAGCCTGGTGACCAGAGCGAGGCTGTTACCAAACGGTAACGACGGATCTCTCCTCACCGACTCTCTGCGCAGATTCCATAACCTTCTGACAACACATACGCAGACGGACACGCTTCTCCTCCCGAGCCAATCAAACCTCCGCGCTACACATTCCCCAGAACATTCCAGTCCCGGAGCTATTCCAGGACAGGGACACCCCACCACCACCTGCCCCACCTCCATACCTCCTGAACCAAACTGGTTAAAGAATCTCTATGCCATGACCTGAGGTGGTGTTAAAAAAAAGAAAACAGCATTAAATTTGCGAATCATTTAATGATGCAAATGTTGCATTATGATCACTGGATTTACAGAGAGATTTATTGAAATGTGGTTGGTAAATAGACTCATTCTTATATAGCGCTTTTCTACTCTCCTGGAGTACTCAAAGCGCTGTATACAACACGCCGCATTCACCCATGACACAAGCACTGTTATCTATACTTTCAGTGCTTTCTAACTGTCATTCATACGCATTCATATTCCGATGGATGCATCGGAGAGCAACTCAGAGTTAGTATCTTTGGCATGCAAACTGGGGGAGCCAGGGATCGAACCACCAACCTCCCAATCTGAGCAACAGCAACCAGGTTCTGGGCCTTAAGTAGTCTGTATCGTGACAGAGCCTCCACCGTGCTTTACCATAAAGTATGATATTAAGTTCTGTCATAACTACCAAATGTTTTACTACAAGGACTGGATCCATCTCTCACATCCTGTGTCATATGTGTTCAGATACTTTTTATAGGCTGCAGACAGTTTTTAGGCCTGACACTTCTTCTTTTATCCTCCACTTGTCCCGTTTCCTCAAACTTTTGAAGGACAAACTGCACAACACCATGAAGTTTTCAGCTAATAGCCTTTTAAAAATATAGTTTTATACCTCTCATGATAACTGTATTATTTTTTGGAGATTGAAATAAAGAAATGCAAACACACTATAGTGCATGAAATAATCATTTGATCTCCTGATGAATTTGGGCACACAGCCAGTCTGTGGAGCCAGAATTCTGGTGGAGTTGTTCACTCGATGACATGGAAATCCATTTATAACTTTTATTTAATGTGCTCTTTTCAAATTCATTATTTAAATTATTTCCCCCCACTGTGTGTATCTTTGTAACAAGTGCCTCAAGATACAGTTAAAAATCAGTTCTTTGCTAGATTTTCTGTTATGTGTAGACATTAAGCTGGTTCATCTCTTGAGTTAAGCTCCTTTTTTATACTTGACTGAATCCTAAGTCAGTGTAAAGTGTCTTAACAACCAAGCAAAACAAAACAAAACAAAAGTCATTCTTCTGAAAATGGTCAGGTACAAGTAACGGACTGAAGAAATGTTGAAAGACGACTTTAAAATGACTAGAAAGAGGCTCCTTGGAATGAAAATATGAAGGAACGATGGAAGTCTTTGCACAGTACTGTACCTATGAATAGATGTGTGTTTGTGAACAGATGGAGTTGTCTCTAGCTTTGTTGTAGTCCAGTAAAATGTGATTCTATATGGCGTGTCTTTACCTTTATGATGAAGGCTCACCTGTGTTTCTGTGCTTTCATGCACACCTGGCCTCTGACTGTATGGCCTCTATGAGAAACAAAGGATGTGCCGCCATCTCTGCAAAAACCTGCTCACAGATTCCTCTCAAAGCCTCTCTTCATTGCCTGAGCCTCACATTTTTTTCTCCTGTTACCACCTGGTGCTAAAAAACTTCACAAAAACATCTGCTAATATGCACTCATTTACTGCATAAAGTCTTAAAATTTGAAGAAAAAATTTAATTGTGAAAAGCTGGCAGTGAGGGAATCATCTGTTTCCAGCTCAGTGTGGAAGCCCAGTGAAATACAGCAGAAGGTAATATTTCATGGTCCAGTCAGTACACAGTGGGAAAACGAGTGATTAAGCCAGAGAAGTGGCTAAGATAATCACACAATTTTAATTCCCTTTAATAAAAGGGTTGTTTTTTGTTTTTGTGGCACTAAGTGGACTACTACTAAACAACCTGCGAAAATGGCTTTTTGATGCAGTTTGGAAACATTCGGTAGTCTGCAAGCAAACAGTGTGCTCTGCTTTGGCTCAGCAGCTCAGATCCCTGCCTCGTGTGTTTTCTTGCTGAGCTGGACGGGCTTTTGCTCGCTATGCTCAGCAGGAGCCACGTGAATAGACCTCTTGTTATGTTCCTGAGCTCAGACATTCGCTCACTATAAGCGCCCCGAAGGAAAGCTGTTCCTTTGGGAGCTCTGGATCTTTTTTATCAGCGCCAGAGGTTAGCAAAATACAAAGTGGAAATATTCCTGTAATGTGAAACACGCGGCTTACGATGAGAGGCTGGGCTCGGCTCACCTTTCAGGTCTGCTACAAATTTTGCGGCTGGAACAAAGGAGTGAGTAAAAGAGCGAAGAAGGTGATGAGAGAATGTGGGGAACGAACACAAAGAGACAAAAACACCTTTGATAACTGTAAAGGCTGATACACTGGGAAACCTAAACATTCTTTATTCTGTATGTGGGTCAAATTAACAGCCTAACGTGCTGTCAGTGCTCCAGCATGGTATGTTAATTAACTGCAGCTGTGACCTCTGACCCTTCTGCACCTGATAGGTGAGTCACACGGCGCCTGTCTTCCACAACAGTGTTTGCACATGTCTTCATCACAGCGGACACAGTTTACATTAACAGCACCGGATGCATCCACCGTATAAGCAATTTCCTTCTGCTTCAAGCTTCATGTAATTTCATAGAGCTGATTGTCAGCACTACTGTACTCATGAAGACTCATAAACCTTCGGGATTAATAAAGTATTCTGATTCTGATTCAACATATGGTTGCCAGCCAGGGAGGCTCGGTGCCACAGGCCAGGATGAGAAAGAGACGGGCTCAGATGGTGCACATGTGAGATGAAGCGTGCAGGTGTCTGCGTGCCCACGTGGCAGGCAGAAAAAACACGCTTCACTCCTTGGCCCGTGCATCGATCAGCATTAAGTTGCCTTTTTAAACATTTCATTCAACATTTTTCTTTCTAAAATTATGACAACTCATAATTGTTTTGGGAAAAAAAATTGTAAAAACATGTTGGGTAACAGGAGGTGAAAAACGATTAAAGAAAAACATTGAAATGAAGTCAAATACTGTGAGCTCTGTGTCGTGATTGGACAAAATATTAGATGCTGAGACTAGTTTGAATTTGAGTGCCAAATGTGCCAACAGTTATTACCCAGGTTATCAATACGATACCAGATCTGAAGTGCTCACCTCTATAAGGAGTTCAGAACTAATTAAGTACGAAGAAAATGTGATAATATATCTGTCAGTGAACCACAAAGTTGCTGTTAAAGGAGGTGGTTACTGTAATGTTTTGGACATTTCATTATTAGCACTGTATTCTCTAAAAGTGATACTTGTAATCTCTCAACCTTGCAAAAGGTTTGTTTCCTTTTTCAAATACCCGCAAAGGTATTTAGATAGATCACAGGTGGGCAATCAAGGCCTCGACGGCGGTGTCCTGCAGGTTTTAGATGTGTCCTTAATCCAACACAGCTGATTCAAATGGCTAAATGACCTCCTCAACATGTCTTGAAGTTCTCCAGAGGCCTGCTAATGAACTAATCATTTGATTCAGGTGTGTAGACCCAGGGTGAGATCTAAAACCTGCAAGACACCGGCACTCGAGGCCTGGAATTGCCCACCTCTGAGATAGATAAATGGGTCAGTTGGTGGTTACACTGTGGAGATTTTGTCCATATTAAAATACATAATGACATCAGAGTTCCTGCAGATTTGTTTGCGGCACATCAATGACGTAAATCTCCCATTCTCACATGACATGAGTACATGTCAAGAAACCAGTTTGAGGTGATTTCAGCTTTGTGACATGGTGGGTGCACTGTGGTCATAAAGGGATGGACATGGTCAGCAACAATACTCAGGAAGGCTGTTGGATTTCGTTGATACTCAGTCGGTACTAATGGTCCCAAAGTAGGACATTAAAGTAATCTCCACTGTTGTAAGATTCAGATAATTATTTTTTAAAAGCTAGACATTTTAAATGAGAATAACAAAGAAAAGTATTTCCTTGTGCCCACCTCTCCCTGTTAATGCCCTACCTGGCCCCCCTGGCAAAACTTTGCTAGATCCACACCTGCACAGTTACCAGCTGTCAGCTACCTAAAAAAGGATCCTGGTGTTATTTGTCTCTCAGAAACAGTTCATAACTTCCCTTCAACTCATCCATGTCACCTAAAAGGTAAACCTGTTTCTCCATCACCTGTTCAGCTCTGATGATTCAGTAAGGACATCTCCTGGTTTCATCTTCATGTTTCCCTCTCACCAGATAACCAAACCGATAACATGACCAGCAGCTTTGCAGCTGTGGCTCCAGCAAACATCAGCTGATACTAGAAATTAATATTAAATAAATTCTAACAACAGCTGATCAAGCTTAAACGTGCTGCTGTTGTTTAACGCGACATCCGCTGGTTTCCTCTTTCTGGTGCAAAGTGATCGATAAACAAACAAGAGAGCCGATCAGCTGATCATTGATCAGTTTTCATGATTGAAGTAGAAACAGGAGAGGGAGGGGGAGAATGAAAGAAGAAGAGGCAGCTGTGCAGCAAAGACAAAGAATAACTCCAGCTTTGTGCCTTTTTCATTGTAGCTGAATTACGGGACAAACTGTTCCTTTTCACCTCAATAAGAAACGCGTAATATTTTCTCTGAA